>NC_045772.1:93708949-94333949 GCF_008692025.1 Phocoena sinus
CGACTTTGGGAGGAAAGAGGACATAGTTAACAGGAAGTAGAGGCTGTGACTGTGACTGTGAGCGATACATGCGACTCCAGAAGGGATGGAGGACAGAATACAAGTGTCCGCCTCTAAGTTTCTAAAGATAAAGGTGTGTGTTTTAAATCTGATTGCACAAGGATATATGAAAATGGAAATTTCATTAATGTTGGCTTCTTTGGAGAATCACATTATTCCTCAAAATAACAGAAACTAATGAGAAGATGGGTAACGGGATGTAATGTGTTGTTTTGCATAAGAATCAGAAGAGTTTACCAGTGTCTAACACTGAGGCCTCTGGGGGAAGATTGAAAACTTGTATTTCCTCATCTGTAAAGCAGATGAAGTACTGGGAAGAATGAGAAGTATATGGATCATCTATAAAGCACCATTTGGTTTTATTTTTGTTTTTTAAGTACAGTGTGGAATAGTTTAACTAGTACAGGATTTGACATCAGTGATAAAGGTTCAAGTTCAACCTCTAGCTGCCAGCTGTCTAATCTGGCACAAATCATTCAAACATATTTAATGATGTAAGAACTAAAGGGATAATGTGTATGTGTGTGTAGGGGAGGGAACCTTTTAATACAAATAGCTCTATAAATGTAAGATGTTTCATATTATACTGTACCAGGTTAAGTAAACCAGGGTAGGTCAACTAAATCATTTACATTTCCTAATCTTTTGTGGTGAGAGGGGGACAGAGTGATTCTTACAGCAGAAACCCCATTCAGTTAATAAAAAATCACTGCCACTACTTAATAAAGATATGAAAATAATAAAATAATGCATGTATTAATAACAAGTTAATAAAATATAAAATTATCAAATGAATAATAAAATTCATATTAAAAGGTAACTACCTCAATATATGCTAATCATATATTAAGAGGGATGACGGTTTGTACACATTCTCTCCTTTCAAACACGAACTCCCTGTCAAACAAAACAGTTGCCAGGATTAATTATAAGTGTATCAGTAATCATGGAGATTTTCTCTATGGAGGTAAACTAGTCAACCCATAGTCCAGATCACAAATAAGAATGAAAATCTTTTTGGGGAAATACGACAGGTAAGCCAACTTCATCATCATTCATTCATTCATTTACTCAGTCCCTACTTTACACCAGGCTCTATTCCAAGTGCTGAGGATTCAACAGTGAACAAAACATGTAAAGTTCCTACCATCATGGAGCTTTACATTCTAGCAGGGAAATACAGACAGTGAACAAATAAGTAAACTATGCAGTAAGTCAAGGGTGATTATGTACTCCAGAGAAAAACAGGCAGGGAAAAGGGCTGCAATTCTAAATACAGCCGTCAAGGAAGGCTTCACCAAGAAAATGCCACTTAAGCAAAGACCTAAAGGAGATGCATAAGGCACAGAGATATCAGGGGAGAATGGTGGGGCTATGCACACCTTTCCAGCAAGTCCAGATAAGATAAAATGCAATCCCTGGAAATAATTTCTATCCTCTTAAATGTATTGAGGCTTGCTTGGGTCCTAGTATGTGGTCTATCCTAGAGAATGTTCTGTGTGCACTTGAAAAGAATGTGTATTCTGTTTTTTTGGATGTAGTGTCCTGTATGTATCAATTAAGTCCAACTGTTCTATTGTGTCATTTAGGATCTCTGTTGCCTTAATGATTTTCTGTCTGGAAGATCTGCCTATAGATGTCAGAATAGGCAGTATAGATGCTACTACAGTCAATGTCTTGTAATAACCTCTGATGGAAAAGAATCTGAAAAAGAATGTGTGTGTGTGTGTGTGTGCGTGTGTGTGTGTGTGTGTGTGTATACACATATATATATAAAACCAAATCACTTTGCTGTACACCTGAAACTAACACAATATTGTAAATCAACTATACTTCAATAAATTTTTTTTAAGAAATGCAAGCCCTTACCTTTCAAAAGTGGCTGGAAGGTTGGAATCTCTTGCAACTTGATGACATCGGGATCATTGCTGACATTCCGTGAGGCCTGGGAGCCCTGAGCTACAACCACAATATCATCCATCTTGGCTCTATGCTTAGCTGGAGAAGGGGCCACTGAAAATAAAGTTACACTGCTCAGGAATTGCATCTTATTTAGCGACCTCCATCTCACCAAAGCTGTTTTCACTGTAGTCATTAAAAAGGATAATTTTTACACAAAAGATGCTAACCGCAGTTATCCTGCAGTGGGGGCTGGGTAGGGGAGATGAATTACAGAGGACTTCTATTTCCCACGGTATTAAAAGAGAACCTTCAAACTTTATAGGACCATATACCATCTATGAGGCTGCTTTTGTAATTAAAAGTTTATTATTCAAAACACAAAATAATAACCAGATTGTTTTTAATTTTTACTTCTTTGATCCTCCTGACGTTTGTCCCTATTTCCCAATGAGGAAATAAGCATACAAAATTTAGCTGTGGCTTGCCCAAAGTCACCAGTGCTAGAAACAGAGTTAAGAAGGGAATTGGAGGTAAATGGATTGTTGGTGTACATGACCCATCCCAGTGATGCTGGGGTTGCAAAGCTGTGTAGCCACCCTATCACAGTAAGCCCAGCATGATGAATAGATCCCAGTCACAGGAAAAAAATCCTGGTTCTTAACACAAGATGATGGCACCAGCCCCCTCACCCTTAAAGTCACAGGGCAGAAAGAACCGGCAGGTCCACTGTAGGCTGAGGCAAAATAAAGAAACTTGAAGGACTGCTAAAGAGGCAGGTCAATTTCAGGTACCCAGGAGAATGTAATCCACTTAGAGGGAAGTGATTTCAAACTATCAAGGACTCCCCAGACCAAGACATCCTCTGCTCCCAAACATCTTCTGGTTGGGGCAAGAGGGAATCTTTATTGTTTTACACTCTAGAAGGTAGTATTTGCAGGCTCATCATAATCAGGTCTCAAAGGTTGATCCAGGTATGCCATAGGACTGCCCTGCCTCCTGGAGGCTAATGTCTCTTAAGGCTTGGCATTGACTATTAAAATCTCAGCTACTTTCATTGCTCTTCAAGAAGTCTCTCTTCGCCTCTTTTGGTAATTTACCTAATGTTTTACAAATCCCAAGCCCGAAATCTTTCCTAGTACAAATTCAGTGATTCCTCCTTCCCCAGATACCAGAGGAAAACAGAGTTTACTAGATTCTAGCTAGTCTCTACTACTTGTCTGTGAAATGGGGCTACTGTGAGGATTAAACATGAACACGTGTGAAGCACTTAGCACAGGGAACCAGGTAAATTCTAACCTATGCTATTCGGTAGTATTGGTTAGTATGCTCTAGTACTGGTTAGAGCCCATGCTGTTGGTTAGTAGGTGAGCAAGCCTATTAAAAAGATGACACGCGGGCTTCCCTGGTGGTGCAGTGGTTGGGAATCCACCTGCCGATGCGGGGGACGCGGGTTCGTGCCCCGGTCCGGGAGGATCCCGCGTGCCGCGGAGCAGCCGGGCCCATGGGCCGTGGCCGCTGGGCCTGCGCGTCCAGAGCCTGCGCTCCGCGGTGGGAGAGGCCGCAGCGGTGAGAGGCCCGCGTACCGCAAAAACAAACAAAAAACAAAAAAAAAGATGACACGCTTCTCACAAAATATGCTTCTGGCCTGACACAGAGGAAAGAAGGTAAGGGGTAACAATTATTACTATATTTGTTACAACAGATACTACATTCTGGATCTTTCAAATAAATAAGAATGAACGTAGCAGTAGATGCTGCTCACCGTTAAAAGCTATCTCAATCTAGCCCACAGAAGGGTAGACTGAACTAGCCTTGAAGGTTACATTTCAGTGTGGAATACCCATAGATCTGCTAGCTTCTACATTTCTGAACTACATATCCTCCTACCAAGATCAGAGCAGTCCATGACCAGGGCTCTTTTTAGGCCCCAGATATAAGCCAATTTGGATTAGCAACTCCAGAGCTTATCTGGGACAGTCCCAGTGGTCCTAGAGTTTGGTGGGTAACAACAAAAAAGGAGCAAATGAGCCTCAATTAAGCATCAGCTGTTCTGAGTGCTCATTATGCTACAGGAACAATAATCCTCCCCTCCCATATCAAACTCGGAGAGAGATCTAAACAACATGGGCGGGGGAAGAAGAGGGAAAAACACCAGCCCCTGCCTTCCTAGCCAACTTCTATATTAGAAAGGGAGCCGACACACCTTCCGATGGGAAGATGCAGTTTCTGGACTCGCTCTCACCCAAGGGTTCACAGCGATTGTTCACCTGCCACACATTCCTTCTGAAAAAGAATCTCTAGAACCCATTTTTAACAAGGAATCTGTTCTTTCAGGTCCTATGACCCATCCACTGCGCGACCCAAATCTCACTGTCAGTCATGAATACTAAAGCCAAATATTAATTAGGTCCTCCTTCAAAGAGTAGGCTGCAGCTGAGAGGAACAGCTGTTCTGAAAATAATGGGCTCGGGCGCCCACGCTGGCTTAGCTTGCAATCACAGGTATCGGCTTCCGTCAGGGGAATCAAGGCTAGGGCAGATGGTAATTTTTTTCTTTTTCTTTTTTAAGAAAAAAGCATGGTGAGGGCTTTCTGTGCGTTCCTGTCCGCCGGTCCCAGTCCCCAGCAGGCTGGAAGGCAGCCCGCCCCGCAAGCAAACAGGGCTGGCTGGAGAAGGGTGGAGATCAGGGCACCGACCTGAGGAGTTCAGATCGTTGGGTCGGCTCTCGGCCTCGGAGCTCTGCTCACTGCCCATGGTGCAGGCAGCGGTGGCAGCGGAGGAACGGCGGAACGGGCGGCGACCGCTCGGGCGGCGGGGCGACAGGGAAGGGGCCGGGGACCGGGATGCGGAGGCTACACAGGCTGCGCTGTGGGGATGGCGCGCCCAGCCCAGGCGGGGGCGCGGGCGGCGGGGAACGGGGAGGCCCTATTCGAGGAAGGACGTGCAAGGAGGTGCGGCGGAGCTATACCCTGCACGCCCGCCTTATTTAGGGAAACCCAAGCCAGGGAGGCGGGGAAACGCCGGGCACCCGCCGCGCCGGCGGCAGGCGGGCGGCACCACTTTCACTCACTCGCTCGCTCGGGCGCCTCACGCTCGTTCCTTCTCGGACGCGGATTGGCAGCGCCGGCAGCGCGCAGCCGTCAGTTCCGGGTTAGAAGGCCCACCCCCCCCCCCCCCCCCATCCCCACCCCGCCACCGCCCCGGGCCCGAGGGAGGGCGGGGAAACTCGCGCCGGCGACTCCCGGGGCTCAGCCTTAAAGGGCCCGATCACCTCAACGCCAGAACCGCCCCAAAGGGTTACCCGTTTCCTGTTGTAATGTTGCGCGTCACCTTTAAGTATCATCCACACACTAGGCACTTTATCCCCATCGTTAAAACTTTATTAATAGGCTTTTGGGGAGTTTGTTTTGTCTTTGTGTGTAGTTTTTTTGGTATTTATTTTTGGGTTCTTTTAATTGACATAATATTGTATGAGTTTCAGGTGTACAACATAATGATACGATATTTGTAATATATTGCAAAAAATTTAACCCTGTTTTACAGATGGGGAAAGAGAGGTGCTAGATAGATTTAGGATTGGAATTCACAACTGCCTGGATGCCAAGCTCCTGTTTCAGTTCCCAAAGCTGGAAGTTTGGCAGTGGAAGACCGTACAAAAAATACTAGATGGTGAAAGAAGGAGCTGGAAATGAGAGAAAAATGAGTAGAAAATGCTGATTCATGTGTTAGGGCGTTTGTGCATCTTCAAAGGAAAGTGGATGCCCCAAGTCTAGTCACTTTCTGGCCACCTTGACAATTATCCGCAAGGCATTCTGAAACGAGCAAAGGCAAGAAAGAAGTACTACAGGTAACGCAATACAGAAACTTCCAGCTTTGGCAGGTCAAGGACTTACACCTAGCAATGCATTCCCACCAAGGAGATGGGTGGCTCTGGGGTTCTCAGAACTTTGCAACTCATTTTATATTGTTTGTTTCACAAAATTTCCAGCAAATGCCCTGAGAGTGTCAAATTGATGAAATGATTTTCAAGTCTCTTCTACTCTACCATATCACACACATTTCTCCTGTTTTCACTCATTTGATTTTCACAACAACCCTGACGCCCATAAACAGGTAACTTCCTCATGGTTAGGTAAGTGGTGAAAGTAGGATTTAGGACTCTGGTTACGAATCTCATGCTCTTTCCTCTGCTCACCATTACCATACAGTCGTCCCTGGGTATCTGCAGTCCCTGGGTATCCACGGGGGATTGGTTCCAGGACCTCCAGCAGATACCAAAATCCATGGATCCGCAAATCCCTTACAGTTGGCCTCTCTGATTTCGAAGGGTAGGAACACTTGGGTATGGAGGGCCCACTGTACCTTGAGAAAAGTGCAAAGGAATGTAAATTCAGTATTTTGTGGGAATGGAAGATAGAACTAAAAACTGCCTGAGAGATCAAAAGAGTCTCCTAAAAGACTATAGTCTTGAAGTTTACATAAACCACCAGGCTGATGGGCCTGGGAAGGCCTTACTAAGCAATGTGCCCACTCCCTCTTGGGGCTCTCTCTCAAGACATTCCCTCTTGGGGATGGGTGAGAGAAGAAGTAAAAGTGGGGAGAGTAAGTCATGTTCTGACTCTTGTTCCCTCTCTTCCACACCAAAGTATATTTATCTTGTGTTCCATACCCTAATCTGTACTGATGTGATGGTGGTTTTTATGCTTCCCTTACGATAAACGTTTCATTCTAAAAGGATTATTCTGTCCATCAACTGATGAATAGATAAATATATCACCCCATTCTCTACTGGCCAGCACGGTCTCTGCTGAGAAATCTGCTGACAACTCTATGTATGAGAGATTTTGTTTTTCTTGATGCTTTTAAAATTCACTCTTTGTTTCTGATTTTAGACAATTTTATAATTTGTCTTGGAAAATAATGTTTTGGATTGAGATTTTGGGGTGAGCTATTAGCTTCATGAGGTTGTATGTCCAAGTCTCTCCCCAGGTTTGGAAAGTTCTCAGCTATAATTTCTTCAAATAAGCTTTTTACCCTATTGCTTGCTCTTCTCCTTCTGAGACTCCAGTGATACATACATCGTCTCTCTTGTGGTGTCCTATAAGTCCCATAGGTTTTCTTCATTCCTTTTCTTTTCTTTTCTTTTAATTAATTTATTTATTTTTGGCTCTATTGGGTCTTTGTTGTTGGGCACAGGCTTTCTCCAGTTGCAGCGAGCAGGGGCTACTCTTCGTTGTGGTGCGCGGGCTTCTCATTGCACTAGCTTCTCTTGTTGTGGAGCACGGGCTGTAGGCACGCGGGCTTCAGTAGTTGTGGCTTTCAGGCTCTAGAGCGCAGGCTCAGTAGTTGTGGCTCACAGGCTTCGTTGCTCCCTGGCATGTGGGATCTTCCTGGACCAGGGCTCGAACCCGTGTCCCCTGCATTGGCAGGCGGATTCTTAACCCCTGCACTACCAGGGAAGTCCTCTTCATTCCTTTTCATTCTTTTTTTTTTTTTTTTTTGCTCCTCTGTTTGGGTAATTTCAATTGATCTAGTGGCCTTCTAGATCACTGATTCCTTCTGCTTGGTCAAACCTGCCATTGAAGCTCCCTGTTGAATTCTTCAGTTCAGTCATATTCTTCTGCTTCAAAATTATTGTTTGGTTCTTTTTTTATGTGTTCTGTCTCTTCACTGAACTCATTTTGTTCTTGTGTTGTTTTCCTGACAGCGCTAGATTGTTTGTGTTCTTTTCTAGCTCTCTGAACATCTTTAGAACAATTATTTTGAATTCTTTATCGGGCAATTCTTGGATCTCCATTTCTTTGGGGCCAGTTACTGGAGGCTTACTGTATTCCTTTGGTGGACTCATGGCTCCCTGATTCTTCATGATCTCTGTAACCTTGCATAAGTGCCTGCTCATTTGAAGAAGCAGTCACCTCCTCCAGGCTTTACGAGCTGACTTTGGTAAAGGAAGATTTTCACTTGCGGGTGGGGACGTGCTGGAACATGCTGTGACTCCAAGTCTAGTGGTGCAGGACGCCAAGTGCAGGGTTCAGGGTTACATGACATCTTTTAGCTCAGGCCATTGGAATCCACAGTGTGGATTCAACAACTGTGGCCCTTGGCAAGCACTTCAGTGTGTTTATAGTGGCTCTAAGGGCTTTTGGGGTCCTCAGCAGCCCCTCCAGATCCAGTGGCTAGAGACCAGACAGGTAGCAGTGGTTGCTGATGCAGTAGTGATGCACACACTCAGCTGCCGGTGCCTATAGAGAAGCAGGAGCTGGTTGCCAACACACATAGCGGTGGGGGACTGGGCGGGCAGAAAGGGTCAGTGCCAACTGAATGCTCACTGGCACCTGCAGGGGTCCTGGCTGTTGGCTAGCACTCCTTTAGCTGCCAGGTCTCACCGTGGGTTCATGGCAGTGGAGGCCAGTGACAGGGGTCTGGCCAGGGGCGTGCAGGTGCACGTCTGGAGGGACTGGCTGCAGGTGAGCACAGTGGTACAGGCCAGTGACAGAAGGGCCTGATCTGGGCCCACAGGCAGCTGCGGGGGCCCTGGCTGTTGGCACGCCCTTCTGTGGCTGTACAGTTTGCCCCAGGCACGTGCACTGCGCTGGAGGCCAGTGACGGACATCAGGTGGTCGGCATGCCAGGTCGCAGCTGGAAGGGCTAGCCCAGATTGTGCACGTGATGGCGGAGTTCAACCAGAGGGTCCAGACTGGCATCGTGCATTCATGCAACCACAGAGGCCTGGGCTGGCTGCCAGTGTTGTTCCAGACTCCAGGGGAGGATAGGGGCAGGGGAGGGAGCAGAGAGGGACGCAGGCGGCTGTCATCAGTGGGTGTGAATACCTGTAGGGTGAAATCTATGGGGGGTGGGGTCTGAGGTAGCTGTGCTGGTCATTGGTTTCTTCAGTGGTGAAAGCTGCTGGGTTGGTTTGCAGAGCAGGTCACTGGAACCATGATCTCTTCTGCTGCATAACTGCTGTTAGAAGTTCCTGCTTTTCTTCCTTGTTCCTAGTCATCTCTATACGTCTTAGCTTTGCAGGTCTGGGTGGGGTGAAACCAAACGTGGCCCATCGTGCGGTGCCCTGAAAGGCTGGAGAAGCTGGGTCCTCGCCCCACTCCTTCTTTCTAGCAAGGGGAACTCTTTCTTGCTGGCAAATTCCCTCTTGGTGCTGAGCAGTGCTGGCTAGGGGGATGGGATGATGTGGGCAAAATGAAGCTACCTTCCTTCTTTCCTTGTGTAGTTATTCTCAAGTTTTTTGTTCTGCTGGGTTGCTGTAGTTTCTTAAGTGGACTCCAGAGCTCTCCCAGACCTGTTTTTGTTTGTAGATAGCTGTCTAACTGTTCGTCTTTGTTGGGGGACAGAGGCTGGGGCCTCCTATGTTGCCATTTGTTTTCAATGAATGGATAAATAAAACGTGGTATATCTGTATCGTAGGGTATTATTTGGCAGGGGAAAAAAAGGGGAATGAAGTACTAATACATGCTGCAACATGGATAAACCTTGAAAACATTATGTTATGTGAAACAAGCCCATCACAAAAGACCACGGATTGTAGATTCCATTTACATGAAATGTCCACAAGGGGCACTATAGAGACAAAAATAAGTAAGTGGTTGTCTAAGGCTGAAAAGGAGGGCGGGTGCGGAGGCGATATGGGGAGTGACTGTTAATGGGTGTGGGGATTTCTTTCTGGGAGTGTTGAAAATGTTCTAAAATTTATTGTGGTGGGAATTCCCTGGTGGTCCAGTAGTTAGGACTCCGTTCTTCCACTGCAGGAGGCACGGGTTCGATCCCTGGTCAGGGAACTAAGATCCCACATGACCCGTGGTGCAGCCAATGGAAAAAAAAGAAAAGAAAAGAAAAGAAAGCTAAAATTTATTGTGATCATGGTTGCACAACTCTGTGAATATATTAAAAATCACTGAATTGCCCACTTCAGGCGAATTGTATAGTATGTGAACTATACCTCAATAAAGCTGTCACTCAGAAAAAGGATATTGGAAGATAAAATGCCTTCATTCATTGACTCAGAATTTATTGGGAGCCTATAATTTGCCAGGCACTTGCTAGACACTAGGGAAGAAAGATCCAGCAAGACTCAGTCTCCCTATCCTTAGGAAGCGTACAGTCTGGTGGCAAGAAAATTAAATGGACATTTTTTTTTTCTGGCCACAGGTTGCAGGATCTTAGTTCCCCAACCAGGGATCAAACCTGTGTCCCCTGCAGTGGAAACTCGGAGCCTTAACCACTGGACTGCCTGGGAAGTCCCTAAATGGGCGTTTATAACACAAGATTCTGCTGGAGAAGGAAGGTAGCTTCATTTTGTCCACACTGTCCCACCCCCACCAGCCAGCACTACTCAGCACAAAGAGGGAACTTGCCAGCAAGAAAGAATTCCCCTTGCAATGATACAAATGAACTGATTTATGAAACAGAAATAGAGTCACAGATGTAGAAAACAAACGTATGGTTACCAAGGGGAAAGGGGGGGGAGGGATAGATTGGGAGATTGGGATTGACATATACACACTATTATATATAAAATAGATAGCTAATAAGGACCTACTGTATAGCCCAGGGAACTCTACTCAGTACTCTTTAATGGCCTATAGGGGAAAAGAATCTAAAAAAGAGTGGATCTATGAATATGTATAACTGATTCACTTTGCTGTACAGCAGAAACTAACACAACATTGTAAATCAACTATATTCCAATAAAAGTTCATTAAAAAGAAAGAGTTCCCCTTGCTAGAAAGAAGGAGTGGGGTGAGGACCCAGCTTCCCCAGCCTTTCAGGGCACCGCTGGAGGGGCTTTAGAGGTAGGATACATTTGAGATTGATGCCTGTAGCACCCCTAAAATCACTTCCACATGAATAACAACCTATGTGGCTTATATACACAGTAAGTAAGAATTAAATAGCCTTTTCATGTTTATAAAGCACTTTCGTATATACTGTCCCCGTATGACCTGCCTACAAAGTCGTTAACACTTTCCTAATTTTACATAGAGGTTAAGGGGTTTACTCCTGATCACACAGCTAATAAGTGGTAAAACCAGGATTCAAGTTTTCTAAAACTCATTATGCCTCTGTCTACTCCAGACTAGCTCCTCCTCCTGTGTCTTTATTTTACCGGGCACCCCATCCACCTGGTCTCCCAAGCCAGAAACGTGGTTAGCCTCACCACCATATCCAACCCACCACCACGTCTGGAAAGCCTCTCTCCTTAATTTCTCTCTTGTCTCCGTGCACAGTTCAGGGCCTCCTCACTTCTCTCATTCCTTGGAGAACAGAAGCCTCTGGCCTCACCTCCTTCAATGCATCCTTCATGTGGCTGGCATGGAGAATTTTCTAGAATATTAATCAGGTCTCTGAACCTTTCACTGCCCTGCTAAAAACCTTCAATAATTCCCCATGGCTTCAAGATAAAGTTTAAAATTTAGCATATGAGAACATTCTTGCTCTGACCCCAGCCTCTCTCTACGCCCCCCCCCCTTTTTTTTTTTTGGCTGCACCGCATGGCATTCGGGATCTTAGTTCCCAGACCAAGGATTAAACCCGCAACCCTGCAGTGGAAGCGCTGATTCTTAACCACTGACTGCCAGGGAAGTCCATATCCCTTTTTTTTTTTTTTTTTTTTAAATATATTTATTTATTTATTTATTTGGCTGCACCGGGTCTTAGTTGGGGCATGCAAGATCTTTAGTTGCAGCATGTGGGATCTAGTTCCCCGACCAGGGATCGAACCCGGGCCCCCTGCATTGGGAGCCCGGAGTCTTAGCCACTGGACCACCAGGGAAGTCCCCATATCCCTTTTTATACAGGCAAAGTTCATGCCAGTCAGGATGAAATTCCCTGAAAAGTCCTGTTTTCTCTGTCTGGAATATTCAGCTTTTCTCTCTCCATCTAGTTAACTGAACTTCACCCTTCAAGATTTATCTTATGGTTGGAAACTTATGTCCACACAAAACCCTGCACACAGGTGTTTATAGCAGCTTTATTCATAACTGCCAAAACTTGGAAGCCACCAAAGTATCCTTCGGTGGATGTATAAACAAACTCTGGACCAGACAATGGAAAATGAAAAGACATGGAGGAACCTCAAATGCATATTACAAAGTGAAAGAAGCCCATCTGAAAAGGCTGCATACTGTAGGATTCCAAGTACATGACATTCTGGAAAAGACAAAACTATGGAGATAGTAAAAAGACCCATGTTTGCCAGGGTTTGGGGTAGGGGAGAGGGATGCCTAGGCTGAACACAGAGGATTTGGAGGGCAGTGAAAATACTCTGTATGATACTATAATGGTGGATACCTATCGTTATGCATTTGTCCAAGCCCATGAAATGTACAACACTAAGAATGAGTGTAAGTTCAACTACGGACTTTGGGTGATTTTGATGGGTCAATATAGGTTCACCAGTTGTAACAAATATACCTCTCTTATGTGGGATGTTGATAATGAGGAAGCTGTGCATGAGTGGGGGCAGGGACATATGGGAAATCTCTGTACCCCCTTCTCAATTTTGCTGTGAACTTAAAGGTGCTCTAAAAAAACCTTAAAAAAAATTTGAACTTATGCACCTCCTCCCAGAAGTGCAGATTAGATGTCCCCTTTGTGAGCTTCCTTAGTTAGCATCTTCTATTATAACATGTAGTCTTTACACAATCATTGATTTACCTGTGTGTCTTTCCCACTGAACAATAAGCATCTTGAAGATAGATTTATAACCAAGCAGGACCCTATGGGGCCTTCCCAGGACAGACCCTCCGTTATATCCTCTGCTGTAGCTCAGATATAGCTATATTAGAAGAGGATTTAGAATCTCTCCCAGATATAGTATTGATACGGACCAGGGTTCTTGGCCTTCCCCAATCAGTAGAAATTGACTAGAGGCCAAACAAGAAATTCAGGCAAGGCTTTACTGGGGCCCCTGCTGCAGCGGGAGGGAGCGAGAACAAGCTGTTTCCTTATATGGGGTCGGAGGGGTGGCTCAGGTGTTTTGCCCACCCCTTAGGTGGTGTTGAGTGCAGGGGTCAGGCTCAGTACCCTGCTTTTCTCCCAACACTCTGCTTTTGGCTCCCCGCTCTTCAGAACTGGCTTTTGAGTTTTTTGGTCTTCTGTATCTTTTTGTCCATAATTTGCCCCAACTCATGTATGCAGTTATTTTTAGTCCCATATAGTTTCTTTGTATTCTGTTGCTTGAGGGGAGGTTTGTCCAGGTGCAAGCACTACAGCAAAGGTTCCCTGGTGCCAGCTGGTCTCAGTATCTCACGCATATTTCATGAGTTTTTCAGAGGCTAAAAACCACCACCACATGGAAGAAATTAACTATTTGATGATAATGAGCAAGTAGCCCCCAGACCTTCTGGCACCTAAGGATTCATAACGTGAACTGCCCTGTTACCTCACCATCAACCAATCAGAGAATTATGCATGAGCTGATCCCACACGCTGGGACGCTCCATCACCTGGCCTTTAAAAAGGCTTTGCTGAAACGTTTCGGGGAGTTCCGGAGTTTTTTGGGCACTAGCCGCCCGTTCTCCTAGTGTGGCCCTGCAATAAACCTTTCTCTGCTCCAAACTCCAAACTCTTGACATTTTAGTTTGTTTGGCTTCACTGTGCGTAGGGCACGTGAACTTGTGTTCAATAACAGATTCGTGTCTGATCAGTCTTTAATTTCCCATGCAGAGGCTTAACGCATATTTTCTGAATAAAATACTTTTAAAAATCTGCCTCCACATAAATGGTACTTCTAAGTATTAGAAAAGGATTTAGAATCTCTTCGGCAACAAGGGGACAATGGATATAATTTCTAATTTAAACTCCTAGTTCATATAAATAGAAATTTTTTTCTTTTTTTTGTTTTTGTTTTTGTGGTACGCGGGCCTCTCACTGTCGTGGCCTCTCCCGTTGCGGAGCACAGGCTCCGGACGCGCAGGCTCAGTGGCCATGGCTCCCAGGCCCAGCCGTTCCGCGGCATGTGGGATCTTCCCGGACCGGGGCATGAACCCGTGTCCTCTGAATCGGCAGGCGGACTCTCAACCACTGCGCCACCAGGGAAGCCCGAAAATTTTTCTTTAATCATTATTTTCATCAGTGTCCTCTGTTCACTGTCATAACTGAAAAAATATATTACTTCAACCATAACCGGGTTCATTGTATCAAAACACTGCATCTGACTCTCGTCCTGTTTCCCATCATGGTTCAGGATCAAGGTGAAAAGGAGAAGCCCATGCGGGAACTTCGCATCTGCAAGCTCTGCCTCAACCTCTGTGTCGGGGGGAGAGTGGAGACAGACTTACGAGGCAGCCAAGGTGCTGGAGCAGCCCACAGGCCAGACCCCTGTGTTCTCCAAAGCTAGATACACTGTCAGATCCTTTGGCATCAGGAGAAATTAAAAAAGATTGCCGTCCACTGCACAGTTTGTGAGGCCAAACGCAGAAGAAATCCTGGAGGAAGGTCTAAAGGTGCGAGAGTGTGAATTAAGAAAAAATAACTTCTCAGGTACTGGAAACTTTGGTTTTGGGATCCAAGAACACAACGATCTGGGGATCAAATATGACCCAAGCATTGGCATCTATGGCCTAAACTTCTACGTGGTGCTGGGTAGGCCAGGTTTCAGCATCACAGACAAGAAGCTCAGAACAGGCTACATTGGGGCCAAACACCTAACCAGCAAAGGGGCGGCCATGTGCTGCTTTCAGCAGAAGTGTGATGGGATCATCCTTCCTGGCAAATAAATTCCCGTTTCAATCCAAAGTCCAATAAAAAGTGTTCAGTGAAATGTAAAAAACAAATGACAAACAAAAAAACACCAAAAGAAAAAAAAAAAACTAAAAAATCCAAACCTTGAATCTGAAGTTCCTAAGTGGGGAGAGGTCTACTTAGCTCCTAGCATGGACCACCTATGAAAGGAGATTCAAAGATTGTGACCTCTCTATACCCTGGACCTTCCTGTATATCATCTACAGATAAGATGTACTGAGCACCTCAGTCTCTGGTTGCATCAGGAAAATTACTCCAATGGGAATTCACACTGGAGTTTACTCTGGTCACTCTTCAAAACAAATATTTGCAACATTATTGTAATTCAAGAGCAGGTCATCCTCTGGACGCAACTAGTAGAGTTAGTTTCACACAATGGACCACTGTTCACAGGCATCTCTGGCAACGTATGCCTCCAGTAGCGACTACTGGCTAAGACCACAGCTGTTGGTTCTCAGGCCTAGAATAATCATCTCCAGCTGCATGGGGCCTTAGTTTTGAAAGCTCTTTCTCACCGGCCAAGGTAGAGATACAGTGAAAGGTTAGAACACTTGGCAAGCTGTGTCAGTGGTTTAGTAACGTTGCACTTGTTCACCTGTATATGAGGCTGGGGGGAGCAAGCACTAATTTAGAAACACACTTGTAAAACCCACGCAATCAACAAACATATTTTTGTTAAATATTTACTATATACCTATTACATACCAGGTACTATGCTAAATATCAGGGATAAAATTTTAATAATAGACACCATTGTTTTCATCATTATTACCCATACCTGTTAAAAATAAATCATGCAGAATCCCAATGCCTTCCTGGAGTCTTAACTTGCACATTTAATTCAAGAATTGCCAACCTATTTAAGGACCCGCCATGCCTTGGACGATTGAAATAGGATTCTCTTAACTATGCCCCTGATAGAAGGCACTGTAAACTTTTTTTTTTTATTTTATTTATTTATTTTTGGCTGTGTTGGGACTTCGTTGCTGCACGTGGGCTTTCTCTAGTTGCGGCAAGCGGGGGCTACCCTTTGTTGCTGTGCGCTGGCTGCTCGTTGCGGTGGCTTCTCTTGTTGTGGAGCACAGGTTCTGGGCACGCAGGCTTCAGTAGTTGTGGCTTGCGGGCTCTAGAGCACAGGCTCAGTAGTTGTGGCTCACGGGCTTAGTTGCTCCGAGGCATGTGGGATCTTCGAGGCATGTGGGATCTTCCCGGACCAGGGCTCAAACCCGTGTCCCCTGCATTGGCAGATGGATTCTTAACCACTGAGCCACCAGGGAAGCCCAGGCACTATAAACTCTTGAACGTGAAGAAACTGTGATCAGTGGTTGCCTCTGGGGAGGAGAACTAGATTGGGACACAGGGGTGAGAGGCAGGGTTTTCATTGTACAGGCATATCTGGGAGATAGCAGGGTTCAGTTCCAGATAAAGCAAATATTGCAATAAAGTCACACAAATTTTTTGGTTTTCCAGTGCATATAAAAGTTATGCTTGGGCTTCCCTGGTGGCGCAGTGGTTGGGAGTCCGCCTGCCGATGCAGGGGACACGGGTTCGTGCCCCGGTCCGGGAAGATCCCGCATGCCGCGGAGCGGCTGGGCCCGTGAGCCATGGCCGCTGAGCCTGTGCGTCCGGAGCCTGTGCTCCACAACGGGAGAGGCCACAACAGTGAGAGGCCTAGCGTGACGCAAAAAAAAAAAAAAAAAAGTTATGCTTACACTGTTCTGTAGTCTATTAAGTGTGCAATAGCATTACGTCTAAAAAACAAAGTACATACCTTAATGTTAAAATATTGCTAAAAAATGCTAGCTATCATCCTAACCTTTAGCAAGTCATAGTAGTAACATCAAAGATCATTGATCACAAATCACCATCATAATAAATATAATAATAATGAAAAAACGAGCAAATGCTGTTGGAGACATGGCACCGAGGTAGGAGATAGATGGGCTCTAGGCTAGACATTTACAACTGACATCCTGTTCACACTTCCGGGGGTGAGAAGGAGATGGGCTCCAGGCTGGACATTCATTACCAACCCCCTGTTTACATTTCCTGAAGCAAGAGAGAAATGGGCTCCAGGACTACATATTTATGAACCGGACTCCTGTCTATATTTCGAGATCTGCACCTCGATGTAAAAACCAGCAACAGAAATAGAGTAAATAACCGGACATTGGACATTTTTATGGCAGTGACAGAGTGGGACTAAACCCTGTTAAAAGATCAAGAGGTCATACATCTCCCATCCTTGGGGCAAGGGAAACATTGCACATGCACAGAAAGGCTCCTTGGGGGTCAAAAAGGAGGGGGCGCCACCCCATAATATGTGATGCTAAGGCCGTCCCACAGGCTTCTGGGCTGTAATCTAGCTTGGAAAAAGTTGCGCATGCGTGTTGGGGAGGGTCTTAGGGCAGGGCAGGTGGAAAAAGAAACCAGATAATTGTTCAAAGGTAAACAAAGACCTGCAAGAACTGCCCTGTATAAATGACCTAACAGCCTCTTTCTTGTGCTCCTCCGCACTAGGGAGGGCGCCTCCATCCTTTCTCTCCGGCTGTGCATCTCTGCCTTGCTTCTACCTCAACTAAACAAATGTTTCTGTCTGCTCTCCCACTTGTTGTGCTGTGTCCCCAATAATAAGCTTTGTACCTGTTTTTACAGTTTTTGCCTCCATGAGAAATGCATTTTTCACTGGGGCAAGAGCCAGGGGATGTGGTGGCTGGGATTCCTGGTTTTCATCCAGGCTGCCCAGGTTCAATTCCTGGGCAGGGAATTAAGATCTCGCTTCATGCCACCACTCACTGCCGCCCCTCCGAATTCAGCACCAATAGACTTGCTCCAGGCAGGATTGCCACAAACCTTAAATTTGTTGGAAAAAAAAACAAAAAAAAGCAGTCTCTGCTAAGTGCAAACGGAGGTATGCCTGTACAGTGTACATTTGTGTACTGTTTGACTTTCATCGTGGGTATTTGCCTGTTCTCTGGTCTCCAGGAAACGAGAAGGCGCAGCTGCAGACCCTCAGGCACCCACGAGGGTGGCGCCCCCGCCCTGGCAGCGCGCACAGCGGCTATGCGGGCCGGGGGTGGGTGAGTGGGGAGCCTGGGGACCCGGGAAGGGGCTCCCGGCTCTCCCCGGTGCCCAGGGGGCCTGCTCCAGGTTGCCGGGAAGCAGCTCCGCGTTGCAGGGCGGGAACGTGCCCTTCCACCTCTGGCAAACTTTCGGCCGCCGCAACGGAAGCAGGAACTCGTGAATGGCAAACCCAGGGCTGGGCGGGAGCTGCGGAGCCTGCTGGGCGTCCTCACCGAGCCCTTCGCGGATCCGCCGCTGCTTCCCCGAGCGCGCTGGGCTGCCCTGCACCGGGAGGGCAGCAGGGCCCGGTCCTCCGGTCTCCAGGTAAAGGCTCTCCATCCTCCCCTCCAGCCCCCGCGGGCAGTATCGCCACCTGCGGGGGCAGCGGCGTCCGCCGCCCTTTCCCAGGGCGAGCGTCCTCCGCCCCTCCGGGAGCTCGGAGAACTGGCTGAGCCGGATGCCGGTGGCCCCCGTATCCCGGAGAGGGTCTTTAGGCAAGTCAGCAGCAGGGTTAGAAGAATGGTTTAGTGAGCCACGCACCTTTCCTCAAAGGGCAGATTTCCCTTTTTTTTTTTTTGTATGATTTGTATCCTGTATTTATCGAACCCGCTAATTGTCTAATACTCTGTAGAGTGTGTGTTTATACACAGTTATAAACACCTCGATAAATTAAGTTAGATTATGCTGTGAGAAAAATGATTTCCAATATTTGATTGATTGCCGGTACGATCCGGTAACTCTAGTCAGCAGGCATGAAAGCACAGGTGCATCGTCTCCTTCCCACCTGTATCCTTTTCCCACTCTATTTCAACAGGATTCAACTTCACTTTGAACCTTTTTTTTTTATTTGTAAGCTTGTTTTGATCTCTTTATTGTGGTAAAATAGACATACTGTAACAAAATGTATTATTTTGATCATTTTAAGTGTACAATTTAGTGGCATTAAGTGCGTTCACATTATTGGGTAACCATCACTACTGTCCATTTTCAGGACATTTTTGGCATCCCAGGTAGGAAAACTCTGTACCCATTAAACAGTAACTCCCCATTCCCTCCTCCACCAACCTCTAGTAACTTCAATTCTACTTTTTATCTCTGTGAATTTGCCTATTCTAGATACTTTATATAAGTGCAATCATACGATATTTGTTCTCTTGTATCCAGTTTATATCACTTAGCATAATGATTTCAAGATTGTACCATGTATGAGAATTTCATTCCTTTTTGTAGCTGAATAATATTCCATTTTATGTATTTGCCATGTTTTAAAAATCTATTCATCTTTGGACCTTTAAGGCCTAAATAATAATGTATTAGAAGAACTAATTTACCTAATAATTGTTTGGTATCATTAATGAGATAAGCTCTTTAGTATTGCTTGTGATCCAGGATGCTGGTACTGAAAGCACAGCTCCTCCCCTACATCCCCTGGCACAGTTCAGGTTTCTTTGCAGCAGGTTGAGGAGAGATTCTTAGAATCCATTCAAAGTGAAGTGTTGGCCTGGTTTTTCTTTTTTTGTTCCTGATTTGTTTTCTCCAGTGACTTGTAAAGTGTGGCAGCATAAAAAGTAACTACTTGTGCCAGGATTCTTAACCTGGGGAGTCCATGGACAGTATTCAGAAAGTCTGTGAACTTGGGTGGAAAAGTTTATTTTGCTAACCTCTAAATGTAGTGTAGTATCTCCTTTAAGAGGCATGTAGGCAAAAGCTGCAGTGGTATTAGTGGTAGGGTAGCTCTGATTTGCCACCGGTAGAAATCATAGATATTTCCATGTCATGTTACTTACTGTATATATCTCAAAATCATTACATTCAACACTACTTCAAAATTATGGCAATGACTAGACCTACCATCTGTTATTTATCACACGGTTGTTCTTATTTTAACTGAAAATGGAGGTAATGGAATCTAGCTTATAGGATTCTTGTAAGGATTAAATGACATAATATATATAAAGTGCTTAGCATAGAGAACCATAAATGTTATTTTACTGTTTTAGAAAGTTGGACATAACAGTTAGCAAGGAAGGTATAGACTGGTGCTGTATTACCATATACTGTTTTTTTTAAAAATTGTTTTGATTTTTTTTTTTTTTTACTGACCAAAGTCTACCTATTTATATTAGGATGCACTCTTATGTCTACAGCTCTATAGGTTTTGACAAATGTAATGGCATATACATCATTACAGCATCATATAGAATAGCTTCACTGTCCTAAAAATCCCCTGTGCTCCACCTATTCAGCCCTTCCCTTTCCTCTAGACAACCACTGACGTTTTACTGTCGATGTGGTTTTGCCTTTTCCAGAATGTCCTAGAGTTGGAATCACCTTTCACACCGGTTTCTTTCACTTAGCGATATGCAATTAAGGTTACTCTTTCTGTGGCTTGATAGCTCATTTCTTTTTACTGCTGAAAAATATTCTATTGTGTGGATATATCAGTTTGTTTATCCCTTCACCTATTGAGGGACATCTTAGTTGCTTCCAGTTTTTTGGCAATTATGAATAAAGTGCTATAAATATTTGTATGCAGGTTTTTGTCAGGATTTAGTATTGTCAGTTTTTTGGATTTTAGCCATTCTGATAGGTGTGTAGTGGCATCTCATTGTTGTTTTAATTTGCAATTTCCTAATGACAATGATATTGAGCACCTTTTCGTATGCTTCTTTGGTGAGGTGTCCAGGTCTTTTGCTCCTTTAAATTGGATTGTTTGTTTTCTTTTTGGTAAGTTTTAAGAGTTCTTTGTATATTTTAGCTACCAGTTATTTATCAAATATGTGTTTTGCAAATACCTTCTCCCAGTCTGTGGCTTGGTTTTTCATTCTCTTAACAGTGTCTTGCACAGAGCAGAAGTTTTTAATTTTAATGGAATCCAACCTGTCAAT
Source organism: Phocoena sinus (assembly GCF_008692025.1). Lineage (NCBI taxonomy): Eukaryota > Metazoa > Chordata > Mammalia > Artiodactyla > Phocoenidae > Phocoena > Phocoena sinus. The sequence continues at coordinate 93,729,621 of NC_045772.1, forward strand.
TTTTTCTTTCATGGATTGTGCTTTTGGTGTTGTTATCTAGAAACTCACCTAAGGTCACAGAGACTTTATTCTATGTTACATAGGAGTTTTATAGTTGTGCATTTTACATTTAGGTCTATGATCCATTATGAGTTAATTTTTGTGAAAGATGTAAGGTCAGCGTCTAGATTTTTTTTGCATGTGGTTGTCCAGTTGTCCAGCACCATTTTTGAGAAGAATATCCTTTCTCCATTGAATTGCCATTGCTCCTTTGTCAAAGATAAGTTGGCTGTATTTGTGTGGGTCTATTTCTGGGCTCCTTATTCTGTTCCATTGATCTATTTGTCTGTTCTTTTGTCAGTACTACATTGTCTTGATTAGCCGTGATTTCTGGTAAGTATTGAAGTCAGGTAGTGTCAGTCCTCCACCTTTGTTCTTCTTCAGTATTGTGTTGACTATTCTGGGCCTTTTTGCATTTCCATGTAAACTTTAAAATGGGTTTGTTGAGGGCTTCCCTGGTGGTGCAGTGGTTGAGAGTCCGCCTGCCAATGTAGGGGACGCGGGTTCGTGCCCCGGTCCGGGAGGATCCCACGTGCCGCGGGGCGGCTGCGCCCGTGAGCCGTGGCCGCTGAGCCTGCGCGTCCGGAGCCTGTGCTCCGCGGCGGGAGAGGCCACAGCAGTGAGAGGCCCGCGTACCACCAAAAAAAAAAAAAAATTGGTTTGTTGAGGTCTATAAAATAACTTGCTGAGATTTTGATCGGAATTGCATTAAATCTGTAGATCAAGTTGGGAAGAACTGCCATCTTAGCAATATTGAGTAGTCCTATTGAGGAACACGGAATATCTCTCCATTTATTTAGATCTTCTTTGATATCTTTCATCAGAGTCTTATAGGCACATTTAAAAAACTTTTCAGTAATTATATTTCAATATAACTATCTTCCTTTGTAATCCTGTATATTTCATTTTATACATTTAACAGCATGTCTTTTATATATTTTAAAACATGTCAGAAGAGAGCCTAAGTAAGCATCACCAGAGTACCAAAGGGTTCATAACCAAAAAAAAAAATTAAAGAAGCGGTAATTCTGATCTAGGCTATCATTTAGTGAACAATTTGTATTCTGGAAATGAGGATATTTTCTGGTATAGCCTTGCCAGTTTCACATTTTTTTTTCTGGAAGAACCAGCTCACCAATGGAGTTGGCATTATATGTATTATGACTTTTGTGTTTTTAGGGACGTCAGAAAGAACACTTGCCCCTACAGTTTCCTTCAACTGAGCCAGAATATTCCCCCTGTTGATGGGCTAATTCCTAGAAGGACAATGTATGTAATTTTCTTAGCGCATTGCCTACCACTCAGTAGGTCATTTAAAAATGCTAATTGTTATTACTGAGAAAGAACATACATCCAAAGCGATGATCACTGCTTCATCAATGACCAATGACCACAGAGTTTGTGTCCTTTCCCCTCCTGCTTAGGAGAGGCGAGAAGAGGAAGGATTCTAAAACTGAAAAGCAGACGACCTCTTCTTTCATAGATACTTGTCAGATTTTAAGCATTGATGGGAGAGTGTATGTGTGTGTGCTTCCTAGCTTTCTGCCAAGTTTTTTAATGAAAGGTTGTCTCAAATCTCTTCAAGTGAAAACAGATAAAAAATACTTGTTTATTCCTGTCCTTCTGTGAATTGTGAGTTGTTTACATTGACTTGAAGGAAATGAAATGTATCTTCTCTAGGTTTGTTCAAAGAAACAAAACTCATTGATGATTGTCTATTTTTGTGCTAGAGAGAAATTCGTCATCTGTCCAATCTTCTTGAAGCAAACTCAGGCCAGAAGGAGAGTTATCTGACCTTTGGAGACCAAGACTAACCTGAAATTTAAAATGTTGTTCCGGGAGGGATGGAGCTTGACTCACACTCGTGTAATAATTTGTTTCCTGACACTAAGGCTGTCCACCAGTCAGAACTGCCCCATCAAGAGTCTAGAAGATATGGTCATTGACATCCAGTCATCCCTTTCCAAGGGAATCAGAGGCAATGAGCCCATACACACATTAACTCAAGAAGACTGCGTTAATTCTTGCTGCTCAACAAAAAGCATATCAGGTAAGTAATAATGCCTTGGCAACTCTTTATTCCATGTGTTTTGTGATGTAACTAGCTGGTTGATGAGGCTGAATGGTTTGTACTGGTGATTCTCAATGGGGTAGAAAAGTGGGTGGCAAAATCACTAGGGAATATTCCATGGTGTGCTCTCCCCTCCCCTAAGCTGAGCCAAAGTTACTGATGAGTGTATATATATCACTCAGATATGTGGGTAGAAAAGGGGTTGAAAACCACTGGTGTTGTGTTCTAACAGGCATCTGGGATATTGAAAACAGAAGTCCTACTTAAATGCTTGGCTTCCATCATCATGGAATATTGGAATACAGTGTGATATTAGAAAGAACGTTTAAACAGAAAGGGAGTTGAGACAAAAAATAAAATTCTAAAGTCATCCCAGAGGAGAATCAGCATTTGAGTTTTAAGTAGAAGCACAAAATTTCCGTTTTATCTCCCTTCCCTGGAGCTGGTGGCACAGGTGAGTCAGGAAGCCACTGGCCACTAATTGCAGCTTCTAGGAATCTAAGAGGCATGGGAAGGGGTTTAGAATGACCCATTCCATGACACAGAAGGAAACTGAGCCCCGCAGGTTTGAACCATGCCCTTGCATATTTCAGGCTCCAAACCTATGACCTGAAAACAGAAGTATATATCTAATAAACAAACAAACAAAGAAAACACATAAGTTTATTGAGCACCTAATGCCTTGGTACGTGCTGGAGATAAAACAGTGAATAAGATGGAAAAGACCTTGTCATCAAGGACCCTAGAAGAACTAGTGAACACTGGACTCGAGATCCTTACTTGATTTATCAGCTGACCAAAATCACATGTTTTCTCTTAGATCTTTATTTCCATTTCATTCTATAACGATTGTGGTGTAATAAGATAAATACACATTCCCTGGCACAGAGGTCCTAAAACCCTGGGCATTTTCTGAGCATAGGAGCTTCTTCTGTTATTCATAATGAGCCCCATTCAATCATACCTGAGCTTATGCTCACAAGGTGACTCTTGGTGGAATCCTCGAGCGCCAGAGGACCAAGCTTTGCTTAGAAGCTTGGAACTTTCAGTCTCCTCCACCCACCTCCGGGTAGGGGGAAAGCGGGTGGAGATTGAATTCAGTCGCCAGTGGCCAATGACTTAATCAATTATGTCTGCATAATAAAACTGCCATGAAAGCCCCTAAACAATGGGTTCAGGGAGCTTCCAAGTTGGTAAACACATCCATGTGCCAGGAGGCACCCCAACTCCACAGGGACGGTGGCTCTTGCACTTGGGACCCTTCCAGACCTTGCCCCATGTACCTCTTCATCGGGCTGTTCATTTGTATCCTTTGTAATAAACTATAACGGTAAGTATTGCATTTTCCTGAGTTCTGCGAGTCATTCTAGCAAGTTATGGAACCTGGGGTGGGGGGGGGGTGATAGCCAAGTTTGCCGTATGTGTGAGTGACCTGGGGACCTGATACTGTGACTGGCCTCTGAGTGGGGACAGTTTGATGGGACTGAGCCCTAGACCGGTGGGGTCTGACACTCACTCCAGGCAGTTAATATTAGAATCGAATTGAATTGTAAGACACCCCGTTGGTGTTAGAGAATCAGAGAACTAGAGAATTTGGGTAGAAATGACACCAGGTATTTGCTGTCATGAGGAAACAAATACTCAATGATCTTCTCAAATTGAGCTGTGTGCTTTTGGACACTCTTCATAGAGAAGTAATTTATGGAAGTCATAGAGGTCTCATTTAAATTTCTAGTTTTTCTCTAAATGTTGATATCAACATATATGTGGAATAGAAGCATCACCTGCAGATAGGACTGAATGCCATGTGGGCGTATCCTGGCAACATAGGAAACCTTGCATTTCTCTTCAGTTCCGTGATAGGTGTTTAGTAAGAAATGAGGGTTTGTGGCTTTATTCTACAAGCAAAAGTACTGTTACTGCTTTACTGTAAGCAGAGGTACTTGTGGGTCTCAGTTAATGGATCTCAGGCTTTTCCCTCTTTTACTGAGTGTTGGTTTTTGACTGTTTAGGGTTCCAAAAAAGCACTTTGATAATTTGCCTATAGCCACAGACTCTAGAAAAATACCCACAAATACAAAGGACACAAAATTTTGTGTACAACTTGGACCCTATGGACCCTCCCCTTTACCTAAGTGCCCCCCAAAATGGTTTGTAGAATTATCACATCGTGGGGAAAGGAAAAGCCAAAGTAACCAGAGTACCCTTCTTGTTACCTGGCTAATGGAGACATGATAGGATAAAACCCCTGCAGAAACGAACTCAGTCTTATTTCCCACTGGGAGAGTCAAGGGTGATCCCTGACCGCTGCCTGATTGGGAGACAAACAAAAATGATAAGAGCAGAAATTTGAAGAACCCAAAGAAGAATGGTACTGATAAAAGTAAAAAATAGACTTGGCATTCCATATGCTGTGCAGCTCCATTGTGGAAGGAGGCATGTATAAGGCTGCATTTACTGACCCTCCCTGCCCACCACCCTCCCCTCGCCCCACACCAAGAAAACCAGACTGATGGCTTCGTAGGCGTCTAAGATGCCTTTAGGATGCAAGACGTACCTACAGTCATTAGGGTTAGATCCATTTCCTAAGGTCGGACTCAGTAGTGAGTTGTAGACTCAGTATTTCTATGTATGTTTTGATAAATATTTTAGCAAACGGAAGGCTTCTCTCTAAAGAATGAAATGTACTATTGAACATGTTTCGCCAAAATTACCATCATTCTGATTTTTAAACCCAGGGTCTTTAAAAATTGCTTTCAGTGCCTACACTAAGGAAAAGGAAATGACTCAGCGGCCAGCAGGCAGTGAACAAAGGGTTTTGTGTTGGCCACTAGAATAAATGTTTTCCTGCTCACCGTATTCTCTGGAAGATCCTATTTCAGAATAATGCTTATGAAACCTTTCATTGCAGGGGACAAAGCATGTAACTTGATGATCTTCGACACTCGAAAAACAACTAAACTACCCAACTGCTACCTGTTCTTCTGTCCCAGTGAGGAAGCCTGTCCCCTGAAACCAGCAAAGGGACTTATGAGTTACAGGATAATCAGAGGTAATAAAAACATTGTTCTTTGTCTTTTGTGATTGGAATTATGTAAGGATATAATTCATGTAAAAGGTTTTCTGCAAGAGTTTAAGAACTGCCAAAAAGGATCACAAGTATAGAGGCACATCAGAAAATATCTCATGATTTAAAATTCAGTTGATTCAACCAAACATCTTTCTTTTTTCCAATTAAAGTATTTAATACCTATGAATGATAGTATTTTGTTTTGGTTTTGTTTTTACCTTCTTAAGGTAAAAGGCACACAGATCTTTCATGTAAACATTTTGAAACACGTCTTTAGAACTGTGTTAGCAACACTGGAATAAGTCTACAGGTCTCCAGGGGTGACTATTTTGAAAGGGTTAAGACGATGTAAATACAGTATATAAAATTCCGGTACATTTGTTACTAGATTCCAATTATTTTGTAATCACATTCTCTGAAATCAAACTCACTGGATTTTATTATCCAGACCTGGAAGGAAGCTCATTTCAGAAGTTTTTGAGGGGCTTCCCTGGTGGCACAGTGGTTGAGGGTCCGCCTGCCGATGCAGGGGACACGGGTTCGTGCCCCGGTCTGGGAAGATCCCACATGCCGTGGAGCGGCTGGGCCCGTGAGCCATGGCTGCTGAGCCTGCGTGTCCAGAGCCTGTGCTCCGCAACGGGAGAGGCCACAATGGTGAGAGGCCCGCGTACTGCAAAAAAATAAATAAATAAAAAAGTTTTTGAGAAAAAACTACATGCCAAATTCTGTGCAAGGCATTGGAAATAGAGTCTCCACATTTGGAAATGACATATTTGCTCAGAATACAGAAAATAAACAAGTAAAAATTATTTGGATATGCCTTGGTGAGATTTTGGCTTGTTAATTTTTCAGGATGAAATGCTTTCAAGTATGAAGTTTACTTTTATTTCAGTTTTATAAAGTTTTTGTCCTTACACCCTTAGGTATTAATAATATTCCCTGCATTTATTCAGTAAGAAACAAATTTTATTTAGCATCTTCTATGTGCCAAGCACTTTTTACGCCTTAAGGATAGAAAGATACGACACTAAACATGAAAAACAAGGTTCTCATTTATGGAACTAATATTTTAGGAGAGAGAGACAAAAACCTTAATAAATAAATAATCCAGAAAAATAGTCACCATGGACATAGAGAACAGACTTGTGGTTGCCCATGGGTAGGGGGTTGGGGAGGAATGGAATGTGGGAAGATGGGGTTAGCAGATGTAAGCTTTTATATATGGAATGGATAAACAACAAGGTCCTAGTGCATAGCACAGGGAACTATATTCAGTATCCTATGAAAGGGCTTCCATGGTGGCGCCGTGGTTAAGAATCTGCCTGCCGATGCATGGGACACAGATTCGAGCCCTGGTCTGGGAAGATCCCACGTGCCGCAGAGCAACTAAGCCCGTGCGCCACGACTACTGAGCCCGCGCGCCTAGAGCCCGTGCTCTGCAACAAGAGAAGCCACTGCAATGAGGAGCCCGCGCACCGCAACGGAGAGTAGCCCCCGCTCACTGCAACTAGAGGAAGTCGGCATGCAGCAACGAAGACCCACTGCAGCCAAAAAAAAAAAAAAAATCCTGTGAAAAACCGTAATGGAAAAGAATATAAAAGAAAGAATGTAGGACTTCCCTGGTGGTGCAGTGGTTAAGAATCCGCCTGCCAATGCAGGGGACACGGGTTCGAGCCCTGCTCGGGCAGGATCCCACATGCTGCGGAGCAACTAAGCCCCTGCGCCACAACTGCTGAGCCTGCGCTCTAGATCCCGTGAGCCACAACTACTGAGCCTCCGTGCTGCAGCTACTGAAGTCTGTGCGCCTAGAGCCCGTGCTCCGCAACAAGAAGCCACCACAATGAGAAGCCTGCGCACCACAGTGAAGAGTAGCCCCCCCTGCCGCAACTAGAGAAAGCCCGCGCACAGCAACAAGACCCAATGCAGCCAAAAATAAGCAAATTAAATAAATTTATTTTTTTAAAAAGGTGGTTACCCTTAACAAAAAAAGTATATATATATAAACTGAATCACTTTGCCGTACAGCAGAAATTAACACAGCATTGTAAATCAACTATACTTCAATTTAAAAAATTAAATAAAAAAAAACAGTGATCATAATAAAATGAAACATGGCCTTTATATAAGAATATATTTTCAAAGCAGAGAAAATTAAAACAAAATTCCCATTTAAAAAAGTAGTCATAAGAGCTATGCAGATAATTGAGCTTAGACAGCACAATAGATAATCACAGAGGGACTTCCCTGGCGGTCCAGTGGTTAAGGCTCCTCGCTTCCATTGCAGGGGATGCAGATTCGATCCCTGTTCGGGGAACTAGGATCCTGCATGCCACACAGCACAGCCAAAAAAAAAAAAAAAAGATAGTTACTGAGTGGACCGGCTGGATTAGGCGCTCAGGGGAAGCGTCTGTGAAGACGTAACCCCTAAGCTGAGATCTGAAGACGGAGGAGCCGGATGTGAGAAGATTGTAGAAAGACCTTCCAGGCAGAGGAAACAGGCTATTCTAATATCCTAAGGCAGAATGGTTTGGGAGTGTTTGTTCAAACACTCCAGTCTCAGCAGCTGACTCATAGTGAACCTTGGAAGGAGTGATATGCAATAAGGAAGGCAAGTGGGGCCATCCCGTCAAGCTCTGTAGGGGTAGGGAGTTTTTATTTTCGGTGCATGACGGAAAGCCATTGGAAGGTTTTCAGCAGGCATGTATAACGAGCTGTTTTAAAGGTGATTTCTCAAAACTCACTGTGACCGCTCTATTGGGAATGGACAATGGCGCAGCAGCAAGAGGGCATGTGGGAAGACTGGGTAGGAGGCTGGGACGAGATCTGAGTGAAAGGCCGTGGCCTTGGGGACCAGGGAGACAGTGGAAGAGATGGAGGGAAGTAAACACACGAGCCATTTCAGCGATAGCATTGACAGGGCTTGCTGGTGGTGTGGATGTGGGGAATGAGGAAGAGCGAAGAGTGAAACTGAGTCCTAGTCCTGGGCTCGAGCGTCTGGGTGGGTGGCGGTACCGTCTACTGAGCTGGGGAAGTGGATTTGCGGTTGGGAGGGAGAGTGCAGTCAGGGTTCTCTGGGGAATGATGTTCCCCGGGGCATCCGGACACTGACTCTGCTTTGTCCCCTGAGTGCGGCTGTGTCCCCTGAGTGAGGCTGTGTCTGAGTTTCGTTCATGAAGCAGGAAAAACTGATGTGTCAAACATTCCCTTAAACAGGAGCGTAAAGCACAGATTGCTTGTGTAAATTCTTCCTACATAGTGGTAGAAGCCCAAGTCTAAAAAGATTGGCAGATAAGGTACAAAGTTTCACTTTTGCCTGATGAAAAATTCTGGACGTGGTTGATGGTGAGGGTTGCACAAACTCAATGCCACGGAACTATACTCTTAAAAATGGGTTAAAGTGGTACATTGTATGTAGTATATTTTACCACAGTTGTTAAAAAGAATAATTTTTTAAAAAGACTACGACACAGAACAAATTAAGCCCCTCAGAGCAGCCAGGATCTTACCTTGGGTGGAAAGTATCTTGTCTCCCTGCCCCTTCTGGGCTTCACACTGGCCAGGGCAGTTGCCCCTGACTGTTCGCCTCCTTTACATCTATATATAACCTTGGCTAAAAACACCGGGACCTACAGTGTTGTGCGGTTATGGCTTCTTGCTTCTCCTCTTTTTTTTTTTTTTTTTTTTTTTTTTTTTTTGCGGTATGTGGATCTCTCACTGTTGCGGCCTCTCCTGTTGCGGAGCACAGGCTCCGGATGCGCAGGCTCAGCAGCCATGGCTCACGGGTCCAGCCACTCCGCGGTATGTGGGATCTTCCCGGACCGGGGCACGAACCTGTGTCCCCTGCATCGGCAGGCAGACTCTCAACCACTGCACCACCAGGGAAGCCTGTCCTCTTTTTTTTTTCACCACCTGGAACATGGCAGAGCCTGTTGGACACCCAGGGGTGGTATCCAGCAGCCTGAGTTTCCAGTGAGGTCAGGGCTCAAGACGCTAATTGGAATGTTTATTTTTCTCCTTCAAGAGCTCCCATCAGGTGGAAGTTGGACCATCACATCTGCCTCTCTGATCCCTTCTCACTGCCTCTTCTTCATTGTGTCCTTTCTTCCACTGTCAGTGTGTATTCCCTATGTCTATCAGCTATTTCACAATTAAAGCAGAATATTAAAGAAATTATAGGTAATTGAATCTAGTCATTCGACTTCCATAAAAATCTATACCAAAGAAAAAGCTGTTGTTGTGAAACTGTTTATCACGTAATTAGTTTAAAAAGTGAAAACAGCACTTTTTGATTAGTTTAAAGGAAATTAGTTTAAAAGTTTCTACAGCTTAAATGTCCAAATGCTATGGAATGGTTGGATATAAAGTATAATGGATCCACCTGAGGGAATACAATGCAGATGTTAAAAAATAAGTTTGAGATGTAGAAATAAAATGTCACCTAAATTTCAGGTGAAAAACACCCAGTTTTTAAATTACATGAAAAAAAATTTAATTTTAAGGTGTGCATAAATGTTAATAGTTGCCGGGACATGATAGAAATTATCGTTGAATTTGTTTTATAACTTTCATAATACTTCTGTCATGTTACTGACTTTATAATGCATGCATAAAGAGGGAGTATGTGGTAAAGATTCCATTTTCTCCAGTGGAAGTGGGAGAAAAGTGAACTTGGCTTGTGCCTAAACCTTTTAAGGGCAAGTGTGAAGGTAGTGACTGAAGTGGAATTAGAATCGAACAATTCCTGTGTCAGCCACCAGGGGGCACCATCAGCCCAGAGCCGGTGGCTACCTAGGGGCAAAGTGGCACCAACCCCGGACTTGGTGTGCAGCAGGCTGTCTGTATCTACAGATGTTTACAAATTGTGTTTGTAATTCTATTTATGAATCTGCCCGTGTTGATGGATTGAGATTGCCCCATAAAAATAAATATCTGCCTCCTGGTCAGAGTGAAATTCAGTAGATATAAGTTTGGTGGTTTGTTTTCAGATGAACTCTATTTCCTGTAACTGACTAATATTTACAGACTGAAAGTTTGAAAGATAACAGTGTGCTCTGTTCATTCTGTAAAACCATTGCAGCTTGGCATTATTTAATGTTTGTTTTTGGAGCTTGGTGGTCTGTCATTCCTCCAAGGACTAGAATAGGGGAATTCAGAAATAGAATACATTGAAAGTCTATTTGCTCAGCTGGTTGCCAAGTTAATAGTCAGTCCCTAAATTTTTTTATCTAGTCAAGTCACTTGACAATGAAAGTCAAAAGAGCGGTTGAGGACACATTTCCCAGCTCCTTCTATAGCTCATGGCTAAGTGACTGAGAGAAAACACCACACCCCAAAGGCAAACATCAGTGGGTGAGGTGAATGGAGCAGGTGTGGAGAATCCCTGTGTGGTTCTAGGATCTTTGCCAATAGATGAATCTTATCAAGAAATGGGAATAGCCCTAGCTTTGCTTTATTTATGACCTTGTATTCTTTTTTTTTTTTTTTTTAAATATTTATTTATTTATCTTTGGCTGCATTGGGTCTTCGTTGCTGTGCGCGGGCTTTCTCTATTTGCAGCGAGCGGGGGCTACTCTTCGTTGCAGTGGCTTCTCTTGTTGTGGAGCACGGGCTCTAGGCGTGCAGGCTTCAGTAGTTATGGCACGTGGGCTCAGTAATTGTGGCTCTCCCGGCTCTAGAGTGCAGACTCAGTAGTTGTGGTGCACGGGCTTAGTTGCTCCGCGGCATGTGGGATCTTCCCGGACCAGGGATCGAACCCATATCCCCTGCATTGGAAGGCGGATTCTTAACCACTGTGCCACCAGGGAAGCCCGACCTTGTATTCTTGAGAAAGAAAACAGCTGTTTGGTCATTCTTGTCAACGGCCTTATTTTAAGTTTTGAGTTCACACATATCACAGAGCATTTATTTTGCCTTCTTTTTAAACTTTAAAATGAAATATGATGAGTCCTGCTCTTTTATAAAATATCTGACACGACCTAAAAATACAGGTGCTGTTTATCTCGTGGTGACACTATGCCTATGAATGTGATATCACCTGCAGCAGAAACTCTTTTCTTCAGCATTGTTGGAGGAATTTCAGGCATCCAAATTCTATTTTAGAGTGTCCTAGAGCAGGTATCCACAAACTTTTTCTGTCGAGGGCCAAATAATAAGTATTTTAGGCTTTTCAGGCAAGTCTGTTAGACTTAGTGGGCCATATGCAATCTGTCGGACCTCCTCACTTCTGTCCTTGTAGTAGAAGCAGCCATAGACAATGTGTAAACAAATGGGCATGCTTGTATGCCAATAAAACTTTGTTTATGGACACTGAAATGTGAATTTCATATAATTTTCACGTGTTACAAAATATTATCCTTCTGGATTTTTTTCAATCATTTAAGAATGTAGAAAACATTCTTAGCTCGCAAGCCATATGAAGATAAGTGGCCATGATTTGCTGACCCCTGTCCTAGACGGATTACTAAGTGACAGTTCTAAAGGACCTCTGAGTAGTGAGAAGCTTAGAGAGTAGTCAAAGATGTCACAAATCTGAAGTTGCCTCTGGATCTATTTGTTAGCAGAGCGGAGAGTGAGGTCTAGTTTAGAAACTGGTACTGAGGGGAGTTGAAATAGAAGACGGAAAAGAGAAGAGGGGAGAATCACCGTTACTTCTTTCCTTGTGTTTCTGCCGTTCTAATTTAAGTGAAATGATAAGCCAAGTAGCAGAGTGATACAGAGCAATTCAAGGGGTCCTTCTCTGTCCCGGATTGCTTTAACCAGCCTTTTCAGTTCGAGCTGTGATAAACGGCATGTGTGACGAAGAGCAAAACTCTAAACTTTCTCACACAGGAGGAGGATCTGAGGCTGGTTCCTCCTCAGCAGGAGTTGGGACTCTGTGATTTTCTGCTCTTTATGCTAGCCACGTGGCCATAGTGATTTCAAATACTGGTCCATGGTCCTCAGAACCTAAGATGTTGGCTCTAAAATGTTGATCTTCAAGGGTCAAAAGAAAATCTCTCAGATCGCCTTCCTCCCCTGAGTCCAGTGCTGAAAGCTGGTTGGGTTTTTTTGTTTTTTTAAAAAATATTTATTTATTGGGACTTCCCTGGCGGTCCAGTGGTTAAGAATCCACCTTCCATGGGCTTCCCTGGTGGCACAGTGGTTGAGAGTCCGCCTGCCGATGCGGGGGACACAAGTTCGTGCCCCGGTCCGGGAGGATCCCACATGCCGCGGAGCAGCTGGGCCCGTGAGCCATGGCCGCTGAGCCTGCGCGTCCGGAGCCTGTGCTCCGCAACGGGAGAGGCCACGACAGTGAGAGGCCCGCGTACCGCAAAAAAATAAATAAATAAATGAAGAATCCACCTTCCAATGCAGGGGATGCGGGTTCGATCCTCGGTCAGGGAACTAAGATCCCACGTGCTGCGGGGCTCTAGAGCCCCCGTGCCACAACTACCGAGCCCGCGTGCCACAGCTACTGAGCCCATGCGCTCTCGAGCCCATGCGCCGCAGCTAGAAAGAAGCCTGTGTGCCACAGCGAAAGATTCCACATGCCGCAAGGAAGATCCCGCGTGCCACAACGAAGACCTGATGCAACCAAATAAATAAATAACTATTAAAAATATAAAAATGCAGGCTCTTAGTTGCGGCGTGCAGGATCTAGTTCCCTGGGCCCCCTGCATTGGGAGCATGCAGTCTTAACTGCTGGACCACCAGGGAAGTCCCTGAAACCCATTTTTTTAATTGAAAAACGTCATCAGCTTTGTGCTGCCGCCTTGGCTTCAGGGACCCTCCAGCTTCCTCCTCCTCCTCCTCGTGGAAGGCAAGTCACTGGGATTTTGTCTCCTCCCCTCATTGTCCCGTGGGCTACCCCGTCCCCACCGTGATATCTCCCCTAGGGATTGCTTGCTTCCCAGTTGTCACTGCAGTCCCAGCTGGCACGGCTTGTGCCTCACCCCAGCGTTTTCTCTGCCAGTCCTCTTCCTACCGCATCATCCCAGCCCAGCTGCCTTCCCCGGCCTTGGCCCCTGAAGGGTCCCCATCTTCCTAAACCTCTTGCTGCCCATGCTGAGCTCCTCTTAGCATCTCTGCTGGTCCCCTCCCACCTCTTCCTTCATTTGCCCGATGCTCCTCCACGCATTTCTCTTCTCCTCTGGGCCAACACTCTAGAAATAAACCACAGCATCTGGGGGAGAGGCAGGGTCATCAGGATCTGATTTAGCAATTCGTATTTTTCCATTTTGCACCACGAAATGTCAAGAATCAACAGTTTGAGGTCTTATTGAACAAGCTGATAACGTTTGTACTCGTTAACCTCCCTTCGCATGGAAATACGGAAGTCTTTTTTAAATTTTCTTTCCGTCTTCAGATTTTCCATCTTTGGCGGGAACTGATTTGCCAAGCCAGGAGGTAGCCCAGGAAGAGTCTCTGTTCCTCAGCAGGTCTTCACACACCATCACTCCCACGCCCCCTCCTCCCACCGGTGATTCAGAGCCCACGGTCTTATGGAGAGATTCATTTTCTCAGAAGTTTGGATCCTCAGATCACGTGGAGAAACTACTCAAGATTGACCTGGCGAGTCCACGGTGGACTGTTGATAAAGAAAATGACCACTCTCAGAAGTCACCGTCTTCCTCAGAGCAAACGGTAGCTCATCTGCTGCCTGAAAATGTGACAGTGTTCCCCAGTCCAGTGGCAGTTACCGCTCTGCCCGCCATCCTGGCCTCTCCAAAGCCTGCATCGCTCCCTGCCGCCAACGCTGCAGGGATACCTTCTGTGACTCCTCAGCCTCAGGGGGCCACCTCTGCCCCACCTGTAGCCGCGGTCACTAACACGACCACAACTGAGGTTCCGACTTCCATCTTTAGGGCATCGACACACTCGAAAGGCCCACCAGACACGGCGCCCTTTAGAGACGTTTCCAGCTTGACTTGGAACACAGAGGCTGCCCGGGACCCTGCTCCGTTTCCTTTGTCAAATGTGAATTCTCCCACTACAAATACAACAGCTTCCCAGGAAGATGGGAAGGCCAGCTCTGGTGGGCCCTCCCTGAGCGGTGCTCCAGAAAGGCAGCAGGGCCTCGCATTTGAACAGTGGCTCCTGGTCGGGACCGTGCTCTTTGGGGTCCTGTTCCTCGCCATAGGCCTGGGTCTCTTGGGCAGAACGCTCTTAGAATCCCTCCGCAGGAAACGTTACTCGAGGCTTGATTATTTGATCAATGGCATCTATGTTGACATCTAAGGAGGACATTAGATGCCTCTTTTTTTTTTTTTTCCTTGGGCTGTGGGATGTGGGATCTTAGTTCCCCGACCAGGACCAGGGATCGAACCCGTGCCCCCTACAGTGGAAGTGGGGAGCCTTAACCACTGGGATGCCAGGGAGGTCCCTAGATGTCTCTTTATTCATGTAGTTACTAATAGCCCCTATGCAGCGAGGTTCTGCTGATTTGCTCACCTTCGCGGGATTTTTCAAGTATTTTGAAGACAGGCAGAGATGCCTCCTACCGCTCTCTTTTTGCTTGTTCTGCGAAAAGAAGCGGGGGAAAGAAACAAACTGGGTGATTTGAAGGATCTGTCTCTAAAATATTAGCTGAAAACAAAGCTCTACCTAAAGCAATAAAGAATAATTGCCACATCAATTGGAAAATGACTGGCTTTTTACAAGGAAAAAGGGTTAGGACTCCTAGGCTCCAATTCATTAATATTTCTGGTTCCAGATAAAGTTGACTGTTTATGGTATTAATTCTAATGGATTTACTTTCCTTTTTATATGAATTCCAATAAAACTTATTCCAGATGTATTTCCTTCCAATTAAATATCTGAATAAATCTTTTGGTACTCAGTTAATGTTCTCTGCAAGTGACACGTCCAGCTGGATAACTTTAAATTTATTCCCACCAGCAAAATGATTAAATGATGAAAATATGTGTTCTAAGTTAAAAAGACAACCCCCCCTTATCCCATCAATGAGCAAAAGAGGTTCCTTTGGGAGAATTCCAGCAGAATATTAGCCTGCATGGAGATGATGATAAGTTCTGATAAATGGCCACATCTACTTTGGGTCTGCTCTAGTTAACTTTTTCAAAAAAACAAAAGAAAAAGTAATATAGGCATTTTCCAAACTTAAGTAAATTTAGAATGTAACAGAATTATTTATAAGTCCTTATCTAAACTTGACCAATAGTCAATTTTGGCTTTATTTGGAATAACATTGGAAATAACAGATAGCACTTAAAATTACAGGCGTACCTCATTTTATTGTCCTTCACTTTATCATGCTTCACAGATACTGCATTTTTCACAGATTTAAGGTTTATGGCAGCCCTGCCTCAAGCAGGTCTATTGGTGCCATTTTTCTACAGCATTTTCTCACTTCATGTCTCTGTGTCACATTTTGGTAATTCTTGCAGTATTTCAAACTTTTTCATTATTATATTTGTTCCGGGGATCTGTAATCAATGATCTTTGATGTTACCACTAGGAATTGCTGAAGACGCAGACGATGGTTAGCCTTTTTTAGCAATATTTTAAAATTAAGGTATATACTTCTTTTAGGCAATGCTGTTGCACTTAATACTACAGTACAGTGTAAACATGACTTTTATATGTACTGGGAAACAAAAATCTTCGTGAGACTCGCTTTCTTGTCGTATTCACTTTACTGCTGTGGTCTGGAACCGAACCCGCAATATCTCCGAGGTCTGCCTGTATTATTAAGTGATTAGCGTCCTGTAATTTTTATTGATTAGTTATTACAGTGTCCGAGAAATGTTTTGAGTAACGGGGGTTTGCCGGACAAGTTACAGTGGGGTAGCTGGGAATCCAGGAGACCGCCTGGGTCAGTTCGACATCTCATCTCTCTGGACTTCAATTTGCTTCTTTGCAAATCAAGAGGTTTGGTCCCTGGTGTCGTCAGGGTTTTTAAAGACAAAAATGGGATTCAGGTGAGAATTCATACAGTGAACGCTAGAGGGCAGTAACTGGTTAATAAGTAGAGCAACGAAGGCAAATGTAGAGGAGGCAGAAACAGGCTTTTCTCCTTTTTCCTCCTTCCCGTCCCCTCGCCTGGAACCCCTCCCCCTACCCCCTGGTTTACCCTAAGCTCATAAAGCTCATTAAGAGGAAAGCTGGTCTATTGAAAATACTACTTTTCATATGTTTTCCAACTTAACAGCTTGACACAAATCTCCAAGGGGTTTACATAAGCTTTAAGTAGGTTGAATAAATAAAACCTTGACTCAGTTTAATTTAACAAGTATTTATTGAATATCCACATGTAGGCCAGAATCAGATTAGTAACTAAGTACCTTGGAATTTTAAAATTTCTCCTCCCTTTGTTAACAGAATTGGATATTGGAAATAGGGCTTTCTGTGGATGTTTGTAAAGGCGTTCTTCTGGCGCTCTCCATCCACCTTGCCGTCTGCAGTCTTTCTTGCGATGGACAAATTTGATTGGGAGCCCAGATGAGAGATGCTGTGGACCCAAACTCTGGCCATGACTGTGGGGATGTGGATTGTAGGGGAACTGCTGATTTGTGGCGTCCTTCTCAAGGGGAAAGAGTAGCTCTTCTCACACAGCTCTCTGCTTATTACCCCATCACCATGGGTGAGATGCTGCATGGGGCAGTAAAAGGGGGTGAAGCCTACATCCACTTCCTTTTAAGTACCTGTAAGAGTGATTGGCCTAGCCAACCTTCTAGACAAGGTGAACTGAATTATGAACTTCCTCCTTTGGTTTGCGGGAAGGGAAGGTGACAGCCTAGAACAGGTGAGAAAACTAGGAAGATCCCTGGGCTCAAAAATATCCTCTCTCTGTATTTCACCAACAAGTTACTCACCTGAGTTAAAAGCTATCCCTAAAAAAGCTAATGACCCCCGAAGGATGATGTCTGTGGCTCATTTACGCTGGAAGAATAGTGCAATGTCCTTGTTTCTCAATTATCCCTGGCCTGAGTGAGGCAGTCTTGAAATCTTTGGCTCCCAGACTGTGATGGACACTGCAGATTCTCCATGCAACAGCCAGCCCAGCTCCACTTTTGCTTCGTTTGTTTATAGATTGGAAGTGCCAGATTCTTTCCCAGCTCCTCTTGCAGTTAGGGATGGGCCTGTGACCCAGTTCTAGCTGAAAGGAAACCAACTGGGGCTTCTAGGAAAGATTCTCCTCCTTGATAAGTGAGGGCTACACAAGGAAGAAAGGCATTTCCTGCTTGAAATGCCGGTCACGTGAGGACTTGATATTTGGGACTACTGCAGCCTTTCTGCCACCATGAGGGGAGAAATCACTAACAAGCCGAAGATGGCAGAGTGGGATATGCGAAGGATCTGGTCCTCGCACCAACCTGGAACTGCCCACTTCCAATCTTGTTCTTTGATAATAAATCTCTAATATTTGTACCACTTTTAGTCAAGTATTCCATTACTTATTAATAATGCTAGCAAACACTCACAAGGTACTTACACTGTGTGCCAGGCACCCTTTTACATAGACTAACTCATTTCATTCCTGTAACAACCTCATGAAGAATTTTTATCCTTATTTCGCAGATGAGGAAACTGAGGCACAGAAAGGTTTCACTGACTTGCTGGAGGTCACTTGCCTGAATGATCTGGCTCTAGACTTCCCACACTTACACTCTTAGGACAGATAAGAAGTAACCCAAAAAAGAGGTTTTCAGTAGATCAGATATCTTCTAGATAACAGCTTTCAAATGGTATTGAACCGATTGATGGATACCGTGAGCCAGAGGCATGGAAATGAAGAGATCAGAGGTCTCATTCTGGGGCAGGCTCCTCAGCCGCTGTCATCCTGCCTTCTTGTTCGGTCACTGGCCACCTGTGCCAAAGTGAATGGTCATCCTTTAGTTGGGGCACACCCGAGTACAGAACCCATCATGTTCTTGCACCTGGATTAATAGTGTCACCAGCCACCCAGTCTCCCCTGTACTGAGCAACTTCAAAGTCATACTCTGCTTTACCCTTTCCTTCCACCTCCACAGCCAGGGTTCACCACGTGTTATCTATTCTCTTTCAATAATGCTTCTCAAAGTTTTATTTATTATAATTATTTTTTGGCTACGTCGGGTCTTGTGGCGTGCAGGGTCTTCGTTGAGGCATGCGGGCTCTTCATTGTGGTGCATGGGCTTCTCTCTAGTTGTGGCGTGCGGGTTTTCTCTCTCTAGTTGTGATGCGTGGGCTCCAGGGCCTGTTGGCTCTGTAGTTTGCGGCATGTGGGCTCTCTAGTTGAGGCTCACGAGCTCAGTAGTTGTGGCATGCAGGCTTTGTTAGCCTGTGGCATGTGGGGTCTTAGTTCCCTGACCAGGGATCAAACCCGCATCCCCTGTATTGGAAGGTGGATTCTTTACCACTGGACCACCAGGGAAGTCCCTGCTTCTCAAAGTTAACCCTTCCCACTGCCACCTCCCTTTTGGTCTCCCTAACCCGTTTCTGCTTACTCTACTCCCAAGTTACACATTCACTCCGTGTGACCTCCACTCCCCTTAAAAGCACAACACACACAATACCTCATGCAGTACACCTCTGTGCCCCCCATTACCTGCAGGGGTGATCACCCCGAGTGTAGGCTAACAAGGTTCCCGTGTTCTAGCCCTGACCTAACTGTCCTCCCAGCTTCCTTCCCTCCCACAAAACCTGGGCTGCAGCTAAACACACCTTTGCACTCTTTCTCAAACGTGCCAGGCACTGTCATGAGCCATCCTATTCCCTCTGCTTGTAAATTGCCCTCCTTCACCTGGCAAGCTTCCACTCATCTTTCAAGACTCAGCTCAAACATCGCCTCCACTGCAGTCTTCCCAGGGTCTCCCAGGAGAGGTATTCTTCCTCCTGGACTTCTGGCACGGCTCTTGATTTATACCATCAGCAGGACATTTCCATGGTCTCTTTGCATGTGTCAGTTTATATATTACACCGCTGTGTTTGAGAGCAGTGCTCCTCTGATTCTCCCATACTCAGTGTGTGCCTGGCCATAGTACACTCGATAAATGATCACAAGTGAATTTTAAAACCTGTTTGTTGAAGTTCATGCCTTTCAGCAACAGGCAGTAATGTGATCAGCTGGATATGTAACAGCTTCTATATCATGAAGAGAAAATCCAGGCAAGACCCCACTTATATACATTTTTTTAGGAAAATGGAATATAATCCAGGTGCACAATGATGAAGTGTATACTCTTATTTTAATGAAGACCATGTGCTGAGGAATCAGTAGATAAGCAATTTGATTTTTTTTATTTCTCAGAAGTAGTACAGTTTACTTAGCCTATGGGAAGATGGGCTGACAGAACGGGTTTTTGTTGGTGCTCTTATATTTTTGGTTAATTTTTTAAAAATTATTTTATTCAAGTATAGTTGATTTATAATGTTGTGGAAACCACGAGTCTGTTCTCTGTGTCTATGAGTCTTTCTGTCTCATAGATAAGTTCATTTGTGTCCTATTTTAGATTTCACATATAAGCGATATCATACGGTATTTGTCTTTCTCTCTCTGACTTACCTCAGTATTATAATCTCCAGGCCCATCCATGTTGCTGCAAATGGCATCATTTCATTCATTTTTATGGCTGAGTAGTATATGTACATGTACCACATCTTCTTTATCCATTCATCTGTTGATGGACATTTAGGATGCTTCCATGTCATGGCTATTGTGATTAATGGTGCTCTGAACGTAAGGGTGTATGTATATTCTTGAATTATAGTTTTCTCCAGATATATGCCCAGGGGTGGGATTGTTAGATCATATGGCAGCTCTATTTTTAGCTTTTTAAGCAACCTCCATACTGTTTTCCATAGTGACTGCATTTTTGGTTAATGTTAAGGCAACTTTTAGAGCACTTTTATTGCCAAAATAAGGCCCAGAATCTAAGATATCTGTCCCAAAATTATGATGTTGGTTAGCAAAAGAGTCAAAACTGAAACCTCCTGATTCAATATTCTTTCCACCAAGCCATCCTACTGTGAGCAGGGCTGTGTCTCTATGGAAATAACGCATCTAATAACAGACACACCCAGACATGGGGTGGGAGGTGTTTAATTTTGAGTTTCAATCTCATTGTATATTACGTAATTTATAATATCTTTAGTAAACATTTGTTTTTCATCTGTTCTCCATGAGAGACATCCAATTTACATTTAAATATTTGAAAATGAGAACACATAGGACTGATTAAAGGCTAAATTCTGTTTCAATGACTATATGCAAATACTGTCTTTATCAAGGGCCAACAGCATGACTTTGTAACACTATATTTGTGTTCACCTTTTCATATGGACAATTTGTCTTCCCAGAAATATTGAAAGTGCCTGGAAGATCCGCACTCCGTCTTATACTTCTTTTTATCTGCTAGCATCATTTATTTTATTATTATTATTATTTTTTGCAGTACGTGGGCCTCTCACTGTCGTAGCCTCTCCCGTTGCGGAGCACAGGCTCCGGACGCGCAGGCTCAGCGGCCATGGCTCACGGGCCCAGCCGCTCCGCGGCATGTAGGATCTTCCCGGACCGGGGCACGAACCCGTGTCCCCTGCATCGGCAGGCGGACTCTCAACCGCTGCGCCACCAGGGAAGCCCTAGCGTCATTTATTGTTTGCCACCTGTGGCTGGCACTCATGCCTAATTTTTTTCTCAACTAGTCCTAATTACAGTGCAGGAAGGATATGAAAGATACAGCTCAGAGCACGGAAGGTCTGGCCCAGCCTCGAACTCTGCCTCTCCGTCCTTGCTTTGTGTCTGTGACAACTCCTGCTGGCCCTGCATTGAATAGGTTATCAGTAAACGTGTTAGTTGGAACATTTTCTAGACTTCTAAACTCTAAGGTTTGGGGCCTTTGTTTCATGGGATGAAAGGAAGCCCGAACGAGCCAGGCAAGAATTATAAAAGCTAGGAATGGTGGGCCCTCGTGTGGGTGCAGCCCATGCTGCGTGTCATCCCTCCGGTTCTTCCTCTCCCCTCTCTTTCCAACACCACCCTCAGCCCCTCAGGCTCTGAGACCTGCATTCCCCTCCAGCCTCCCCTCTGCCTTCGGAGCCTTGGCTCCAGTGATAAATGGGGAGAAACACAGAATGGGCAGCCTCTGATAAGCTGCCTGTCTCCTCAGAGACTTGGCCTGTTCTCACATCACTGAAAGCTCACTCCCATCATCAGAGGAAAAAGAAAACCCTTACCAGACATCACAACACAGCACACACATGTGCAGACCTTTTATGCATGTTTGTTTGTTTGTTTATTTATTTATTATTTTTGGCCGCACCTCGCAGCATGTGGGATCTCAGTTCCCCGACCAGAGATCGAACCCCTGCCCCCTGAAGTGGAAGCGCGGAGTCTTAACCACTGGACCACCAGGGAGGTCCCTTTATGCATGTTTATACATAATAACCTGGAAAAAAAAAAAAACCCAAACTGAAGAAGTCTGAAAGGATAATGTAAAAGAAATAGAATTTGGAGCCAGCATATAAGGTTAGAAGTGAGGGAGAGGGAGTGAGGGTGCGTAGGTGTACCCTCAGCCAGTGTCCCTAACAAATCACTAGGGGTTCCTCGCTGGGCGGACCAGGTTCAGTGGCACACAGGCCAAACGCTGCTGCCACACAGCCTGCTTTTTGAATGCCCTGGGATGGAGAGCAACAGGGGCAGCTGCATTTTTGCAGCCAGCAAGGAGCTACAGAGAATCATCCAGTCCCTCCTGTCTCTGCCTTCCAGACAGGGCTTCTTGTAACTCAAGTCAGGTTCTGTGCATCTTGGCTTTCTTCTCATCCCCTTCAGTCAGCATCACCAGCAATCTTCAGACTTGAAGCAGGGTGGAGACCAAAATCTGCTCTCTTTAAGAAAAAGGAAAGCCCTTGCCTTAGGAGGACTTTGTCTAGCGTGGGCAGGTTACACTGTCCCCACCATGTCACCCCACCCAGCCACAGTAACACAACACACTCCTGGCTGGATTTATGACCTCCCTCTCTTCCCCCCTTGCCGGGGAGAGAAAAAGGCCACAGTTTTGAGAAAAACAAGTATCAAGGGTTGATGTGTGTGCCGAACTTTAAAATGCTAAATGACGGTGAAAAATATTTTGGAAAAGAAACGATCTTCAAAACTGTGCTACATAGTAAAGTTAATGGAGCCCATATGGCGTCTACTAAAACTTAGAAAAACAAACTAAAAACAATACTTTAGCGCCTGCCAGGCTGAAATGTGATCTACTTCTTAATATTCACTCAACCCAGAGTAAAATGCTTTAAAATGGTAATGATTCCAAAGTGAAGGCCGGAGCTCCGTGGATAAACAACAGACCTCAGACAACATGGGGGTTTCTGTTCTCATCCCAGCTCCGGGCAGATCGGGCAAATGGCTTAATCTCCTGGTGCCTTCTCAATTTTCTCAGCTCTAAAATGGGGATAGCAGGACTTCACAAGGGGTTTCCAAGGCACACTAAAATGATTTTCGAGCACTTTACAAATGTTTAATAACTGATGCTTTTTTCATAATGGGGCTTTGTAACATCCTTCATTATTCATGCGGTGGTGTGGAAACAAACGCGGAGGAGTCAAACGAGCACAGAGGCTGTTTATTGGGAGCTTGCTGCAGTGAGGGCGGCAGCCACCGTCACTTGCATCGGGCAGAGACTCAGCCCCGAGAAGGGAGTGAGGAAGCTTCATAATGAAAAAAAGGGAAGGATTGGGGTGTGCCCGGGTCGGGGGTCGTTGGCATGGGGAAGGTGGAGGCGGGCTACCAAGAATCGGGGCGTCCTCTGTGGTTTGGGGGGGCATATTTGGCTTTCTCAGGTTGATCCTGGCTGGAAAGGGGCTCCTGAGTTGGAAGCCGAGTGGTCTGACTTCCCCAGCTGGTTGCGGCAGGAGCTGTGAGTCAGAGTTCTACTGTCATATATGGTTTGGCGTTGTCTGTTTGTACGTTCAATCTCTCGGTGGAAAATAAAAAGGTGAGAGGGGTCTGACCACCCCAGAACAAAACTTGGCACCTGCCTGGTAGCCTAGGGAATAACTTGGACTTTTTGTACCTTTTGATCACTTTTTGAAGCGGCAGATTTAGAAGATAGACTGATGAACCAACAATTTCACTCTGCGGAATCATTGGGCACTACCGCTGGGCGAGCAATCCGGATGGACAGATGGGCACTACCGCTGGGCAAGTGGTGACTCTAATCGTCCCCGCAAAATGCCCCAGGGGCCTGAGACGAGTCACACAACCTCCCAGGGCTTCAGTTTCCTCGTGAAAAGGCGGAGAATTCCTTTCTGTGGAGTCTGTCTCATCGTTGGGTTTTGAGAATAAGTGGCTTCATGTTTGTAAAAAGAACCCTATAAAGCAGGTATTTAAAACTCTATAAAGGAGGTATTTTATAAGGCATTTTACAAGTTTGAGAGGGAAGATTGTGGCTTAAGCCTTTGAAGTTTCACCCAGTGGGCTGGAGTCTTGAAAATTTTCCATGTGTCCCATGGGGAGACAGGCTGACTCTTCCTCAGACTCCCCACCTTTCCCACCTCTGCCTCCAGGAAGGCTGCTTCGTCCTCACACCTCTGCACCTCCATCTTCCATCTTTGTGAACAGGGTCACTAGAAATGAGAATTTCTTTAGTCCCCTGCAGGAAAGTTGAATGCTTGAGTTGTACCTCTCACTGATTCACCCATTTGTCCGAAAAGAATGGGTTTCTTATTGTTATTTTTAAATGAAGTAATAAATATTTTTAAAATTTCTCATTTCTAATTTCTAATATAGTAAATATTGGTATAACCAATATAAACAAAATCTCTGTAGGTCTTCAACAATAGTTCAGAGAACAAAGGTGTCCTGAGACTAAAAACCGATTAACCACTGCTTTAGATAATCTTACCATTTGTCCCATCCAATGATTCTACATCTAGGATTCCATTCTAAGGACATAGAATTGCACGTAAAAATTAATGCAGAGCATGTTCATTGCAGCACATTGATCAGTGGAACCAGTCTAGGTCTCTGAATATGATTAGTTAAATAATTCATAGTACATTTATAAGGTAGAATATTATATAGCTAGTGAACATACTTTCAAAGAATTTTAATGATACAAATAATTTTCAACAAAGGTGCCAAGAAGATACAATGGGAAAAGGGTTGTCTCTTCAATAAGTGGTGTTGGAAAAACTGGATATCCACATGCAAAGGAATGAAATTGGATCCTCATCTTACACTGTACATGAAAATCAACACAAAATGGATTAAAGACTTAAACTTAAGACCTGAAACCATAAAACTCCTAGAAGAAAACACAGGCAGTAAACTCTTTGACGTCACTCTTAGCAATATCCTTTTAGATCTGTCTCCTCAGGCAAGGGCAACAAAAGCAAAAATAAACAAGTGGGACTACATCAAACTAAAAAGCTTTTGCACAGCAAAGGACACCATCAACAAAATGCAAAGGCAGCCTACTGAATGGGAAAATAATATTTGCAAATGATACATCCAATACGGGGTTAATATCCAAAACATTCAAAGAACTCATACGACTCAAAAAAATAAGCGATTAGACTGAAAATTGGGCAGAGAACCTGAACAGACATTTTTCCCAAGAAGATATACAGATGACCAGCGGGCACCTGAAAAGATGCTCAATATCACTAATTAGGGAAATGCAAATCAAAACTGCAAAGAGATATCAGCTCACACCAGTTAGGAAGTCTATTATCGAAAAGACAAGAGATAGATGCTGGCGGGGATGTAGAGAAAAGGGAACCCTTGTACATTGTTGGTAGGAATGTAAACTGGTACAGCCACTATGGAAACCAGTGTGGAAGTTCCTCAAAAAATTAAAAATAAAACTACCATATGATCTAGCAATTCCACTTCTGTGTTTATCCAAAGGAAATGAAATCACTGCCTTGAAGAGATATCTGTACTCCCATGTTCATTACAGCATTATTTCCAGTAGCCAAGATATGGAAACAAATGTCCATCAACAGATGGGTGGATAAAGAGGATGTGTTCTCTGTCTATCTATCTATCTATCTATCTATCTATCTATCTATCTATCTATCTATCTACCTACCTACCTATAATAAAGTATTATATAGACGTAGAAAAGAAGGAAATCCTGCTATTTGCAACAACATGGATGAAACTGGAGGATATTAGGCTTAGTGAAATAAGCCAGATAGAGAAAGACAAATACTGTACGGTATCATTTATATATGGAACCTTAAAAAAAAGGGTTGAACTCATAGAAACAGGGTAGAATGCTAGTTGCAGGAGTTCGGGGAATTGGGACAACAGGGAGATGTTGGTCAAAGGGTACAAATTTGAGGGAATTCCCTGGCAATCCAGTGGTTAGTACTCTGTGCTTCCACTGCAGGGGGCATGGGTTCAACCCCTGGTCCAGGAACTAAGATTCCTCAAGCCCGTGTCGTGTGGCCAAAAAAGAAGGAGCGGGGTACAAATTTCGGTTGTAAGATGGATACATTCTGAAGATCTAATGCACAGCACAGTTACTATAATTAATAATATTTGTACTCTTGAAATTTGCTAAGACAGTAGATCTTAAGCATTCTCACACACATACAAAAAGGTAACTGTGAAGTGATGGATGTGTAAACGAACTTGATTGTAGTAATAATTTCACAATGCATATCTATATGAAATCATCAGATTGCACTTTTTTTTTCTTTTTTTTTTTTTTGCAGTACGCGGGCCTCTCACTGTTGTGGCCTCTCCCATCGCGGAGCACAGGCTCCGGATGCGCAGGTTCAGCGGCCATGGCTCACGGGCCCAGCCGCTCCGCGGCACGTGGGATCTTCCCGGACCGAGGCACGAACCCATGTCCCCTGCATCGGCAGGCGGACTCTCAACCACTGTGCCACCAGGGAAGCCCACATTGCACATTTTATTTTTTTTAATTTATTTATTATTTTTTTGGCTGCATTGGGTCTTCATTGCTGCGTGCGGGCTTTCTCTAGTTATGGCGAGTGGGGGCTACTCTTCATTGTGGTGCTCAGGCTTCTTACTGCGGTGGCTACTTTTTTGCAGAGCACAGGCTCTAGGTGCATCGGCTTCAGTAGTTGTGGCACACGGGCTCAGTAGTTGTGGCTCTCGGGCTCTAGAGCGCAGGCTCAGTAGTTGTGGCGCATGGGCTTAGTTGCTCCACGGCATGTGGGATCTTCCCGGACCAGGGCTCAAATTCATGCCCCCTGCATTGGCAGGCAGATTCTTAACCACTGCACCACCAGGGAAGTCCTACATTTTAAATATATTATAATTTTATTTGTTATATCCCTCAGTAAATCTAGGAAAAAATCATTTTAATGACACGTGTAAATGCTAGCAGGATAATATTAAATGCAATATGAAACTGTATTAGGTATACTCCTGATTTTGTATATATGTGGGTTTATATGTGTGAAAAACTTAAAGAAAATTTACCAAATACACCAAACTGTTCACGGTGATTATCCATCTTTGGGTCATTGGACTTTGGGTGATTTTGTTTCATTATATTTATCGGTATTTTACAAATTTCTATAAAAAACTAAAATATTATGTTTATAATTAGAAAAACACAAAAGTTATTTTTTAAAACACTCATAACACCACATTTATATTTTTCATACAGAAGCCTCTAACCCTCCCAAAGGACAGGGCTCCACAATTTACATTTTTTGGAGAAGAAGCATTTGCTACAGCACTTATAAGCATGGAAACATATATAACCACTGCTTAAATACCCAGTCATGTGCCTGGAGTCTAAAAAAGTCACCTCTTTCATAAAACACCTCTTTTGTAATCTACCACGGGATAAGCCAGAAATCAGCCATACCAGTGGGAACAGGCAGAGGCCACTGACCTCAATATAGGTGCATGGCTAAGGTCATAGGCTTTGGAGAAAATGCCAAGACGAAAAGATAAGCCTAAGGGGAAAAGACAGATGGACTCTCACTTTTATAAGCCAAGTCCCTGTAGAATCTGAGAGTCAGCCGGATCTGGGGTGGGGCAGGCCATGGCAGGTGATTGGAAGAAGGCCAAAGAGGACATTGGCAACAGGGAGATATGGCAGCAGGGCCTCAGGCATCAATCCCAGGGGCTGGAACTTGTGGGTGATCTGAGGCTTTAAGGAGCCAGAGGTGCAGTTCCCCAGTTTGAGGGGCTGTGGATAAAAGTAGAGAAACCTCAGTTTCAGAGATACGTCTGAAAGACCTAGCTCAGACATACCCAGTTCAGCCAAGTGACATGGTGCTAACTTCTACTTCACAGAGTTATGGTGGGGATTAGATGAAATGTGATAGGTGAAATGTTCAGCAGAGTACCTACATAGTACAACTAAATCTAAGTCACTTTACCATTTATATTTATTCTTGTTGTTCTTGCTTTCTTGACTCTCATAAAATGGGGTTTGGGCATACGTGGGTAAGAATCAGGGATCCTCAGGTGACACTTTGCCTAATGGACCAAGCCTAGACATTCTTCATTAAAGACCACCCAGGTGGTCTCCAGACCTGCAGGGACCTAAGTCAAGGGGAATTCATAGTGACACGCTGATTATTTGATCTTCTCACCTGGAGCACCAATGCCTTGTCTGCACCACACCTGTATATACAGCCTGTAAAATGAAGCTTTACTGCCTTTATTAGTGTGTCTCTGGCATAGGAGGGAGCCACAGCAGTGTTCACTTTCTTCTCTTAAGCCTTAAGTTGTAAAGTTGACAAACATTATGCTATTTTTGATTAAGAAACAGAATTACACATATAGATTATGAATCATACCTTAATCCAATTGACTATACCTTATGTAACCCATTTGAAACTTTTTTGGGGGTTATAAATGTTTACCTCCAAATTTCCAACATTATAAGATAGAACCTTAACAAAGAAAAAAAAAAAGGGAGCTTCCCCTCCCATCTTCTATGCCCTTCACTCAAAGTTAAGAAAATATGCCCACACCTTTTGCTGTTACCTATATTGGATCCTGCATTCCCAGCCTTGTTTACTTATAGCTTCAAGCTCAACTCCATCCAAATCCAGAACTAAAATAGGACTTAGGCAGCTAGTAATTGCTGTTTGGGACCAGTGTATGAAATTTAAGCCCTAGCACAATTATAAAAACTATAGTAATTATTTTTCATTTTTTCCCCCCTGCCCAGCATCCCTCCTGCTTCTTCTGGTAACACTATCCTATTTTTTCTGGTGGGCATGGGGGATCGGAGGGTTGGGGGCAGGGGAGGTCAATGCCTCCTGGGCTCCACGTAGCCGTGGTGGAACTCTAGCGTGCACTGCTTATGAAACAGAAGCCTTTTCAGACTACAGATGTATGACTGGATGTTTAAGCAGTGGCTGTACCGAACATGTCCTGAGATTCTGATTTGACTGGGGCAGGGGCGTCATTATTTTTTAAGTTTCCCAGGCGGTCATGGTGTGCAGAAGACAGGTGGAGATCCACTAGACCAGGGCAAGCAAGCCGTGACAGTGGGGACCCTGAGATCTCCTCTCACCAATTCAGGGGACTCTCCTTCTGCCTGCCCTTCCTCCATCTTCTCCCTCATGAATTTCCATCTGGTTTATCCATATTACAAAGTGCAGAGTTGTGCTTTAAAGTTATACAGAATCAATATTTTTAGTTTAGGGTTTTTTTAATTAATTTATTTATGGCTGTGTTGGGTCTTCATTTCTGTGCGACGGCTTTCTCTAGTTGTGGCAAGCGGGGGCCACTCTTCATCGCGGTGCACGGGCCTCTCACTATCGCGGCCTCTCCCGTTGCGGAGCACAGGCTCCAGACGCGCAGGCTCAGTAGTTGTGGCTCACGGGCCTAGTTGCTCCGTGGCATGTGGGATCTTCCCGGACCGGGGCTCGAACCCGTGTCCCCTGCATCGGCAGGCAGATTCTCAACCACTGCGCCACCAGGGAAGCCCTAATATTTTTAGTTTTTAAAAAATCACCAGAGGGGACCATGCCCAGTTTACCCTCACAGAGGTTCCTGTGTAACAAACTATAACATGATACTTTCTGTGGTACATCATTCAATATCTCCCTGGCAGCATCAGCTAGAAATTACTGCTTACACACTTCATGCTCACTGGTCCATGGGCTACCGTGACACAGGGTAGAAAACATTTAATTCCACGTCCTGAGGCTCGCCTTCCACCTGGTTTCTACTTCAGTGACAGGGACACCTGTCATAAACCCAGTCTGGGTTCTCTGGCCACGCTACAGTTTGT
Source organism: Phocoena sinus (assembly GCF_008692025.1). Lineage (NCBI taxonomy): Eukaryota > Metazoa > Chordata > Mammalia > Artiodactyla > Phocoenidae > Phocoena > Phocoena sinus. The sequence continues at coordinate 93,758,968 of NC_045772.1, forward strand.
ATTGGTGAAATCTGAAGGGACTTCTGTGGCAGTTTTCCTCACTTCGTTCATCCATTTATCAAGCAGTGATTGAGCAACGTCTCCGTGTCAGGGGTTGTGGTGATTCAAACACAATTAATGTGCAAGCAATTACAACAAATTGTGCCACACGTAACCCTACAGGGATGAACAAAACTGTACAGAGAGACAGTTTTCTTAGAAAGTTTAAGGCCTTTCTTAAAAAAAAAAAAAAAACCACGGGAAATTATGTTCAAGTTGGGTCTTGAAGAGTATAGGGGAGTTTCCCTAAGAGAAAAGTGGAGTATGGTACTCCAGGCAGAAAGAATACTATGTACAAAGGCATAGGAGTTAAAAAAAAAAAGCAGGGCAACTTTGAGAATAGTGAGAAATTCAGTAGCACTAGAGCAATGGGTATGTAGGAATAAAGTTGTACATGAGACTAGCAAGGTAGTTTTTGGGAAGGGTTTTTGAAAGCCTTGCTTGAGAGTTTAGATTTTACCCTATGAATGCACAAAATAAAGTCATTATTTCCAAGCATGGCACGTTTTTGTTACAAAAGAAAATCTGCCAGGCGTGTAAGAAAAAGACTAGGGGTGAGAGGCAGAAAAGTCAGCTTCAAGACTCCAGAGCTGTGATTCTCAGCCAGGGGAGATTTTTGCCCCCTCTGCAGGGGACAGTTGTCAGTGTCTGGAGACATGTTTTATTTCACGACCAGGGGCATATGGTGGTGGGTAGAGGTCAAGGGTGCTGCTAACATCTCACAATGTAGAGGACAGCCCCCTGCAACCCCAGTAAAGAATTATCCCGAGAATTCCCTGGTGGTCCAGTGGTTAGGACACTGAGCTTTCACTGCCAAGGGCCTGGGTTCGATCCCTGGTCAGAGAGCTAAGATCCTGTAAGCAGTGTGGTGCCCCCAAGAAAAAAAAATCATCTAGCCCAAAATGACAACAGTGCCAAAGCTGAGAAACCCTGACCTAGGGTGTAGTGGACAGTTTCTACTTTTGGTTGCTGAATGTATATCCCCTGTTCTTCTTTGGAAAAGCAACTTGATTTTTCATGTTCCCTTTTCTCTATAAAACCACGTGCTATGGGGGAAGCCGACATCCACATTCCAGTCTGCAGGAAGAGCAAAGAGACAGTTCACTGCCAGCAGGTTTTTTTTGTCCTTAAGGAGGTGATCTAAAACTTGTACACATCACTTTCCCTCCCACCCCATTGACCTGAACTCCATCATATGGTCACGTTAAGGGGAAAAAGAAACTGGGAAGTGGCCATGTTCTCAGCTAAAACTGGGGCAAGTGGTGGTTCTGCTAAGACGAAAAAGGGAAGTGTGGACACTGAGGGGTAACTATCGTCTCTGTCACATCCAGATTTTTTTTTTTTTGGGCCGTGCCACTCGGCATGCGAGTGGCAGTGCAGAGTCTTAACCGCTGGACCGTCAGGGAAGTCCCTCTGTCACACCTAGATTGATTTGTGTTTGGTCCAGGGCCATGACTTGATATAGGCCCATGAGATATAAAAATATATGAAAAAGACATTTTCTAGGAGCTTCTGGGAAAGAAGCTAGGAAAATTCAAATCAACCTAAAAATAACTTAAGAGTGTCCTGATATTTTTCCTTAACCTTATTAGATCTCTTCCTCCAAACTGCATTTTTATTTCTCTCCATTTCCACACTGCCCTATTTCTATCACATTCTCCCTATCATGATGCATTGGTACTAGGCATTCCCTTCCTCCTTTTTCTCTCTAGCCGCTGAAAATAGTCACTCATGAAGTCAAAGCTCTGTTCTCTAACATCCCTCTTTTTAAAAAACAACTTTGACCTATATTTCACAAGCCATACAATTCACCCATTTAAAGTGGGTAATTCTATGGTTTTTCATATATTCACAGATCTGTGCAACCATCACCACAGTCAGTTTTGTTTATTTATTTGACTGCATCAGGTCTTAGTTGCGGCGCGCGGGCTCTAGAGCCTGTGGGCTTAGTTACAGCACGTGGGATCTTAGCTCCCTGACCAGGGATCGAACACGCGTCCCCTGCATTGGAAGGCGGATTCTTAACCACTGGACCACCAAGGAAGTCCCTACCACGGTCAGTTTTAAAACATTTTCATCATCTCTGGATGAAATCCCATACCCTTTGGCTATCACCTCCATATACTCCCATCACCTTCAGCCTTAAGTAACCACTAATTTACTTTCAATCTCTATAGATCTCCCTTTTCTGGACATTTCATATGAATGGAATCCTGTGAAATACAGTCTTTTGTGACTGGCTTCTTTCACTTCGCATAATGGTTTCAAGATTCATCCATGATGTAACATGTATCAGTATTTCATTCCTTTTTATGGTTGAATAATATTTCACTTATGGACAGACCACATTTTGTTTATCCATTGGCCAGTTGGTAGACATTTGGGTTGTTTCCACTTTCTGTCTATTATGAATAATGTTACTATAAACATTTGTGTGCTAGTTTTTAATTGGACATATATTTTCATTTCCCTTGGGTTTATACTTGGGAGTGGAATTGCTGGGTCATATGGTGACTCTACATTTAAACATTTCAGGAACTGCCAGACTGTTTTCCAAAGAAGATGCACCATCTTACATTCCCACCAGCAGGGTATGAGGGCTCTGATTTCTCCATATCTTTGTCAACACTTATTATTACCTGACTCTTTTATTCTAGCCATCTTCTAATTGTTACCAAGCCAATTGGTAACACGACGTGTGACCTGCTGGCCACATGACAGGCCAATAGGTCAAGAGATGAGTTATTGGGGCAAGGAATAGCAACTTTATTTGGAAAGCCAGCAGACCGAGAAGATGGTGGACTACAGTCCCAAAGAATCATCTTACCCAAGTTAGAATTCAGGCTTCTTTTATACTAAAAGGGGAGGGGTTGTGGCTGGTTGTTTCAGAGTTCTTGGTGCAGGAATCCTTTGTTCCTGCAGCTGTCCACTTAGGTCTGGACACAATGTTTCTATGAACCTGCAACAAGACAATTGTTATTTTCTGTTCTGTGACTTTTTATCTCTATATGAAAGGGAAAGTGTTACACCTTTAAAGGTCAGAGCCTTGAGACTGGGCTATCATGTATATTTCAGGTTATAGCCAACATTCTTTTATAAAAGGTGCAGAGCCAGCATGACTAATCACATGCAACAGAGCAAAAGGTTAGAGCTAAAAGAATAGATCCAATATGGAGTCACGTTTATTCTTCTCTGTTACATAACGTCTCTTGCTTTCATCTCTTTTCCATAGAGGCACCAAGCCCTCAACTGACCCATTGGTTCCCGATTCCAAACCTCTTCTAGCACTACCAACCTGTGTATTTTCCTGTCACAATGAGCACCTGGCTTACGCCTGTCTTCCTGGTCTCGTCCTGTAGAGACAATGAGAGACCCATCAGGCAATATGCGGGTGATTGTCTACTCCAGAAAAATCCAGTCTTCCAGTCCTCCCCACACATACTGAGTTGGGGAACATTAAAATATCATGACTTCACACTGATGGTGGGAATGTTATATGGTATAACCTTTGTAGAAAACAGTGTGATGGTCCCTCAAAAAATTAAAAATAGAATTACGGTAAGATGCAACAGTTCTACTTCTGAGTATATACCTGTGATGGTTAATTTTACGTGTCAGCTTGACTGGGTCACAGGATGCCCAGGTGTCTGGTTAAACATTATTGCTGGGTGTGTCAGTGAGGGTGTTTCTGGAAGAGATTAGCATTTGAACAGGTGAACTGAATAAAGCAGATTACCCTTCCCAGTGTGGATGGCACCATCCAATCTGCTGAGGGCCTGAACAGAACAAAAGGTGGAGGAACAGAGAATTCTCTGTCTCTGTCTGACTACTGAGCAGGGGTATCTGTCTTTTGCTCTTAGGATGGGGCTTACGCTCTGGCGCTCCGTTCTCAGGCCTTCCGACTTGGACTAGAACTGAACTGCCAGTTTTCTTGGGTCTTCAGCTGGCAGACGGCAGATCACAGGCCTTCTCAGCTTCCATCATTGCATGAGCCAATTCCCTGTAATCGTCTCTCCCTCTCTCTCTCTCTCCCTCTACGGATCTATCTCCTATTGTTTCTCTGGAGAACTGTAATACAATACAGAAAATAATTGAAAGCAGGAGCTCGAACAGATATTTGTACACCAATGTTCATAGCGGCATTATTCACGGTAACCAAAAGGTAGAAACAACCCAAGTGCCCATCAACAGATGAGTGGATAAACGAAATGTGGTATATACATTTGGAATAGAATATTATTCAGCCTTAGAAAAAGAAGGAGAATCTGACACACGCTACAACGTGAATGAGGCTTGAGGATGTTATGCTGGGTGAGATAAGCCAGTGACAGAAACTGTATGCTTCCATTTATGTGAGGTCCATAGTAGTCAAATTCACAGAAACAGAAAGTGGAATGGAGGTTATTAGGGGCTGGACGAAGGAGGAATTGGGAGTCACCGTTTAATGGGAACAAAGTTTCAGTTTGAGGAGAAGAAGTTCCCAGATGGTGATGAGTGCTGTGAGATAATGTAAATGTACTCAATGCCACTGAATCATACACCTAAAAATAGTCAGGATGGTAAATTTTATGTCATGTGTATTTTCCTACAGTGTAAAACATGTTACATCATGATTGCAAATACATGGACAACGTTCTGCTAAGTGAAAGAAGCCAGACACGAAAGGTCGTATTTCATGGTTCCACTTCTATGAAAAGTCCAGAACAGGTAAATCCGTAGAGACAGCATGCAGATTGATGGTGGCCAGAGTCTGAGGGAGAAGAGGAAATGGGGAGCAATTGCTTAATGAATGCAGAGTTTTATTCTGGAGTGATGGAAATGTTTCGGAACTAGATAGAGGTTGTGACTGCACAACGTGTGAATGTCCTAAATGCCACTGAATTGTTCACCTAAAATAACTAATTATGTGTTATGTGAATTTCATCTTAATACATTAAAAAATCTGTATATATATACATTTATATATGTATGTATATATCTGTTTAAATATATATTATTTTATTATATAAATGTATCTATAGATGTAGATACAGATATCATGACTAATACCTGCTTCCTCCTTGACATCAAGCACTGTAGCTGCTCTCTAGAGCATGACCCCAATTTTATTCCCCTGAGGAGGGGGCTGGCTACTTACCTGACCCTCTTCTCTCCTTTCTTAGATACTGACTTTTTTTTCCTTCTCCCCATTCCCCATTCCTCTTACACTGTCATTACTATGGCCCACAGTGCTCCGGGGGGACCTGGACCCTGCCTAGCCCTCTGAGCTCTTTCCTACCACCCTCCCCTTTACTTACTGTCCTGCGTCGACACTGGCCTTGAGCTTGAGCAGGCCACACCTGCTGCCCCCTCAGTGTTAGCGCTTGCTGTGCCCTCAGCCTGCGGTATGCGTGCCCTGGGTATTTATCTGCTTTACCTTCCCTTCATTCCAGTCTCCTCTCTAGTGTCACCTCCCAAGAGGAGTATTTTGTAATCATTCTACATTTTAAGTATTATCCGCCGTCATTCTCTGTCTCATTTCTTTGCCTTTCCCCCCACTCCTTCCTAGAAGTTATCATATTTGCCATATTTGCTGCGGATCTTTCTAAAATAAAGGATATAGTTGAAGGTCCTTTATTCCATCTTCCCCCAATCATTCCCTTTTCCTCCTTTACCAAAGGAAACCACTATCATAACTCTATTCTCTCTGACTTCACATATTCTTCTACTCATGTTTTTATACTTCTATTACATATATGTAGGCATAGATAACATAAAACAATTGTCTTTTCTGTTTCTTTTAAACGTTTTTATACTGTTATGTATATTCTCTTACAATACACACACACACTTATATAGATACACACACTTATATAGATACACACACTTATATAGATACACACACTTATATAGATACACAGTTTCATTCATTTTACGGATGCTCTGTATTCTAACAAATGAAAAATACCTCAATTATCGAGCCCTTTATCAGGTTCCCCCCCAATCTACTGTGGACAATTCTGCACGACAGTGTCCGCGCATGTCCTTTTGTACACACGTTGGAAGAATTTCTGTAGGGTGTAAACCTGGAAGTAGCGATGCTGGTCATGTGGTATGAGGGGTGTTTTCCATTTGCCCCTCAGATCCACTCTCTCCTCCACAGAAAGCTGACCTCTGTGGACTACATCAATGAATTCCCTTTCCCTACTGGCTTCCTGTTGGATAGTTGGCCAGTGGGAGGTACCATCAGGAAAGCAGGGGGGTGAGGAGGAGAGTGAGATCTGGGCATTTATCCTCCTGGCCCCCATCCTGCTGGGTCTCTGTGGATTGGCTGCCTTTCTCTCCCTAAGGCTCCCTAAGGCTGCTGCCCCTTGGGTTCTGGGATCTGGTGGCACTCCTCTCTTTACCTCTTCAGGCCTAAGGGTTGCAATGAAGTTCCCCAAACTCCCCACTATTGCTACCCTTGTTGCTTTTTAAAGTTTCAATTAACCCTACCCATGTTTTTGTAAATAGTCCTTTAATTAAACTTTCCTCAGTGACCCAGGCTGAGAGCACATTTTTCTTGCCAAGATGCTGACCAGTACCTATGAGATGTGCATTTTCACCTTTACTAGATGCTGATCAATCAGACTAACCTTCCAATCTCAATTTCTTCCAGGGAACTGGTTGATGAAATCCTAGATCTTTTCTAACTCTGCTAAAATATGACTTCCTTACTTTTCACCATCTGAAAATCTCTCCAGTCAGATTGGCCCATTCACTAGTCCTTGAATCTGCTTTTGCTCTTGAATATCTCCTTGAATAGAATACTCTTCTTGCTTCTATTTCCTATGAAGGAATCTTACCTACTTCATGAAATCGTGAGAGAGCTAGTGCCTGTGATTTCCTAACACTTACTGTCCTTATCACTCAGTTGGCACTCTGCTTCTCAAAATTTCTTGTGTGGTTGTTTTCCATTATGAACTGTTAATTAGCTTTTCCTACGCGTATGTCAAATGTTTTCAACTACGCTATATTTCTCTTAAATGTAACTGACTTTGAGCTCTGTTTTTAGTGTTCACCCGTATTACCTAAGTGCTGTGTACAGAGAGGTGCTCAGTTAGGATTTTAATGAACCAATAAATGAATTAACTGCACTAATATTGCTAATCAAGAATTGGTAATAACATGCAATCTGGTGACTTGAAATCCTTTCTGAAGTTCTAGATAGATGTAATTTTCATTTTTCCTGCTTGTCTAATTTATTCTTATGTTAAATGTATCCTGTTAAATGGCCTGTGTGTCTTGGTTCTGGGAAATATACATTTTGCTAGTGAAAGAATTAAGCCTATAAGTTTACCGTAGATATAAAACTTCCATTAAAATTAAAATATTCATATTTTCATAAAAGAAACATTTCTGGGCTTCCCTGGTGGCGCAGTGGTTGAGAGCCCGCCTGCCGATGCAGGGGACGCGGGTTCGTGCCCCGGTCCGGGAGGATCCCACATGCCGCGGAGCGGCTGGGCCCGTGAGCCATGGCCGCTGAGCCTGCGCGTCCGGAGCCTGTGCTCCGCAACGGGAGAGGCCGCAACAGTGAGAGGCCCGCGTAACGCATAAAAAAAAAAAAAAAAAAAAAAAAAAAAAGAAACATTTCTTAGCAGTGAAAATGACGGTGATACCCAAGTAAATTAATAGGGATCAAGGGCCTCCATTCTCCACCCACTTCTGGGTGAAAATCTGAGGTTCCTTTATCAGCTTTGAAGTATCTCTTAACATCTGCAGACATCCTAAGGGAAATAGGCACAAATAAATAGATCCATGCTATTTTAACTCCAATGGGAAAAAAAAAGCTAGGAGAGATTAGGTTTCTGTATGTGAAAACAGGAAGAAGAAATGTTTCTTCAGAAGTCTACCTAAGCAAAGAAAGAAAAAATTAGTCCCTAACCTCATCCACAGCCACCCCAGATACAATGATAACAACCACCCATTTCTACCTAACATATACCCAGGGCCCAAAATATCCTGGATCTTATGACTTTCAAAATACTTTTTTCTCTTCCTTTCCTTTGACTTAGGGCTTTAAGCTTTTTGTTTCTCCTTAAATGAATCTGTGATGAACACTTCAATTGCATTTGTAAGCAAATACTTAGGTTTCCTGGAGGTCAGGATGCATTACACTGCGAGTAACAGCTTAGATCCTTGCTACTCAAAATGCCGTCCTTGGAGCATCACTTGGGCATTTGATAGAACTGCAGAAGCCAGGCTCCAGCCCCGTCCTACTAAATCAGAGCCTGCATTTTAACAAGACCCCCAGGTGACTCATGTGAACATTAAAGTTTGAAAAGCACTAGCTCAGACCAAACAGGCGTTTATTTATTTATTATTATTATTTTTTTGTGGTACACGGGGCTCTCACCGCCGTGGCCTCTCCCGTTGCAGAGCACAGGCTCCGGAAGCGCAGGCTCAGCGGCCACGGCTCACGGGCCCAGCCGCCCCGCGGCACGCGGGATCCTCCCAGACCGGGGCACGAACCCACGCCCCTTGCATCGGCAGGCGGACTCCCAACCACTGCGCCACCAGGGAAGCCCCAAACAGGGGTTTATTATTTCACATAACAGACGTCTGGAGATAGACCATTCTGGAGTTCGTTAATTCACTTGCAAAATGATGTTGATAATCCACGTGCTTTCCAGCTTTCTGCCTTGACATCTTCCATGTGTTGGCTTTTGTCCTCGGATGTAACCTTTCATTGTAATATAATGGTTGCTGCAGCTCCATCACATCCTCATCAAACTATATTCAAAGCAGGAAAAGTAATCTCTCCTCGTGCTTCTTTTTTTCTAAAGAAGAAAAATATTTCTTAGGAGTCCCCCACCACACTTCTCCTTTGTTTCATTGGCCAGAACAGAGCTAATCACTGGTAGTGGGCATAGGGATTAATAAGTTGGCATAAATCAATCATGGTTTATCCCCCCCCCAGAAGTAGGAGCAGCCTATCTGACCTGGACACTTGAACCAAATTGAGGTTCTATCATCAAGACGCAGTAATCTCTGTCCGGTAAGTACAAACCAATTATATTACATGGAAGCAAGTAGCACTAGTAGGGAGAAGCCAAATGAGTTAATGAAGGGATGGGAGGCCTATGGGAAAAGTTCTAAACATAGAACTTTTTCTTATAAATACTGAGAAGTGGTCAATAATATCAAGTCTATGTCACATAACAAGTTTGACAAACGACAACTGAATCTGGTGATCATAAAGTTACAATCTTGATGAACAGTAAAGTGGTGGATGGGGGTAGGAGAAAGATTACAGGACATTAAAGAGAGAATGAAGGGTGAGGGAATAAAAATAGTCAATGTAAACAATTTTAAAAGTTTGCAAGAGGGAGTTCCCTGGTGGCCAAGTGGTTAGGATTCCGGGCTTTCACTGCTGTGGCCCGGGTTCAATCCCTGCTCAGGGAACTGAGATCCTGCAACTTGCACAGCATGGCCAAAAAAAAAAGAGAAAAGTTTGCAAGGAAAAGAAAGAGGAATAGAGTGATGGTTAAGAAGTAACTCTATCAGGGGAAAGGGTTCTTGTCTTTTCCCTGCTCCCTCAACCCCCATAGCACAGATCTGAGAAGGTCGAGAGGAGAATGAGTCTGTGAAAGAAGAATGAGAGAGGTTGTTAGCAAAGACAGAGGTAAGTCTTGGGTCACAGGGGACCTTGCTGGCCTCGGTAAAAGGACAGGCAAGATCTTCTGTTGAGGAGAGAGATGTGGTGTGGGTGCTAGGATGGTGGACTTCATGGCGTTGTCCCCAGGTTGACAGCACCTCCTGGGGACTTAGAAGTGCAAATTCTCTGGCCACACTTCAGACCCACTGAATCAGAATCTCTGGGGATGGGCCTCAGCTATCTGTGTGTTAACAAGCTCCTCCGCGGGTGATTCTGATGCAAGTTTGAGAACCGCCATGCCAGGGAATTGTTTATACAGTACCTGCCTGTATGCATGCCTATGCAGCGAAACTATTTGAGATTTTCCGGTCAGGAAATGTTTCCCTCTTTGTTCTTCCCTGCTCACTCCAGCCAGGTGTGTCTGTGGGTTCAAGTAGACACACTCTGAGGTGCTTCTGGCCCTGAGGAGGGTGTGTAGAACTCTGGGTAGACTAGGAGGTCTTCCGCGTAGTTTCTATTCTGGCTGGGCTGGTGACCCACATTTCCTTATTCCTGCTCAGGCTCTTCTTGAGTTCACAGAAAAAAGCCCACTGATCATGTTAACGTCTGTTACAGTTCTGTTAATGACTCTCTATTGCTAAACCATTAAAGTCTGTACCCCTGAGCATGGAAGGCCAAGGCTTCTGTAGCCTAACCCCTGCCCACTTCTTGAGCTGTCTACTTGGCTGCCCTGAGGGAGGCCTCTTCTCTTTGGCAAGAAGTATGTAGAAGGGAATTGAGAAAAATTCTTACAGAGTTCTAGTATCATCTGATCTGCTCACAGACATTTATCACCTGCCTGCTATATGCTCGGAACTCTACCAGGGATAGGGATAAAAAGATGCTTTACAAAGGAGTAGAAAAGATTCTGGAAGAGATGACCAAAGAAACAGATGATTTAAATACAGTAAATTTAAACGCTATGATAAAGGTCTGTGTGGGGTGATGTGGAAGCACAAAGACAGGATATTTAAGTCAAGGAAGGTCTCCTGGAGAAATCGGTACCTACACTTCAGAATATAGTCTTGAAGGAAAAGTAGGAAGTAGCTAAGAAAAAAAGGTAGAGGTATGTGTTGTGACAAAAGGAATAGCATAGTCAAAGATAGGGTGTAAAAACAGGGGAGCAGAGGCCGGACACAGAGATTCCCTGAAGCCAGAGTGGAGAGCAGCAGATCAGAGAGCTGGAGAGGAAGACAGAGGGTGACCAACCGTCTGGCTTTCCCCAGAACCATCCCAGTTTTAGCACTGAAAGTCCCCCGTCCCTCACTTCTAGGCAAACCAGGATGGAAGCCAGAATACAAAAGGTCATATGTGCCATGGAAAGGAGTACACACTTGATCATCAGGATGGAAGAGGCACTGGAGGCAACAGGATATATTTGGGAACATCTTACAGGGCTGCAGGAGCAAAGCGAGGGGCCCAAGCGGGCTAACCCTCCACAGGGAAGGGAAGGCGATGTCAAGTATCCACGCTTTTGCTGTCCCACACAAGTGGGAAAATCAACACACATACAAAAAACATTGTTAAAGAGGGAGGAAGGAAAGGCAGGGAGGCAAGGAGGGAGCCTAAGACTTGAATTCTGGAGTGAACATGTTCATTGTTTCCACTTACTCAGATGTGCTCTGTGAGCTTCAGCTTCCACATCTGTGAAATGGGATAGTACTTACCTCCTTGGTTTGTTTTGATGATCAAACAAGAGAGTGTGTGTGGAAAAGCTTGGTAAGCTATAAAGCACTATATGAGTATTACTAATAGGACTATTATCACACCCAAAATGTACCCAACCACATCAACTCTGAGAGTGTGATTTTGGTTGTAATTGCATCACGTTGCTTCCTGCTGTTCACCAGCACTGAGTCACCATCAACAGCTCCTGTGTGGGCTGGTTTGAGGGCAGTTGAGAGTTGCTGGGGAGAATTGCTAAGGGGGAGGCAGTCTAGATTCTTCCTGTTCTTCCTCCAACCATAAACATTCAAGCCCAGTTCAGTGAGATTAAAAAAGCAAGAGTGGGGGCTTCCCTGGTGGCGCAGTGGTTGGGAGTCCGCCTGCCGATGCAGGGGACACGGGACATGGGTTCGTGCCTGGTCTAGGGGGATCCCACATGCCGCGGAGCGGCTGGGCCCGTGAGCCATGGCCACTGGGCCTGGGCATCCGGAGCCTGTGCTCTGCAACGGGAGAGGCCACGGCAGTGAGAGGCCCACGTACCGCCCCCCACCCCCAAAAAAAAGCAAGAGTGGAATTCTAAAAGATACATGGACCCCAATGTTCATAGCAGCACTATTTACAATAGCCAAGATATGGAAGCATCCTAAGTGTCCACCAACAGATGAATGGATAAAGAAGACGTGGTAAATATATACACAATGAAATATTACTCAGCCATAAAAAAGCATGAAATTTTGCCATTTGCAGCAACATGGATGGACTTGGAGGCTATTATGCTAAGTGAAATAAGTCAGACAGAGAAGGACAAATACTTTAGGATACACTTACATGTGAAATCTAAAAAATACAACAAACTAGTGAATATAACAAAAAAGAAGCAGACTCACAGTTAGAGAGAACAAACTACTGGTTACCAGTGGGGAGAGGGAAGGTGGGAGGGGCAATATAGGGGTAGGGGATTAAGATGTACAAACTATTTGGTATAAAATAAGCTACAAGGATATATTGTACAACATTGGGAATGTAGCCAGTATTTTAAAATAACTATAAATGGAGTATAACCTTTAAAAATTGTGACAGTGGGACGAAGCTCACACTTCTTGATCTGACCCCACTCACCTCTCCGGGTTCTCTTTAGTCCTTCCCCCGTGTACTACATTTCAACCACTGCCACCTGCTAACCATGGCGGCATCTGTCCTGATCTCTTCTCGCTTGTGCCATCCCTTTCCCTGACTTTCCTCCTTGACTTCCAATATGGGCTCAGATGCTACCTTGGAAAGTCAATCAGTGAGGCTGTATGACCTTGGGTGATCTCCTGGTACAGGGGAGGGTATGTAATGCTGGGTAGCAGCTGAGAGCATTGGGTTTGCAGGCACTCTGGCTTTTACATCCAGATCAGCCACCTGCTTCTTTGGGCTAAGGCACAAGAGATGCACTCGAGTGGGTTGTAAAGAGCAAAGATTCTGGAGCCAGATGACCTGGTGGCAGGACCTCGGACCAAACTCTCAGTCTCTCAGTATCCACATATGTAAAATGGGGATGATGATATCAGTACCCATATCATAGGGCAGTCATGGGGATAACGTGAGCTCATATGTAAAAGACACCAAGAATAGCGCCTGACACATACTTGTTAGCTCTTGTTATTAATTTCATGCTTTCGTCTTTGTGAAATGGGAATAATACTCACTGGAGAGAGCTGGTACAAGAGTTGCTCAAGATAAGCAGATGTGCTTGGCTTGGAGAAGGTACTCGATAAATCTGTTACTCGCCCTTTTCGCTCTTGCCATTTGTATTATAATTTTTTTACTTAAAGATATTTCAACCACTAAAATCTCTTAGCTCCTCCAGGGAAGAGAGAGAGTCATCCATCTTTGTGTTCTCAGCATCTGACACACTCTAGGTGCTCAAGAAATGCTTGGCAAATGAATTGATAAAAAGATAGTCATGGGGAAACTCAAAAGGGCTTTAACTGCCTCTCAGCAATATCCTGAAAGGTCACAAAATAGGAACTTAATCCCTAAAAAATCCGTGTCATTATAAATCTGTGCAATTCATAGTTTGGATATTAGTTTTTAACTGTGTTTCTTGGTATTTTTTCCCTCCCTCGTCTTTTCTGTATTCATCTTGGGCAGGGTTTCTCAATCCTGGCACTAAAAATCCTTTGTTGCGGAGACTGTCCTGTGTGATTGTAGGACGTTTAGCAACGTCCCTGGCCTCCACCCACGAAATGCCAGTAGCACCTCCCACCCCTAGTTTTGACAACCTACAATGTCACTAGGCAGTGCTAAAACTTTGGGGGAGGGGACAGAATCTACCCCCTTTCCCCACTATTGAGGACCACTAATTCAGGAATCTGCTTAAACAGTTTCAGATACAGCAAATTTGGGTAGGACTGATTGTTTTTCTCTTTATCTCCAACGGAAAAATCTGGCTCCTATGCCTCCACACTGAATAGATTCTAACAATCGTGAAGGAGAATTTCTTCTTCCCTGATGGCAGAATTCCTCCCCATTCTCACTCTCAGAAGTGGCACGGAGGCTGGGAAGAGGTTGGGACCATGTTTTATTTACCTAGACATATACCCCCCAGATAGCAAGCACGTATTTCTTTCTCTTCATTTTGTGGGAAAACTGAAAGAATGCAGTGTTTTACAATTCAGATTAAAGTGAAAAGCACATCAAGCTGTCTGACTTTCTGGGAGCCAGAAGAGGGAGAGGGGCTTCATTCTGTAATAGGTGGAGAAAAAGACTTTTCAGCAACAGAAGAACTTTTTACAGCATGAAAGAAAAATGTGTATGTTGAGAAAGAACTTGAATGCTAAAGACATATTGTTGCTATAAATCCTTGAATCTGAGACACAATTCATAATGCAGCTTTACTAATTGTGCAATTTTAAACCTATTTAAGCTGGGAAATTTGTTATCAGGTGACTCATACATGTGGGGAAATCCAGTTCATCTGTGCCAAAGATGAAAGAAAGCGATTAGGTATTTAAATGTTGAGATTCTATTCAGTCTTGTAAATGAATTGCAGTAATCTTGGATGAGGAGAAAAGTAAGAAGGTAGTTACTCATCACGTTAAAAAATGTTAAAGAGCTCTTTGGATTTAAATAATAAAACCTTATATTTATAACACATTTATCTTTCAAATAGCATAAGTACTTTTCTTTCTTTTTTATTTTGAAACATTCAAAAAGTTTTTTGTAAAAAATGTTCAGTACAGTGCAAAGAACGTTTTGTCCTTAACCGTTTGAGAGAAAGTATGGATCTGATGCCCCATGATCCCCAAATACTTTTTAGTGTTATTTCCTATGACTAAGACGTCTTTCCTGCTTAATCACGATGCAACCATTAAAATCAGAAAATTAACGTTGATACATGACTGTCTAATCCTCAGGTTCCACTCAAGTTTTGCCAGTTGTCTCAATAAAATGTTTTCTAGCAACAAGATATGGTTCAGAATCACACATGACATTGAGTTGTGTCTCTCCCATCTCCCCTATAAATCTCTTACACATCTAATCCTGTCTTGGTGACTGCTTCTCAGTAGACATGAACTAATACATCTGCTTGTTGGACAGAGCTAGGGAATACACACACACACTTACAGCCATGTTTGTTTCTATATCTATCCACATATATTGAGAACCATGAGTTCATAACAGTGTATTCAATGCTAATACAGCATCGGAGGGTCCATTCTAGTTTTCTCTGTTTCTGTGTTTGTAAGTCTTTGTAATCGTTAAGCTTCTCGATGTGTAGATTTATATATTTTAACAAACACAAGAAGCTTTGGATTATTATTTCTTTAAATATTTTGCCTCTTCCTCACTCTCTCCTCTCCGCTGGGACTCATATTATGTGTACGTTGGTACACTTAATGGTGTCCCACAGGTCTCATAGTCTCTGTTCATTTTTCTTCATGTTGTTTTCTTTCTGCTCCTCAGACTTGATCATTTCGATTGACCTCTCTTCAAATTCAGTGATTCTTCTGCCTGCTTGTATCTGCTGCTGAATTCTCCTAGTGAAATTTTCATTTCAGTTGTTGTAGTTTTAGCTCGAGAATTTTTATTTGGTTCCTTTAAAAATAATTTTTCTCTCTTTATTGACATGCTGTATTGGTTGAGGCATTGTTCTCCTGGCTTCCTTTTACCTTTTGTCCACTGTTTCCTTTAGCTCTTGAATATATGTCTTTGTTCAGTAAGTCCAATGTCTATGCTTCCTCACAGATGGTTTCTGTTCATTTTTCATTTTCCCCTGTAAAGAGGCCATGCTTTCTTGTTTCTTTATATGCCTCATGATTTTTTTGTTGAAAACCGGACATTTAAAATACGAGGTAATGGGCTTCCCTGGTGGCGCAGTGGTTGAGAGTCCGCCTG
The DNA here is from genome assembly GCF_008692025.1 of Phocoena sinus. Taxonomy (NCBI): domain Eukaryota; kingdom Metazoa; phylum Chordata; class Mammalia; order Artiodactyla; family Phocoenidae; genus Phocoena; species Phocoena sinus. Next base: position 93,774,710 of record NC_045772.1, read on the forward strand.
CCGATGCTGGGGACACGGGTTCCTGCCCCGGTCCGGGAAGATCCCACATGCCGTGGAGCGGCTGGGCCCGTGAGCCGTGGCCGCTGAGCCTGCGCGTCCGGAGCCTGTGCTCCACAACGGGAGAGGCCACAACAGTGACAAGCCCACGTACCACATAAAAAAAAAAATAAATTAAATAAATAAAAAATAAAATAAAATATGAGGTAACTTTGGAAATCAAATTCTCCTCTTTCCCAGGATTTGTTGTTGTTGGTTGCTGTGGGCTGTAGTTGTTTGTTTAGTGACTTTCCTAAACTACTTTTGTTAAAGATCATATTCTTTTCTTTTTTTTTTGCGGTATGCAGGCCTCTCACCGTTGTGACCTCTCTCGTTGCGGAGCACAGGCTCCGGACGCGCAGGCTCAGTGGCCATGGCTCACGGGCCCAGCCGCTCCGCGGCATGTGGGATCTTCCCGGACCGGGGCACGAACCTGGTCCCCTGCATCGGCAGGTGGACTCTCAACCACTGCGCCGCCAGGGAAGCCCAAGATCATATTCTTTGTCTTGTGTAGTCTCTGAACTCTCTGTAGTCTCTCTGTGTGTTGCCACCAATGCTTCAGTGCTTAGGTCATTTATCACTTGGCTTTAGCCTTCACTCCTGCTTGTGCTAAGGCTGGAGATCAGCCAGAGGTGAAAGCGTATGGTCTTTTCAGGTCTTTTCTGAGGATGTGTCCTGCCCTGAGCATGTGCATGGCTTTCTCGATTCCCCTGAATGCACAGGAGCTTTTCCAAACCTTACTTCCTAAGTGTATCAATCCTCAGCTTTTCCTCCCAGGTTTCTACATGTCTGTGGTTTGTCCCAACTGCCCTTCCACGTTTTTGAAGAATCTCCTCCAGACAGCCACTTCTGCACTCTTAGAGGGTCCTGAGTTGGGTGATACAAAGGCAAACCCCTTGCTTCAGTCCTTCAGGGAGCCCCCAAACAGGCCAAAACATACAAACACAATTCCCTGGGAACAAGGTCCCCTCTGCTCTCTCCAGATCAAGGAACCCACTCTGGGAACACTGGCTGCTGTTTTCTAGAAGGCTCCTGCCCCAGGGAGGCAAGGCTGGGCAAGGGTAAGGTCAAACATGACAAACCTCCTCTACCATGTTTCAGTGGCCCTCCTCCTGATAAAGCATTTGCTTGGTTGCTGTAAACCTTAGACTATCTTCTAGAGTTCTGATAAAGTTGATTCTGACAGTTTCTGCCAGGTTTTTTCAGTGTGTCTGGGAAGAGACAGGACCCTAACAGAACTAGTCCACCATTTTCATTGACTTGGGCACCAGTACAGCTCCCTTGTGTTTGTAACTCCTCCTCCAACAGTTAGAAACCCAGCGTCCACTATCCTTAATGTGTTTACTTACTTGATCAATTCCTCTGTATGTAACCAATATTCCAACTCCACCATCATCCCCTCCCTGGCATGGATACCCTCCTCTCTGCTCTGGCTCTGGTTCCCTATGGCAGGGTACCCTCTACTGCAGATGTCCTCTCCTCCTGCAGGGGCTAAGTATTTATTGTTCCTGTTTTAATTTTATTAGTTTTACTGGGGCTTTATATAGCCGATGTTGAAATAAGAAAAACTATTACTAGAAACAAAGTATAATTCTTTTCAAACTATAATGAATTCTTCTTACGCATCCCCTACAATACTCTCATGCTGTAGCTGGGAACAAATATTATTTCCATTCTGTGATGGGAAAATAGAGGCAAGAAGGCCACCGTTCATGGTACCCACCAAATTTATGGTAACCAGTTGCAGCAGGACCCTCTCTAATGTTGGGGAATTCTTTGTCAGCTCCCTCGCCCATTCCTTCAGCAGCTTTTCCAAATTTTCATCACTTTCCTGAAGTCCCCACTATATTCTTTCTTACTTCACTCTGAACAGACTAACTTTGATTTTTGTTTATTAATAAAATAAAGGCAAACAAACATAAATTTCTTTCAGTTTTGGCCTCCCCCATCCCCTCTCCCCCAAACCTATTAACAGCTACCAGGGGAAGATTTGGTTTTGTGGTGCCTGAGCAGATTCAATTCGAGAAGGGGGAACTTTAAAAAAAAAATGAATACAAAAAAATACCTTACTTTTGCAAATTTTGTAAAAACACATGACCACGTTAAATCATTGCCAGGGTCCCTCCTAGGGCCTCTGGAAGAAGTCTGTAGAAAATGGGAGTGGGAGAAAGGGAGCTGGAACTTCGGCAGCCCTAGAGAGGCACACTCCTTCTCCTCTCGCCCAGAAATGGCAGCCCCCCCTCCTCTCCCTTCCCGTCTCCCTCTCCCTCCCCCTCCCATCCAAGACTCATGCATCCTGCCAGGTTCCAGATCTTCTGGGAAGCCTCCAATTCACTCCTTTTTCCTCCTTCTTTATTGGAGATCACCCACTTCAGATTATAAATGTGACTGTGTTCCTCTCAAACTGAAAAACAAAGTAACCAATCAACCCTAACCATGTCAACCCCTAAATTCCTCCATCTCCAAATTCCTTTCTAGCCACCCAATTGCTCTCTTGCCTTTAACAACAAAATTCTGGGAAAACCACTGGCCTCCCTCCCTGTTTCCTATTCATTTCTCAATTCACTTCACTCTTGCTTTGGCTCTCATAACTCACTGAAATTGCCTTGGCTAAAGTCATCAATGACTATTTTGTTCACTTTATTAGTGATTTTTTTAAAAAACAGGCATTTGAATTTAAAAAGTAAGGATCCTCAAGCATCTCAAATAGTAAAGTGTCAAAAGTAGAATTAAGTTCCCATTACCTCTGCTAAGTACACGCCTCTGAATGTCCACCCTTTTTTAAAAAAAAAAAACATTTATTTATTTATTTATTTGGCTGCACCGGGTCTTAGCTCTGGCATGCGGGATCTAGTTCCCTGACCAGGGATCGAACCTGGGCCCCCTTGCATTGGGAGCGCAGAGTCTTAACTACTGGATCACCAGGGAAGTCCCTGAATGTTCACTCTTAACAATTTCATGTTTACCATCCATACTTTTTGCTTTGTCCATCTAAATCTAAAACAAACACATATGCAACTACATAGGATTTCTGTCTCTCTCTTCTTCTCTCTCTTTCACCCTCCCTTCATTCCTTCTTTTCTTCTAAACAAAAATTCCATCACATTGAGAATTCTATTCTCTAACCTGCTCTTCAGTTAACCATATATCACAGCTACACTTTCAAACCAATAGATATAAACCTATAGAATTCTTTCTGACAGTTGTATAGTATTCCACAATAAGGATACACTGTTGTTGATTCAACTATTCCCTACTGAAGTGCATTTGGGTTCTTTTGCCTAGGTTGAATCACATAAAACTGCCATATTTTGTAGGCTTGTTGTTTTGTTTTGTTTGTTTTCTATTACATACAATGTTATAGTAAATATCTATATATGCGTATCTCTATAAACTTTTCTTTGTGCCGATAAATTCCAAGAAGTGGGACTCTAGTTTAAAAGGTGTGTGTATTTTACTCCCAGATTGCTTTCCTAAAATGTTGGCATAATGTATGTTCCCATCAATGACCTTTTGGGAAGTTACATGTCACAATGGCCTCTTTTCAGTGCTGCTCTTGGCAGACTTCACAGTACACTGTATAGTCGGCCCTCAAGGGTGGATTCTAGGATCGCTCAGTTACCAAAATATGGGGATGCTTAAGTCCCTTATATAAAGTGGTGTAGTACTGTCAGCCCTTCGTGACCGTGGGTTCTGCATCCTCCATCGGATCCGGGGTTGGTTGACTCTGTGGATGTGGAACCGCAGATACAGAAGGCCGACTGCATTTTGCTATTATTATTATTACTTTTGATGTGGACCATTTTAAAAGTCTTTATTGAATTTGTTACAATATTGCTTCTGTTCTATGTTTTGGTTTTTTGGCCGAGAGGCATGTGGGATCTTAGCTCTCAGATCGGGGATAGAACCCGCGCCCCCTGCATTGGAAGGTGAAGTCTTAACCACTGGACCACCAGGGAAGTCCCTGTATTTGCCATTATCGACGCACCTTCTCTCCTGGCAGGACTTTCAGCCAGTTTTCCACTCACCTGTTTTTGTCTCTTTCCCTAGCCTCTCTTCTTCTGTTTGTTCCTAGATTCTTGTATACCACATGGTTCTGCCATGGCTCACTTTTCTAGTCACACTAAATGTTTCGTTCTCTCCTTAGGCAGGTTTATGGTTTCTACTATCATCTCTACCCTCAGCCTGCCAATGAGGTGACCCCAAGGTGACTTCACCTGAATTGAAAAAAGGATTTCCTTTCCTGAAGATGCCTTACTATCGTCGTCCAGAAAATTGTGCTAATAACTATTCAATCACTATTTAATATTCTACAGTATGTCCCCTGGATTGTGTGGTGTAGAAGCTCCACAATCATCACTGATGACTGTGTTTTCCATTCCTCTCCTGAGTCCAAACTTCTATGTCAAAATGGTCTCCTGGAGGGTGTGGAGAAAAGGGAACCCTCCTACACTGTTGGTGGGAATGTAAATTGGTGCAGCCACTATGGAGAACAGTATGGAGGTTCCTTATAAAACTAAAAATAGAGCTACTATATGATCCTGCAATGCCATTCCTGGGCATATATCCAGAGAAAACCGTAATTCGAAAAGATACACGCACCCCAATGTTCACTGCGGCACTATTTACAATAGCCAAGACATGGAAGCAACCTAAATGTCCATTGACAGATGAATGGATAAAGAAGATGTGGCACATATATACAATGGAATATTACTCAGCCGTCAAAAAGAACAAAATAATGCCATTTGCAGCAACATGGATGGACCTAGTAACTGTCATACTGAGTGAAGTAAGTCAGAGAAAGACATATCATATGACATTGCTTATATGTGGAATCTAAAGAAAGGGTACAAATGAACTTATCTACGAAACAGAAATAGAGTCACAGATATAGAAAACAAACTTACGGTTACCAAGGGGAAAGGGGGGGAGGGATAAATTGGGAGATTGGGATTGACATATACACACTCCTATATATAAACTAGATAACTAATAAGGACCTACTGTATAGCACAGGGAACTCTACTCAATACTCTGCAATGGCCTATATGGGAAAAGAATCTAAAGAAGAGTGGATATATGTATAACTGATTCACTTTGCTGTACAGCAGAAACTAACACAACATTGTAAATCAACTATACTCCAATAGAAATTAAAAAAACAAAAAACAAACAATCAAACAAAACGGTCTCCTGGATAGCAGCAGCTTGGTGTTTTACAGACCCCGCCAATACAAAAGACCCATTGTTGAACTTATCATCTGTCCCTCTTGGAATGCTCTTTATGCATTTTTTTCCTTAGTAAATGAGACTCCCATTCACTGGGGTGCATATTTTAGAAACCTGGAAATTCATCATAGACTACTTCTCTCTCTCTCTCCAAATTCACATCTGTTAGGTTACCACATCCTGCTGTTTCTATCTCATATTCCTGAAATCCACCATCTTTTTTCAATCCCCAGTGCTGCTGTCCTGACCATCTCTTTCATAGACTAAAAATAACTTCCTCACTAGTGTTCCTACTTTTTGCTTTGCCTCCATTCTCTCATTCACACTGTTGCCAGAGAAATTATTTAACATGCAAATCAGTTCTCTCCATGAGAAAAATCCTTCAACGTCCATTGTCAAGAGGTGAAAATCTAAACTTCTTAGCATGACTTAAAAAGCTCTTTATTATCCAATACCTACTTAACGGTCTTGCCTCATTTCCCGATATTCTCTGAAAGCGCCCTATGCTTCAGATATATGGATCTACTTTCAAATCCCCAACGTGCCAAGCTCTCTCTCTAATAATTCAGTGCCTTTGCACCTGCTCCCCTTCTGCCTGGAATTCCTTGCCACTCGTGTTGGCCTGACAAACTCTGACTTAAATTTCAAGACTCAGCTGTAGGTTATTTTCCCTTCTTTAAATTCTTCAGGCAGACGTAAGTGCTTCTGTACTTGAATTCCTTGTTGATATGGCACAAACATGCACTACAGCAATTTTAACGTTTTATTTATTTGTTTTATTAATTAGAGTTTCCAAACCAGGTTGTAAGCTTCTAGAGGGGAGGGATTATATGATTAATCTCATCTTTGCATACTCAGCACTTTACACCGGGACTGGCACTGAGTATTTTTAACAGGCACTCGAATGCACGTGAAACAAATTATTAAGTAGTAAGAACAGCATCCTGGCTGAGCTTAAGCTTAAGCTATAGATTTTCACATAAGTACCTTTAAAGAAATTGCAAAAAATGTATAATACATTAAAGGAAATTTAAGTACAGAAAACTAAAGTAAATCTCATATTATTTCACCATCCTAATCCCGGTTTTAGTGTATTTACTTTCGGTCTTTTCTCAAATATGCGATATTTATATATATATTTGTTTTTGTTTATACATGTATATATATATATTTATATTTTACATAGCTGTAATTAAAATGTACATGCACTTTTATATGTTTTTAAGCTTAATGAACTGTAAGCATTTCCAACAGTGTTTCATAGTCCTCCAAATTATCATTTTTCCAGGATTGCATATCTCATTTCCCTGCTTCGGTTGATAGCCTAAAAGCGGCTTAGGTTATACCCAGTTTTCTATTATAAATAGAAACAGATCCAGGTTTTGTGGAACTTGGAATTTACACAATTTTGAGTCATGTTTTCAGAAAAAGGATACAAAATTATCTTATTTTTGCAAATAGGACCATGTGAACACATTGTTAGGGCCCCTCCCCAGGCTTTGGAAGGGGCCTGTGAAAGTCGGGGTGGGGGGAGTCCTGAAGATTAATTTTTATTGGCTTCACAGTTATCTACCTCCAACTAGAAATAATCCTGGAATAAACATTTTGAGCATGAATTTTTTCCCCCTCTTTTCCATTCTCTTCGAAGGATTCCAAGTTACTATGACACCATTCACCTTGCAGCAGTTGGGAAAGGAAATGGTTATTTATTGAGCACGTATTATATAGTGAGAAGTTTGTATATATTTTAAAATTTAATTCCTACCACAAACCCGAAGGAGGTATTATCCCCATTTTACAGATGAGGAAACTGAGGTGCAGTGCACTTAAACATCACGCTCAAAGTTACACATCTAGTAATTGGCAGGGTTTTGGAGCCTACCGGTCTTATTCCAAAGCTCATGCCTTCCCATTACATCGTGTTGTCTCCACAGCCTCACAGCTTCGAGGTAATATTCTCTAGGCTACTGCTGAAAACCTGGTTCTCAGTTACCTGTTTTGAGGAGGACAGAATACAAAACTTACAGAGTCCTGACATGTTTCTTGGAAGAAGGTAGTTTAAATCAATGATGGTCAGACTTTCACAGGTGAGTTTAGGAGAAAGTGATTTGGCTCTTTCTGCCCTTCTGCTTACAGACACCTATCGCCTTGGTTCCGTGTGCATTTCTCGGAAGGAGCAGAGCGTCTGCAGTCGGAAGACCTGGGTTGGGTTCCGACCTGCTATGCTCTACCTGGGTGGCCTTGTGTAAGTCATTGAACTCTTCAGCTTCTCATTTTCCTCTCTGCACTAAGGATACTAAGTGACACAACCTGCCTTACCCCAGCGTAGCTGTGAGTGTCAAATCTGATCATGTGTGCTCAGCACTTGGTGAACTCCAATGTTACTAAGATACCAGTACCAATGCGGGAGTAGCTCCAGCTCCGCACCCATCTGACCCCAGGTAAAGGCATGTGACAGCTGGGCAGATTGCACCTAATGGCTCCTTTACGTTAACTCTTGGTGGCTTGCCCTCCTCCCTCCCCACCTCCCCCTCCACCCCGCACTGAAGCTGCCATGTGATTCCAGGGGCGTGTGGGTTGTTACTCCTGAATGCCCAGTGCACGGAGAGCAGCCAGCAGAGGCTGTACAAAATCAGAGTCTGAGATTCCGATGAATCCTTTCCTCAAGCTGAAAACGGATAGTCAAAACATGCCCAACATTCATCATTAAACGCGGTTTGTAAAATCCCGAAGACAGTTCTGACCGATTGTCCCTTTGCTCTGTCTTAGGTGCTGACGCATTTATCTTGGAATTTTATCTGCCAGTTTAGAAATCTTTAGTCCTTGTTGGACTTAATTGAGGGGGCAGTCTGTAGTTCTGGGAAACCAGGAGAAAAAATTTTAAAATCTCCGTTTTGTGTTGGCGTTTGAACACCCTTCTGGTGTTCAAACCATATCTACGTTGAAAGTCGGTGGACGCAGCATTAATTTTTATTTGCCTTAAAAAAAAACAGATGCTTAAACCAATTTCCAACCCTGGGACTAAGCTCATCACCCGCGTTGGGACCCGCGAGGCTCCCCGAGCGTGGACCTGCGGCTTCGCCGGCCCCGGCCGCCCCCCGCCGCCCCCCGCCGCCCCGGCCCAGGTGGCGGCCGGCAAGGCCCGGGAGCCCCACCTGGCTCGGCCGGCAGCGGCCCCACAAAGACCCGCGCAGGCGGCGGCCGGGCCGAGCCGCAGAAAGTAGTCCCGACCACGCCGTCTCCGATGTTGTTCGACGTCGCTTCACGCCCTCCGCGGGGAGGGCCGAAGGGGCCGGCCCGGGAAAGAATCCCATTGGAATGCGCCGCCGGGCGGCCTTTCCCCTCCCGCCCGCCTCTGCTCGCCCCGCAGGTCTCCCGGGGTCTCCCAGCACGGCCCACTCTCCTTTTCTGGAGTGCCCGGGAGGCGGCGCCGAGGGAGGGGGCTCGCCCGCGCGCAGGGAGACCTCGGCGGCGACTCGTGCAGGCGGCGGGAGGTATATCCCTGCGCCGCTGCGTGAGAGGAAGAGGCTGAATGAGGAGCTGCGCGGGGGAAGCGGGGCGCCGGGGGAGGAGGCGGCGGCATGGAAGCAGACGCTGGCGTCGCGCGAGCCCCGGGCGGAGCGGCGCGATAGAGAGGGCGGCAGCGGCGGCGGCGGCGCGCGCGGAGCCTTGACGGGCCCCTTTCTTTCTTCTCTCGGGAAAGCTGGGAAGCATGAGCGTGCAGACCTGCCGCTGCGGCGGCCGCCCCGGCTCCTCGCCTCCCCCTCTTCGGGCCGCCCCTCGCCGGTGAGAGAAGCGAACGCGAGAAGGGAAGATGGGGGCCGTCCTGAGGAGCCTCCTGGTCTGCAGTTTCTGCGTGCTCCTGAGAGGTGGGGAGAAGCGGGGGAATGGGGAAGTTGGTGGGCTTTGGGGGGGAGGGGGCCTCGTTCTGCGGTGTCGGGGGGGAGGGGAGGGAGGGAGGCGAAGCAGGGGAAGAGGAGCCGGGAGAGGCCTGGTCGTGGGGAAGGAGGGAGAGAGGGGCCCGGGAGAAGGGGCTGCGTGCTCCGCCCGGCCACGCTGCAGCCCCCGCCTCGCTTTGCCCACCTCGTCGGGGCCGAGCGGAGCCTCCGTCCGGCCTCCCTGACCGGGTGACACCCCGATCCCCCGGAGCCCCATTCTGTCCGAGTGACTGAGGGTCGGTTTGTCTCTTTCTGCCTGGAGTCACCGGGGACGAGGGGCTTTGTCTGGATTTTGGCTCTCGGAACGGTGGAGCCCAAGATGCTTCCACGTTGGGCTTTCACCCTCGAAGCCCCCGCCTTTTCCGTGTCGGTCCTGGGAACTTTGAGAGCTCCCTTACTATTTTTCCAGGCCTTGTTGCAACTAATAACTGGTTTCCGTTGGGGATATAATGGTCGTGGGTGAGAGCACAGTTGGAAAGTGACTCCGAGGTTAAAGGTCGAGAGGTTCAGCCTTGGGAATCGCCCGGGCTTCAGGCCATAATAAAATAGAAACGTTGCCCTTGCAACTCCTGGCATTCAGGACTTGCCCCTATTTTCGGAGCATGCAAGTGCACAGTTGGCACCAAGTAGGAGAGTCATCCTTGGTGGAGAGGAGCCTGTCCTGGGACCTAAGTTATCATCTACTGCGCTCGCCTGGAGACTGCTTGGCACTTGGGTAAATAACATAGGGTATTCTAGATAATTTGCCCCCAGAATCGCGTAAATTCGGTGGTCCTATGGGTTTTTGTGTTTGTTTTTGAATTGGCCTGCAAAGCTGTCACATACGCTGTGACTTCTATTTTGTGACCGTTCACTGAGGTTTTTCACTGGCCCGCAAGATTTCAGCAGCTCTTCTCAAACTTACCAGTGGGGAAATGGTGATGACTCTGATGCTATGGGGCATTTACCAGCAGAGGAATTTAAGTACCGATTGATGCAATGACTTGTAGCTTTGGTTTTGTTAAAACTCTCGCTTGTGTTCACGGTCAGTTTTTTTTTCAGGTACGGAACCTCTTGGGTCTAAGGAGATTTTTAGCTATTAATTTAACAGGCTAAACTTTTGTTAAGTGTGCAAACGTACTGAGGTTTCCAGAACACGATAGAAGCTAATAGTCTTGTGCTATAAATGAGCCAGATATGCCATTTTGGAGTGTATATTTATTTTAGATGAGAGTGATTGGCCTTGTTTTGGAGGAGGAATTTTTTTTCTTTAGTTACGCTTCAGGATTATTACGTCTGCCTGTTGTATCTTTTACTTAATTACGACTCACTGTAAGCATATCCTAAACTATTTCCACGTGTAAACTCCAGAAAGCTAGTGCCCATTTCATTTTCATGGCAGAGAATTTAGTGCAGTGTTATGTACTTGAGAGGTTTAATAAGTATATGTTTACTTTGTTATAGTATACGCCCTGTCGAAAGGGGATTTTGCTATAGCTGTGCAAAACAATATTTGACATAAAATATGTATATATTTTAAGACAGGAGATTAATAGAGTTAACAAATAGGAGAGTCAGCTGATGGGTTAAAGTCTTTGAGAAGTTGAAATCCATAAACCGGCATGTTTCTGGTTGCCCAATTGTGTTTCTCGGAAGGGAAGATTATGATGTAAATGCCACTTGTTTAACACCACGTTTGAGCCTATTCATTACTGGAATTAAGAGAAGTTGTACTTGAAGTAATATTGTGAAGTATGGTATTGTGTAAGAAGACCTAAAAGAGTTAATAGTTTAAATTGCCTCGTTTCCACTAGCAAGCAAAGTTTCCAAAAGTGAAGCTTTAATTTTAAATGTAGTCTAATAATGGTATGAAGTGGTCTTTGAATTCAGTGTACTTAACTGTGAGTATATATTTGAACTAAAACTGTCTCTCAGTGTGAAAGATTTTTATTCACAATTTAGATTCTTTTCATTCCATGATAATGTCATCTTCTGTTAAAATGGCAATATTAGATAACCTTGGACTCCAGGGAGAAATGTGATTAAGTTGTTGCATTAAGATAATTTTTCTTCACAGAAGAGTTGGAACTTTTAACTTTGGGAAGATGGGATGATGGGAGAGTTTGGGAGACCTTTTGTCCTCTGGCCCTGTTAAATCAGTAGCTGAAAGGCAGGGAATAATGCTGTCGTTATCTGGGCTGCATCCCTGTCCCTATCATCAGAGGACAAGGTGTAATGGAAAGATTTGGGAATTTCAACACCAAAATCTTGGGTTTAAAGTCCGTGCTTCACTACTTAATAACTTTATGATTCTAGTCTAGTCAGTGAGTTTCTCTGGGCCCCAGTTTCTTTACTTGTAAAATGTGGGTAGTAATACCAAGCTAATTTGCAAATTTGTTGGGTATATTAAATGAAGTACTGAATATCAGGTGATTTGCAAATGTTATTTTTTGTTATAATTTTTGATTGTGGACGTATCCTCAAATGCTGGGGATTTGAGATTTAATGCGTATGAGATTCACAGATTCTTAAAGATAGAAGAGATCTTGATCCTTCTGGTCTAACCATTTCATTTGCAAGTGAGGAAACTCAGATTCAGAGAGATTATAGCATGATCAAGATCCTACAGCTAATTAATGTTAGAGCAGGGATTTATTGTCCATTCTTTCAGCATTTAACTATGGTATACCTACTATATATCAGGCTCTGATGGTATATTGGTGAGCAAAATCTCCACGGGCCCTGCTCTCATGGACCTCACGACCTAGGTTGCCATCCTTACTTCCATCCAGGTGCTGGTTAGAAAAGATTATAGCACTGATTTCTTAGAGGAAATATGTTTTATAAGAATATGTTTTGAGGGCTTCCCTGGTGGCGCAGTGGTTGGGAGTCCGCCTGCCGATGCAGGGGACACGGGTTCGTGCCCCGGTCTGGGGGGATCCCACGTGCCGCGGAGCGGCTGGGCCCGTGAGCCATGGCCGCTGAGCCTGCGCGTCCGGAGCCTGTCCTCCGCGACGGGAGAGGCCACAACAGTGAGAGGCCCGCGTAACGCATAAAAAAAAAAAAAAAAAAGAATATGTTTTGGAATACCATAAGTGTATATAATCTGTAAATACTATGTCTAGCTTATTTTGGGAAGGCTTTGTTGTTTTATAAGAATTCTTTGTTACTTACCTTTTGTTGCTGTTATTTGTTTTGGTGGGGTGTTGGTAAATACTGTCAGCACAAGCCACTAGTGTTTCCCATCTTAAATTTTTATAGGAGTGGTCCTTGGGAAATTGTTTAGTATCAGGTATAACGAAGTCTTGGGAAGATAGAATGAATTTTGGTGTGGGAATCAGGAGAATTCGGTTCTTTTTCTAAGTTTGTCATTTGCTAGCTGTGTGACCTTGGATAAGTTACCTTATCTCTGTACACCTTCGTTAGGATAATGAATCCTCCTTTTGGAGGTTCTCACTTCATATTAACACACTAAGGGCTCTGAGAGGTTCTGAGGTAGAGACCAGTTTTAACTTTGTTTAATCCACTGTTTCCCAAAGTAGACAATGAATTTTTTTGTAAATCCTTTTAACGTTGTGCTGAACCTTTGTTCCAAGCAACACACGTAGAGAGAACCTGGACCACGTAACCCTTTAAGCGTTAGGTTGAGTCATGTGAATTGATATTTGATGATAATTTCATATAGTTGAATCTGATACTTTAATCCCTTCTTACTTACTTGGCTTTAGATTTGCTCATCTGACTAGGAAATAATTTGACTGGTTATGAAACTTCAGGGTTTCAGCTCCTTGTTATCATCAGGCCTAACAGTGATTTCCCATGGTTAAGTTTTTCAGAGAATTTTTCTTTTCTTTAATTGGAGGTTTTTCCGTTTGCTGAACTGAAATGCTTTTCTGTATAGTTATATACGCTTTGACTATCAGAAAGGTTTGTCTTTTTTGAATATCAAAGAAGATTCTGTGAAGGAGTATATAAATGGAAAATATTTTATGTGAATTTATAAATTGAATATATTGGAAAAACAAGTAATACAGGTTATAGTTCTGCTTAGGCCATGGGTAAATACTCTGAGAAAATTCATTTTCATCATGGAAATTTTATTGCAAGTTGATATTCAGAGAAGATGATAAAGAGGGGCACTGTAGCAGAAAGGTATGGGCTTTGTTGACAAATCAGGTTCGTCTTCCACCACTTTATGTAGCCTTGGACAAGTTACTTAGCTTTAGTTTCTTCTACTATTTCTTCTACTATTAGACGGGTATTATACCTTCCAAGATTTCTGTGAGAACTGATGAAGTGTTTGCAAAGGGATAGCACAGTGCACAGTCTGTGGACTTTGAGTAAATGGTCACTATTGTCAAGATGGCTAATTTAAAAGAAATGTTAATGCACAGGAAAGACGAGTAAAACATATATATTCTGGGCACTGTTTTAGACAGTAGTTTTAAACCAGTGGTTTTTGAACTTGATTCTTTTGCAACTGGAACAAACTCCGTGAAATACTTTTACTTTTGATATTTTCTATTTTGTTTTATATAAACAAGATGGCCACTATCTACTAAATTTATTTTACCTTCTAAAGGATTGCAACTTGAACACTTGTAGGTGATTATTATAAATAAGCTAGAGAATAAATAGTTCGATTGATTATAATACTTATTTAAAAGTTGCCCATACTTATGGGCAAAATAATTTTATCAAAATATTGTCTAATTGAGAATTTTATTGTATTTGTTTATAATAATTAAAATCAGTTGATGGACTTCTCCCTGTAGGATGGGTAAATGCTATACTGAGTTCCTGCATTGTATATTTCAGTCTTTGTATGAGAGTCTTTTACATATCTTCTGTAAAAGGACCTCCTCTTAATGAATAGAACTCTGCTCCATGTGAATAACTTTTAAATTTAGTCAGATACATGGACTAGGCAACCTAAAGCATAGGATATTTGCCTTTGAGATTATTCATTTAAAATATAATTCATCATAAATACAAGGAAAACTGTTATTTGATATTAATAGCACATGCTTTTGTTTCTCAAGCTGTTTGTGTTATTTGTGGCAGTGACTGTCCTCACAAAAAAGTCATGCAGATGTGAGACTGGAAAATACTAAAATGTACCTGGGCTCAGTTTGGTGAACATTACAGGTACTTCAATGCTGTGATCCTATTAGCTATAATGTAACTTGCTAATTTTTGTTTCTGTGATACCTTGCTTGGAAGGGCCAGGAACTTGGGGATGTGAAGTGAAATCATATTTTTAGGCAAAAAAAAAAAAAAAAAAAAATGAAAATTTAAATTATTAACTGACATGAGAAAGACGCATGACTGACCTAAGGCCAGATGGCTTGTGCTCCGGACAGTAATTTCACATGCGGTGCTTTCTGTATGCATCTGATTTCATCTGGACCTTAATATGGTTTTGAAAAGGATACCAATCACTTTGGATAGGGGAAAATAAATAACATTGTAATTTTGGAGTTTGCACGTAGGTGGTTTGTCATATTACTGTAAAATTAAAATGAGTCCAGATTTAGGTAAGGAGAGACTTTATTCAAAAGGATTATTGCAAAAGGGAGAATGCTCTTCTGTAGGATCTGCAGGCATCTCAAAATAAAACACAGAAAGGCTCTTCTTTTCTGGCGAAGGGTGAGCAGGGCTGGCAGGGCCGAGTGGGTGAGGGTGAGCAGATTGCATGATCCAGATAGTTTAACTGGAGTTTTTTTTATTTACTGCAGTCAGTTGATGGCTTGGAATGAGCTGTTAAGGGAGCCTGAGAGCATCTGCTTGCTTAAATTTAGGGCAAGCCATACTTTAGGGGCTTGTGGGAAAGGAGAAAAGCCCGACTAAAGTTTGGTCAAGCCAAGTCGGTGGATAAGCAAGGGTAGTTGTGAGCCCTTGGTCAATCCTGCTGTTGTTTAAAAGAAAATTTGTCAGTCTTAGGGATATGTTTTAGTCAGCTCAGGCTGCTACAACAAAAATATTATAGACTAGATGGCTTATAAACAACAGAAATTTATTTCTCACAGTTCTGGAGGCTGGTAACCCAACAGCAGGGTGCCAGTATGGTCAGATTCTGTTGAGGACCCTCTTCCAGTTTGCAGACTGCTGACCTCTCTTTGTATCCTCACAGGGCAGAGAGAAGAGAGAGGAAGCAAGCTCTCTCTGGACTTTTATAAGGGTACTGATCCTATTCATGAGGACTCTACCCTTATGACCTCATCTAATCCTAATTACCTCCCAAAGGCCCCACCTCCTAATACATTCACATGAGGGGGAGTGTAGGGTTTCAACATATGAATTTTGGGGGACACAGACATTCAGTCCACAACAAAGTAGGCTAAAGTCATTGTGAAGTTGGTCTCATTAGATTGGTCTGATTATTTATGTAGGTGTAGGCATTTTAGGTCTGCTTCAATGGGACTTTTTATAAGGAATCCTGGATTGAACTTTCAGAAGCCTCTTGAGGCCAGGAAGCCAAGTCAAGTACTCACCATTGGGTTTCACTTGCAGTACCTATAGATTTGGATAAATTCCTAAGGTCCCCAAAATATCCTAGGGTTCCTGGGCCTGCCTGGAATTGACCTTGCTTACTTTACTTGTAAGTCTGGGAACTGTAAGCCAGGTACCAGTCTAGTTTTCCCAAGGGAACTGTAAGCATTGTTCCATAAAATCAATCACAGCTCCTTAAAAGTAACTGGTGGTATTAGATTAAGTGAACATGACTTTCAAATATGACATCCAGTCAAAGCCTTGGTTGCATTATAATGTTTCCAACCGGGAGGACAGACTTTTATTGAACCTATAGAAATAACTATCTTGCCATGAAAATAAGAATACTCATTTAAATAAGAGTTTTGTTTTTGAATTATGGATGAATTAGGGAGAAAAAGATAAATGTTTTTTTTTTTTTTTTTTTTTTTTAAACATCTTTATTGGGGTATAATTGCTTTACAATGGTGTGTTAGTTTCTGCTCTACAACAAAGCGAATCAGCTATACATACACACATGTTCCCATATGTCTTCCCTCTTGCGTCTCCCTCCCTCCCACTCTCCCCATCCCACCCTTCCAGGCTGTCACAAAGCACCGAGCTAATATCCCTGTGCCTTGCGGCTGCTTCCCCCCAGCTATCTACCTTACTACGTTTGTTAGTGTGTATATGTCCATGACTCTCTCTCGCCCTGTCAAAACTCACCCTTCCCCCTCCCCATATGCTTAAGTCCGTTCTCCAGTAGGTCTGCCTCTTTATTCCTATCTTACCCCTAGGTTCTTCATGACATTTTTTTCCCTTAAATTCCATATATATGTGTTAGCATACGGTATTTGTCTTTTTCTTTCTGACTTACTTCACTCTGTATGACAGATTCTAGGTCTATCCATCTCATTACAAATAGCTCAATTTCATTTCTTTTTAAGGCTGAGTAATATTCCATTGTGTATATGTGCCACATCTTCTTTATCCATTCATCCGATGATGGGCGCTTAGGTTGTTTCCATGTCCTGGCTATTGTAAATAGAGCTGCAATGAACATTTTGGTACATGACTCTCTTTGAATTTTGGTTTTCTCAGGGTATATGCCAAGTAGTGGGATTGCTGGGTCATATGGTAATTCTATTTGTAGTTTTTTAAGGAACCTCCATACTGTTCTCCACAGTGGCTGAACCAATTCACATTCCCACCAGCAGTGCAAGAGTGTCCCCTTTTCTCCACACCCTCTCCAGCATTTATTGTTTCTTGATTTTTTGATGATGGCCATTCTGACTGGTGTGAGATGATATCTCATTGTAGTTTTGATTTGCATTTCTCTAATGATTAATGATGTTGAGCATTCTTTCATGTGTTTGTTGGCATTCTGTATATCTTCTTTGGAGAAATGTCTATTTAGGTCTTCTGCCCATTTTTGGATGGGGTTGTTTGTTTTTTTGTTATTGAGCTGCATGAGCTGCTTGTAAATTTTGGAGATTAATCCTTTGTCAGTTGCTTCATTTGCAAATGTTTTCTCCCATTCTGAGGGTTGTCTTTTGGTCTTGGTTATGGTTTCCTTTGCTGTGCAAAAGCTTTGAAGTTTCATTAGGTCCCATTTGTTTATTTTTGTTTTTATTTCCATTACTCTAGGAGGTGGGTCAGAAAGGATCTTGCTGTGATTTATGTCATAGAGTGTTCTTCCTATGTTTTCTTCTAAGAGTTTGATAGTTTCTGGCCTTACATTTAGGTCTTTAATCCATTTTGAGCTTATTTTTGTGTATGGTGTTAGGGAGTGATCTAATCTCATACTTTTACATGTACCTGTCCAGTTTTCCCAGCACCATTTATTGAAGAGGCTGTCCTTTCTCCACTGTACATTCCTGCCTCCTTTATCAAAGATAAGGTGTCCATATGTGCGTGGGTTTATCTCTGGGCTTTCTATCCTGTTCCACTGATCTGTCTTTCTGTTTTTGTGCCAGTACCATACTGTCTTGATTACTGTTGCTTTGTAATATAGTCTGAAGTCAGGGAGCCTTATTCCTCCAGCTCCTTTTTTCGTTCTAAAGATTGCTTTGGCTATTCGGGGTCTTTTGTGTTTCCATACAAATTGCGAAATTTTTTGTTCTAGTTCTGTGAAAAATGCCAGTGGTAGTTTGATAGGGATTGCATTGAATCTGTAGATTGCTTTGGGTAGTAGAGTCATTTTCACAATGTTGATTCTTCCCATCCAAGAACATGGTATATCTCTCCATCTATTTGTATCATCTTTAATTTCTTTCATCAGTGTCTTATAATTTTCTGCATACAGGTCTTTCGTATCCTTAGGTAGGTTTATTCCTAGATATTTTATTCTTTTTGTTGCAATGGTAAATGGGAGTGTTTTCTTGATTTCACTTTCAGATTTTTCATCATTAGTATATAGGAATGCCAGAGATTTCTGTGCATTAATTTTGTATCCTGCTACTTTACCAAATTCATTGATTAGCTCTAGTAGTTTTCTGGTAGCATCTTTAGGATTCTCTATGTATAGTATCATGTCATCTGCAAACAGTGACAGCTTTACTTCTTCTTTTCCGATTTGGATTCCTTTTATTTCCTTTTCTTCTCTGATTGCTGTGGCTAAAACTTCCAAAACTATGTTGAATAAGAGTGGTGAGAGTGGGCAACCTTGTCTTGTTCCTGATCTTAGTGGAAATGCTTTCAGTTTTTCACCATTGAGGATGATGTTTGCTGTGGGCTTGTCATATATGGCTTTTATTATGTTTAGGAAAGTTCCCTCTATGCCTACTTTCTGGAGGGTTTTTATCATAAATGGGTGTTGAATTTTGTCGAAAGCTTTCTCTGCATCTATTGAGATGATCATATGGTTTTTCTCCTTCAATTTGTTAATATAGTTTATCACATTGATAGATTTGCGTATATTGAAGAATCCTTGCATTCCTGGAATAAACCCCACTTGATCATGGTGTATGATCCTTTTAATGTGCTGTTGGATTCTGTTTGCTAGTATTTTGTTGAGGATTTTTGCATCTATGTTCATCAGTGATATTGGCCTGTAGTTTTCTTTCTTTGTGACATCCTTGTCTGGTTTTGGTATCAAGGTGATGGTGGCTTCGTAGAAGGAATTTGGGAGTGTTCCTCCCTCTGCTATATTTTAGAAGAGTTTGAGAAGGATAGGTGTTAGCTCTTCTCTAAACGTTTGATAGAATTCACCTGTGAAGCCATCTGGTCCTGGGCTTTTGTTTGTTGGAAGGTTTTTAATCACAGTTTCAATTTCAGTGCTTGTGATTGGTCTGTTCATATTTTCTATTTCTTCCTGATTCAGTCTTGGCAGGTTGTGCATTTCTAAGAATTTGTCCATTTCTTCCAGATTGTCCATTTTATTGGCATAGAGTTGCTTGTAGTAATCTCTCATGGTTTTTTTTATTTCTGCAGTGTCAGTTGTTACTTCTCCTTTTTCATTTCTAATTCTATTGATTTGAGTCTTCTCCCTTTTTTTCTTGATGAGTCTGGCTAGTGGTTTATCTATTTTGTTTATCTTCTCAAAGAACCAGCTTTTAGTTTTATTGATCTTTGCTATTGTTTCCTTCATTTCTTTTTCATTTATTTCTGATCTGATTTTTATGATTTCTTTCCTTCTGCTAGCTTTGGGGTTTTTTTGTTCTTCTTTCTCTAATTGCTTGAGGTGCAAGGTTAGGTTGTTTATTCGAGATGTTTCCTGCTTCTTAAGGTGGGCTTGTATTGCTATAAACTTCCCCCTTAGAACTGCTTTTGCTGCATCCCATAGGTTTTGGGTCGTTGTGTCTCCATTGTCATTTGTTTCTAGGTATTTTTTTATTTCCTCTTTGATTTCTTCAGTGATCACTTCATTATTAAGTAGTGTATTGTTTAGCCTCCATGTGTTTGTATTTTTTACAGATCTTTTCCTGTAATTGATATCTAGTCTCATGGCGTTGTGGTCGGAAAAGATACTTGATACAATTTCAGTTTTCTTAAATTTACCAAGGCTTGATTTGTGACCCAAGATATGATCTATCCTGGAGAATGTTCCATGAGCACTTGAGAAAAATGTGTATTCTGTTGTTTTTGGATGGAGTGTCCTATAAACATCAACTAAGTCCATCTTGTTTAATGTATCATTTAAAGCTTGTGTTTCCTTATTTATTTTCATTTTGGATGATCTGTCCATGGGTGAAAGTGGGGTGTTAAAGTCCCCTACTATGAATGTGTTACTGTTGATCTCCCCTTTTATGGTTGTTAGTATTTGCCTTATGTATTGAGGTGCTCCTATGTTGGGTGCATAAATATTTACAATTGTTATATCTTCTTCTTGGATCGATCCCTTGATCATTATGTAGTGTCCTTCTTTGTCCCTTTTAATAGTCCTTATTTTAAAGTCTATTTTGTCTGATATGAGAATTGCTACTCCAGCTTTCTTTTGGTTTCCATTTGCATGGAATATCTTTTTCCATCCCCTTACTTTCAGTCTGTATGTGTCTCTAGTTCTGAAGTGGGTCTCTTGTAGACAGCATATATAAGGGTCTTGTTTTTGTATCCATTCAGCCAATCTGTGTCTTTTGGTGGGAGCATTTAGTCCATTTACATTTAAGGTAATTATTGATATGTATGTTCCTATTTCCATTTTATATATTGCTTTGGGTTCGCTACTATAGGTCATTTCCTTCTCTTGTGTTTCGTGTCTAGAGAAGTTCCTTTAGCATTTGTTGTAAGGCTGGTTTGGTGGTGCTGAACTCTCTCAGCTTTTGCTTGTCTGTAAAGGTTTTAATTTCTCCATCAAATGTGAATGAGATCCTTGCTGGGTAGAGTAGTCTTGGTTTCAGGCTATTCTCCTTCATCACTTTCAGTATGTCCTGCCACTCCCTTCTGGCTTGTAGGGTTTCTGCTGAGAGATCAGCTGTTAACCTTATGGGGATTCCCTTGTGTGTTATTTGTTGTTTTTCCCTTGCTGCTTTTAATATGCTTTCTTTGTATTTAATTTTTGACAGTTTGATTAATATGTGTCTTGGCGTGTTTCTCCTTGTATTTATCCTGTATGGGACCCTCTGTGCTTCCTGGACTTGATTAACTATTTCCTTTCCCATATTAGGGAAGTTTTCAACTATAATCTCTTCAAATATTTTCTCAGTCCCTTTCTTTCTTTCTTCTTCTTCTGGAACCCCTATAATTCGAATGTTGGTGCGTTTCATGTTGTCCCAGAGGTCTCTGAGACTGTCCTCAGTTCTTTTCATTCTTTTTTCTTTATTCTGCTCTGCAGTAGTTATTTCCACTACTTTATCTTCCAGGTCACTTATCCGTTCTTCTGCCTCAGTTATTCTGCTATTGATCCTATCTAGAGTGATTTTAATTTCATTTATTGCATTGTTCATCGTTGCTTGTTTCATCTTTAGTTCTTGTAGGTCCTTGTTAACTGTTTCTTGCATTTTGTCCATTCTACTTCCAAGATTTCGGATCATCCTTACTATCATTATTCTGAATTCTTTTTCAGGTAGATTGCCTATTTCCTCTTCATTTGTTAGGTCTGGTGGGTTTTTATCTTGCTCCTTCATCTGCTGTGTGTTTTTCTGTCTTCTCATTTTGCTTATCTTACTGTGTTTGGGGTCTCCTTTTTGCAGGCTGCAGGTTCGTAGTTCCCGTTGTTTTTGATGTCTGTCTCCAGTGGCTAAGGTTGTTTCAGTGGGTTGTGTAGGCTTCCTGGTGGAGGGGACTAGTGCCTGTGTTGTGCTGGATGAGGCTGGATCTTGTCTCTCTAGTGGGCAGGTTCACGTCTGTGTCCTTTCGCCAGGATTCAGTTGCCTTAAGATCCTTAAGATACAGTACCAAGTCTCTTTGTGCCTGTAGCTGGATAAGGTTGAAGAAGGCACCTTGAGTCCTCCAGAAGTGAGGAGTCACAACAGGAAGTCCTGTGAGTGATGTAGGCAGAAGGCTTGCCAGGGCGGTTGCGGGGCCCTCAGGAGCTCAGAGTAATCCACATTAAAACGATGGTTCAAGATAAATGTTTTTATTTCTGTTTACAAAAGCATAGTCTGCTGAAATTGTAAATGAATTATAGATAGCTTAAGAGAAAAGAGAAACGAATTCCTTATATCCAGAAAATAGGACATTAAAGTATCAGCAGTATTTTAAAACCCATAATCATCCTTCATCAGTTTATTCAGTCCTGTGTGATTAATTCTTGTTCTGCTAGATCTTGGGTTAACAGTCTCATGAATCCATCTGCTTCACTAGTTTTTTTGGGAATCCTGACTCAGTCCACTGGTATAGTCTCAAAGTTATTTAAGTGATGCCATCAGAAGCTTGTGCCCAGGAGTTACCAGTATAGTCCTCTTTCAACAATCCTTTTTTTTGTTGAAGACAAGCACTTGGCCTGTAGCTCATTTGCAGGCACTTTCAGGGAAGCATCGAAGTAAAACAAAAAACACTCTGTAGATGACAAAAGACTTAAAATGGTGGTGATGACTTATACGGGTAGTTTTAAAAGTGAAAGATCTGATGGGAGTTCGTTATAAAAAATAATGCAGTTGGGCTTCCCTGGTGGCGCAGTGGTTAAGAATCTGCCTGCCAATGCAGGGGACACGGGTTCGAGCCCTGTACTGGGAAGATCCCACATGCCATGGGGCAACAAAGCCCGTGTGCCATGACTGCTGAGCCTGCGCTCTAGAGCCTGTGAGCCACAACCACTGAGCCTGTGAGCCACAACTACTGAAGCCCGTGCGCCTAGAGCCTGTGCTCTGCAACAAGGGAAGCCACCGTGATGAGAAGCCCACGAACCACAACGAAGAGCAGCCCCCGCTCACCGCAACTAGAGAAAGCTCGTGCACAGCAACGAAGACCCAACACAGCCAAAAATAAATAAATAAATAAAATTTAAAAATCTAAAAAAAAACAATAATGCATTTGATGAATAAGTTTGGTTGTTTTTATGGCATGCAAACCAAAATAAAATCAGTCCAGAAAAGTTTTAGGCAAGATATCTATAAGCATAATGATTAACCTTATTTTAAAAAAGAGTAGCTATTACATCTGATTTATGAGTATAAATGAATATAACTGTTGTACAGAAAAAGACTTAAAGATATAGCGTAATCCTGAGATATAATGTGTCATGAAGCGTATAGTTAGAGCATATCAAGAATATATCAAGATTATCAAGTAAAGATTTTTAGTTAAGTCTGGAATAAGTCCTATCTGTATAATAAAATTCCATAAGTAAGTTAAGTGAATCACTGGTGGAGAACCACTCACTGGCCTACCAATAATATACTGTATTCAAATTAGAGAAATGAAATTGTGACCAAGGTAACATTTAAAAAAATCATAAAAAAGAAAAATCAAAATTGTAATTGATGACTCTCTACTGTTGTCTAATATCAGACAAAGCACCACTGGGACTCAGGAAATGGAAACACATTGTGAACACTGAGGCTAGTGATAAATTTCTAGGAACTTCATCCAGTTTTTGAAATATCATATTAACATTTTACCCATACTGATTTAATCTAGGGAGGGTAAGCCTCTCTTCTGGACAGTGCTTCTCATGCAAATCATAGCATTGATCAAATAAACCAATTATTTTTAGTATCTCTCTTCTTACAAGGTGAAAGAATTAATCCTTTGTGAACTTCCAGGGGCCCTTGGGGAAATTTTAAAGACAGTTGTAGGTGCAAAAGACATCATTTAGTATTTTAATTTGAAAAGGCAGTATGTCAAAAGCTGTCAGGAGGTTTGAACATTCGATTAAATAGGATCATGGATCAGTGAGAAAAAATACCTGGCAACCTATTTAACCAGTGTAAAAAAAATATTTTTTTAAAAGTGAACATAGGAAAGAACTTTAGCTCTTTCAAAAGTGAGAAGACTTTTTAAAATGATAAGACATGATAAAATTAACACGAAGTGCAGGAAATTCCGAAAAGACACCGAATTTTTGGCTTCTAAGGAGATTGATTACTCAGAAAGCAAAGAAAAACCTTTTATAACCTCTTTATTAACAGCGGATCAGAACCCAAGAAGATTTTGTCATTTTAGTAGAAAACCAAATTTTAATTTTATAAGTATAATGTTTGATACTGAAGCACTTTCTGAAAATCTTACAAATAAACCTGTCAAGTCTTAGCTGGCTTTGACCATGACAAATAAAATTCTTTTTATCATCAACTTGTTATAACTTTCTCTGTCCATTCAGGTTGTGTTCTGCATGTTCCTCTTTCTCATTCTGGAGCACTTAGTCATTTTACTTTAGGACCTTTTTTTTTTTTTCTCCTTAAAAACACATTTTGCATATAGAGTTGTTCCTTTCTGTCATTATTTCTATTAGAGTCTCATTTACATACAAGGTTATAACTTATAATTACAGTAACTACTATTTTACAGAGAAAACTGTGAGGTGGATAGTTGTGAACTGTCTGTCATACACCAATGTTTTGTAGTAGACTGGCAGAGTTTATGAATATACATCTTACAACTTCTTATAGCCATGCACTTCTGGATAGTACAACTTCTCAATGTGACAAAAATGAATATGTTCATTGATAGACTCAAATACGTGTGGCTTCTTGGTACCATGAAAATAAGAGGCAAAAACTTGTATAAACTTGAAATGCTTATGCTTCAGTGTTCTGTCTTACTTAGAAATGACCTAGGTATTTAATGAATATCCATGGACTAACTTAGCATAAGTCTAAGGTTTTAAGTTACTAAAAGATTTTGGAAACTACAAGTTGGCTTATTACAAGATATAATTACTTTTGAAGTACAGTTTGTCAGAATAATGATTCAACTTGACTAAGTACAAATGTAGATATAATGCTCGTTTATTCTGTCAATAAACCTGTAAAAATTTAGGAAGAACATATTCAAGTAGAATAAAAACCTATTCCTGTGTTATACTTAATGCCCATAACTCAGAAGACATAGGTGTTTTTATTAAACCAACAATATTAAACTGGTTTCATATACCAAAGATTTGCCTAAATGTATGTTAACTTGGATTTTTAAAACATTTGGGTTAGTTTCTAAGAATTTTAATTTCCTTAACTTCTGGAAATCTTAGAAATACTTTTTTTTTTTTTTTTTTTTTTTTGCGGTACGCGGGCCTCTCACTGTTGTGGCCTCTCCCGTTGCGGAGCAACAGGCTCCGGACGCGCAGGCTCAGCGGCCACGGCTCACGGGCCCAGCCGCTCCGCGGCATGTGGGATCCTCCCACACCGGGGCACGAACCCGTATCCCCTGCATCGGCAGGCGGACTCTCAACCACTGCGCCACCAGGGAAGCCCAGAAATACTTTTTATATGAGCACTTTTTGTTATTTTAGCAGCTTTATTGAGATATTCACACACCATACAATTCACCCATGTCACGTGTACAGTTCAGTAGTTTTTAGTCTATTCACAGAGTTGTGCCACCATCACCACAATCAGTTTTTTTTTTTTTTTTTTTTTTGCGATATGCGGGCCTCTCACTGCTGTGACCTCTCCCTTTGCGGAGCACAGGCTCTGGACGCGCAGGCTCAGCGGCCACGGCTCACGGGCCCAGCCGCTTCGCGGCATGTGGGATCTTCCCAGACCGGGGCACGAACCCCTGTCCCCTGCATTGGCAGGTGGACTCTCAACCACTGCGCCACCAGGGAAGCCCCCAATTTGTATTTTTAACTTTAGGTCCCTGAGCCCCTCATGAATCCCTAGGGGGGAAAAGTGCTAGTGACTACAGGGAATTGAGGCGTTGGAGTAAGAAGGGGAAGGTCTGACAGGGTGGATAGAGGGGTGGAGGAGATTGGGGTATTAAAGGAGGATAGATAAAGGATTTAAGGGAAGGTTGAGGTTGGTAAAATGGAGGAAGGAAGAGAGATGGTGATGGGAAAGGAGAGGTTTTAGGGAGATCCCGTTTCCTAAGGAGGACATTGAAGTTCTAAATTGTCTTTAGTAAAATTTTGCCCTTTTTTAAGATACTGGACTGAATTAGGGCTATAATGGTGAAGTGTGTGGTCAGTGGGAGAAGACGGAGGGCGCTCAATAGAGTGACAGTTACTTGTTGGATTAGATAATTAAACAAGACATAAGAATTTTTTTTCCACATCTTTATTAGAGTATAATATCAGCTATACATATATCCCCATATTTCCTCCCTCTTGCGTCTCCCTCCCACCCTCCCTATCCCACCCCTCTAGGTGGTCAAAAGCACCCAGCTGATCTCCCTGTGCTATGCGGCTGCTTCCCACTAGCCATCTGTTTTCCATTTGGTAATATATGTAAGTCCATGCCACTCTCTCACTTTGTCCCAGCTTACCCTTCCCCCTCCCCGTGTCCTCAGGTCCATTTTCCAAGTCTACGTCTTTATTCCTGTCCTCCCCCTAGGTTCTTCATAACCATTTTTTAAAAAAATTCCATATATATGTGATAGCATATGGTATTTGTTTTTCTTTTTCTGACTTACTTCACTCTGTATGACAGACTCTAGGTCCATCCACCTCACTACAAATAACTCAATTTTGTTTCTTTTTATGACTGAGTAATATTCCATGGTATATCTGTGCCACATCTTCTTTATCCATTCATCTGTCTGTGGACACTTAGGTTGCTTCCATGTCCCAGCTATTGTAAATAGAGCTGCAGTGAACATTGTGGTACATGACTCTTTTTGAATTATGGTTTTCTCAGGGTATATGCCCAGTAGTGGGATTGCTGGGTCGTATGGTGGTTCTATTTTTAGTTTTTTAAGGACCCTCCATACTGTTCTCCATAGTGGCTGTATCAATTTACATTCCCACCAACAGTGCAAGAGGGTTCCCTTTTCTCCACACTGTCTCCAGCATTTATTGTTTGTAGATTTTTTGATGATGAAGACATAAGAATTTAAAGGAGCTGGGAAGGGGTGTTCCCTTGTGAAGAGCCAAGGAAATTCCCTTGTGTAATCTCCATTATAGGAGTTAGGGATGTTAGAAGAGGCCTCACAGAAGAGCTGGGAATATTCCCCCTCAAGAGTTAGGGTGTGATTGTCTACTCAGAGAGTCAAAGAAAAAAATTCTTTGCTGGAAAATATCAAGGTAACTTCTTACCATGTTGCAACAGATAAGATGTCTGCAGCACTGGTTAAAGAGTTGAACTCAAGGAAAGATCCCTGAGTCTCTGAGCAGGAGAGGAGTTTAAATGACTCACAAAGTGTCATTATTGAGGTGGGGATGGCATGGGTCCGTAGGTGAGGTCAGTACCCATCCAAGTCATGTCACTCACTATACAGATGTCAAATACAAATAAATTCCTGCTTGGTAAGGCGAGTCTTTATTCAGAAAGACTTTTGCAGTAAGGAGAATGACCACAAGGTATGCAGGTATCTCAGAATCAAACCCAAAAAGACTTTACTCTTATATGTAGAAATGAATAGTGCCAGCAGGATATTTGTGGGAAAGTGGGACAAGTGGGTAGAGGTTAGCAGATGACATGACCAGGGCAGTTTTAACAGGAGTTTTTTTTGTGTGTATGGTCAGCTGATACTTCAAATGAGTCCTTAAGAGAGGATGTTCTGGATTGGCTTGCTTAAGGTTAGAGCTAGCCAGAGTTCAGGGCATAGAAGCCTGACTAATCTGGTCAGGCCAAGTCAGTGTGTAAGTTGGGCATTTGTATGCATTTGGCCAGTACTTAATGTAAAATCCTTTAGGGTTTATGACAAGTATGCTTTTAGATCAGGTTCTAAAAAATTCCTTTTAAATATTAATAAATGTTTTTTACATGGCCGTCATACAGTGAACTGTGTTAGGGATTCCCCAAATTATTTAAAAGGTATGGCTCCTGTTCCCGAGTGGCAGAGGTCCTAGTTGAAGAAGGAAATATACCTAAAAAAATGCTAATATCAAATAGGTGGTGAAGACTGTAAGGGTGCAAAGAAGGAAAGCTGAGGCAATTGGAAAGATTCTTGGAATAGATAAGGTTTGAATCTGGCCTTGAAGTATTTGCTTGCTGTATAAGGTTAGAGAAATATGGAGCGTGCAGGAAAATGAATACACTGTGGTGATGGAGTATGATGTGCTCATAGTTGATGTGTTAAAAACTAGTTTGTATGATGCAGAGACTATAAAAGGTAAGTTAGAGTCATAGGTAGAAAGCACCTGGTGGAGGCCTGAGGTATTGAGGCTTTTTAATTTTAGGCACAGGAAATCAGAAACCTTTTTGAGTTGGATAAAGTAAAAGTATTAGAAGTAGAAAAGGGAAGGGAGAGTGTTGAGATCATTTACTATTGAGGTAGTTTAGGCCTGAGGTTATGAAGGTCTAGAGTAGGATAGTGGTTCTAAAAAATGGAAAAGAAGAGGCAGATTTAAGGACATGCTAAAGGAGAATCAACAAGACAGTGAGTGATTGGCAGACGGCGGGAAAAAGGTGGGGGTCAAGGATGGCTCCATGGTACACCAGTAGGGTTAGGAAAATTGTGGTACCATTGACTCTTGAGGGTTTTCTTTGGGGGAAAGGTGATGAATTTAATTTTATGGCAGGAAGAGACGGCCAACTTAGATAATTTTCTCATCTACACTCTGTGTTGTTCCCTAAGTAAGAGAGTGTAGAAGAGATTATCCAAGTTCACCTGGTTAACCAGCAACTTTATTCAGGTAATTTTCAAGTCATCATCTCCAGCCTAAGCTTCAGTTCTACACATATAACTTCTTGTTGGCCGTCTCACTATCCTGTTTCTTGACTCTCCAATGGCTCCTGCCAGGTCTCTGCTCTCAAGAAGCTTTGTTTTAATAAAGCTAACCTTGCTGCCACCAAGAGAATAATTATATTAATCACAAAACCTTACAGTATTGGTATGCACTTCATATAACCACCCATTAGTTATTAACTCCTTTAGTCTAACTTCCCACCTATCACACAACTGAAACTGCTTTCTCCAAGTCTTCATAACCAAATCCAACTGGCCTTTTCTCAGTCCTTATTCTCTGCAGCATTCAAAAATGTTGACCATATCGCCACCTGTGTAGAATGTTCTGCATACTATACTGTTATTCCTCTGATCACACTTCATCTGCCTTTTAGTTTCAGGTCTTCCCTCCCACTTAGCAAACATAGGTATAGACTAAGAAAGGAGGCAGGGCAACTTGTCATTTGAGACTGAGGACAAAATAGAGGAGGATGGGTGGGATATAAAGAGATTTTTGAGAAGTTTAAAGTAAGATGTTGGGGATGTATGACATTTACCTTGCTTCCTGCTTCACTGAGATTACTTTGTGAGATGATCTGGGATGAAGGATTCAAAGCATGGAATTTGTCTTCAGGAAAGCAGAAAAAGTTCAGAAAGGCACTAGGGAAAGATTGGTAGGAAGTTAATAAAGGAAAATAAGGATTTCTAAGCACCTGTGAAGGTTCACTAAAGCGATATGATGGTGGTTATTTGGGTTATCTGGGTATTAGGAAGTCTGAAGGTAAGTGCTTTGGAGTGGAAGATACTGAGTGCATGGCACATACGCTACAACTAGGGGCAAGTGTGTGTGGATCCAGTGTATTTCTTTAGTAGATTAACACAGTATTACAAATCAAATTATACCTTTCAGATGTCCCATTTAATATATCGCTAAGTAGATATTGGTGACAATATTGTAGAAAGTATTGAAGTATCAGAAAGTTGGTTGGACAGGATGAAATCTGGGATTTCTTTTTAATAGTGTGTATAGGTTTATGTATAGTCCTTTAGAAATCCTCAATTATAACCACCACTGCTAACTTAAATTAACTTGTTCACACCCCCCCCCCTTTTTTTTGTACTCTTAAGGCTTGTGAGGCCTTAAATGACCAGAAAGGTTCTTTGGTAGACCACATATTTAGTAGAAATGTTAATGTTTGACTTGAAAGCCATAAAAGACATTTAGCTGGTACTTAATGCCATATACAGATTTGGTATAGTTTTCCAAGGAAAGTGCCATAAAGAAAGGTGCCCAATAAGTGTCAGATTATCATCACTCTTGGATTTTAAATTGTAAATTCTCTGGGGCTATTTCTTAGCCTTGTGCAGCACTTAACATTGTACCCTTAACTAATATTGACCTTTCTTCTGATTTTTATAATTGGCGCATAATATGAGGGGCTCAGTATAAGACAGTGCAGTGAACACTATGTGGACTGATAAATCAGTGTGATGTATGAAGGCCTGAAATGAGCTAAAAGTGAATCTGTGAGGGAAATTTACTAATTTGCCAATAGCAGCTGTAGGTACGCAGAATAAGCAGAAAGGGCTCTTAGTCACTTTTTAAAAAAGCTGTCCGCCCATCTGTTTTTGACTAAGAAAGTTGGACTTAAGCTTAGTTAGAAGAGTTCATGTTGTGCTTACTGATGAAAATAGTGGACTTCATAACTCCATTTGGTAGACACAACCCATAAACTGGCTTAAACATCACTTTTTTCTTTACTGTTTTTGAGCACCTTAATTTTTTTTAAAATTACTTTCTTAAAGAGGGAGTGGTTAGTTTTCAGTGGCACTTGGTCTTGGCTTTGGATGACTGTCTTAGACCTTTAGTAAGTAATTGTGAGAGAAGATCATGTAGATTATTGCATCGTAACTCTGGTCTTATTTTTGCTGCCTCGTCTGTGTTCTTCATCTCAGCCTCTACATCTGTGCTATCCATACGACAGCTTGTCTACTTAAATTTAAATGAATTAAGATTAAATAAAATTAAAGATTTATTTTCTTAGTCATACTAGCCATCTTTTAAGTGCTCCATAGCCACATGTGGCCAGTGGCTGTTGTACTGCTGGAGAGAACACTTCTATCATCATAGAAATTTCTGTTGGATGGTGGTGCTCTAGATCTTTAATTACTGTTGATACCAGGAAAGTAGATGTCAGAAGCTTGGAATAAATGCTTTAAAAAAACCAAAACGCATATTTTGGATAAAA
This sequence comes from Phocoena sinus, assembly GCF_008692025.1. Taxonomy (NCBI): domain Eukaryota; kingdom Metazoa; phylum Chordata; class Mammalia; order Artiodactyla; family Phocoenidae; genus Phocoena; species Phocoena sinus. Next base: position 93,805,257 of record NC_045772.1, read on the forward strand.
AAAAAAAAAGCATTTATACTACTTCAGTCCTAACAGCTTCAGCTTTCTCAGAGTTAAATCTCTCTTTCGGATAGGCTTTATATTTAGTTTTGGTATTAGGTCTTATTCAAAGATCATTCTAATAGTAATATAAAACAGAATAAAAATAGTTGTATTAAGACCTGTATCTGCCAGACTGTTTTATTAAGGTATAATTGATAATTCAAGAAATTACACATATGTAAAGTTTAAAATTTAATAAGTTTTGACATATCTATGCACTTCTGGAACCATCATCACAGTCAGTATGATATAGCCATCACCTACAAAAGTTTCCTCATGCCCCTTTATCATCCCTCCTTCTTTTCTTTTCCACCGTCTCTCCCCACCTCCAGACAACCACCGATCTGCTTTTTGTTACAATAGATTAATCTGAATTTTCTAAAACTTTATATAAATGGAGTATGCAATACATACAGTCTTTTTCTGACTTATTTTATTCTACATAATTATTTTGAGATTCACCCAAATTACATAAACAAATAGTTCATTACTTTTTTTTTTTTGGCACGCCGTGTGGCACGCAGGATTTTAGTTTCCTGACTGGGGATCGAATCCGTGCCCCCTGTAGTGGAAGCGCGGAGTCTAAACAACTGCACTGCCAGGGAATTCCCAATACTTCATTACTTTTTTTTTTTTTTTTTAATTTGGCTGCATTGGGTCTTCGTTGCTGCGTGCGCGCTTTCTCTAGTTGCGGCGAGCAGGGGCTACTCTTCGTTGTGGTGCACAGGCTTCTCATTGCGGTGGCTTCTCTTGTTGTGGAGCACTAGCTCTAGGCACGTAGGCTTCAGTAGTTGTGGCATGCGGGCTCAGTAGTTGTGGCTTGTGGGCTCTAGAGCACAGGCTCAGTGGTTGTGGTGCACAGGCTTAGTTGCTCCGCGGCATGTGGGATTTCCCCGGATCAGGGCTCAAAGCTGTGTCCCCTGCATTGGCAGGCAGATTCTTAACCACTGCACCACCAGGGAAGTCCCCATTACTTTTTTTTTTAATTTATTATTTTTTTATACAGATTTTTATTAGTTATGCATTTTACACACATCAGTGTATACATGTCAATCCCAGTCTCCCAGTTAATCACACCACCACCACCACCTCCTGCTGCTTTCCCCCTTTAGTGTCCATATGTTTGTTCTCTACATCTATGTTTCAGTTTCTGTCCTGCAAACCGGTTCATCTGTACCATTTTTCTAGCTTCCACATATATGCATTAATATATGGTATTTGTTTTTCTCTTTCTGACTTACTTCACTCTGTATGACAGTCTCTAGATCCATCCACATCTCTACAAATGACCCGATTTCATTCCTTTTTATGGTTGAGTAATATTCCGTCGTATATATGTACCACATCTTCTTTATCCATTCGTCTGTCGATGGGCATTTAGGTTGTTTCCAGGACATGACTATTGTAAATAGTGCTGCAGTGAACATTGGGGTGCATGTGTCTTTTTGAATTATGGTTTTCTCTGGATATATGCCCAGTAGCAGGATTGCTGGGTCATATGGTAATTCTATTTTTAGTTTTTTAAGGAATCTCCATACTGTTCTCCAGAGTGGCTGTATCAATTCACATTCCCACCAACAGTGCAAGAGGGTTCCCTTTTCTCCACACCCTCTCCAGCATTTGTTGTTTGTAGATTTTCTGATGATGCCCATTCTAACTGGTGTGAGGTGATACCTCATTGTAGTTTTGAGTTGCATTTCTCTAATAATTAGTGATGTTGAGCACCTTTTCGTGTGCCTCTTGGCCATCTGTATGTCTTCTTTGGAGAAATGTCTATTTAGGTCTTCTGCCCATTTTTGGATTGGGTTGTTTGTTTCCTAATATTGAGCTGCATGAGCTGTTTATATATTTTGGAGATTAATCCTTTGTCTGTTGATTCGTTTGCAAATATTTTCTCCCATTCTGAGGGTTTTTTTTTTTTTGTCTTTTTTATGGTTTCCTTTGCTGTGCAAAGCTTTTAAGTTTAATTAGGTCCCATTTGTTTATTTTTGTTTTTATTTCCATTACTCTAGAAGGTGGATCAAAAAAGATCTTGCTGCGATTTATGTCAAAGAGTGTTCTTCCTGTGTTTTCCTCTAAGAGTTTTATAGTGTCTGGACTTACATTTAGGTCTCTAATCCATTTTGAGTTTATTTTTGTGTATGGTGTTAGGGAATGTTCTAATTTCATATTTTTACATGCAGCTGTCCAGTTTTCCCAGCACCATTTATTGAAGAGGATGTTTTTTCTCCATTGTATATGCTTGCCTCCTTTGTCATAGATCAGTTGACCATAGGTGTGTGGGTTTATCTCTGGGCTTTCTATCTTGTTCCATTGATCTGTGTTTCTGTTTTTGTGCCAGTACCATATTGTCTTGATTACTGTAGCTTTGTAGTATAGTCTGAAGTCCGGGAGTCTGATTCCTCCAGCTCTTTTTTTTCCCTCAAGACCGCTTTGGCTATTCCGCTTTTGTGTCTCCATACATATTTTAAGATTTTATTTTTATAGTTCCATAATAAATGCCATTGGTAATTTGATAGGGATTGCATTGAATCTGTAGATTGCTTTGGGTAGTATAGTCATTACAGTATTGATTCTTCCAATCCAAGAACATGGTGTATCTCTCCATCTGTTGGTGTCAACTTTAATTTCTTTCATCAGTGTCTTATAGTTTTCTGCATACAGGTCTTTTGTGTCCCTAGGTAGGTTTATTCCTAGGTATTTTATTCTTTTTGTTGCAGTGGTAAATGGGAATGTTTCCTAAATTTCTCTTTCAGATTTTTCATCATTAGTGTATAGGAATACCATAGATTTCTGTGCATTAATTTTGTATCCTGCAACTTTACCAAATTGATTGATTAGCTCTAGTAGTTTTCTGGTGGCATCTTTAGGATTCTCTGTGTATAGTATCATGTCATCTGCAAACAGTGACAGTTTTACTTCTTCTTTTCCAATTTGTATTCCTTTTATTTCTTTTTCTTCTCTGATTGCCAAGGCTAGGACTTCCAAAACTATGTTGAATAATAGTGGTGAGAGTGGATATCCTTGTCTTGTTCCTGATCTTAGAGGAAACGTTTTAAGATTTTCGCTATTGAGAATGATGTTTGCTGTGGGTTTGTCGTGTATGGCCTTTATTATGTTGAGGTAGGTTCCCTCTATGCCCACTTTCTGGAGAGTTTTTATCATAAATGGGTGTTGAATTTTGTCAAAAGCTTTTTCTGCATCTATTGAGATGATCATATGGTTTTTATTTTTCAGTTTGTTAATATGGTGTATCACATTGATTGATTTGCGTATATTGAAGAATCCTTGCATCCCTGGGATAAATCCCACTTGATCATGGTGTATGATCCTTTTAATGTGCTGTTGGATTCTGTTTGCTAGTATTTTGTTGAGGATTTTTGCATCCATATTCATCAGTGATATTGGTCTGTAATTTTCTTTTTTTTGTAGTATCTTTGTCTGGTTTTGGTATCAGGGTGATGGTGGCCTCATAGAATGAGTTCAGGAGTGTTCCTTTCTCTGCAATTTTGTGGAAGAGTTTGAGAAGGATGGGTGTTAGCTCTTCTCTGAATGTTTGATAGAATTCACCTGTGAAACCATCTGGTCCTGGACTTTTGTTTGTTGGAAGATTTTTAATCACAGTTTCAATTTCATTACTTGTGTTGGTCTGTTCATGTTTTCTATTTCTTCCTGGTTCAGTCTTGGTCCCCATTACTTTTTATTGTATGGATATATCACTGTTTGTTCATCTATTAGTCTGTTGATGACATTTAGGTTGGTTCCAGTTTGGGTTATTACAGAAAAGCTGCTGTGAGCATCATGCACAGGTCTTTGTATTGACATATACTTTTATTTCTCTGAAGTAAATATCTAGTCTTTTAAGAAACTTCCAAACTGCTTTCCAAAGATGCTGCACCATTTCACAGGCCCCCAGGAGGGTATGAGTGGTCCACTGGCTCCATATGCTTGCCGGTTCTTGGAATGACCAGGCTTTTAAAAGTTTTATCTGACAGACGATTTAACAAGAAAAGACTGTCCTGGGACAATTAATTTCCCCTCTTGCAACTCTTTTGTATTTAAAATGGTGCAAAAATAATGCTTTGTGAAAAGATTTTGCCAGTTTTCTATACATTGATTTACTCTTTATTTTTGATAGTATTTGCTAACTAACACTGATTTGAAACTCAATTTATAGGAACCAAGACATTTCCTTTGTTTTGACTTACATATTTTTCTTTTTTTGTTCTAGCGGCCCCTTTGTTGCTTTATGCAAACAGACGGGACTTGCGATTGGTTGATGCTGCAAATGGCAAAGAGAATGCTACGATTGTAGTTGGAGGCTTGGAGGATGCAGCTGCGGTGGACTTTGTGTTTGGTCATGGCTTGATATACTGGAGTGATGTCAGCGAAGAAGCCATTAAACGAACAGAGTTCAACAAAACTGAGAGTGTACAGAATGTTGTTGTTTCTGGATTATTGTCCCCTGATGGGCTGGCATGTGATTGGCTTGGAGAAAAATTGTACTGGACAGATTCTGAAACTAATCGTATTGAAGTTTCTAATTTAGATGGATCTTTACGAAAAGTTTTATTTTGGCAAGAGTTGGATCAACCTAGAGCTATTGCCTTAGATCCTTCAAGTGGGTAAGTTTTGCATCATGTACAAAGGTTATTGTATCTCCTTCTCCTGGCTGTTTTCTCTCCATTAGCATAGACACCCCTTACCTCCAAGAGAAAAGAAACATCAGACTCCAGTTTTAGATTCTTTGGGCTTCTTTGTCAAGTAGATTTGAATGTGGGAAGTTAGGTCATGTTCTGAAAGTAAGGTGTGTCTGTAAATAGTTTTGTGTTTCTAGTATCACTTATGGGATACCCATGTTTATAGTTCTTGGTTTTTCTTCATTTATTTTTTATAATTATGAGAGGATAATCAGAAGGCGGAGAAGAAGGAATGATAAATGAGTAGTATTTGATAGCTCAAGATTAAATAAAAAATCTTCTGAATCTTGTACCTTTTATTATATACACAATTGTTTTGTAATGCCTAGTGTTTTTTATATTAAACTGATTTTTTAAATATGTCAGTGTTGAATGAAAAATAAAAATTAGGTTGTTAAATAACTCACTTTTAGTTAGCTAGACATGTATTTGCCATAAGAGTTTATTTTCTTCCTAAATATTTGTGTTTCTATTATATATATATTTTTAGTGCAGATATTCTCTACAGAACCACTGATTTTTCAGAAAGCTGTCTCTAATTTGGGCAACACAATGCATAGGGATACCATGGTATCCTATTACTTTTTTTTTTTTTGGCTGCCCGGGGTGTGGCATGTGGAACTTCCCCAACCAGGGATCAAACCCGCGCCCCCTGCAGTGCAAACGCGGAGTCTTAACCACTGGACCACCAGGGAAGTGCACAAGTTTATTTTCTAATAGAAGAGAAACTTAAAGTTATGGGCAGATCTTACTATAAAATGTGAGCTGTGTCCTCAGGTGCTTCTCTTGTTAACTGTGTTTCAGTCCTGCCGTATACAATTCCTTGCTATTTATCTGTTGAATACATTATCATGCCAGAGTCTGTCATGGCTAGGTATAATTAAACATGAACCTGAAATGAGTTACTAGTAATTGTTTAAAATCTAAAGATAAATAACCTGTGAATAACTCTTTTAGTACTTCATTTTCTTTGACTTTCAAGTATATTGGAATGCTTTAAAACGCATTTATAGAAGGCAGTGGATTAATATTATGTAATAAATTAAAATTTGGGAAAAATGAAAGAAAGGTTTATATGTGCTCCTTTCTCTTGATATCAGGCCCTTTTTGGTGACAAAAGTTAAAGAAGGTACAATGTTATAGGAAAATGAAAAGCCTTTTCTGACTATAAAAGATAACATGGGCAATGGTGAGTGAAATTTTAGGGTGAGAGGTTCTAGAAAACACATATTATGTATACTTTATATAATATATAAAAAATATATTTTTAGAGGGACATTAAGAGGTATCTGCTAAAGTCAGATGGTCTTTTAATAGAGCATCAGAAAATATTGTACTGACTCTAGTGGTAGGAAAAAGGTTTGTGTGTCCCAAGGAGGTCACAGGTGTTGAATGTGCGGTGAACTGTATTGATTGAAGAATTTGCTTCTTGAGAACTTGCAAGGTATTTTTGAGAAGTGGAATCTGTTTTGCCAGCCAAGTTCGTTAAGTCTCAGGGAGTGTTGAAATGTTTCTGAGGTTACTGCTTCACAGAACACACAGGGTTTTGGTGCTTTCAGTGGTTATTAGGGAGTAATACGTTGATGAAAAGATAAATAGTTCTTTTTTTTTTTTTTCCCATTTTTGACAGATTCAATCTTATAACTCTAAGGGTGATGATGGAAATTTCCCCAAATATCTGTTAAATGGTTAGTATGTTCACAGCTCTGCTTCTTGTGTTCTTCTTGGGGAGAGGGAGAATATCTTTAAGGATTTACTATTTTATTTAAGGAGAGAAAACTTAGGAGAGAGAACTTCTCCTTTTTCAAAGCATGTTTATTTTCATTATGTAGTATGTATGTGGAGAGGGAAAGAGTGTTAAAGGAATTACAAGGGCCACAGAACTCTTAAGGAGGATGGGTGGATAAAATAGCTAGATTATCAATTCTGGAGTAGCATCTTATTTCTATAAGGGATAATGATTATGTGATAGTACATGGTCAAGGGAGATGAATTTATAGGCAACTATTGACTATTCAGGAGCTGATAATTTAATAAGTAAATGAGTCATTCTCATTTTGTCCCCTAAAACTGAGTTTTACTTCTGGGTGGCAGGTCTGATAAGTGTCTTAGGAAGTAAGTTTGCCATGTGATTAAGAAGTATTTACATTAGCGTTTCCGTGGCTTGAATATTTACTAATATTTAAAGTTTGAATTTGCCAAAGACTCAGCTGGTAAAGGATACTGGAAGAATCAATAATAATGTGCTTTGAAGGTAGAAAGTACTGTTATTTAAGCTTCTAAGGGATGTTCAGTGAAGAATATGTATATTTTTCCTGAGGCCTAAATGGGGGTGTGGTCAAACACTCAAAGAAATGTCTTTCGTTATTTTTGATGTCTGTAGTTAGTGTTGAGTGTGTTTGTGTGTGTAAATTCACTTTCCCCCCCTTTAACAGTTCTTCTAAAATTTCTTTTACTTTTTTGAAAGTTATTTTGTGGCAGATGGCTAATTTTTAAATTGTGCAACTGGAAGCAAATAGAATGCAGACAAATGGCATCATTTGGTAATTAGCATGATGAAGCGTGTTTAAAATTATATTTTAAACTCATGCATTTAAAAATATATTTTATCAAACAGTTTTTCGGTATTGATCTTAGGTTTTATGTTAATGCTTTTAGTTTTAATGCAGTAGTAATTTTGGATTGAGTATATCACTTATCAAACAGAAGAGATGATTTTCAGATTTATTTTTTAGGGGAAAAATGAAGTTTGCTTTCCAGAGAGAGTACATGAAAACAGAGCTGAGGAAAAAGGTGGCTTTATCAGAGTTCCGGGATCCTGGGTTATGAGGTTCAGAAGAGCTGACTGAGCTCTCTCACAGCAGCTTATGTAAAAGGAAAGCTATTGAATGACTGGTATTGTTTGAACCCTGGGAACTGGTGCAGAAATCTGTGTGCTTTTGGATGTATGGAGTTCTTTGTGCAGTCAGTCCATTTAGCCTAGACTGAAGGAAGATTTTTATTTCCCTCCCTAAATTTGGCCTCTGTTAGTCTGAGATTTTTTTTCTTTTGAGTGACTGGCAGTGTAGAATTCTGAATAAGGAGCAGGAAAACGTGTGTATGGAAATTGTTCCAGAAGTGAACAATCATAGTTATAGAAAGCAGTATCCTTCCTTTATAGTGAGAGGTGGTTCCTATGTGGCTGCTGCTAATGGTGGAGCTCCTTAATCTGATCCACAGTGACTGTACTAATCTTAGTGATGCTGAGGACCTGCTGTTTCAGGTACAAATAAAGTAGTTCTAAGGGTTTTTTTGTTTGTTAAGGATCTGTTCATAATCCACATCATTTTGGATATTTTAAAAAGTTAAATTTTAGTGATTCAGTCTGAAGTGAATTCATACTGAATAGCTTTGAATGATACATATTTTAAAAAGTACATTTTTATCATTGTTAAGAATAATATTAACAACACTAAAAGTTCTGCTTTAAAAATGCTTGCAGAACTAGTTCAGTGGAAAAGGAATGATTTATAATTTCCTTATCAATTATGTACGTATAATTGTCATAACATGAGTGTGTTTAAAAGTATTTTCTATACTGGTATATCCCAGGTGACTAAAATAGTTCCTGCCACATAGTAAGTATTCAGTAAATATTTCTGAGTGGCTGGACTTTATATTTTCTTTTATAATTCTATTAATTATCCTTGTTAGGGACATTTGTTTTCTAAGCAAATGTAAATTTTAGTATGGTCCTGTGAATTCTAAATGACTATGGCTTTGATTGCAATTGTTAACTTAAAACATAATTAAGATTTTTAGTCTTTTCATTTGAAGTTTTCAAGATCATATTTTATAAAAATACACTCACTGGAGCATGTTTCATGTCACATCTTGCTCTGTTATTTACCAAGCAAGTTACTTCATTTTCTTGGACCTCAATTTCCTCATCTCTAGAATGATGAGTTCCTTTCAATTTTGACATTATTTAAGTTTTAAAAGTCAGACAGTTAAAGAAAGTACTCTAATTTTTAATTTATTTTTATTTTTGGCTGTGTTGCTGTGCGCAGGCTTCTAGTTGTGGCGAGCGGGGACTACTCTTTGCTCTGGTGTGCAGCCTTCTCATTGCGGTGGCTTCTCTTGTTGCGGAGCATGGGCTCTAGGCGCGCGAGCTTCAGTAGTTGTGGCACGCAGACTCAGTAGTTGTGGCGCAGTGGCTTAGTTGCTCCGTGGCATGTGGGACCTTCCCAGACCAGGGTTCAAACCTGTGTCCCCTGCATTGGCAGGCAGATTCTCAACCACTGTGCCACCAGGGAAGCCCTAAGAAAGTACTCTAATTTTAAAAATCGTATTTTACAATTACATATTCAAGTCTAATTTAGGTATGTTACACTTAGAATTGTGTTTCTGCAGAACAGATTCTTCTTAAAATTTTGTTTCTACTGCCCTTATTGCATATGTCATCACACTTTTTTAGGGTTGTTTCAGCTCTAGTTTAAACCTCTTTTCTAGTTCCACTTGATGTAAACTGAAAAATATTTAAAAATGTCGAAGGATTCTTTTTGTATGAAGAATGGAAAATGTGGCCCATTACTTTTAGGCAGACTACATATATTCAGATACGTATAGGTGTTTTTGAGATTACCTAAAAATTGAGAGAGTGTGTAAGAAAAGCCACTAATCCAGGAAATCTGGTTAATAGGTTTAGCTTTACTAGCCTCTGGGATAGGAATCAAGGCCCTTGGAAGTGAAAACTTTTTTTTTTAAGAATAAATAAATGTGATGAATTGGGTGATTGGGATTGACATGTATACACTGATGTGTATAAAACTGATGACCAATAAGATATACCTGCTGTATAAAAAAATAAAATTCAACAATTAAAAAAAGAATAAATAAATATGTGTGTATATTTATATGTATTCTTAAATGTTAGTGTTGGTCTTTCCTCTTACAAACATCTTAACCCTCATCCAGTTTTTAATTCTTTATATCTAGTGATATACATCACATCTCAAATTGAGTTTTGATTATGTGGTCTGATATTTTTATGTTCTGTATCTCCAAGGCCCACTTTTATTGAAGGAATATTGAAAGGGAGTATTTGCAGTATGACCTGGCCCAGTCTCTTAATAGCTTTCTTTGCTAAAAGCAATCCTTGCTTGCAGCATTGACCTTTTAATTTATCCTTAACAAGGAGAACAATGAACAATGAAATTTTATGAGAGTAAAGAATAGGATACCTTTAACTGAGTTCTTTGCATTTTGGAGATCTTACATACCCTTGCTGTATTCCAGTATGATTGGCTCTTTAGAAATTATAGCAAATTAGTTTGATTGCTCCTGGTATTTCTGTCATTGAACCTTTAAGATTTTGGAAGGAGGAGTCTGTGATAGCTAATTTGTGAAGTAGGAATAAAATGATTGTCTTGAGTAATTTTTTTTTTTGCAGCATTTGATATTGATACCATATTCCTTTTAGAAATTTTCTCAAGACTTTCTCATTTTTATACTGTTGGTTTTCCTACCACTTGGACCACCCTTTTCCTTTCTTTATTAACTCTTTAAGTTTAAAATGCATCATTTTCTATATTCTTTTCCTAAGATCATATCCATTTCCATAGTTTTTGCACAGAAGCAGATAGCCAGTTATCCATAAAGTTCCATATCCTGAAGCACTGGTTCTGAGTATGAAATATCTTTCTCTGAACTCTCAATAACTTACATTTTTAAACGTGTCCTGGTCAATTGGGGAAGCCTATTTCCTGCCCATTAAATCCTGGGACTGGTAGGGAATTTTAAGGATCTTCTAGCTAAATGCCTTCACTTTTTGGCTGAAGAAACTTAGGCCTTTGGCTAAAATAAGAGAACGTCAGATTCTTGTTTGAGATTTTCCAGTTCCACGTTCGGTGCTTTTTTCATCACGAAAGGTATCTTGCTGAAGCCATGTTTTTTTTGCACATTTAATTACTTTAAAAATGCAACATGGTAGCTTTATTTAAAGGAGGATTTCTATAAATTCTCTGTTTTTAGATTTACTCACTGTACTAATTTCTTATTTTACTATATTTTTTTGCATCCCACTTAATCCATTTGTGTTCAGCTTCCTTCTGTTTGCAGTATGTTCTTTAATATTCCTTTCAGCAGAGGTCTGTTGATGGTAAACTCTTGATCTTTGTCGAAAATGTATTTATTTTGTCCTCATTCTTGGAATGATAATTATTTGATTATAGAATTCTTTGTGATAGTTATTTGCACTCAGTCCTTCGAGGGTATTATGACTTTAATTGTTGCTGTGAGAAGTCTGCTGTTTCTAATTATTGTTGCTTGGCAAGTAATTTATTATTATTCTTTCTGGTTGCTTAAAAGCAGCCCTTAAACATCCCTTAATTAAAAAAAATATTTATTTTATTTATTTGCCTTATTTATTTTTTTTGGCTGTGTCGGGTCTTAGCTGTGGCGCATGGGATCTTTGTTGAGGCAAGCCAGATCCTTTTCGTTACAGCACGCAGTCTGCTTGGACTTCTTTCTAGTTGCGGCACGTGGGTTTTCTCTCTCAAGTTGTGGCACGTGGGCTCCAGGGCATGTGGGCTGTGTAGTTGTGGCGCACAGGCTTAGTTGCCCCGCAGCGTGTGGGATATTAGTTCCCTGACCAGGGATTGAACCCATGTCCCCTTTATTGGAAGGTGGATTCTTTACCGCTGGACCACCAGGGGAGTCCCTAAGCATCCCTTAATTTTTTTTTTTTTAATTTATTTATTTTTGGCTGCGTTGGGTCTTCGCTGCTACACGTGGGCCTTCTTTCATTGAGGTGAGCGGGCTCATTGCGGTGGCTCCTCCTGTTGGGGAGCACGGACTCCAGGCAGGCGGGCCTCAGCACTCGTGGCTCACGGGCTCTAGAGCGCAGGCCCAGCAGTCGTGGTGCATGGGCCCAGCCGCTCCGCGGCATGCGGGATCCTCCCGGACCAGGGCCCGAACCCATGTCCCCTGCATTGGCAGGCGGATTCCCAACCACTGCACCACCAGGAAAGCCCAATTTTAAAAAAATTAATTAATTAATTTTTAATTTATTTTATGTTTGGCTGCATTGGGTCTTCGTTGCTGTGCGTGGGCTTTCTCTAGTTGCGGCGAGTGGGGGCTACTCTTTGTTGTGGTGCGCGGGCTTCTCATTGCGGTGGCTTCCCTTGTTGCAGAGCACGGGCTCTAGGCGCACAGGCTTCAGTAGCTGTAGCATGCGCGCTCAGTAGTTGTGGCTCATGGGCTCTAGAGTGCAAGCTCAGTAGTTGTGGTGCACGGGCTTAGTTGCTCCACAGCATGTGGGATCTTCCCGGACCAGGTCTCAAACCCGTGTCCGTCCCCTGCATTGGCAGGCGGATTCTTAACCACTGTGCCACCAAGGAAGCCCCATCCCTTAATTTTTGATATTTTGCAGCTTTGTTCACTTTGTGTCTAGATGTGGCTATGTTTTTATTTATCCTGCTTAGAACTCTTGTTTCTAGAATGTAATCATTATTATTTATTAATTCTAGAGAATTATTATCCATTATTTTCTTACTTACCCTTCATTCTCTTTAGTTGCCTCTGGATCTCCTGTTTGATGTATGTGGACCATGTAATTTTCTGCTTCTTGCCTCTTAATCTTGCTTTCATATCTTCTGTCTATCTCTCGAGGCCACTTTCTGGTTAGTTTTTGCACATGCCTTCCAGATAATTAATTCTTTCTTCAGCTGTGCCTAATTTTACAGTTTGAGTCAGTTGATTTTTTAATATCAGCAATTGTATTTTGCTTTTTTCTAGAAGTTCTTTGTGCCCCTCATTTAAAAGACTTACTATGAGAAAATGTCAGCCTACGTGAAAGTAGAGAAAATAGTGTTATCAGTAATATTAGACTTATAAAAAAGTTACAAAAATAGTGTATAGTTCTTGTATAACCTTTACCTAGCTTCCCCTAATATTATATTTTATGTAATCATAGAATAGTTATACCTTAGATCAGGAAATTAATGTTGATACAATACTGTAGACCATATTTGAATTTCTCCAGTTTTCCCCCTAGAGTCCTTTTTGTGGACTAGGATCCCATGTCGCCTTTAGTTGTTATTTCCTTAGTCTTTTCTAATCTGGACATTTAACCAGTCTTTGTCTTTGTAACCGTGACCTTTTGAAAGATTACTGGCCATTTTGTAGAATGTCCCTCATTTAGGATTTGTTTGATGTTTTCTTGTGATTGGTTATACATTTTTGGCATGGCAGAGGTCATGTTGTGCTCTTTTCTGGGCTTCATATCAGCAGGTGCATGATGTAGATACTGGTGATGTAACATTTGATCACTTGCTTATGGTGTTGTCTGCTAGGTTTATTTATTTATTTATTTATTGTATTTACTTTTTCCCCCCTTGTAATAAATATTTGAAGCTATGCAGTTATCCTGTTTATCATACTTTTCAGCATTTTTTGTTGGTTTTTGCCTGCAACAATTATTACTGTGGTGTTTGCCAAATGGTGATATTTCTAGTCCCATTGTTACATGGGACTAGTCCCATTGTTACACTGTTACATGCATTATCAGTTAGAATTCCATCTTAAGGAAGAGCTTTCCTGTCTTTACTATTTATTCATTTATCCAATTATTTATACTAGTATGGACTTGGGCATTTATTTATTCTGTAGGTTATAATCCATTAGTGTCATTTATTTCTTGCTTAGTGTTGTCCCAGATTTTGCCATTGGGAGTTCCTTCAAGTTTGCTCCTGTGTCCTTTTGACAGGCCCTCATTATTTTTTAAACCCTTTTTTTTTTTTTACTATCTGCATAGCACAAGATGTTCCAGATTCAACTTGTCCTTCTTCTGCTTCACCCTTAGAATCAACCGTTTCTCCAAGGGGCTCTGTTCTCCTTTGATTGGAAAATGGTACTGAGAAATTACAATCTGGAAGCTCGGTGTGTTCATACTGGATTTTCATTGCTTTTAAGTCCTCTCAGTGGACAGAGTTAAATACATGTATGTATATACGTACACCTAGTTCTGTGTGTTTCTATCTGTATCTATATATTTAAAAAAAGGGTTCGTGTTGATATCTCCAATTCCAATCCACTGCTTACAGAATTGTGTTATAGTCTTCTTCCCCCACACCATTTGTTTGGTAGGTTATTTTTCCAGTCTTTGATAGTGAGAAGCCTGGTTCTCATTATCCACAATGTATTTTCTTATTTGCTCAATCCTAGTATACAAGAATTTCAGAATTGCTAACCTCTACTCTTGTGAGAAACAAATTTATCTAGAATACACTACTATGAAAATACTGTCAGTAGAGTCAAAATACTGTTTTCCAAAGTTATTTAGGTTACTTTCTTTTCTTTCCCACCCAGTGCAGTGTGGCATTTGTAATATATTTATTACTGTTGTGTTCCATTTTGAATCCCCTCCGCAATATCCTGGTGATTTTAATTATCAATTTATTTTGGGGTTATGTGAAATAATTACCATGTTTCTAAGAGTTAGAAATAACACAAAAAGCTTTACTCAGAGTAGTGTCCGTCCTCCCTGTCCTTCTACCATGGTCCCATTTTCACTTTCTTTCCAATTTGTTCCCATTTGTCCTCTAGGATATCTTATTATCATTTATTTCTTGTTTTATCTTCTTGGAATTCTTTTTTGCACAAATGAGCTGATACATATACATTTTCTTATTATATTCCCTTTTGTTCTTACATGAAAGAAATACTAAAGACTTTTTTTGCACTTTCTTTTTTAACTTAATAATATATCCTGAATATCACTTCATATCATTCATAGAGCTCTTCCTCATTCTTTTTTTTTTGATACTGTCTAGTATTCCATTGTGCAAATATAGCATAGCTTATTCAGCTACTCTCCTGTGTTCAGAAATTTAGGCTGTTTTGTTAGCTGAGGTGTTCTAAAGCAAATCACACAGTGACATCTCACTTTATGTTGCATCTCTGAAAAATAGACATTTTTCTCCATACCGCAGTACCATTGTCTTCCACACACCCCAAATGCACAAGTCTTTAATATTATAGTTTACTTATTCCATATTCTGATATCTTTCATAGCCTCAGAAATGCTGTTTTATAGTTGACGTGTTTGAATTAGGATTTAAAACAAGGTTCATAAGTTGCATTTGATTATGTCTCTTTAAGTTTCTCTAGAACAGTCCCCCCCATCTTTTTATTCCTCTCAGTCTCTTGACTTATTGAAATGATTCTACAGTCGTCTTGTAGAATGTTCCAGATTTTGTTTGGTTTGTTTTTTTTGCGGTACGCAGGCCTTTCACTGTCGCGGCCTTTCCCGTTGTGGAGCACAGGCTCTGGACGCGCAGGCCCAGTGGCCATGGCTCACGGGCCCAGCCGCTCCGCAGCACGTGGGATCCTCCTGGACCAGGGCACGAACCCGCGTCCCCTGTATTGGCAGGCAGGACTCTCAACCACTGTGCCACCAGGGAAGCCCATAGATTTGGGTTTTTAAGAGTTATTTGGATGTTTGACTTATTTTTATTCCTTTACTTTTCTTTCTATCTATTTATTTTTGTCTGAGTTGGGTCTTTGTTGCTGTGCGTGGGCTTTCTCTAGTTGCGGCGAGCAGGGGCTACTTTTCGTTGCAGTGCACGGGCTTCTCATTGCAGTGGCTTCTCATGTTGCGGAGCATGGGCTCTAGGTGTGCGGGCTCAGTTGTTGTGGTTCATGGGCTCTAGAGCGCAGCTCAGTAGTTGTGGCGCATGGGCTTAGTTGCTCCACGGCATGTGGAATCTTCCCGGACCAGGGCTTGAACCCGTGTCCCCTGTGTTGGTAGGCAGAATCTTAAGCACTGCGCCACCAGGAAAGCCCTCCTTTACATTTCTTGTAAAATTAAAATTTATGATAGGAGGCTTTGTTTGCAAAGAATTCAGTGTTTTGGCATAAATGCTTCATGGGTAGTATTGAGTACTTTGTATTCATCACATCAGAACTGTTTTGTCCTACTTATAGTGATGCTAATATTCAATAGATTCAGATGATGAAAGTTAATATTCGTATTATAATATTGAGCTTTTCCTCTTATATCCTTCATGCAATCTGTGAGATGATCCTTTTGTACCATGCCAATATCCAGTTCCTCATCTGTTGATTGTTTTAACATCCACTGAGTATCAGTTCTTGTATTGTTGTGCTAGGGATGTCTGTTACTGTTTTATGATGTCTCGTCCCATGTATTTTAGTTTATTTTTTATGTGTTTTAATCATTTAAATTACTTATAAATGTCTATCAGATTGTTCACTTGTCTGAAGTTCTTAGAAATCCACTTCTGTTCTTTGCTATATTTGCTGATTCTTAAGGTGAACTGTTTCCTTAGGTGTTTTATAGTTTTGAATTGTGAGCTGATCTTCATAGGGGTTGTCTATGAGAATTCTGAGTGGCTTCTTGGCGGGGCGGCGGGGGTGCGCATATTACTCCAGAGAGGTTTGTTTTTGCCAAGCACCCTAGAGGTGTTTCCAGGGACCGCTTTATTTTTAAACTGAAGTATAGCTTACATGTACTAAAATGAACAGATTTTCAGTGCAGTTTTGACATGTGTGTATACCTATGTTATCACCGTGTTCAAGCAGAGAACATTTTTTCTATTTAATTTTTGGAATTTGGAGTTCCTGTACAATCTAGATAGAATAAATTCAAACTCTAAACCTATGTGAGGGCATCTTGTGATTACAAAGTCTTTGGTGATTTTTCCCACATTTTCAGAGCCTAGGCCAAGACAGAAAATTTCTTTGCCTCCTTCTACCAATGGCAGATTTTTTTACTTCCTTGTTCCCCAAGGGTCTGTGCTTTGTGCAAAAATCTTCTCAGTGCTTCTTGTGTGTCAAGGCCTTGTCTTTTTCCCTGCTTTGCCACTGAAACAGAAGTTCCTCAGTTTCTGAGATGAGAATAACCTGCAGGGTGGCTGTAGCATCAAGCGTGTACTGCTTTTTATTTCCCTATTAATTTTTGGCTCTGTAAGAGATTTCCCCTACTTTCATACCTTAGTTGTACATTTAAAGGAGTGTTTATGTATTTTTATTTTGTGTATATATGTGTATCAGTCCGTTTGGGCTGCTATTACAATATGCCACAGACTGAGTAGTTTATAACGATAGAAATTTTATTGCTTGTCAGCAGCGGTCCCCAACCTTTTTGGCACCAGGGACCGGTTTCTTGGAAGACAGTTTTTCCACGGGGGGTGGGGGGATGGCTCAGGCGGTAATGCGGGTGATGGGGAGCAGCAGATGCAGCTTCGCTCACTCCCCCGCCGCTCGCCTCCTGCTGTGTGGCCGGGTTCCTAACAGGCTGTGGACCGGTAGCGGTCTGTGGCCCAGGGGTTGGGGACCCCTGGTGTACAGTTCCGGAGGCTGGGAGGTCCAAGATCAAGGCACCAGCTTGGTCCACTTCTGGTGGGGGCCCTCTTCCTGGTTCATGCACCTTCTTTCTGTGTCCTTATGTGGTGGAAGGGCCTAGGGGTCTTTCTGGAGCCTCTTGTATAAGGCACGAATTCCATTCATGACAGCTCTGCCCTTATGCCTAAGCACCTCCCAGAGGCTTTACATTCTAATACTATCATTTTTGAGGATTTCAGTACAGGAATTTTGAGGACCATAGCAATGTATAAATCAAGTAAAAAGACTTACCAGTGGTTCTAGGTGTTCTAGGTGTTTTGTAAAAGGAGGGTTTTCTGGTTATGCTGTTATCAAATTACTAGAAATAGAAATTCTAACTTTTATGTTTTTAAATATTACCTTTTCTTATTGTGGATATATGTGCATGATAGTTGAGCATTATTCATACTTACTAATATGTGTACTATTGACTTCTTTTAATTATAGGTAGGATTATATAAGTAACTTCAAGGATCATGAAGTGGTTTATGACCTGGTATAGATCTGGTTCAGTTAGATTTTATGACTCAATTCTAAATGTTGTCTTAATTAGTCACCTTTGAATGTAATTACATCTTGTAAAGGGTGAAAATGTATCCTTTTTGTTTAGTTTTATTGAAACTGAACATTTCTGAGTATTTTTGTTAGGGGAAGCTGGATTCAAATTAAGTATACATACTAGATTAGGAGTCTGTAAATATTTTGGAAAATATATTATTTTTTCCTTACCTAATCATAGAAATTATATGCTTGGGATTGTAATAAATTTGTGTAAAATGGCTGATATCTAGTCTGATTGACAGTTGATATATTTTTACTTTATTGGCATAAGAAATTTTGATGTCTTGAAAACTCACTGTTTGCTTATTTTAATTGCTTCCTAATTAAAATGAAGCCTATCATCTACCCTTTACTCCATTTAAAAATTATTTTCCAGAAAGCATTGCAAATGGATATCATGCCAGATACAGCAATAAAATTGCATTTGTGTGGAAACCAGTGAATAGCATATAGCAGCCTGGCACTGGTTTTCATAATTTTTGATGAATAGCAGATGTGCACACTCTGGCAAAGCGGAGCTGTAACCACATGTATTTAATTCTTCAGTATCAAGTAGATATGTTTATATTCTCTTAATTCAAAGCCCAGATAGAACCCAGAGCCAAAATAAATTAGAGGCCAAACAGACTACATAATTGGAGAGTTAGCAATAATTGTTGCTGAAGAGAGATTTCTCTTATGTGAGCCTGTAACTTGGCTTTTGAGAAGCCATAGGAGGTATTTATCAAACACTCTTGCATTTCCTAAAGGATACTTTAGGTATCCTTTTGGCTTTTAAATATGCTGATAAAAAGTGTTTGTAGAATATGTTACACAACTAGTTGAATTTAGCAACTTTATTGTTAAGTGCTTTTAGGTAACCATAGGTTACTAAGCTAGGTTAACTGCCCAAACAAAAACAAAACAACTAAGCCAAACCAAACTGACTCCTTAATATGTGTACCCCAGTTATTTTTTATTTTTGGAAAGAGTCCAGAATAAAATGATGTAGTCAAGGAGTTCACCTCATAGTCTTAATTTTTAGGCAGCTGGGTTAAGGGGGGAGGTTTTCAGGCCTTAGTGTCAAATACTCTTTTCTTCATTTTAATAATAGAAAATGTTTATGTGATATCCTAGCAGATAATCTGGAGAATTTTTTTTCCCTCTTTTTTCTCTGCATTCTGAAGTCTCTATTCTGTTGGTAGTCTTGATGTTCTCCATCCTACTAGTTGATCTTTAAATAAAACGTTTACATCTTTCTCTTATTGGCTGGTGCCTACCCCCCCCCCCTTTAAGGAGTAACCGTCTTAAAAGGAGTAGCCCCTAAATATTGTTGTTTATTAAATCTAACACCTTAGTTTGTCATTCAAGCTTTTAGCAGGTGCCCTTTTCATATTCTCTTATGCAACTTAACAGTGAGAGCCAGAGTCTGTATGTATGCTATATATTTTAGGGCTGGAAATGACCTTCCCTCACCTCCCCAATGCAGATATAACTCTTGATGACTTATTGACATTCATTGCCCCATGATGCTTCTTGTTGGCAGCTCTACCCCAGCTGTGTAAAGTTTCTGGAAATTTTGAAGTCATAGAATCATCTTGAAAAATGACAAACTTCTAAAGGATTCAGTTTTGCTTTAAATTATGTACTATAATAGATTAATGGGAAAAATGATAAAGTTAAAAAAGTTAACTGAATTTTAAAATCTCTTTTGTAAACTTTACTTAGAATTTTTCTCTTTCTGATACATAGACTGAACCTTAACTTTCTTCCAGTACCTAGAGTAGTAGAGTCTCTTGTATTTATAGAGATATTGTGTATTTGTGCCATGTCTGGATTACATATGAGGGCAGAGCATGCTAGTCTTGTCTTGCACTGCACTTTTACTAAGGGATGTAAATTGATATTCATTTGACAGTGTTAAAATGTTGTAATTCAACTTTGTCCCCTCACCTGACCCAAATAAAGCTCTTAGGTAATCAAACTCAAAATACAGAGTAAATCCTCTGTATCTACTTTGGATATGGAGGATACTTTGATTTTGGAGGACAAATACCAGTGGATGTTCTTTTTCTCCTCTGTCCATGGTTTTTCTCCTCCCCTCATGTTGAATGATGATTTTGGGTTTGCAGAAGTGGAATTCCCAGTGATGAGATCAGCTGCCATAGTTGTCCAACATCACACACATATCTGTACAAGGGTCCTGAGTGGGGTTCAGTAGCTTCCATTCCGTTTGAATCAGCTTCAGTGCTTCATCCCCGAGTGCTATGAATGCTTCTCTCCTGGCTCTCTAGGGCCCATTGCCATTTTTTTCCGCACTCTCTAGAAGAGGACAAAGTCTCATAAAGCAGGTTCTGAGCCTGAAACATAGGAAAGACTATAGTGTGACCGTTGTGGAGAAGACCCAAGCAGAGAGCCTCATTCTGCTGAACGGTCATTGCATTGACTGGAGACATTTTAGGAATAACATTTACTGTAATCTCTTTCAGTCTCTCTTACTCCTTCCTTTGGGCATGTAACTTAGCTGCCTTTGGGGAGCCCATGTGCCACAACTGCTGAAGCCTGCGTGCCCTAGAGCCCGTGCTCCTCAACAAGAGAAGCCACTGCAGTGAGAAGCCCACGCACTGCAACGAAGAGTAACCTCCGCTCACCACAGCTAGAGAAAGCCAGCATGCAGCAATGAAGACCCAGCGCAGCCAAAAATAAATAAAATTTTTAAAAAGAATAAGAAAAAGAGAAAAGTTTTTTGTTTGACATTCGTTCATTCCTTCTCTAATACTTTTTTTTTTTTTAATGTAGATCTGAGTTTCTTACCCGTATCATTTTCCTTCTCTCTGAACAACTTCGTTTCTTGCAGAGCAGGTCTATAGGCAATAAATCCCCTCAATTTTTGTTTTTCTGAGAAAGTCTTTATTTCCCCTTCACTTTTGAAGGATAATTTTGCAGGTTACAGAATTCTACATTGGCAGGTTTTTCCCTTTCAACTCTTCTAAGTATTTCACTTTTCCTGCTTGCTGTTCTCTGAGCTGCTTAGATTTGTGGTTTGGTATCTGAAACTAATTTGGGAAAATTCTAAGTTATTAGAATATTCTTCAAATTAGAATATGCTTCAAATAGTTCTTTCTCTTTTTCTTTGCCTTCTGGGATTCCCGTTATGCATATGATATACCTTTTGTAGTTGTCCCACAGTTCTTTGATATTGTGCTCTTCCCCGCCCCCCCCCAATCTTTTTTCTCTTTGCTGTTTAGTTTGGAAATTTCTGTGGACATTTTATAAATGCAGAGATTCTTTCCTCAGCTGTGTCCAGTCTCCTAATGAGTCCATTAAAGGCATTCATTTCTGTTATAGTGTTTTTGATCTCCAGCACTTCTTTTTGTTTCCTTTTTAGAATCTTTCTGGTTATATTATCCATCTATTCTTGCATGTTGCCTGTTTTTTCCATTTGAGTCCTTAGCATATTAATCATGGTTGTTTTAAGTTCCTGATCTCATAATTCCAACATTCTGGCCATATCTGAGTCTGGTTCTGATGCTTGCTCTGTCTCTTCAAACTTTTTTTCCTTTTAGTAAGCCTTGTATTTTTTTGTTGAAAGCTGAACATTATGTAGTGGGCAAAAGGGACTGCAGTAAATAGGCCTTTAGTAATGTGCTGGAAGAGGGGATATGTTCTGTAGTTCTATGAGTAGGTCTCAGTCTTTTAGTGAGTCTTCTAGTTCCTGGGCTGGGAGCTTCACAAAGGTGCCTTTTTTTCCATCCCCTTAGGTGGGGTAGGATAGCTAGAGGGGACTGGAGTTGGGTATTTCCCTCCCTCAGGTCTGATAAAAGCCCAATAGGTTAGGGTAAAATAGTTTCTCTTGAGGGCAGGGCAGGCCTTGTTAAGAAGAATAGAATACTCTGATTCTATTCAGAGTATTCTATTAGTTCAAACTATTCTATAGTTAAAAAATTATTACTTTTTCCTTCCCATTGCTGGAAGCATGAGGGGATTTTTCTTTGATCTTCACAGTGAGGACCTGGTAGAGTTACTGGAGGAAAAATTCAGGCAAGTGTGAGGGCCACCTCATGACTGGTTCTCTCTGGAGTTTTTAACTTTCAGATTTATCTACACTAAGTCTCTAGCAATTCATCAGTTACAGTTTAGATTTTACTACCCTGCTACTGGTTCCCACATAGTTTTCTGCTCTGGTAAATTATGATTCTCTGTATCTGCCTGTCTGTCTCTCCAATTTTTGGATCAGCAATTTGCTCTGTGACCCAACTCTGATGGATCTAAGAAGAATTGTTGATATTTTTCAGTTCAGGTTTCTGCTTGTTAGGATGGAGTGATGGTTTCTAAGCTTCTTACATGCTGGACTAGAAACTGGAAATCAGGGCTTTTGCTTTTTTTGCATTAAAAATCTAAATACATGAAGCTTAAGTAATGCAATATTTATTAGAAGAATCTTACATAATATAATCTGGAATCTTAATTTCGATAGATGAGTTCCAGACATATTCAGGTTTTGCTTTGGATTGGGGCAGGCATCCAGGGAATAGAACCTGTATGCTCTTATATCTTATTTATATCCTTAGTCTAGTTCCCTAAGCCATTGGTATTGGGTCTAACAATACTTTTATTTATTACCATAAACTGTTTATCTACAGTAAACAGATACTGTTTAGACTGACTTTGTTTAAGAATCCTTACAGTGAGACTGAACTAAGTAAGTGAATCCACATCATCTCAGTTTATATATAAGAAGATGGAAGTGGAAATGAAAGCAGTAAAATGAATTCATAACTGTCTTTTAAAATTTTCACTAATTTTATTAATGATAGAGGTTTAAGTGAAACTCTCAGAACTTGGTTGTAAAATAAGATATGAAATCTGTTTTCTTATAACTCTGTAACATTTTCCTTTGAAGCCTAACCATGAGCAAACAACTGTTAGCAATCTGAAAGTAAATTTTCTCAAATGTCACCTCAGAGATTGAAAATAGTGTTATGTGCATGGAGATAAGCCTACAAACATGTAGACTGTGTACTCTGTTTAGTAGAATTAAAGAGGACTTTGGAAATGTGTATGTTTGCCTGAAGAATGAGTAGTAAAATTGTTTGTAAGCTGTTACATGTATATAGAAGATGAGAAGCATCATAAAAGAGCACACTGTAAATTTGTCAAAGCCCATAGAACTCTGCAAGCAGAAAGTGAACCTTAATGTGTGCAAATTAAAAAAACAAACATGTAGTTGGTTAGAGGATCCCAGGATGAAATGCAGACTGAGCCAAACAAATCTAACTCTATTAGAAATGTATGAAAAAAATCTCACTGAATATAGTGGGGGAGAAAAGGTACTTACTGTCCTAAATAACTTTGGAAATGCATGGAACCTGTAAGACTAAAGGCAAAAGGAACTGCACATAAGTAGTGTACTCAAGTTGATAATGTTGCTTCCCATAGAGGAATGGTTAACAATTCTGATTCTGTACTAGAGTTCAACAAGTAAGATAGGTGGTAGGTGGTGGGAACCAGGTTTCTTACTGTTGGAGTGAGAGGTTACAGACAAGCAAGGGAAGGAGGCTACAGTGATCCATGTGGTAGTGCATTAGAATTGGAGATATTAGTATAAGCTCATATTTAACTTACTATCGATACAAGTATACATCTTAAATGAGTTTAGTTCATTAACCTCAAAGCAATCAAAAATAGAAATTTCAGCCTTGGAATTAATCGTATTTTTTTTTTTTTTTTTTTTTGCGGTACGCGGGCCTCTCGCTGCTGTGGCCTCTCCCGTTGCGGAGCACAGGCTCCGGACGCGCAGGCTCAGTGGCCATGGCTCACGGGCCCAGCCGCTCCGCGGCATGTGGGATCTTCCCGGACTGGGGCATGAACCCGCGTCCCCTGCATCAGCAGGCGGACTCTCAACCACTGCGCCACCAGGGAAGCCCAATCGTATTTTTAAATTAAAAATTTTTTTTATAATTTATTTTTATTTATTTATTTATTTTGGGCTGTGTTGGGTCGTCGTTGCTGTGCGTGGGCTTTCTTTAGTTGCAGCGAGCAGGGGCTACTCTTCATCGCTGTGCGGTGGCTTCTCTTGTTGCAGAGCACGGGCTCTAGGTGCGCAGGCTTTAGTAGTTGTGGCTCGTGGGCTCTAGGCACGTAGGCTCAGTAGTTGCGGCACACGGGCTTAGTTGCTCTGTGGCATGTGGAATCTTCCTGGACCAGGGCTCGAACCCGTGCCCCCTGCATTGGCAGGCTGATTCTTAACCACTGCACCACCAGGGACGTCCCTTAATAGTTTTTTATAATGAAGGTGGGACTAGTTGAAAAGTATATTATAGTTAACATTTTAAGCATTTGCCTTAAGAAGTACTGCAGGATTTGTCAGATCTTACAGAATGGGACAGAGTCCTAAATCCAGACCTAAGTATTGCCAGTCATATTGTTGAATGCCTTCTGTTAGGAGGGAGATTTGTATTGATACAAATACAAATCCCTTGATCATAGAATCATAATTGTATTTTGCAGTATTTGTAATTTTATTTAAATTATTGTTCAGTATATGTGGTATGCTCCTTCCTTCTCTCTCTCTCTCATTCCCAGGGGGAAACACAGCAACGGTGTTTGACTGGAGGTAATACTTGTACCTAATTTTCATTTAAGCAGTTTGTGAAAAGACTTTGTAGAATGGCCATTTCCAAGTCGTTCTGGGAGGCTGAGATAAATGGCTATAACATGCATATAAAGATTTGGGAAAATTCAGATTCTGTTTTTTCTTTTGATGAAAGGAAGGATTTGAATGAAACAATTGGGGAAATATGTCTTTAAAACCTTGGAGTGTCTTTATAATTTTTATGCTTAGCTAATGGCATGAATACTTACTACTTTTCTGGGGAGAATGATTTAAAGTATTTTATCTTGGTGTTGGACTGTGTCAGCTATAATTTCGGGTTCAGAAAATAGAGTCACAATATGATTGAGATTTAATTGATGGTTTTTCCAAATTGACCTAGGAGCATTTTGCCAAATGCTTTATAGATTTATCCTAGAAATACTGCTTGGTGTTTTCTAGAGTTGTGTATGCTACGATTACTCTGTATTTAGTGTGTATTTTCTGATGTTACAAAGACATTTATAAGGAAAGATAATACTTGAGTTTTATTCTCTTATTACAACGTGGATTCTGATTTAGTAGTTGTAGTGTGGAGCCTGAGATTTCTCTGAGGCTGTTGGTTCATGGACCACATTTGCAAGGTGTTAGAGCAAGGGGTGGGCAAATGTTTTCTGCAAAGGCCCAGTTAGTAAACATTTTAGTCTTTGTTGGCCACATATGGTCTCTGTTGCATCTTTCTCTTTTCTTTCTTTTTTTTTTTTTTTTTTCCAACCCTTTAAAAACGTAAAAACCATTCTTAGCTCATGGGCCCATACAAAAACAAGGCATGATCAGATTTGAACCCCTGGCCATAGTTTGCCTATTCCTGTTTTAGAGAAAGGGCATATGTGTTTAGTTTGATAGAAACAAAAATTCTAGAATTGGTGTTTGTCATGACTTTTCAGCATTTCAGATGATCATGTGATTTTTCTTTGCCCTGTTAATGAGGTGAATTATTGCTGATGGTTCAGAAGTTTTTTGTTGTGGTTTACAAAAGTTTGTTTTTCTTATTTTAATAGGGGTATAATTTTACATACATTAAAATTCGTCCTTTTTATTGTATGGTATTATGAATTTTGACAAATGAATATAGTTGTGTACTGTTAAAGGTGAACAAAGCTGGACCCTAGTTAAAATGTAAGGACAGATTTTAATCAGTAATATATTACTGCAATGCGGAAAAGACTCCAGCGTGAATGGAGCTCGGCTTTCCTTTGTACAGCAGTGACCTGGCGTTTTAAAGGGAGAATGAAGGCATTGAGAAGGGGTGAGAGGGGGTTCAGTGGAGTCAGGGAAGTGATAAATAACAGGAGGCTGGAAGGGGAGCTTTTTGTTATTGGTCCATGTGAAACTATCTGGATTGGTTAATTGCTGCTTATCCAAAGCTCTTACCATCCCACACGTCCTGCCAGACAGAAGCCCTATGTTCAGGTGTTGGCTGGAACACACAGTAAATTCTTTTGGCAGCTTTGAGGTTTTTTTTGGCAGGTATTTTAAGAGGGACTGGAGTTATCCTAGGGATGCAGCTGTGAAACTATGTGTTTTGTTCAAGTCTTTATAGGCCATGGTTGAGGCATAGTTGAGGAGGGGACTCAGGGGCATGGCTGGAGTTTAGTTAGAGAGTCTCTGTCAGTATCACCACCACAATCAAGATATAGAACTGTTCTATCATCACCTCCCCCCACCCCCAATTTCCTTGTGCTCTGTTGTACTTACCTTCTTGCCTAACCCTTGGCTCCTGACAATTATTACTGATTTGTTCTCTGTTCCTGTTGTCTTTTCCAGAATGTCATATAAATGGAATCATACATTACATAGCTTTTTGAGACTGGCTTCTTTGGCTCAGCGTAATACATTTGAGATTCATCTGTGTTGTTGTGTGTATCAGTAGTTTTTGTTGTTGTTGTAGCTGAGTGGTATCCCATTGTATTGATGTATTACAGTTTGTCCATTAATCAGTTGTTTCCACTTCTGGCCATTACAAATAAAGCTACTGTAAACATTCGTGGACAGGTTTTTTTGTGAACATAAGTTTTCATTTCTCTTCCTACTCTTGGGCAATACCCAGAAGATAGCTTGTTGGGTTCTGTGGTAACTATAATTAACTTTATACGAAACTGAAAATTTCCTGAAGTGGTTACATAGTATTTTATTCCCACTAGCAGTGTATGAGAGTTCCAGTTGTTCTGCATCATCACTGGCATTTGATAATGTCAGTTTCTGTCAGGTCATTCTTATACGTATGTTGTGATCTCATTGTGGTTTTAATTTGTATTTCTCTAATGGCTGATGATGGTGAGCATCTTTATATACATTTAATGTATTTGTGTATCTTCTTGGGTGAAATATCTGTCAGATGTTTTGCCAAGTTTTATATTGTTTTTCTTAATTATTGTTGAGTTTTGAAAGTTGTTGACATACAGTCTGGATACAAGTCCTTTATCAGGTATGTGTTTGATAAATCTTTTCTCCTAGGCTGTGGCTTGTCTTTTTACGCTCTTAACAGCGTCTTTCAAAGAGCAGACATTTTATGTTTTGATTATCAGTTTTTTTCTTTTAGGGATTGTACTTTGGGCTTTTAGTATCAAATCTTGGAAATCTTTGCCTAATCTAGGGTCACAACGATTTTTCTCCTGTGTTTCCTTCTAGAAATTTTAGGTTTTACATTTAACTCTTTGACCCATTTTGAGTTAATTTTTTTAAAACATTTTTATTGGAGTATAACTGCTTTACAATGGTGTGTTAGTTTCTGCTTATAACAAAGTGAATCAGTTATACATATACCTATATCCCCATACCTCTTCCCTCTTGCGTCTCTTTCCCTCCCACCCCCGCATCCCACCCTTCTAGCTGATCACAGAGCACTGAGCTGATCTCCCTGTGCTTTGCAACTGCTTCCCACTAGCTAGCTATTTTACATTTGGTAGTATATATATGTCCATATATACACTACCACTCTCTCACTTTGTCCCAGCTTACCCTTCCCCTCCCTGTGTCCTCAAGTCTATTCTCTAGTAGGTCTGCGTCTTTATTCCCGTCTTGCTCCTAGGTTCTTCATGACCTTCCCCCCCATCCCCCCAGGTTCCATATATATTGTGTTAGCATACGGTATTTGTTTTTCTCTTTCTGACTTACTTCACTCTGTATGACAGACTCTAGGTCCATCCACCTCACTACAAATAACTTAAATTTCGTTTCTTTTTATGGCTAAGTAATATTCCATTGTATATATGTGCCACATCTTCTTTATCCATTCATCTGTTGATGGACAGTTAGGTTGCTTCCATGTCCTGGCTGTTGTAAATAGAGTGGCAATGAACACTGTGGTATATTACTCTTTTTGAATTATGGTTTTCTCAGGGTGTATGCCCAGTAGTGGGATTTCAGGGTCGTATGGTAGTTCTATTTTTAGTTTCTTAAGGAACCTCCATACTGTTCTCCATAGTGTCTGTATCAATTTACATTCCCAGCACCAGTGTCTGAGGGTTTCCTTTTCTCCACACCCTCTCCAGCATTTATTGTTTGTAGATTTTTTGATGATGGCCATTCTGACTGGTGTGACATGATATCGGATTGCAGTTTTGATTTAAATTTCTCTAATGATTAAAGATGTTGAGCATTCTTTCATGTGTTTGTTGACAGTCTGTATATCTTCTTTGGAGAAATGTCTGTTTAGGTCTTCTGCCCATTTTTGGATTGGGTTGTTTGTTTTTTGATATTGAGCTGCATGACCTGCTTGTAAATTTTGGAGATTAATCCTTTGTCAGTTGCTTCATTTGTAAATATTTTCTCCCATTCTGAGGGTTGTCTTTTTGTCTTGTTTATGGTTTCCTTTGCTGTGCAAAAGCTTTGAAGTTTCATTAGGTCCCATTTGTTTATTTTTATTTCCATTTTTCTAGGAGGTGGGTCAAAAAGGATCTTGCTGTGATTTTTGTCATAGAGTGTTCTGCCTATGTTTTCCTCTAAGAGTGTGCTAGTGTCTGGACTTACCTTTAGATCTTTAATCCATTTTGAGTGTATTTTGTGTATGGTGTTAGGGAGTGTTCTAATTTCATTCTTTTATGTGTAGCTGTCCCGTTTTCCCAGCACCACTTATTGAAGCGGCTGTCTTTTCTCCACTGTATATTCTTGCCTCCTTTATCACGATAAGGTGACCATATGTGCGTGGGTTTATCTCTGGGCTTTCTATCCTGTGCTATTGATGTATCTTTCTGTTTTTGTGCCAGTACCATATTGTCTTGATTACTGTAGCTTTGTAGTATAGTCTGAAGTCAGGGAGTCTAATTCCTCCAGCTCCATTTTTCTTTTTCAAGATTGCTTTGGCTATTTGGGGTCTTTTGTGTTTCCATACAAATTGTGAACTTTTTTGTTCTAGTTCTGTGAAAAATGCCAGCGGTAGTTTGATGGGGATTGCATTGAATCTGTAGATTGCTTTAGGTAGTATAGTCATCTTCACAATGTTGATTCTTCCAATCCAAGAACATGGTATATCTCTCCATCTATTTGTATCATCTTTAATTTCTTTCATCAGTGTCTTATAATTTTCTACATACACGTCTCTTGTCTCCTTAGGTAGGTTTATTCCTAGGTATTTTATTCTTTTTGTTGCAGTGATAAATGGGAGTGTTTTCTTAATTTCACATTCAGATTTTTCATTATTAGTGTATAGGAATGCCAGAGATTTCTGTGCATTAATTTTGTATCCTGCTACTTTACCAAATTCATTGATTAGCACTAGTAATTTTCTGGTAGCATCTTTAGGATTCTCTGTGTGTAGTATCATGCCATCTGCAAACAGTGACAGCTTTACTTCTTTTCTGATTTGGATTCCTTTTATTTCTTTTTCTTCTCTGATTGCTGTGGCTAAAACTTCCAAAACTGTTGAATAAGTGGTGAGAGTGGGCAACCTTGTCTTGTTCCTGATCTTAGTGGAAATGATTTCAGTTTTTCCCCATTGAGGAAGATGTTGGCTGTGGGTTCGTCATATATGGCCTTTATGATGCTGAGGTAAGTTCCTTCTATGCCTACTTTCTGGAGGGTTTTTATCATAAATGGGTGTTGAATTTTGTCGAAAGCTTTCTCTGCATCTATTGAGATGATCATATGGTTTTTCTCCTTCAGTTTGTTAATATGGTGTATCACATTGGTTGATTTGCATATACTGAAGAATTCTTGTATTCCTGGGAAAAACCTCATTTGATCATGGTGTATGAACCTTTCAGTGAGCTTTGGATTCTGTTTGCTAGGATTTTGTTGAGGATTTTTGCATGTATGCTCATCAGTGTTATTGGCCTGTAGTTTTCTTTATTTGTGACATCTTCGTCTGGTTTTGGTATCAGGGTGATGGTGGCCTCATAGAATGAGTTTGGGAGTGTTCCTACCTCTGCTATATTTTGGAAGAGTTTGAGAAGGATAGGTATTAGCTCTTCTCTAAGATAGAATTCGCCTGTGAAGCCATCTGGTCCTGGGCTTTTGTTTGTTGGAAGATTTTTAATCACAGTTTCAATTTCAGTGCTTGTGTTTGGTCTGTTCATATTTGCTATTTCTTCCTGGTTCAGTCTCGGAAGGTTGTGCGTTTCTAAGAATTTGTCCATTTCCTCTAGGCTGTCCATTTTATTGGCATAGAGTTGCTTGTAGTAATCTCTCATGATCCTTTGTATTTCTGCAGTGTCAGTTGTTACTTCTCCTTTATCATTTATAATTCTATTGATTTGAGTCTTCTCCCTTTTTTTCTTGATGAGTCTGGCTAATGGTTTATCAATTTGGTTTATCTTCTCAGAGAAGCAGCTTTTAGTTTTACTGATTTTTGCTATCATTTCCTTTATTTCTTTTTCATTTATTTCTGATCTGATCTTTATGATTTCTTTCCTCCTGCTAACATTGTGGGTTTTTTTGTTCTTTCTCTAATTGCTTTAGGTGTAAGGTTAGGTTGTTTGAGATGTTCCTTGTTTCTTAAGGTAGGATTGTATTGCTCTGAACATCCCCCTTAGAACTGCTTTCACTGCATCCCATAGGTTTTGGGTTGTCGTGTTTTCATTGTCATTTGTTTCTGGGTATATTTTGATTTCCTCTTTGATTTCTTCAGTGAACTCTTGATTATTGAGTAGTGCATTGTTTATCCTACGTGTGTTTGTATTTTTTACAGATTTTTTCCTGTATTGATATCTAGTCTCATAGTGTTGTGGTCAGAAAAGATACTTGATATGATTTCAATTTTCTTACATTTACCAAGGCTTGATTTGTGACCGAAAATATGGTCTGTCCTGGACAATGTTCCATGAGCACTTGAGAATAAAGTGTATTCTGTTGTTTTTGGATGGAATGTCCTATAAATATCGATTTTCATCTTGTTTAATGTATCATTTAAAGCTTGTGTTTTCTTATTTTCATCTTGGATGATCTGTCCATGGGTGAAAGTGGGGTGTTAAAGTCCCCTACTGTGATTGTGTTACTGTCAATTTCCCCTTTTATGGCTGTTAGTGTTTGCCTTCTATATTGAGGTGTTCTAATGTTGGGTGCATAAATATTTACAATTGTTATATTTTCTTGGATTGATCACTTGATCATTATGTAGTGTCCTTCTTTGTCTCTTGTAATAGTCTTTGTTTTAAAGTCTGTTTTGTTTGATATGAGAATTGCTACTCCAGCTTTCTTTTGATTTCCATTTGCGTGGAATATCCTTTTCCATCCCCTCACTTTCAGTCTGTGTGTATCCCTAGGTCTGAAGTGGGTCTCTTGTAGACAGCATATATATGGGTCTTGTTTCTGTGTCCATTCTGCCAGTCTGTGTCTTTTGGTTGGAGCATTTAATCCATTTACATTTAAGGTAATTATCGATATGTATGTTCCTATTACCATTTTCTTAATTGTTTTGGGTTTATTATTGTAGGTCTTTTCCTCCTCTTGTGTTTCATGCCTAGAGAAGTTCCTTTAGCATTTGTTGTAAAGCTGGTTTGGTGGTGCTGAATTCTCTCAGATTTTGCTTGTCTGTAAAGCTTTTAATTTCTTCGTCAAATCTGAATGAGATCCTTGCTGTGTAGAGTAATCTTGGTTGTAGGTTTTTCCTTTTCATCACTTTAAGTATGTCCTGCCACTCCCTTCTGTCTTGCAGAGTTTCTGCCGAAGGATCACCTGTTAACCTTATGGGGATTCCCTTGTGTGTTATTTGTTGTTTTTCCCTTGCTGCTTTTAATATTTTTTCTTTGTATTTAATTTTTGATAGTTTGCTTAGTATGTGTCTTGGCGTGTTTCTCCTTCGACTTATCCTGTATGGGACTCTGTGCTTCCTGGACTTGATTAACTAATTCCTTTCCCATATTAGGGAAGTTTTCAACTATAATCTCTTCAAATATTTTCTCAGTCCCTTTCTTTTTCTCTTCTTCTTCTTGCACCCCTATAATTCAAATGTTGGTGCATTTAATATTGTCCCAGAGGTGTCTTGAGACTGTCCTCAATTCTTTTTATTCTTTTTTCTTTATTCTGTTCTGCAGTAGTTATTTCCAGTATTTTATCTTCCAGGTCATCTTATCCATTCTTCTGCCTCAGTTATTCTGCTGTTGATCCCTTCTAGAGAATTTTAAATTTCATTTATTGTGTTGTTCATGATTGTTTGTTTGCCTTTTAGTTCTTCTAGGTCCTTGTTAAACGTTTCTTGTATTTTCTCCATTCTGTTTCCAAGATTTTGGATCATCTTTACTATCAGTACTCTGAATTCTTTTTCAGGTAGACTGCCTGTTTTCTCTTCATGTGTTTGATCTGGTGGGCTTTTACCTTGCTCCTTCATCTGCTGTGTGTTTCTTTGTCTTCTCATTTTTCTTATGTTACTGTGTTTGGGGTCTCCTTTTCGCAGGCTGCAGGTTTGTAGTTTCCGTTGTTTTTGGTGTCTGCCCCCAGTGGCTAAGGTTGGTTCAGTGGGTTGTGTAGGCTTCCTTGTAGAGGGGACTAGTGCCTGTGTTCTGGTGGATGAGGCTGGATCTTGTCTTTTTGGTGGGCAGGTCCACATCTGGTGGTGTGTTTTGGGGTGTCTGTGACCTTTTCATGATTTTAGGCAGCCTCTCTGCTAATGGGTGGGGTTGTGTTCCTGTCTTGCTAGTTGTTTGGCATAGGGTTTCCTGCACTGTAGGTTGCTGATCGGTGAGTGGAGCTGGGTGCTGGTGTTGAGATGGAGATCTCTGGGAGATTTTTGCTGTTTGATATTACGTGGAGCTGGGAGGTCTCTGGTGGACCAGTGTCCTGAACTTTGCTCTCCCATCTCAGAGGCACAGCCCTGATGCCTGGCTGGAGAACCAAGAGCCTGTCATCCACATGGCTCAGAATGAAAGGGAGGAAAAAAGAAAGAAAAAGATAAAGTAAAAATAGTTATTACAATAAAAACCAAAAAATATTAAAAATTTTTTTTTTAACTGATTAAAAAGAAAGAGAAAACAACTAAACCAAAAAAGAAATCCACCAATGATGAGCACTGAAAACTATACTAAAAAACAAACAAACAATAAAACGGACAGACAGAACCCTAGGACAAATGGTAAAAGCAAAAGCTATACAGACAAAAATCACACACAGAAGCATACATGTACATACACACAAAAAGAGAAAAAGGGAATAAAATATATATCGTTGCTCCCAAAGTCCACCTCCTCAATTTGGGATGTTTCGTTGTCTATTCAGGTATTCCATAGATGCAGGTACATCAAGTTGACTGTGGAGATTTAATCCTCTGCTCCTGAGGCTGGTGGGAGAAATTTTCCTTTCTCTTCTTTGTTCCGCACAGCTCCTGGGATTCACGTTTGGATTTGGCCCCGCCTCTGCGTGTAGGTCACCTGAGGGCGTCTGTTCTTCGCTGAGACAGGATGGGGTTAAAGGAGCCGCTGATTTGGGGGCTCTGGCTCACTCAGGCCGGTGGGAGGGAGGCGTACGGAATGCGGGGCGAGTGTGCGGCGGCAGAGGCCGGCGTGACGTTGCAGCAGCCTGAGGCGTGCCGTGCGTTCTCCTGGGGAAGTTGTCCTTGGATCCCGGGACCCTGGCAGTGGTAGGCTGCACAGGCTCCCTGGAGGGGAGGTGTGGATAGTGACCTGTCCTTGCACACAGGCTTCTTGGTGGCGGCAGCAGGAGCCTTAGCATCTCATGCCCGTCTCTGGGGTCCGCGCTGATAGCCGCGGCTCACGCCCGTCTCTGGAGCTCCTTTAAGCAGCGCTCTTAATCCCCTCTCCTCGCACACCAGGAAGTAAAGAGGCAAGAAAAAGTCTCTTGCCTTTTCGGCAGGTCCAGACTTTTTCCTGGACTCCCTCCCTGCTTGCTGTGGCGCTCTAGTCCCCTTCAGGCTGTGTTTACGCAGCCAACCCCAGTCTTCTTCCTGGAATCCTATGGAAGCCCGAGTCTCAGCTCCCAGCCCTCGCCCGCCCCGGCGGGTGAGCAGACAAGCCTCTCAGGCTGGTGAGTGCCGGTCGGCCCTGATCCTCCATGCGGGAACCTCTCCGCTTTGCCCTCCGCACCCCTGTTGCTGCGCTCTCCTCCGTGGCTCCAAAGCTTCCTCCCTCCGCCACCCGAGGTCTCCGCCCGTGAAGGGGCTTACTAGTGTGTGGAAACCTTTCCGCCTTTACAGCTCCCTCCCACTGGTGCAGGTCCCGTCCCTATTCTTTTGTCTCTGTTTTTCCTTTTTTCTTTTGCCCTGCCCAGGTACGTGGGGAGTTTCTTGCCTTTTGGGAGTTACGAGGTTTTCTGCCAGCGTTCAGTAGGTGTTCTGTAGGAGCTGTTCCACGTGTAGATGTATGTCTCATGTATTTGTGGAGAGGATGGTGATCTCCACGTCTTACTCTTCCGCCATCTTGAAGCTCCTCCTCAATCTTCAGTTAATTTTTGTATGTGATGTGATTGAAGTACATCTTTTGGCATGTGAATATTCAATTGTTCCAGCATCATTTGTTGAACAGACTGCCCTCCATTGACTTGTGTTTGTATCTATTGAAAACCAAATATGTGGGTCTATTTCTGGACTCTGTTCATTTGATCTTTGTGTCCATTGTTTTGTCAATAACATGCTCTCTTGATTACTGTAGTAAAGATAGTAAGTCTTGAAAGCAATTAGTTATGAGTTCTCCAAGGTTGTTTTCCATTTTCAGAATTGTTTTGGCAGCTCTAGTCTTTGATTTTTCAAATGAATATTAATGTCAGCTTGTCAGATTCTAATTAAATCTTGCTGGGATTAAATCAAGCATGTTTGTTCTGTTGAAATCTTCAAATTCCTAGCTGATTTTTGAGTCTCTTTGATTTATCTATTGCTGAGAGAAGTGTGTTAAAAATCTTGACAGTTTCTTTCTATAGATATGCCCATTTTGCTTTTTAAAAATGTGCTTTGAGACTGTTTTGCAGTGTACATAGGTAGACAATTATCTTCCTGATGTACCTCATACTGTTATTTAGGGACTGAATTTATTACTAATGCACTTTGACTTAAAAGTCTATTTTGTTTGTTATTACTAACTACATGCACTTTCTTTCAGTTAGTTTTTGCCTGATAAATAGTTTTCTGTTTTTAAATTTTCTGTATGTTTGTTTTCTAGGTATTTCTTTTTTAAGTAGCTTGTGGTTTGGTTTTTAAGCCCCCCATTACAGTTTGTCTTCTACTGAAGCTTTTAGTCCATTTGTGCTTATTGTAATTACTCATATATTTCAGTTCATTTCTGACATCTTATTTTGAGCTTTCTGTTTGTCCTTCCCATTTCTGTTTTTCTCTTCTTTCTTGGCTTTTTTCACGTTGATCATATTTTGTCCTTCAGTTTTTCCCCTCTACTAGTGTGTAAATTGTACACATTCTGTTCTTTTTGAAGATACCCTAGGAATTTTTTAACATGTATACTTACGAAATTCTTAGTACACTTGACCTCTGTTTATTACTTTCCTGGCTTATATAAATATCATTATCATGAACTTAAGTTCTACTTTGTTGTTTGTAACTCACTAGAAAATTTTAAAATTTAGATTTATCATGCTATCTTGCATATTAGACCTTCCAGGTGAGATAATTTTTTGGAATCTTTAGAATTTACATTAGTGAAGGTGTGTTGGTAGCTGACTCTCTCAGGCTTTGTCTGATAAGCCTTCATTCTAGGTCAACAGATTTTATCATGTTCATGGTATCATTCTACTGTCCATTGGCATTCTTTGTTGAAATAATTATTCTTATTATCATTCCTGAGCACAGTTTCAGTATAATATGTGTAGATTTTTGTTTTTTATTATGCTACTTGGGATTTGTTGGGTTTCTGGATTCTGTGGGCTGATGTCTTTCATCAGTTGTGGAAAATTCTCTTCAAATATTGCATTTGCCCCATTGTTTTCTTTTAGAACTCTAAGTAGAAATCTGTTTTCCTCAGTATAAGTTCAGTATAATTTGTATAGATTTTTGTTTCTTATTATGCTACTTGGGATTTGTTGGGTTTCTGGATTCTGTGGGCTGATGTCTTTCATCAGTTGTAGAAAATTCTCTTCAAATATTGCATTTGCCCCATTGTTTTCTTTTAGAATTCTAAGTAGAAATCTGTTTTCCTCACTCTTCCATGTTTTTTTATGATAACCTGTCTTTCATGAATCCATTTTTTCCCTTTGTATTTAGCACTAAAGAGATTATCCAGAATTATCTTCATGTTCATTAATTATCTCTTCATACAGTCAGGTATTCCTACCATTTCCTTCTTTCTCTGTTTCTGTGTGTGTGTGTGTGTGTGTGTGTGTGTGTGTGTGTGTGTGTGTTCGTGTTCCTTTTAGCTAACCCACTGAGAATGTTCAAGTTGGGGTTTCTGGTACTGTGTATAATCCCTCATCTGTGGGTGCTACCTTGTGTAGATTACAGAGACTGTCTCTCTTTCAGTGCTAGATTACTTCTCTGGATTTTTCCTTTCTTTTTGCTGTGCTCAAAATGTTTCCTTAATTTTTTATGGTCGCAGACATGTACTTAAAAAATTATTTTAGGAGTTTATCATTTTTAGGTGTTTTATAATAGAAAACCTTCTCTGGACTTACAGTCTTGCTGTATTGCCAGAGACAGACTTTGTAAGTGTTCCTGCCCACCCCCACCCCAGTATTTAATTTGCTATTTCTTTCTTTTATGATTCTTATATTCCACTCTTTCCAGTACTAAGGAGAGTTAAGTATGTCCAGCTTGCTTTCCTCTCTTCTTTTTTTCTTTATGGTTTAGTTTGCTGTGCATTTTAAACCACTCACATACTTATATTTCATACCTACAAGAAGATAAAAAGAATAACATAATGAACACTGTGCCTACTATATAAGCTAAGCAGTAGAACATTACCAGTGTGGTTTGCTCCCTGTACTGGTTGCCTCCTCTCTTGTACCATACTTCATATTTAATTCTTCAGTTGTTTTGGGGGATGTGAAGTAGGGTGAGACTCTAAGTAGCTCCCCCAATGAAGAGTTTTTAAAATATATACTAGAGGGCTTCTCTGGTGGCGCAGTGGTTGAGAGTCGACCTGCCGATGCAGGGGACACGGGTTTGTGCCCCGGTCCGGGAAGATCCCACATGCCGCAGAGCAGCTGGGCCTGTGAGCCATGGCCACTGGGCCTGTGTATCTGGAGCCTGTGCTCCGCAACGGGAGAGGCCACAACAGTGAGAGGCCCGTGTACCGCAAAAAAAAAAATAAATAAATAAAATAAAATATATACTAGAGTTTTAATTTGATGAAATTTGAGAGTTGGGTTAGAGATTAATTCCTTGTCTAGTGCCATTTTCCCTTATTTCAATTTAAGAAAAAAGTTTATTCTGTAGCTTTCAGGTGATTTTGTCCTTTTTTTCTTTCACCTGCTTTCCACCTGTGGTAGATTAATGAATTGCCTACTCAAACATACTGTTCACTTTTTAAAGTAGTATTTGTTTAGAGTTTATTAACAAATTAATTTTTCACCCATCACTTTAAATTCTTTTGCAACTAAATCCTTGTGAAACAGGCCTACTTAAAATAATAATCCTTTTACTTAGCTCCTTTTCTAACTGGAGAATACATTTAAAGTAGATGTTTATGGTGCCTTTTTTTTTTTTTTTTTTTGCGGTTCGTGGGCCTCTCACTGTTGTGGTCTCTCCCATTGCGGAGCACAGGCTCCGGACGCACAGGCACAGCGGCCATGGCTCCCAGGCACAGCCACTCCACGGCATGTGGGATCCTCCCGGACTTGGGCACAAACCCATGTCCCCTGCAACGGCAGGCGGACGTGGGAAGCCCTATGGTGCCTTTTTATTTTTAAGTTTTAAATAACTATTTCTGTTTTGGTTTTGGTGGTTATTTTGACGTTTATTCTTTTGACCTGTTTGACCTCAAGGTGAAATTGGAGATAACTTTTAGTGCTAGGTAGTACCCAGGTAACTCTAAATTTAGCACCAGTATCAGAAGACTGTTCATCCCCTAGATGCTATTTCACTCTGACTCTTGGTGTCTTGGGCAGAAACTGAGTTGCTAATTTTGTCAAAGAATCTTAATGATGCCCCCACACGTACATAAAAAAAGGGTTGGCTTTGGGGCATGTCTGCCTACTGTGGGTATCTGAGTAAGATTACCAACTTTTTTCTGCTGATTTATATGGATTTGAAAAAGACAGTAATGAGTGATGGCTTTTATTTTCAGGAGTGTTTAAACTCTTAGAAGTGTACCAGTTTTCCCAGGGGAAAGTTCAGAGTTACCAATTGTTTTTTGAGTAATGCAGTTTCGTTTAAGGCATGACAGCTTTTTCTTATTTATTTATTTTTTAAAATCTTTATTTTATATTGGAGCCTAGTTGGTTAACAATGTTGTGTTAGTTTCAGGTATACAGCAGTGATTCAGTTATTTGTGTACATGTATCTGTTCTTTTTCAAATTCTTTTCCCATTTAGGTTATTAAAGAATGTTGAACAGAGTTCTCTGTGCTGTACAGTAGGTCTTGTTGGTTATCTATTTTAAACATAGCAGTGTGTACATGTCAGTCCCAAACTCCCAATCTATCCCTCCCTGCTGGTAACTGTCCTCTAAGTCTGTGAGTCCGTTTGTTTTGTAAATAAGTTCATTTGTATCATTTTTTATTTTTAGATTTCACATGTAAGCAATATCATAAGGTACTTGTTTTTCTGTATGTGACTTACTTCACTTAGTATGATAATCTCCAGGTCCACCCATGTTGCTGCAAATGACATTATTTCATTTTTAACGGCCGAGTAATATTCCATTGTATATATGTACCAAATCTTTATCCATTTATCTGTTGATAGACATTTAGGTTGCTTCCATGCCTTGGCTATTGTAAACAGTGCTACAGTGAACACTGGGGTGCATGCATCCTTTTGAACCATGTTTTCCTCTGGATATATGCCTAGGAATGGGATTGCTGGATCATATGGTATCTCTATTTTTAGATTTTTAAGGAACCTCCATAATGTTCTCCACAGTGGCTATATCAGTTTACATCCCACCAACAGTGTAGGAGAGTTTCTTTTTCTTCACACCCTTTCTAGCAATGATTGTTTGTAGATTTTTTGATGATGGCCATTCTGACTGGTGTGAGGTGATATCTCATTGTAGTTTTTTTTTTTTTTTTTTTGTGGTACGCGGGCCTCTCACTGCTGTGGCCTCTCCCGTTGCGGAGCACAGGCTCCAGATGCGCAGGCTCAGTGGCCATGGCTCATGGGCCTAGCCACTCCGTGGCATGTGGGATCATCCCAGACCGGGGCCCGAACCCGTGTCCCCTGCATCAGCAGGCAGACTCTCAACCACTGTGCCACCAGGGAAGCCCTCATTGTAGTTTTGATTTGCATT
This sequence comes from Phocoena sinus, assembly GCF_008692025.1. NCBI lineage: Eukaryota > Metazoa > Chordata > Mammalia > Artiodactyla > Phocoenidae > Phocoena > Phocoena sinus. The sequence continues at coordinate 93,844,351 of NC_045772.1, forward strand.
TCTCTAATAATTACCAATGTTGAGCATCTTTTCATGTGCCTCTCGGCCATCTGTATGTCTTCTTTAGAGAAGTGTTTGTTTAGGTCTTCTGCCCATTTTTTTTGATTGAGTTTTTTTCTTTTTTCTTTTTTTTTGATATAGAGCTGCATGAGCTGTTTATAAATTTGGGAGACTAATCCATGGTCAGTTGCACTGTTTGCAAATATTTTCTCCTATTCTGTGGGTTGTATTTTTTGTTTTGTCTGTGGTTTCCTTTGCTGTGCAGAAGCTTTTGAATTTAATTAGGTCCATTTGTTATTTTTGTTTTTATTTCCATTACTCTAGGAGGTGGATCAAAAAAGATCTTGCTGTGATTTATGTCTGAGTGTTCTGCCTATGTTTTCCTCTAAGAGTTTTATAGTGTCCAGTCTTACATTTAGGTCTTTAATCCATTTTGAGTTTATTTTCGTGTATGGTGTTAAATAATGTTCTAATCTTTTTTTTTTTTACATGCAGCTGTCTGGTTTTCCCAGCACCATTTGTTGAAAAGACTGTCTTTCTTCAGTAGTATCATCTTGCCTCCTTTGTCATAGATTAATTGACCATAGGTGCGAGGGTTTATTTCTGGGCTTTCTATCCTGTTCCATTGATCTATATTTCTGTTTTTGTGCCAGTACCATACTGTTTTGATGACTGTAGCTGTGTAGTACAGTATGAAGCCAGCAAGCCTGATTCCTCCAGGTCTGTTTTTGTTTCTCAGGATTATTTTGGCTATTTGGAGTCTTTTGTGTCTCCATACAAATTTCAAGATTTTTTTGTTTTAGTTCTGTGAAAAATGCCATTGGTGATTTGATAGGGATTGCATTGGATCTGTAGATTGCCTTGGGTAGTATACTCATTTTCACAATGTTGATTTTTCCAGTCCAAGAACATGGTATATCTTTACATCTGTCTGTATCATCTTCAATTTCTTTCATTAGCGTCTTAAGAATTTTCAGAGTACGCATATTTTGTCTCCTTAGGTAGGTTTATTCCTAAGTATTTTATTCTTTTCGATATGATGGTAAATGGGATCGTTTCTTTAATTTCTGATCTTTCGTTGTTAGTGTACAGGAATAAGATTTCTGTGTATTGATTTTGTATCCTGCAACTTTACTAAATTCATTGATGAGCTCTGGTTGTTTTCTGGTAGCATCTTTAGGATTTTCTGTGTATAGTAAGTATCATGTCATCTGCAAACAGTGACAGTTTTACTTCTTTTCCAATTTGAATTCCTTTTATTTCTTTTTTTTTTTTTTCTGATTGCCATGGCTAGGACTTCCAAAAGTATGTTGAATAAAAGTGGCAAGAGTGGATGACAGCTTTTTAGATATTGATCTCTTACTGGACTGAACCTGCATGAAGGAAAAAGTTAAAAATCCTTAATTATTTAGAAAAAACATTAGTTTTGTGATCTTTTCAGATTTATTTAGCATAGCTAAGGGTAGATGCAAGTCAACCAGTGTCAAAATAACGCAATCACGATGACTATACTATTTATATTACACATTTTGATGAAAATTTCTTGCTAGCCTAACATAATCCATCTTTTACCATTTTGGCAGCATCTTCTAAACTGAAGACCAAAGTTTTTTAAGGATATTTATTCTAATATTCTATATGTTTATATCTTATAAGTAAAATGAAACCCCGTTGTGTGTAATATATTGAATGAATTAACAAATTAAAACCTCCAATGAAGAGTTGCCACCATATGTATATAAAGAATTGTTTGTCAAAAGCTTGAAAAGTGGGCTTCCCTGGTGGCGCAGTGGTTGGGAGTCCGCCTGCCGATGCAGGGGACACGGGTTCATGCCCCGGTCCGGGAAGATCCCACATGCCGCGGAGCGGCTGGGCCCGTGAGCCATGGCCGCTGATCCTGCACGTCAGGAGCCTGTGCTCCGCAACGGGAGAGGCCACAGCAGTGAGAGGCCCGCGTACCGCAAAAAAAAAAAAAAAAAGCTTGAAAAGTTTTAGAAGAAATTTGAAAATTCATTTTATCCTCACAGATGTTTGTATATTTATTCTTAGTAGAATTTTAAACAGTAATTGTGAACTTTCAAAATACCATTTCTTAAATTATAAAACTTTTGAAAGAAATACGGAAGTGTTGTGTGTGGGAAGGAATTCGTTTGGCCCTTTGTTTCCTTTTGTGGTCTTCCACAGCTTAAGGCCTGAGTACCAACTGAGGCTAATTATTAGCTAATATTTAGGGTCAGCTGGTTAATGATTTAAACACATTAACAACACCTGTACAGGAACAGTGTGCTATGGATAAACAGGTGCTTGAGAAAGTCAGACTCCTCTTCACTCTTTCTAAACCCTGAGTGCACTAACATTCCTTTGGGAGCTTTTAGACAATATTGATGCCTGGGCCCCAATCCAGACCAATTTAATCAGAATCTCTGATGGAGGAACCCAAGTTACTGATATTTTTAATGAGTTTTTCAGGTCATTCTCAAATGCTGCCAGGGTTAAAAAAATGTATGCCTCAGGTGTTTCGTGCTGTTGCTGCTGTTGCTGCTGCTGCTGCTGCTGTTGTTGATGGTGGTGGTATTAATGTTGTTTTTATTAGTGTGTTTGTGTGGGAAAGCGTGTGCATAATCTAAGAAACATTGCACTTAAGGTAACTTGTATTAGTCCGTTTGGGCTTCTGTAACAGTATACCATAACTGGTGGCTTATAAACAACACAAATTTATTTCTCACAGTTCTGAAGGTTATGATGTCCAAGATCAAGGCACTGGCAGGTTTGGTGTCAGGGGCGGGCCTCCTTTCTAGTCGGCTGTTTTTTCACTGTAACTGCACATGGTAGAGGGGGCAAGGGAGCTTTCTTGGGCCTTTTAAATAAGGGCATTGATTACATTCACGAGGGCTCCAACCTCATGACCTAATCACCCCAGAGGCCATACCTCCTAATACCATCACCTTGGGAGTTAGGATTTCAACATATGATCTCGGGGGGCAGGGGAACATTCAGGCCATACCATAACTGAATTATGCACACGGTTCTGGTTTCTGAATATTCGAGAACTGGTTATCTCATGGTCATTATGTATTGGTGATTATTGGATTTTGAAGTTGTAAATGTGTAGATAAAGCAGACAGTTCAGTTGAATTTTCTTTTACGCCTCATTGTTTCATTGTTTATGGTGATGTAAGTGTCATATTTTGATGTTAAGTTGGCTTTTCCATCTGTCACAAATTGTTCCCTTTATATCAGTTTTCATCAAGATACTGTTTTAGGTAAGTGTACAAGTGGACGGTTCAGGATGTGATTTGCCTGACAGTTTTCTGCCAGTCATTCTCATGAATGTTGACATTGGCCCTTAATGAGAGGAGTCACAGTAGATTGAGGGAAGAGTTGTGAGATTTTTGAAACATGCCATTTCTAAGATAGCGGAGGTGGGGGGAGGTCTAAGATATGAGGCTTTGTTGGGACAAGAGTTGAAGTGACTTTGTCTAAACTTTTAAGTGATTGCATTTGGATCTAAAAATGTGTGTTAGGGGTTCCCTGGTGGCGCAGTGGTTGAGAGTCCGCCTGCCGATGCAGGGGACATGGGTTCGTGCCCCTGTTCGGGAAGATCCCACATGCCGCGGAGCGGCTGGGCCCGTGAGCCGTGGACGCTGAGCCTGCGCGTCCGGAGCCTGTGCTCTGCAACAGGATAGGCCACAACAGTGAGAGGCCCACGTACCGCAAAAAAAAAAAAAAAAAAAAAAAAAAAAAGTGTGTTAGTGTTCATAGTTTTAAGGAATAGAAACCCTTCTACTTTAAACAGAAAAAATATTTTTAAAGAGGATGTTGGCTTACTTATAGAATTTCATAAATGGTAGAATTGCCAAGCTTGGAATCTACATCCAGGGACTCTGCTGCAAATCATAGCACAGACCTGGTCCGGTGAAGGCACCACTGTTAGGTGGCATGCTTACCACTGTTTGTACTCTCTCACTGACATGAGGCAACAGGTAATCCGTAAACTGCTGCCAGTGCTCCCTTGTAAAACTGGATTAAAGAAGGATGAATGAACTTAAACTGGATTTAACTAGCCTTTGCTGTTACCCCCGCCTCACCAGAATGGATTGCTGTGGTCCTTGCTGCTGCAGCTGTTGCTTCCTCCTCTCCTGCCTCTACCTCCTCCTTTCCTTGGTGTGTCTGACTGGTAAAACCCAGATCTTACGCTCTTGTCGCAATTGCAAGGAAGGTTTGGAAAGAAAGTAGCTGGTGTTTTCAGTTTCTTTAGTTTCAGGTAGTGGTTCTGTCTCATAAGGTGGAGGATTCTTCAACCATAGTAAGGTAGTCTAGATGCTGGATAGCCCCCTAAAAATGCCAGCTATCCATGACAGAACATTTTGTAAGTGAATGGTCATAGGATTAGTCCATATTTTTGCCGTACTTTGAATACTGTATTTATTTTCCTTTCTCATGTTGAAAGAATGAATGGAGTGTGATGATAGATATAAAAGAAGATAGTTAATAGAAATATAAATTTTATAACTGGAATGGGCCTTAAGAATTATCTAAGCCAATCTAAAGAAGAAAATACTGATTATAAGAGTAATGCCATTCGCTGAGAAATCATCTTTACTCCTGTTAGTGAAACCAGTTTCTACCCCCATTAGTCCTCATAAAGAAGCTGCTGTATAAAGTAGAGAACAACACCCTTGTAGTTACATCAGTGACACATTTACTTGGTCTTTGTGCTGCAGTGTCAGGGCACAGTGCAGTTCAGTAGAAGCAGGTAAGGTGAGCTAGAGATGTGAACTGAGTACTCAAGGGCAAGGGCAAGGTTCTCCTCAAAAACTAATTTTGGGATTCCTGTAATACATCAGACATGTAATTGAAGTCCTCATAGGGCACGACTGAAATAATTTTACCTTTATTCTCTTCACCAGGCCATTAAAAAAAAAAGTCAGTGAAGCTCTATGTGTAGTTTTTAGGTTTGAGCAATGGGATATTCTAGTATATCCTCTGAGGTGACGTAATAGCAAAATGTGCATAGAAGAGAGACTAATTATATATTTATTAGGTATAAGCCAGTTTTAAATTTAGGGAAATAATGTTGTATAATAAAGCTTTATAGGTATTGCTATGGGAATCTGTACAGTGGAGAGAGTTATCAGTTTTACTCGGGAGGCTATTTCAGGTTGGTACTTTCTAGCTGAGCAGTTGTTGGCCAGAGGAACAAGGTATGGAAATGGGTAATAGCTTTTAGTCAGTAGGAACGCTGTGTGCCAAACTCTGTCCTGCCATTCATTGCACATTCAAGGAATAACAAATAGCTTGTAACTGGAGCATAGTATAGGAATAAGGGTATACATTAAAATAAAATTCTACCTGTATTTTTCAAGGATGTGGTCTCTGTAATAAGACCCACATACAAGATGGTCCAGGAGCAGGTGAATGCAGACCATTATTAAACTTTGGAGTACTGACGATAAATATGCTTGCCATTATATTAGATGGTTTTAGGATAGGGGATACAACTATGAATAAAACAAGGGCCTGGAATCTGGAGGCGTGGGAAACGTGTAAACAGTCCTGGTTATCATATGTGTTTGAGATGTACAGAGCACTGGAGGAGCACAGAGGAGAGTGTGCTTGAGGGAGTCATGAAATGCTTTCACCAAGGTGTGGTGACATTTCAACTGTCCTGAAGAATCAGGGTGTGTATGAGTGTCTAGAAGGAGGAGGGTGGCATTCCAGACAGTTAATATATCATTTTTATTATACTTAAAGGAGCTCAAAATGCATCACCATGTTTTCTTCAGAAAGAGGAATGTGGATAACAGCAATTTGGCAAAATTGCTATAGTTAACATTTTCTTTGGTAAGAGTAGGGAATTAAATTGATTTAACGTGCTGTTTATTTCAGGCTTATAAGCTGTACCTTCCAGTAGTGTTATATCAATGTTATTTCTGAATGAAATATATTCTTAGTATTGTGTCCACTAACTCTTAAATTTGTCAGCTAGACTGGGTGCCTAAGGATCATTTTCTCCAGGGTAATCAGTTTATACATGCACATGCAGAATTCCATTATGATGCATATTGTCAGAGCAAGGTTGTATTTAATAGAACCCATGGTCTTTCCTGTTCCTCAATAATAGAACCTTTTCTTTTGATTTGGTTACTGTATATTCTCTGTAAAAACAAATCATCCAAAACAAATGCTTTCATTATCTTCCAGTAATCACCACATATAGTTAAAATATGATACTAACACAAATAATCAAGGAGAGGGAAAACATGGGAAGTATAGCAGATTTCTTCACAGATTTTTTTTTTTCTCTTTGTATTGGGTTGGCCAGAAAGTTCGTTCGGGTTTTTCCGTAGGACGTTATGATAGTTCTGTCAGGAAATAGATATTATTGAATTCTCCAACCTTTTCTTCACTTAAAAGCCTAATCTACTAATCAAGGTAAAACATAACTGGTTCAGGGATGAGGAAGGCGAAGGGTGTATGAATTCTGCATGACCCTTTTCTTTTCACTTTCATTAAGTCAGAATTATTTTCACTGGCTTTAGTCCCAGTGATTTTAGAAACTTTCTCAAAACAAATTTTATGGCAAGAAAATGTTTTTGAGGACCCATGGCTCTTTATAGTTAGATTTTACCTTAACATCTGTCACATCATGTTCTTAGAATGTGGCATGACTCTTGCTTACACTTTGGGGTTGGCTTGGTTTCATATGCAACTCTTAATTGTAGTTTCTTTTGCCTTATTACTATAGTCCAACTGCATTGACTGGTAACATCCTTTTTATTTTATTTTCTGTCCACCTCTTCCTTAATTTTTACACTATTTTTTTTTGTTACTCTTTTGGCTGGTTCTTTGGATATAGAAGGAAGAACAATGATGTCAGTGTGCTCATTTCATCTTTATCTGAACTCACCGTGTTGCCCCCTAAACTCTGTCTCTAGTCCGTATTTTGTTGAATGACACCAATATGGACTTACTCACATTTGCCAAATCTTGGGAGCCATCCTAGTCTGGCCTTTATCTTTCTTCTCCCTCGTTGATCCATCCCTCAACTTTTATCTTCATCAGTTCTCATTTGGAATATCTGAGAAGTTTTGTTCCTTACTTCTCTTTCTCTAATTTCTTCCGCCTCTAGTCAGTCCCTCAGTATTATCAACAGTGATTTGTAAAAGGATAATAAGCACTTTACTTTTCTGCTTAATAGTCTTAAGTAACTTCTCATCCCTTATAGGCTATGCAGTCCAAGCTTCTTAGCACAGCAAAATAGATCCCATCTGTGGGACTTCTTTTGTTGCCTTGTGTCCTCCACAATACACAGTATCCTGCAGCTCTGCTGATCTTGCTATTTCTCAGATATGTCATGACTTCTTGTGTCCTTTGCATAAGCTGTGTCTTCCTCCTGGAACACTGTTTCCCATTTTGGCAACTGCCTTTATAAATAAAAGTATTACTTCCTCTGGTGAGCTTTTGTTGAGAACTCTTACATTCACTGGCTCGATTGGGTATCAATGCCCAGTACTCTTGTAGCAGCCTGTTCATACCTCTCTTGATAATAGTTAATCATTCCTTGCCTGGATTGCAAGTTTCATAAGGACAGTAGTTTTGCCTTGCTTATTTTTGTATTACCATGTCAAGCATGATGCTAAGCTCCTAATAGGTGGTCAGTACATTAAAAAAATTAAATAGTGTCTTGGTAACTTATAAAATATTTGTGTTTTTCTGTTGCCTGTTCCTCTTTCCTTTTCTGTATTAAGTATGTAATGAGTTTTTAGCTTAAAGTTTAATTAAATAACAAATGCAAATGTTCAGTATTTATAGATGAAATTTATTACTTTAAAAATATTCGAACAAATGAAAATACCAGCAAGCTTCAATTAAAAATTCTAAATTTTTATCAGATTCTCACCTGACAGATTTCTCAGTTTCATTTGTTGTAGTTGAAGCCTTTACCTGAGTGTGATCTGTGAAGTAACATGACATGATATATTTCTCAGGGTTGAGTACTGGAAGAGTTATTTATTAGCTTTGAGCAGTGGCATGCATATAATTTTATTTATTACTAAAATTCTTGTTGAGCTGACTAATTCATTTGTGACAACTTTTTATTACACCGTAAACTAGACACTGAGTTCTTGTAAGTTTAGTGCTTCTTTAGACAAGCTTAGTGGCAATTGTGAGACCTATGTAAGTTCTGTTATACAGGAAGGACAACGGCACTTATTTGTTGTATCCCTTTGATAGTGTGCAAATGCTTATGGTCAGCCCATATGAGTTCTTCATAAGTTGTCTACAAACTGTGATAAGTATTAGAGCACAGCAAAACAAGCTGTAGGAGCACATAGGAGGGAGTAACTCTACTTTGTCTAGGCAAGCTAGGAAAGGCTTCTACAGAAAAGAAGCTACCTTTGCATTAACTTTAAAAAATATTCTCTTGGGGGCTTCCCTGGTGGCGCAGTGGTTGAGAGTATGCCTGCTGACGCAGGGGACCCCGCATGCTGCGGAGTGGCTGGGCCTGTGCGTCCGGAGCCTGTGCTCCGCAGCGGGAGAGGCCGCGGTGGTGAGAGGCCCGCGTAATGCCAAAAAAAAAAAAAAAAAAAAAAGTCTCTTGATTCTTATTTGTGTTATAAGCAACTTTCTTGAGATATAATTTATATGCAAAAATGTATATTTTAGCATTTATAGCTTGATGAGTTTGATAAATGTGTGTATCAACCATTACCTCCCAAAAAAACCCATTTTATCACATCACTCCAGAAAGCTGCCTTAGTCCCTTTCAAGTCAGCTCCTACTTTCACCACGGTAACTACTGATCTGACTTCTGTCACTATAGATTAGTTTTGCTGAATCTAAAACTTCATATAATGGAGTCATTCTATAGGTACTCTTTTGAGTCTGGGTTCTTTTGTTTACCATTATTTAAAAAAATACATCCTTGTAGAATATGTGAGTAGTTAGTTTTTTTACATTGTTGAGTAGTATTCCATTTTATGAATATACCAGAGTTTGTTAATCATCCTATTGACGGGCATTTGATTTATTTCCAGTTTTTGTTTGTTATGAATAAAGCTTCCGCGAACTTACATGTACAGATCATTGTGTGGGTATGTTTTTATTTCTCTTGAGTAAATACCTAGAACTAGAATTGCTGGCTCATAGGGTTAAGTGTACATTTAATTTTGTAAGAAGCTGCCAAACTATTTTCCAAAGTGATTATACTAGCAGTGTATGAGAGTTCCAGTTGCTGTATCCTCACCAACACTGGGTATTGTTGGTCTTTTTAATGTTAGCCATTCTAGTGGGTATGAAGTGATATCTTATTACTGATTTAATTTTCATTTCCCTGATGATTGATGAGATTGAGCATCTTTTTATGTGCCAATTGGCCATTTATGTATCTTTTGTGAAGTATTAAATGATGCCTTCTACCCATTAAAAAAATTAAAGTAAAATTTGCACACAGTAAATTTACACTTTTTTGGGTGGCAGTTCTGAATTTAGACAAATGCTTACATTTGGGTAATCACTACCATAATTAAAATATAGAACAATTCCACGACCCCCCAAAATATATTCTTGGCTTTTTGTTATTAACCTTTCCCTCCACCTGCAGCTCTAGGTAACCACTGATGTGTTTTCAGACTGTGTACAGTTTTGTTTTTTCCAGAACGTGACATCAATGGAATCATGTCGTGTAGTGTTTGAATCCAGCTTCTTTCTCTTACCGTAAAGCATTTGAAGTTTATATGTGTTTATTGTATATGTCAGTGGTTCTTTTTTTCCTAAAAATATAAACATTTGTTAAATTATAACACAGATAGAGAAAATGTGCAAATCATATATATAAAGCAAATTAAGTTTATAAATGTGAATACACCATTATGAACAGCATATAGATAAGAGAAGAGTACAATACCAGCATTCTAGAAGTCCCCTCATGCTCTACTCCTTCCCCCAGAAGTAACCATTATTCTGACTTCCAACAGCTAAAATAGTTTCCCTTTTTTTTTTTTTGCACTTTTATTTTTATTACAGTGGTTCTTTTTATTACTCCTGAGAGTATTCCGTTGTTTGAATGTACCATAGTTTATCCATTCCCCATTTGAAGAATATTCAGTAGTTTTTGGTGACTATGAATACATCTGCTATAGACATTTTCATACAGGTTTTTGTGTGAATACATATTTAATTTCTCTTGAGTAAATACCCAAGAGTGGGGTTACTAGATCTTGTGGGAATGTTTAACGTCAGAAACTGCCAAACGGTTCTCCAAAGTAGACGCGCCATTTTGCATTAACACTAGCAGTGTACAAGAGTTTCAGTTGCGTTGCATCTTTGCTAGTACTTTGTATTGTCCATTTTTTAAAGTTTAGCCATCTTACTAGATCTGTAGTGATATCTCACTATAGTTTTAATTTTCATTTCCGTGATGAATAATTATGTTGACTCTCTTTTTGTATGCTTATTTGCCTTTGTATGTGTTTTGTTGATGTGTCTGTTCAGACCTTTTGCCCAGTTTTTAATTGGGTTGTCTTTTATTGAGTTTTAGGAGTTCTTCATACATTATAGATACAAGTCCTTTGTCAGATATGTACTACAACAGATTGAACGCGGAAAGCTCAGATTTTGTTATTGGCAACACATTGAAGTGACAAGGTCATTTCACGTATTTCCAAGAAAGTATCTGCCTGATACCTAAGTTTTATTAACCATAGTTTGTCGTTCATTTTTTTTTTTTTAAAGTAAAAATGGTGTTCCATGAAAAAAGCAGCTAGCTCAGTTGGCCAAGTGCTTTTTCTCAAGACAACCATTCTACATTCATATGCAGCAAAAGTACTTTCTCTGTAGATCCTATTTTGTCACACAGAATATTAAATGTGTAATCAAAGGTCAAGCTCTAATGAAATTAATCATCTTCTGCCTTACCAATGTCAGTGTTCATTGAGACTGACTTTTCTTTTGTATGTGGTGAAGAATAAATACAGTGACTGTTAGTACAGTTGGTTGCTACTCCCTGCAGTCTTACCCACCAATTGCTTTTGGACTATCAGTGCAAATATCAGCCCAGGTAGGTAGTTCAGGGTAATCTGTGCAATTCAAAAAAGTTATTCAACACTTTGAATATTTCAGCACCACTTACATTTATTGTTGTAAACATTCACATAGAAGATCTTTGATGATGAGTTGGTACTGACACGTGATGAACAAACAAAACGGCCATATCCTTAAATTTAGTCATATATAAGGCAAAAGCACAGTTTCTTAGATGACATTAACTTCCATCTTCATGTCTGCAGCTAAATTTTAATTTTGTGTTACTGTAGCTTTGGAAATTGGCAGCACTATGATTTCTTTTATTGGCTTTTCCTCTGGGAGGAATTCAGTAATGTTAACTGGAGAAAGCTTTATGAGTCTCTGTTTTTGTGAGTTTCTCCAGCTGGAAAGCTGTAATAAACATTGTTTGGCTTTTAATGAGGTCATGTTTACATTTAAACTATGCAATTCATTTTTCTTTAATCTCTGAATGATTGTCTCAATGCCTCAGCTTAACTGGAGCCATAATACTATTCACAAAAAGATGGCATGTATAAGCCAATGGAAAGATTGCTTTTGTAATACTTTTTCATTTAGTTTTGCTCAGGGCCTTGGAGTAGATTTCATCCCTTCTTAGAGTCAGAGAACTCTCTCTGATAGATCAGTATCATCTTTTTTAACATCTTTAAATGTAGGCAGTATAGCTGTGGGTTGAAGTGAGTTTTCTCATCTCGCCTTTTTCAGCCAGTGGTCCATTCTTAAATACAAGACAAATATAAGTAAATTTTCTTTTATTTTAAAATAGAATACTAGTAAATTTCAAAATAAAAACAGTTTAAAATAAAAACTTAAAGTTAAGGAATATTGTAAAACAAAGCAGTGTATTTGCTCCTTGATGTGTTTTTGCTTTGGGCACAGTAAAATTTCAAGACTTCAGAAGTAACAAGTTTTTAGATGATAATGAGGTACAGATTATAGCAGGTATAATCAAAGGTAGCTAGTAAGAGTGCAAAAGTGCTGGGAACTGAGTTAATCTCGGAACATGTATATAGTTATTTCCAAAACCTACCTTAGAAGCTTATGGAAAATATAATAGGTATACATTCCATGAGCCATCAGGGTGAAGTCATCACCACACCTTATATGTATCCATGAAAAACCTCCAGGATGAAAGTGAAAAAGGCTAAATAAATACATAAAACTTAGCAATATTATGAAAACAGTTTTGACCCTGTAGACCTCCTGAAAGGATTCCGAAGATCTCCAGGGATCTTTTTTTTTTTTTTAAATAACTTTATTTATTTATTTATAGTGGCGTTGGGTCTTCGTTGCTGCGCGCGGGCTTTCTCTAGTTGTGGCGAGCGGGGGCTACTCTTCGTTGCGGTGTGCGGGCTTCTCATTGCGGTGGCTTCTCTTGTTGCGGAGCATGGGCTCTAGACGCGTGGGCTTCAGTAGTTGTGGCATGCAGGCTCAGTAGTTGTGGTGCATGGGCTTAGTTGCTCCACGGCATGTGGGATCTTCCTGGACTAGGGCTCGAACCCGTGTCCCCTGCATTGGCAGGCAGATTCTTAACCACTGAGCCACCAGAGAAGTCTGTCCAGGGATCTTTGGATCACACTTTGAGAACCACTGCCCTAGGGTGTGGTCTGGATTCAGCCCTTTGAGGTGTCTCAGCTGAAGGTCCAGGGTGGTGTTGATGTTCTTTACTCTGTCTTGGCAGAACATGTAAGACCACCTGCATTGCTTGACTTCTGGCATTTTAGTTCTGTTCTCAACCTGATAATCCTTGAGGATCCTGTGCGTGCACAGCCTGGTTCTTGGTCCAAGGACTCATGGGGATCCCCCATGAGTCCCCCCCACCCACACCAATGTAACTTTCTCCTCTTTGGGGCCCTGCAGATTCCGGTCTTTTCTTTTCCCCAAATTCTCTCTGCCTCCTTAAGCTTGTTGAGACCACTGTTCCTAATTTCAGTTTCAGCTTTCCACACTTTGGTTGGGGAGTTGTCGCTAGGTTGAGTCAGGGTGATTTTTGGAGCTCACCTGGTGAGTTTCCTTTGTCTCATGGTTTGTGGTCTCGTGCTGCCTTATTTTCAGTTCCTAGAACAGCTGCCTCATATATTTTGCTTAATTTTATGATAATTTATAGCTATCTCAGTAGAAGTTAATGTGTAATAGCTGCAGTTTTGTGAGTTAATTATTGATGGTGGTTATCAGCTTTTTAAATTAGGGTGGAGTAAAATAGTATGTGCGAAAACATAGGGACAGAAAACTCAGGGTGTCTTTTGGGAAGAGCATGTAGTCGCTGTGTTTAGAGTAGGGTCAACAAAGGCAGGCCTGCATTAGCTCATTCCCCTGGGTTCTTAGTAGAAGTCATTGACTAAAAATCACTGAGTTTCCCCCTACAGCTCTGACTAGGCTTCACAGCCTTTATGAACAGAGTACCATACCAAGTCACTCATGGTTGGCTGTTAGGGGAAGGAAACAATTTGTCAACTTGGGGCTCTAACTATAGGATTCAAGGTAGGGAACACGAGGTGATGAAACTAGGAATTTAGGCTAGGCCTAAAGAATGGCTGTAACTTGCCTCAATTTTGCTTCCCTTTTCCCTTCCTAATGCTACTATTTCCATATATATAACACCTTTATATGTTACAAGCCCAATAAAACAAGTTTATAATTACTTTTTTGTGCAGTTGTCTTTTTAATCCATTAAGAGAAGAAAAGGGAAAAATATATTTGTACTGTCTTTTATAATTACCTACATAATTATCTGTATGAGTACTGTTTGCTTCTTCATGTGGATTTGAGTTAACATCTAGGTCACTTCTTTTTTGCCTGAAGAATTATCTTTGGTGTCTCTTGTAAGGCAGATCTACATGCCACAAATTCTCTCACTTTGTTTATCTGGGAATGTCTTTATTTCACCTTCATTTTGGAAAGATAATTTTGCTGTATGTAGGATTCTTGGTTGACATTTTAATTTCTTTTAGTGTGTCATCCTACTGCTTTCTGCCATCCATTGTTCTGATAAGAAATCAGCTCTTAGTTATATTGTGGTTTCTTTGCAAGTGATGAGTTGATTTTCTTAGTGCTCTCGATTCCTTTGTCTTTCAACAGTTTAACTGATGTGTATAGTTGTATATCTCTGTGTTTATCATACTTGGAGTTTATTAAACCTCATGGATGTACGGGCTAGTATTTTTTTTTTTTTTTTTTGCAGTACGCAGGCCTCTCACTGCTGTGGCCTCTCCCATTGCGGAGCACAGGCTCCGGACGCGCAGGCTCAGCGGCCATGACTCACTGGCCCAGCCGCTCCGCGGCATGTGGGATCCTCCCGGACAGGGGCACGAACCTGCGTCCCCTGCATCGGCAGGCGGACTCTCAACCACTGCGCCACCAGGGAAGCCCCGGGCTAGTATTTTAAAAATCAAATTAGGGAAGTTTTTGGTCATGATTTATTTGAAATATTGGAACCAAAGTACAATGATCATATTTAGGAAATTAACATTAGTACATTTCTATTATAGAATTTGACATGCTGTCAAATTTTGCCAGGTTTCCCAATAATGTCTTTGTAGCATATTCCCCAACTGATCAGTACAGGATCATACACTTTATATAGTTACTGTGTCTCTCTTTGTTTATTTATTTTTCTTTATTTTCTTTTTGGCTGCTTTGGTTCTTAGTTGCAGCACGTGGGATCTTTTTGTGGAGGCATGCGGGATCTTTTTCGTTACTGTGTGGTCTGCTGGAGCTTCTCTCTAGTTGCGGCTTGTGGGTTTTCTCTTCTCTAGTGGTACGTGGACTTTGTAGTTTGTGGCACGTGGGCTTAGTTGCCCCGCGGCATGTGGGATCTTAGTTCCCCAACCAGGGATCGAACCTGCGTCACCTGCATTGGAAGGTGGATTCTTTACTACGGGACCACCAGGGAAGTCCCTTACTGTGTCTCTTTATTTTCCTCCTACCTAGCTTAGTTCATCTGCCTTTCTTTGACTTTTATGACATTGATATTTTCAAAGGCAGTTGTTTTGTACAATGTTTAATTTGGTACTCTCTCTTTCCTTAATAATTTTATTCAGGTTATGCATTTTGGGACAGAAATAATATGTAAGAGAATATACATAAAACAGATGGTATGGGGGCTTCCCTGGTGGCGCAGTGGTTAAGAATCCGCCTGCCAATGCAGGAGACATGGGTTCAAGCCCTGGTCTGGGAAGATCCCACATTCTGCACAGCAGCTAAGCCCGTGCGCCACAACTACTGAGCCTGCACTCTAGAGCCTGCGAGCCACAACTCCTGAACCCGTGTGCCACAACTACTGAAGCCCGCGCACCTAGAGCCTGCGCTCCCAACAAGAGAACCTACCACAATGAGAAGCCCACGCACCACAACAGAGTAGCCCCTGCTCACCACAACCAGAGAAAAGCCCACGTGCAGCAATGAAGACCCAACACAGCCAAAAATAAAATAAAATAAATAAATTTATATATAAAAAAAGATGGAATGTTCTTCCCAGCATATCACATATATGATGCCAGTGTTGACGATGTTAATTTAGATGATGTGGATAAGGTGGTGTCCACCAAGTTTATTTTCTCTAAAGTTACCATTTTCCCCTTTGTCATTAATAAGTAATTTGTGAGGAGATACATTGAGACAGTGTAAGGTATCCTTTTTGCCAAAGAAACTTTGATCAGATGGTTTTTGTGTCCTGATGATGCTTGTCTTGAATCAGTTATTACCATCATGGTGGCAAAAAGATAGATGCTTAAAATTTCGATAACGGTTTCTAGGAGTTTCAGTTTTAGTGTTCCTGAGAGAGCTTTCTTTATCCAACAGTGATAATTATAAGATACTTGGTGGTTAACCTGCTTATGTCATGGGTTTATTTTTCATGATTTTTAGGTTCATGTACTGGACAGACTGGGGAGAAGTACCAAAGATAGAACGTGCTGGAATGGATGGTTCAAGTCGCTTCATTATAATAAACACTGAAATTTACTGGCCAAATGGACTGACTTTGGATTATGAGGAACGGAAGCTTTATTGGGCAGACGCAAAACTTAATTTCATCCACAGATCAAATCTGGATGGAACAAATCGGTAAGATTGCCTTATAAATTTATTTTTAAACTTTAAGTCAGCCCTATGATATCTTGATGTAGTAATCAAATTATAAAGCTTAATTTTATTAAGAAGTTAGCATATTTTTGGCTTAACTGTCAAAGGGGAAGAAGAATAGATTTTTAGTTTGCTTTTTAAAAAGGTAATGACATTTCTCATCTATCTTGGTGGCACTTAGAATTTATGGGTTGTATTTACTCCTTCTTTACTCTGAGCTAATTTAGTTCTGCAGTGGTTCTCAACCAGGGATAGTGCTTCCATTCTCTTCCAGAGTGTTTGGAAATGTGTGGAGAATTTTGGTTAACACTGGGATTGGGAGTACTACTAGCATTTTAGTTCCTGGGGGGCCAGGGATGCTAAACATCCTGTAATGTGCTGGGCACCTAATGTGACAAAGAGTCATCCTGTTCAGACTTACCCACCTCCCAGGTGCTGTTTGTGGAAGCTCATTTGATAAATCTGTAGACCAGGACAGGGTTGGCCAACTTTTTCTGCAAAGGGCCAGATCGTAAATATTTTAGGCTTTGTGGGCCATATCTCTGTTGCAGCTATTTACCTCTGCTGTTGTGGTGTGAAAGGAGCTATATATAATAGCTAAGGGAATGGGCATGATTGTGTTCCAGTAAAACTTTTTTTTTTTTTTTTTTTTTTGCGGTACGCGGGCCTCTCACTGCTGTGGCCTCTCCCACCACGGAGCACAGGCTCCAGACGGGACGCGCAGGTGCAGCGGCCATGGCCCACGGGCCCAGCCGCTCCGCGGCACGTGGGATCCTCCCGGACCGGGGCACGAACCCACGTCCGCTGCACCGGCAGGCGGACTCCCAACCACCGCGCCACCAGGGAAGCCCTAGTAAAACTTTTTTTGAGCCATTAGACTCTAGTTTGCTGACCCCTAGACTAGGAGAAAACCTACTGCATGTATGCTATACCCCAGTATTCACAGAAGACAAAGTTATAGTACATAAACATGGAATTTCTATTCAGATCATGTTCAGATTAAAAAAAAATTTTTTTTTATTGAAGTATAGTTGATTTACAATGTTGTGTATGTTCAGATTTTTAAAAAATATTTATTTATTTAGGCTGCGTTGGCTCTTTGTTGCTGTGTGTGGTCTTTCTCTAGTTGTGGTGAGCAGGCTTATCATTGTGGTGGCTTCTCTTGTTGCAGAGCATGGGCTCTAGGCACATGGGCTTCAGTAGTCGTGGCATGTGGGCTCAGTAGTTGTGGCACACAGGCTTAGTTGCTCCATGGCATGTGGGATCTTCCTGGACCAGGGCTCAAATCCATGTCCCTAGCATTGGCAGGCAATTCTTAACCACTGTGCCACCAGGGAAGTCCTCTTCAGATTTTTAAAAATACTTTATATATTCTTGTGTTTGGAAGATTATTTAGGTTTCTAGTGGTCTCATTCTAAGACCTTAGTAGAAGGAGGGAGCCTTAGGTGGTTGAAGGAATTTTTAAAAGTGTACACAGTTGTAACTTATCTGAATTGTGAGTCAGGAATCATTTATAAGTGTTGAAAACCAGGAAAGATTTAAAGAATATATTAAAGTGAACTTTTTCAAATCATGGAGTGAGAGAATTTTTTGCCTTGTTGCAAAAAAGAATGAAATGACTCACAACAGGATGGTTTAAAAATAATTAGAAATAAGTGTCAAAAAAAGTGATAAGTATATGATGAATATAACAACATAATTGCTATGTTTGAACTTCAAATTTGTCTTTGAGAGGGATACTAGGAAGTGAATATGGCCACTCTGTAGGTTTTTGACTCTCAGAATACCCCGCAAAAAACCAGTGGAACAAGATAGCAAATCTGAATACTTACCGTAAAGTTAACCTCAGGCATCCAGAAATGAAAGCAGGTAAGGGCAGACCACTAACAACCACAAGACCTCCATAGTATTACTGTCTGTGCAAGAGTAAGCTGAGAGAGTGAGTAAAGTATTTCACTGAACTTAAAAGCAGGGGACCTCCAAAATAGCCCCAGCTATTTACTAGACAGTGTAGTGGGCTATATTAAGAGCAGTAGCTGAAATGAGAGTGGGGGGTTGCCCACTCCAATATGAGAGGCAAGTGCAGTGTGTCCGTGGTAAAGACAGAAGAGGATAGAGCAGTCTGGCTCCAGAGAATTCTCAAAACAGACCTGCTGGAGTTCTCTACCAGGACAGGGTACTACAGAGTAGAGACAGAGTTGAATAGAATAGCATCAAAATTCAGCACAGTAGGGAAAATTAAGGAATGAAAGGAGAAGGAAAGAGAAGGTTCAGATAAGGATGGGCAGAGGAAGAGCTGGGATATCTCAGAAAGGGAGCTCCCATAGTTTTTAACATGTGAAAACAGAAGAGTGAATTCTGTAAAGTTAGAAAAACTACGCTGAACACCACTATGTTCTAAAAGTTTAGGAAAACTAATTTCACATAAATAGAAACATAAAAGTATCAAGGTATAAAATCCCATTTAAGGTTACTATGAAGAATATCTTATATTTATAACAGTATTTTAAGCTAATAACAGCTAAACTTTAAATGCGTACTTAGGGACTTCCCTTGCAGTCCAGTGGTTAAGACTCCACGCTTCCACTGCAGGGGGCTCGGGTTCAATCCCTGGTTGGGGAACTAAGATCCTTCATGCTGCATGGTGCGGCTAAAAGGAAAAACCAGAAAACAAACAAACAAAAAAAAACAAACCGTGTACTTAAACTCTACATTTTTTCTCTGCACATTTAGTGTTTGTGATGTCACAATGCATATCTTTATACCTTGTGTATCCATTAACACATTATTATAGTTAGTTTTTACTCCTTTCGCTTTTAAGTGATTTGCTCACCACCATTGCAGCATTAGAATATTCTGAATTAACCCTATATTTATCTTTACCAGTGAGATTTATACTTTCATATGTTTTCCTGTTACTAATTAGCACTCTTGTTTCATGTTGAAGAAGTACCTTTACCATTTCTTTTAAGGCCGATACAGTGGTAATGAACTCCTTCAGCTTTTGCTTGTATGGAAAACTCTTTATCTCTCTTTTCATTCTGAAGGACAGCTTTGCTGGGTACAGTATTCTTGGTTGGCAGTTTTTTCTTTCAGCACTTTGACTGTATCATGTCACTCCCTTCCAGCCTGCAAGGTTTCTGCTGAAAAACCTACTGATAGTCTCATGGGGGTTCCCTTGTGTGAGACAGCTTGTTTTTTTCTCTTGCTACTTTCAAGATTCTCTCCTTGTCTTTAACTTCTGACATTTTACTTATAAAGTGTCTTGGTGTGGGTCCTTTTGGATTCATCTTTTTTGGAAGTTTCTGGGCTTCCTGGATCTGGATGTCTGTTTATTTCCCCAGGTTGGGGAAGTTTTCAGCCATTATTTTGGGATAAGCTTTCTTCCCCTTTCTCTCTATCGTCTCCTTAGGGGACCACGGTCATGCAAATAGTAGTCCACGTGATGGTGTCCCATAAGTCCCTTAAGCTATTTTCACTTTCTTTTATTGTTTTTTCTTTTTGCTTCTCTGACTGGATGAATTCTACTGCCCTGTCTTTGAGTCTGCTGACCCTTTCTTCCCCTTGATCTAGTGTACTCTTGTACCCCTCTGTTGAATTCTTTATTTCAGTTACTGCATTCTTCGGCTCTCTGATTTCTGTTTGGCACTTTGTTCTCTTTTAATTTTTGTTGTTGTTGTTGAAATTCTCACTTTGTTCATGCATTGTTCTCCTGACGTCAGTGAGCATATTTATGATGGTTGTTTTGAACTCTTAATCACGGAAATTACGTATCTTTGTTTCATTATGAAGTCTGTTTCTGTAGGGGTTTTTTTGGTTTGTTTGTTTGAAACATATTCCCTTGTTTCTTCATTTTCCTTGACTCTCTGTGTTGGTTTCTGTGCATTAGATAAAACAGCCACCTCTCCCAGTCCTGACAGAGGAGTCTTGTGTAGGATATGAACCTTAGCATTCAGCTTGGCCTGAGCTCTTGGTTGTCTCTCAAACCTTTGTGATTGTCCAAGCTGGCTTCTTTGTTCTTCTTGCTCCCAGTAGTTGAGTGTGTGCGAGGATTTGTCAAGTGTTCCATAGAGGAGGATTGCAGTTGGTACCTAGGTGAAGGCTGTTTGGAAGTCAGACCCCCAGGCAGCAGGGAATATACAAGTAGTTTGAGCCCTTCTATGGAGAATCTTGGAGATAGGCTTTTTTTGCCTGCTCCTTCTGTTCTGGACCCAGCTTATAGCTGTGAAAGAGGTTCCTCCTGTACCCATTAAAAACTGCTTCATTGTTTGCCACAGTCCTGTGGGATTTGTCAGTGCAAGCCCTGTTGACTTTCAAAGCCAGGTGAGCCAGGGGCCCATTCTTTGAGTGGCATCCATGAAATCTGGGGTACCAGATGTGTGTACAAGCTGATTCTGTGTGGAAATACTGGAGATTTGGAGTGGGCTAGTGGGAGAAGGCAGAGGTGGTATCTGCTGGCTTCCCTGGTCTCCTAGGAGGATTGCAGTTAGCCCCTGGATGTCTGCCAAGTTAGGAGCCTGAGCATTAGACAGCAGCTTTTAAAGTATGAAAATAGACCTCTTTTAGGGAAGGACTGGGAGATGAGCAATTCTGACTGCTCCCTCTGTGCTGAGCTCTGCTGGGCTCGACGTCTTATGTAAGCCTAATGGGAATCGAAAACAAAAACCTGTCATAGATATACAAAAGATTAATAGAAAAATCATCAAATCACAAAGAGAGGAAGAGAAGAAGGGAACAATTGAAATACAAAACAGCCAGACAGCAACAGAATGGCAATAGGAAGCCTGTACCTATCAATAATTACTTTATATGGAAATGGACTATATTCTGCAATGAAAACATGTAGAGTAGCTGAATGGATAAAACACAAGACTCACTGTATGTTGCCTGCAAGAGACTCACTTCAGCCATAAGGAAACACACACTTTGAAAGTAAAGGGATGGAAAAATGTATTCCATATGAATGGAAACTGAAAGAAAGCAAGGAAGCTATACTTATATGAAACAAAATAGATTCTAAGCTGCAGACTGTAACAAGAGACAAAAAAGGTCATTATATAATGATAATGGAGTCAGTCCAAGAAGATATAATTTTGTTAATACACCCAACATAGGAGCACCTCCATATATGATGCAAATATTAACAGGCCTGGAGAGAGTAATAGACAGCAATACAACAATAGTAGGGACTTCAGTACCTCACTTTCAGTAGTGGATAGATCACCCAGGCAAAAATCAATAAGCAAATATTGGACTTAAAGTACATATTAGACTAGGTGGACTTAAGAGATGTTTAGAAACATTCCATCTAACAGCACCAGAATACACATTCTTCTAGAGCACACGTGGAACACTCTGGAGAATAGATTATATGTTAGTCCATAAAACAAGTCTTAATAAATTTAAGAAGGTTGAAATCATAAAACAGGTATCTTTTCTGACCACAGTGGTATGAAACTAGAAATCAGTTACAAGAAGAAAACTGGAAAAGTATCACCTCATACCTGTTAGAGTGGCTTTTTTCAAAAAGACAAGAAATAACAAGTGTTGGTGAGGATGCGGAGAAAAGGGAACCCTTGTGCACTGTTGATGGGAATGTAAATTGGTGCAGCCACTGGGGAAAACAGTGTAGAAGTTCCTCAAAGAAAGAAAAATAGAACTACCATATGATCCAGCCATTCCACTTCTGGGTATATGAAGAAAACAAAAACACTTAACTTGAAAAGATACATACACTTCTATGTTCATTGCAACATTTTTTACAATCACCAAGATAAGGAAACAACCCAAGTGTCCATTGATGGTTGGATGGATAAAGAAGATGTAGTATATATGTACAATGGAATATTATTCAGCCATAAAAAAGAATGAAGTATTGCTATTTTTGACAACATGAATGTATCTTGATGGCATCATGCTAAGTGAAATAAGTCAGACAGAGAAAGAAACACCATATGATCTCACTTACATGTTGAATCTAAACAACAAACGAACCAAAAACCAAGCTCATAGATACAGAGAACAGATTGGTGGTTGCCATAGGCAGGGCAGGGTATGGGGGTTAGTGAAATGGTTGAAGGGAGTCAAAAAATACAAACTTCCAGTTATAAAATAAGTAAGTTCTGGGGATGTAATGCACAGCATTGTGACTATAGTTAATAATACTGTTTTACATATTTGAAAGTTACTAAAAGAGTAAATCTCGGGCTTCCCTGGTGGCGCAGTGGTTGGGAGTCCGCCTGCGGATGCAGGGGACACGGGTTCGTGCCCCGGTCTGGGAAGATCCCACGTGCTGCAGAGCAGCTGGGCCCGTGAGCCATGGCTGCTGAGCCTGCGCATCTGGAGCCTGTGCTCCGCAAAGGGAGAGGCCACACAGTGAGAGGCCTACGTACTGCAAGAAAAAAAACAAACAACTTCCCAAAATCAAAAGTTGAGAACCAGAAGGCTTCACTGGTGAATTCTACCAGACATTTGATAAAGAATTAGTACCAGTCCTTCTCAAAGTCTCCCGAAAAATAGAAGAGGAGGGAACTCTTACAAACTCATTTTAAGTGGCTAGCGTTACCTTGATATCAAAACCAAACAAGAAGCCTACAAGAAAAGAAAATTACAGGCAATATTCCTAATGAGTATAGACGCAAAGATCCTCAACAAAATACCAGCAAACTGAATTCAGCAGCACATTAAAAGGATCGTATACCATGATCAAGTGGAGTTTATTCCAGGGATACAAGGATGGTTCAATATATGCAAATCAATCAATGTGATTCAGCACATTAACAAAATGAAGGATACAAGAGATGTGATGATCATGTGATCATCTCAATAGGTACAGAAAAAGCATGTGACAAAATTCAGCATCCGTTCATGATTAACTCTCAGCGAAGTAGGTATAGAGGGAACATACCTCAACACAGTGAAAGCTATATATGACAGACCCACAGCTAATATCATTCAAAAGAGGAAAGCTGAAAGTTTTTCCTCTAAGGTCAAAACAAGACAAGGATGTCCACTCTTGCCACTTTTATTCAGCATAGTACTGGAGGTCCTAGCCAGAGCAGTTAGGCAAGGAAAAGAAGAAAAGGCATCTATAAAAAGGAAGAAGTAAAGCTATATTTGCAGATGATCTGATGTTATATATAGAAAATTCTAGAAACCACCACAAAACTGTTAGAACTAAAAACAAATTCAGTAACATTGCAGGATACAAAATCAGTATACAAAAATCAGCTATGTTCCTGTTTGCTAATAATAAACTATCAGCAAAATTAAGAATATCTTATTTACTATATCATCAAAAAGAATAAAATACCTAATATTAAATTTAACCAAGGAGGTAAAAGACCTGTACACTGAAAACTATGACACTGATGAAAGAAATTGAAGAAGACATAAATAAATTGAAAGATATTTTATGCTCACAGATTAGAAAAATTAATTTGTTAAAACGTCTGTACTACCCAAAGCCATCTACAGATGCAGTGCAATCCATATCCAAGTTCCAGTGACATTTTTCACAGAAGTAGAACAAACAATTCTAAAATTTGTGTTGAATTACAGAAGACCACAAATAGCCAACGGAATCTTGAGAAAGAATAAAGCTGGAGGCATCACACTTTCTAACTTCAAACTGTATTACAAAGATGTAGTAATCAAAACGGTATGGTATTGGCATAAAAACAGACACAGAGACCAGTGGAACAGAATAGAGAGCCCAGAAACAAACCCATGCATAATTGGTCAATCAATTTATGACAGAGGAACCAGAATATCCAGTGGGGAAAGGATAGTGTTTTCAATAAACGGTTTGGGAAAACTGGATATCCACATGCAAAAGGATGAAACTAGATCCCTATCTTTTTTTTTTTTGCATTACACGGGCTTCTCACTGTTGTGGCCTCTCCCATTGCGGAGCACAGGGTCTGGATGCGCAGGCTCAGCGGCCGTGGCTCACGGGCCTAGCCGCTCCACGGCATGTGGGATCTTCCCGGACCGGGGCACGAACCCGTGTCCCCTGCATCGGCAGGCAGACTCTCAACCACTGCGCCACCAGGGAAGCCCTAGATCCCTATCTTATACCACACACAAAATCAACTCAAGGTGGCTTAAAGACTCCAGTATGAGACCTGAAACTATAAAACTTAGAAAAGAACAGAGTGTAAGCTCCTTGACATTGGTCTTGGTTATGATTTTTTGTGTGTGTTTGACACCACAAGCAAACAGTATGGAGGCTCCTTAAAAAATAAAACATATTAATTCCATATGATCCAGTAATCCCACTTCTGGGTATTTATCCAGAGGAAATGAGAACAGGATCCTGAGGAGATATCTGCACTTCCATGTTCATAGTAGCATTATTCACAGTATCCAATACATGAAACAATCTAAGTGTCTGTTAGCGGATGAATGGATAAAGAAGATGTGGTATATACACATTCAGTAGAATATTGTTCAACCATGAGAAGGAAGGACATCCTGCTGTTTGTGGTAACATGCACGGACCTTGAGGCCATAATGCTCATTGAAATGACCCAGATAGAGGAAGACAAATATTGCATGGTATCACATATGTGTGGAATCTTTAAAAAAAAAAAAAAAAAAAAAGTCAAACTCACAGAAACAAAGAGAAGAAAAGTGGCTGTCAGGAGATTGGAGGAAATAGGAAGGGGTTGATGGAAGGGTGTGAACTTTCAGCTATAAGATGAATAAGGTCTGAGGATTTAGTATAGAGTTGACTTTTTTTTTATTGCGGTATGCAGGCGCTCACTGCTGTGGCCTCTCCTGTTGCGGAGCACAGGCTCCGGACGCGCAGGCTCAGCGGCCATGGCTCACGGGCCCAGCCGCTCCGTGGCATGTGGGATCTTCCCAGACTGGGGCACAAACCCGAGTCCCCTGCATCGGCAGGCGGACTCTCAACCACTGTGCCACCAGGGAAGCCCTACAGTTGACTCTTGAACAACATGAGTTTGAACTATGTGGGTCCATTTATGTTCAGGTTTTTTTTTTTTTTTTGGCAGTACGCGGGCCTCTCACTGTTGTGGCCTCTCCCGTTACGGAGCACAGGCTCTGGACGCGCAGGCTCAGCAGCCATGGCTCACGGGCCCAGCCGCTCCGCGGCATGTGGGATCCTCCCGGACTGGGGCACGAACCCGCGTCCCCTGCATCGGCAGGCGGACGCTCAACCACCGCGCCACCAGGGAAGCCCTATGTTCAGGTTTTTAAAAATAAATATGTACTACAGTACTATATGATTTGTGCTTGGTTGAACCTGCGGATGTGGAACTTCAGATATGGGAGTTCCAGCTGTAAAGTTATACACAGATGCAGGGGTTTGCTTTAATCCCTGTGTTATTCAGGGGTCAGCTGTATAATATTGTGACAGTCGTTGATAACACTGTACTGTGTAATAGAAATTTGTTAAGAGAGTAGAACTAAAATGTTCTAACCAAAAAACCCCCCCAAAACACGAAACCCTAAAAAGTAAAACAACCCCCCCCAAATGTGTGAGATGTGATAAATAACTAGATGAGGGGAGGGGTATTCTTTCACAATTTATATATGTATCATATCATTACTATGTACACTTTATGTATCTTTCAAATTTGTTTGTTAATTATACCTGGAAAAAGCTGAACAAAAAAAAAAGTGAGGAACAGAATAATGTCCTTACATAAAAATCTCCCCAGAAAGATATGATCATAGAACACATTAAACCTCCGTTTTAAAATGCACTATCACTAATTGAGACACCAGTATCACATGTCAAAGACCAACATAAATTAAAATTAGGAAGTTCAGAGGTGAGATGCCAGAACTGAGGAAAGAATTACAAATAAAAGAAAAAAATCATTTCAGAAAAGTTAGCTAAACTAGAATGGACACAAGAGTGAGTAAACAGAAAAGATCTTTAAACAGAAGTTGAAAAGGGGGAAAAGTTTAAGGACTAAAAAGAAATGTAAAAAATGAACAGGATTTGAGAGAAAGTAACAAATATTAAAGATAGGCAAAGAAGAAAAATCACATAGATAAAAAAGACTCTTAGGAAGATAACTTATGTAAAGGAATAGGACAAATATGAGGAACTATAATTAAGGAAAAGGTTTTTAAAAGAAGATTTGAAATAACAGATAGAGAACCGTATGTACCTGGTAATATAAGCTAAAGCTTATACAAGATATAAGTAAAATCACTCTATACAAAAAGGAAAATATTCCTTTAAGAATAAAATAGGGCTTCCCTGGTGGCACAGTGGTTGAGAGTCCGCCTGCCGATGCAGGGGACACGGGTTCGTGCCCCGGTCCGGGAAGATCCCACATGCCGTGGAGTGGCTGGGCCCATGAGCCATGGCCGCTGAGCCTGCGCATCCGGAGCCTGTGCTCTGCAACGGGAGAGGCCACAACAGTGAGAGGCCCGCGTACCGCAAAAAAAAAAAAAAAAAAAAAAAAAAAAAAAAAAAAAAAAAAAAAAAAAGAATAAAATAAATGACTTTTTAAAAGGAAAAGAAAATTAGATTCACATTAGGCTTTCTCACAGCAACACTCCCTGTCAGGATTAAATGGAATAGTATTTTTAAGATATTGAAAGTAAGAAGGTGTGAGCCAGTGATTTCTTCCCCCAGCAAAAGTGATTTTCCTTATACAAAGCCATAGACAAGTTTTATCAACATGCAAGAAATCAAGAAATACTGTTTCCCTGAGTCATTCTGAAAATGGACTAGTGGCTGAGCTTTAGATAATCAAAATGATGAGCGATATAACAAAATAAGGCTTGGTGAAGAGCATCAAACATATAATTAACTTGTATTAAGACTGAAGGAGGATTAAGATTGAGAGTATGGTATATAAGGTCTAGATAATGTAGGTAAAGCACCACTCTAAAAAACAGAGTGAAGGGACTTCCCTGGCGGTCCAGTGGTTAAGATTCCGTGCTTCCACTGCAGGGGGCATGGATTCAATCCCTGGTCGGGGAACTAAGATTCCACATGCCTTGCAGAGCGGCCAAAAAAGAATAAATAAATAATAAAATAAAATAAAATTTTAAAAATAGAGTGAAAGAGGTATTACATGCAAAAAATAATAACTAGAATTATGACTTATAACATTATACCAGAACATATAAGATTATTAGAAATTTCATGTAATGTCTGAAACATTTATATTAACATATTTCCATACAAATAACCCAAAGATAGTTCAGTATTAGTTTTTTTTAATTTTAAAATTTAATTTAATTTTTTTTTTTGTACAGCAGATTCTTATTAGTCATCAATTTTATACACATCAGTGTACACATGTCAATCCCAATCGCCCAATTCATCACACCACCATCCCCACCCCCCCGCAGCTTTCCCCCCTTGGCATCCATACCTTTGTTCTCTACATCTGTGTCTCAACTTCTGCGCTGCAGACCGGCTCATCTGTACCATTTTTCTAGGTTCCACATACATGCGTTAATATATGATATTTGTTTTTCTCTTTCTGACTTCAGTCTGTATGACAGTCTCTAGATCCATCCACATCTCAACAAATGACCCAATTTCGTTCCTTTTTATGGATGAGTAATATTCCATTGTATATATGTACCACATCTTCTTTATCCATTTGTCTGTTGATGGGCATTTAGGTTGCTTCCATGACCTGGCTATTGTAAATAGTGCTGCAGTGAACATTGGGGTGCATGTGTCTTTTTGAATTATGGTTTTCTCTGGATATATGCCCAGTAGTGGGATTGCTGGATCATATGGTAATTCTGTTTTTAGTTTTTTAAGGAAACTCCATACTGTTTTCCATAGTGGCTGTATCAATTTACATTTCCACCAACAGTGCAACAGGGTTCCCTTTTCTCCACACCCTCTCCAGCATTTGTTGTTTGTAGATTTTCTGATGATGCCCATTCTAACTGGTGTGAGATGATACCTCATTGTAGTTTTGATTTGCATTTCTCTAATAATTATAGTGATGTTGAGCAGCTTTTCATGTGCCTCTTGGCCATCTGTATCTCTTCTTTGGAGAAATGTCTGTTTAGGTCTTCTGCCCATTTTTGGATTGGGTTGTTTGTTTCTTTAATACTGAGCTGCGTGAGCTGTTTATATATTTTGGAGATTAATTCTTTGTCTGTTGATTCGTTTGCAAATACTTCCTCCCATTCTGAGGGTTGTCTTTTCGTCTTGTTTATGCTTTCCTTTGCTGTGCAAAAGTTTTTAAGTTTAATTAGGTCCCATTTGTTTATTTTTGCTTTTATTTCCATTACTCTAGGAGATGGATCAAAAAAGATCTTACTGTGATTTATGTCAAAGAGTGTTCTTCCTATGTTTTCCTCTAAGAGTTTTATAGTGTCCAGTCATACATTTAGGTCTCTAATCCATTTTGAGTTTATTTTTGTGTATGGTGTAAGGGAGCATTCTTATTTCATTCTTTTACATGTAGCTGTCCAGTTTTCCCAGCACCACTTATTGAAGAGGATGTCTTTTCTCCATTGTATATGCTTGCCTCCTTTGTCAGAGATCAGTTGCCCATAGGTGCGTGGGTTTATCTCTGGGCTTTCTATCTTGTTCCGTTGATCTATGTTTCAGTTTCTGTGCCAGTACCATATTGTCTTGATTACTGTAGCTTTGTAGTATAGTCTGAAGTCAGGGAGTCTGATTCCTCCAGCTCCGTTTTCTTCCCTCAAGACTGCTTTGGCTATTCGGGGTCTTTTGTGTTTCCATACAAATTTTAAGATTTTTTTTTTAGTTCCATAAAAAAATGCCATTGATAATTTGATATGGATTGCATTGAATCTGTAGATTGCTTTGAGTAATATAGTCATTTTCACAATATTGATTCTTCCAATCCAAGAACATGGTATATCTCACCATCTGTTGGTATCATCTTTAATTTCTTTCATCACTGTTTTATAGTTTTTTGCATACAGGGCTTTTGTCTCCCTAGGTAGGTTTATTCCTAGGTATTTTATTCTTTTTGTTGCAGTGGTAAATGGGACTGTTTCCTTAATTTCTCTTTCAGATTTTTCATCATTAGTGTATAGGAATGCAAGAGATTTCTGTGTGTTAATTTTGTATCCTGCAACTTTACGAAATTGATTGATTAGCTCTAGTAGTTTTCTGGTGGCATCTTTAGGATTCTCTGTGTATAGTATTGTCATCCGCAAACAGTGACAGTTTTACTTCTTCTTTTCCAATTTGTATTCCTTTTATTTCTTTTTCTTCTCTGATTGCCGTGGCTAGGACTTCCAAAACTATGTTGAATAATAGTGGTGAAAATGGGCATCCTTGTCTTGTTCCTGATCTTATAGGAAATGCTTTCAGTTTTTCACCATTGAGAATGATGTTTGCTGTGGGTTTGTCGTATATGGCCTTTATTATGTTGAGGTAGGTTCCCTCTATGCCCACTTTCTGGAGAGTTTTTATCATAAATGGGTGTTGAATTTTGTCATAAGCTTTTCCTGCATCTATTGAGATGATCATATGGTTTTTATTCGTCAGTTTGGTAACATGGTGTATCACATTGATTGATTTGCGTATATTGAAGAATCCTTGCATCCCTGGGATAAATCCCACTTGATCATGGTGTATGATCCTTTTAATGTGTTGTTGGATTCTGTTTGCTAGTATTTTGTTGAGGATTTTTGCATCTATATTCATCAGTGATATTGGTCTGTACTTTTCTTTTTTGGTAGTATCTTTGTCTGGTTTTGGTATCAGGGTGATGGTGGCCTCATAGAATGAGTTCAGGAGTGTTCCTTTTTCTGCAATTTTGTGGAAGAGTTTGAGAAGGATGGGTGTTAGCTCTTCTCTAAATGTTTGATAGAATTCACCTGTGAAGCCGTCTGGTCCTGGACTTTGGTTTGTTGGAAGATTTTAATCACAGTTTCAATTTCATTAGTTGTGATTGTTCTTTTCATATTTTCCATTTCTTCCTGGTTCAGCCTTGGAAGGTTATACCTTTCTAAGAATTTGTTCATTTCTTCCAGGTTGTCCGTTTTATTGCCATAGAGTTGCTTGTAGTAGTCTCTTAGGATGTTTGTATTTCTGTGGTGTCTGTTGTAACTTCTCCTTTTTCATTTCTAATTTTATTGATTTGAGTCCTCTCCCTCTTTTTCTTGATGAGTCTGGCTAATGGTTTATCAATTTTGTTTATCTTCTCAAAGAACCAGCTTTATTTTTATTGATCTCTGCTATTGTTTTCTTTGTTTCTATTTCATTTATTTCTGCTCTGATCTTTATGATTTCTTTCCTTCTGCTAACTTTGGGTTTTGTTTGTTCTTCTTTCTCTAGTTCCTTTAGGTGTAAGGTTAGATTGTTTGAGATTTTTCTTGTTTCTTGAGGTAGGCTTGTATAGCTATAAACTTCCCTCTTAGAACTGCTTTTGCTGCATCCCATAGCTTTTGGATTGTCGTGTTTTTGTTGTAATTTGTCTCCAGGTATTTTTTGATTTCTGCTTTGATTTCTTCAGTGATCTCTTGGTTATTTAGTAACGTACTGTTTAGCCTCCATGTGTTTGTGTTTTCTACGTTTTTTTCCCTGTAATTCATTTCTAATCTCATAGCGTTGTGGTCAGAAAAGATGCTTGATATGATTTCAATTTTCTTAAATTTACTGACGTTTGATTTGTGACCCAAGATGTGATCTGTCCTGGAGAATGTTCCATGCGCACTTGAGAAGAAAGTGTAATCTGCTGTTTTGGGATGGAATGTCCTATGAATATCAATTAAATATATCTGGTCTATTGTGTCATTTAAAGCTTCTGTTTCCTTATTTATTTTCATTTGGGATGATCTGTCCATTCGTGTAAGTGAGTTGTTAAAGTCCCCCACTATTATTGTGTTACTGTCCATTTCCTCTTTTAGAGCTGTTAGCACTTGCTTTCTGTATTGAGGTGCTCCTTTGTTGGGTGCATACATATTTATAATCATTATATCTTCTTCCTGGATTGATCCCTTGATCATTATGTAGTGTCCTTCCTTGTCTCTTGTAGCATTCTTTATTTTAAAGTCTATTTTATCTGATATGAGCGTGGCTACTCCAGCTTTCTTTTGATTTCTATTTGCATGGAATATCTTTTTCCATCCCCTCACTTTCAGTCTGTATGGGTCCGTAGGTCTGAAGTGGGTGTCTTGTAGACAGCATATATATGAGTATTGTTTTTGTATTCATTCAGTGAGCCTGTGTCTTTTAGTTGGAGCATTTAATACATTCACATTTCAGGTAATTATCAATATGTATGTTTATGCGGCCATTTTCTTAATTGTTTTGGGTTTGTTTTTGTAGGTCCTTTTCCTCTCTTGTGTTTCCCACTTAGAGAAGTTCCTTTAGCGTTTGTTGTAGAGCTGTTTTGATTGTGTTGAATTTTCTTAGCTTTTGCTTGTTTGTAAAGCTTTTGATTTCTCCATGGAATATGAATGAGATCCTTGCCAGGTAGAGTAATCTTGGTTGTAGGTTCTTCCCTTTCATCACTGTAAGTATATCATGCCACTCCATTCTGGCTTGTAGAGTTTCTGCTGAGAAATAAGCTGTTAACCTTATGGGAGTTCCCTTGTATGTCATTTGTCATTTTTCCCTTGCTGCTTTCAATAATTTTTCTTTGTCTTTTATTTTTGCCAATTTGACTACTGTGTGTCTCGGCATCTTTCTCCTTGGGTTTATCCTGTATGGGACTCTCTGCCCTTCCTGGACTTGGGTGGCTATTTCCTTTCCCATCCTAGGGAAGTTTTCGACTATAATCTCTTCAGATTTTTTCTGGGGTCCTTTCTCTTCTCCTTCTGGGACCCCTGTAATACGAATGTTGTTGTGTTTAATGTTGTCCCAGAGGTCTCTTAGGCTGTCTTCATTTCTTTTCATTTTTTTTCTTTATTCTGTTCTGCAGCTGTGAATTCCACCATTGTTTCTTCCAGGTCACTTTTCCATTCTTCTGCCTCAGTTATTCTCGTATTCATTTCTTATAGTGTAGTTTTCATTTCAGTTATTGTATTGTTCATCTCTGTTTGTTTGTTCTTTAATTCTTCTAGGCCTTTGTTAAACATTTCTTGCATCTTCTCAGTCTTTGCCTCCATTCTTTTTCCGAGGTCCTGGATCATCTTTACTATCATTATTCTGAATTCTTTTTCTGGAAAGTTACCTATCTCCACTTCATTTAGTTGTTTTTCTGGGGTTTTATCTTGTTCCTTCATCTGGTACATAGCCCTCTGCCTTTTAATCTTGTTTATCTTTCTGTGAGTGTGTTTTTTGTTCCACGGGCTGCAGGTTTGTAGTTCTTCTTCCTTCTGCTGTCTGCCCTCTGGTGGATGAGGCTACCCAAGAGGCTTGTGCTAGTTTTCTGATGGGAGGGTCTGGTGGTAGGTAAAGCTGACTGTTGTTCTGGTGGGCAGAGCTCAGTAAAAGTTTAATCTGCTTGACTGCTGATGAGTGGGGCTGGGTTCCCTCCCTGTTGGTTGTTTAGCCCGAGGCAACCCAACACTGGAGCCTACCTGGGCTTTTGGTGGGGCTAAAGGGCTCAGGCCAAGGAGTACTTCCCAGAACTTCTGCTGCCAGTGTCCTTGTCCCCACGGTGAGACACAGCCACCCCCCGCCTCTTCAGGAGACCCTCCAACACTAGCAGGTAGGTCTGGTTCAGTCTCCCCTGGGGTCACTTCTCCTTCCTCTGGGTCCTGAAGCACACACTACTTTGTGTGTGCCTTCCAAGAGTGGAGTCTCTGTTTCCCCCAGTCCTTTTCAAATCCTGCTAGCCTTCAAAGTCTGATTCTCTAGGAATTCCTCCTCCCGTCGCCAGACCCCCAGGTTGGGAAGCCTGACGTGGGGCTCAGAACCTTCACTCCAGTGGATGGACTTCTGTGGTATAAGTGTTCTCCAGTCTGTGGGTCACCCACCCAGCAGTTATGGGATTTGATTTTACTGTGATTGCGCCCCTCTTACCGTCTCATTGGGGCTTCTCCTTTGTCTTTGGATGTGGGGTATCTTTTTTGGTGAGTTCCAGTGTCTTCCTGTCGATGATTGTCCAGCAACTAGTTGTGATTCTGGTGTTCTCGCAAGAGGGAGTGAGAGCACGTCCTTCTACTCCGCCATCTTGGTTCGTAGTCCCCAGTTCATTGCTTTGAATGTTGGTAATAAAGAGAATCAAGCAATTTATCTTCCCTTTTGTATATGAATCTACCAGTAGCTAACAAAGTAGTAGATATGAGAAAGCTATTCCAGCTAATAAATGATAGAAATAATATAATTAGAATATCAGCATTTTATAACTTCCAGTGAACTATTAGATCTAGGCATTGAACATCAATGGCTACTGACATCACAGGAAAAGAACAGACACTGCCATCTGAAGGAAGAAAAGAGCATCCTCTTTCATTTTGCCAAAAGGGTCAGTTCATCAGGAATCTGATGAAACTTGGAATTTGCAGGAAATTTGTGGGAGAAATAAAGGACAGAGAAACATATTGAACTGCACCATGAGTATGCATCAGCAGATTCAGACATACAGGTCACACATCCCAGGTCCTTGAACAGATAAACTGCAAAGAATGGTGAGGGAACCTGTAGATTAAAACAGTCTTAGAGGGCTTCCCTGGTGGCGCAGTGGTTGAGAGTCCGCCTGCAGATGCAGGGGATACAGGTTCGTCCCCCGGTCGGGGAAGATCCCATATGCCGCGGAGCGGCTGGGCCCGTGAGCCATGGCCACTGAGCCTGCGCGTCTGGAGCCTGTGCTCCGCAACGGGAGAGGCCACAGTGGTGAGAGGCCTGCGTACCGCAAAAAAAAAAAAAACAAAAAAAAAAAACCAGACTTAGAAAAGAAACTTACGGTTACTAAAGGCAAAGGGCGGGAGTAAGGATAAATTAGAAGTTTGGGATTAAAACATACATATTATATATATAAAATAGATAACCAACAACGACCTACTGTATAGCACAGGGAACTATACTCAATATTTTGTAATAACCTATGATAGGAAAGAATCTTAAGATATATATAAAACTGAATCACTTTGCTGTACACCTGAAACTAACACAGCATTGTAAATCAACTGTATTTATATTTCATTTTAAAAAGAGACTGAAAAGACAGTGTGAGTGGAGGGATGAATAGGCACAGAGGATTTACATTTAAATGGTGAAAATACTTTGTATGAAACTATAATGATACGTACATTACTCCAGACCCATAGAATGTACACCACCAAGAGTGATCTTTAAGGGTAAACTGTGAACTTTGGGTATGATGACTTTGCACTTGATTTCAAGGCTTCCCATAAAGCCAGAGTAGTTAAAACAATGAGGTACTAAATCTGAGCATAGATAGGTATCAGTGGAACAAAATAGGGTTCAGAAACTAGGGTATATATGGTTAGTTGACTTTAACATAAGTATCAAGGATGTAAATGTGTTCTTTTAACTGCTTGACAGACACTGAAGTAAAATAATAAACTTTAAAAACTGGGAGGAATATAAAAGCCCTTTCTGTGAAAAAATTTTAATTCCTAATTAGTAGAGTCAGGTTTTCAAATTAAGCTTATTAAAGTTATTATTAAGGTTATTAAAGAAAGCTTTGGTTTGTCAGTGTTCTTGTTCAGCAGCAACTGGAAATGTGAAGAATGGTTGGAGGCAAGTGTAGAGAGATGGCTAGGAGCCAGATCCCGCTGGGGCTAAGATGCAGCATTTGAATTTTAACGTGAAGTTATTGAGAGTCATTGGAAATTTTCAAGTAGCAAATTGCCGCGGATGGATTTGTCTTTGAAATACCTTTGGTAGTTGTGTAGAAAATGGTTTGAAGACTAATTATTTCACCCATAAGTCTTCCAATTAATCGTCATTGTTCTCCAGTAAAGTACAGACTCTTCACTATAACTTACACGATCTAATTTATTGACCTTGTTTTAGACAAGTATTCTCACCGCTTCCTCCCTTGCCTACTATGCCCCAATCCTAACAAACCACTTGCGACTCCCTGATGGTGTCTATGATGACTCCTAGGTTTCTGCTTTTAATGGCTGGTTTGATGGTGAGGTAGAAAATTCAGGAAAGGAGGATATATTCTTTTTCATTTCTTTACTTCTTTCTTTCTTTTTCTTTCTTTTCTTTTTTTTTTTTTTTTTTTTGCGGTACACGGGCCTCTCACTGTTGTGGCCTCTCCCTTTGCAGAGCACAGGCTCCAGACACGCAGGCTCAGCGGCCATGACTTATGGGCCCAGCTGCTCCGCGGCATGTGGGATCTTCCCGGACCAGGGTATGAACCCGTGTCCCCTGCATCGACAGGCAGACTCTCAACCACTGTGCCACCAGGGAAGCCCTTTCTTTCTTTTTTTGATGTAGAAACAGAATGAGATTGAATTCAGCTTTGGACATGTTTGCGTTTGCATTTGAGTTGCTTACGGAAAACTATGGTGATAAAGTCTGGGGAGCTTTGGATATATGAGCCTGCAGCTCAGCAGAGCGGTCTCAGAGGGAGATTTAGATTTATAGCCATTATCAAGTTAATGGTTATTAAAGCCATGGGCTATAAACATAGGGGAATTTTACATCAGTGCTAGAGACTTAGGCAAAGATAATAACCACATACCAGAAACCTTGAAGAATTTCTTCAAGACTGAAGGATGTCCCAGTCTGACTGAGCTGTTGCATGATTAGCCATCCTTGTTTGCCTGGTTCCAGGAACCCCCTCAGACCCAGGCAAATCAGCATGGTTGGTCACCTACTGAGTTTGTGAAGAATCTGCTTCCCAAAGAAGCAAATTGAAGAGATTTACCCACATAAACAATAATAACCACAACTCTAGAGAAGGAGGGCTGAAGGTGAGGGTGATGAGAGGGAGGTAGGATAAGGTGGAAGGTAGGCCTCATCTGGATTCTGTTAGCACCTCTGGGAAATGTACCAGGCACTAAAGGACACGTACCTTATGACAGCCATACTTGACATGATTGAGCATCTTACGCAAACATCAGAGGTGTAGTTAAAGCTGGCTCTGAATGAGTACAGTGGTGCCAGAGAATAAGCAGGGTCCTGATATCAGCAGACTTCTTGGTGCTACCAGAAACATGCAAAAGAAACAGGAATATGCTGCTATTATTGGTAGCTTCAGATCCCACCGCCCTGTGCTCTGCACAGTATAATTTGATTTCCAAATTAAAATGAAGTTGTGATAAATCAGAAATTTATTTGCCTTCTCCCTTCTTGATCTGAAAGCTTGGACCAAGAATTTTCAGGCTGCAGCAGAATTAATCTCAACTTCCAGTAATGTACGGTCTTCCCTCTGAAAGCCTTCCCTCCCTGCTAGAAAAAAACAACAGGGCACATGAGAAGATACTACAGTTCGAATGAACGATCCATGTTAAAGAATCAGAACAATGTCTTCCTGTAATTTCCTGTAAAATGCAGGAGAAAAAATTATAGAAGTTCAAGAAGACACAGCATGTATGAAAACAGAGTAAATAGTATGAAAGAATGCATTCAAGACTGGTGAAGACAGAATGATAATAAAGAGCATGATTGTTCAATTTAAAAGTTTAAGCAAAAAAAAAAAAGTTTGAGCAGCGTCAACCAGATAAATGACTGAAAAAAAAATAAGTGAAATGGAAGGTAACCTTGAGAAATTCTCCCACAAATTGTAGAAGTAGGGATGAAAACAATGGAATAAAAAGATCTGAGACATGGAGGTTGATCTAGGAGTTGTTCTGTTACTGCAACAGGAAGACATTATTATTAGATGTGCAAGGAGTCAAAATATGCCATTTATATCACTCTTTCTGAAAAAGTCACTTGCTACACTTCAGAAGACTGATAGAGATGAAGTACAATGTAGAGCTCAAGAGTGAGGATATCGGATAATTAAATATTTGTGAAGAATGAAACCAGTTAAACATGGAGTTAAATCTAGTAATTACTGTTAATGTAGGATCACATATGATTTTAAAACATAAAGATAATAAAATTGAATAAAACAGTTTGTATAGCCTCCAGATCCCTAGAGGCATTTTAAAAATCATATAAATCCAGTGTAGTAGGAAAAGTCCATGAAAAAATGGAGAGGTGGAGTATAAGGAAGAATAAAAAATGGAAGTTATAAGAAAAGAGTAAGGTCAAACAGCTATGCTGTTAAATATAAATGGAAGAAATAATCTGAATGTTAAACAATATTTTTTATACACTTCCTTATTGTGAAATATTTAAGTTCTAATTCTTTTACTTGTATAAATACTGATGGAATAAAGAGGAGCCTATATGAATCTGCATCTTTTATTACATCTTTAGAATTCATTACAAGAAGTAGGATTTGTATGTCAAGGTGCAGAGTTTTAAGGCCATCTTTTTTTTTTATAATGGAATGATTTTACTAATTTCCACTGTCACACACAGTATATATTCTGTATATCTAATCTACCATTTTTTTACGTTTAGTTTAGCTAAGAAAAGATAATTTCATCCTTTTTGAAATTTTTTTTTTTTTTTTTTTTTTTGGCGGTACGCGGGCCTCTCACTGCCGCGGCCTCTCCCGTTGCGGAGCACAGGCTCCGGAGGTGCAGGCTCAGCGGCCATGACTCACAGGCCCAGCCACTCCGCGGCATGTGGGATCTTCCCAGACCACGGCACGAACCCATGTCCCCTGCATGGGCAGGCGGACTCGCAACCACCGCGCCACCAGGGAAGCCCCTTTTTGAAATTTAAAAATATATTTTATCTGTATTTGCGTTTTTTTCTTTACTAGTGAGAGTGAATATTTTCCATAGTATTAATTATAGTGGATTCTCATGATTCATGGTAGTTAATTTTATAAAGTTGTTGTGAACATGGAAATATAGTGAGCCCTGAACCATTGCTCTAAGGAGAAATACAGAATTAGTTTCCTGCTAGACTGTTGTCAAAAAATTTTCGTCAACTGATCATTACATAATTTCTAAAATATATGTTTATGTTTAAAGACACCTTATTTAATATATAATGTTGAATGTTGGCAATATGGGTTTTTAAATTATAGCACAGCCATTCAGTGCAGTGTTATATAGCCTTTAAAATTAACGTGAAAGCAATATTTAATAATATGTTGAAAATCTTTACATTGTGAAATGAAGATGGGTCATTATGATGCAGTAAATGCTGTGCATTTACAAAAATTCACTTTTGTAAAAAAAATACAGTCAGGGGCTTCCCTGGTGGCGCAGTGGTTGAGAGTCCGCCTGCCGATGCAGGGGACACGGGTTCCTGCCCCGGTCCGGGAAGATCTCACATGCCGCGGAGCGGCTGGGCCCGTGAGCCATGGCTGCTGAGCCTGCGCGTCCGGAGCCTGTGCTCCGCAACGGGAGAGGCCACAACAGTGAGAGGCCCACGTACCGCAAAAAAAAAAAAAGTACAGTCAGATATTGTTTAAACAAGATGAGAGGATGAGTTGGAGTCTTTCAAAATACATAAATTAACCATTTTTTCTCAGGGCATATTAACAGTTACTAAGATGCAGCAAGGACCTTGGGACCTGCTGCATATATACCCAGTGAAGAAGCTCAGTAATTATAGGTGGTAAATGCTCTTTATTCCTGGTTTGGTGCAGGCGCCTCAGTTGTTTCTTGGTTTGGCTCAGCTGTCTTCCTTCGTCCTGTTGGGGGCTACTATTTAGAACTAATGAATTTTTACCAAATTCTTAATTCTAAATTCCATTGGTTAGTTGGTTTCCTGTTATGTCTTAGTTGGTTTCATGCTGTACCTTAACTATTTATAGAAGAAACCAGGTTTTCCATTCCTTGATCATTGGAAATTGCTTGTATTTGTGTATATACATGTACATATTGTACATATGCACATAATAAAGGACTAGAAAGATATACTTTTTATTTCCACATTTTTTATAGTCAACATATGTGTATTCTTTATATTATCAGGAGAAAATAATTACTTTGGAAAAAGTAAATACCAGATTTTGCCGACATGGTTTAGGTCCCTTCATGCTTCTCCTTTGCCTCTACTCCAGATACATTATTAACTTTACTTCAGTCTGTCCTGCCTGTAATCCTCTTGAATACAGTGTAGCTCAGTCTTCCTTCACATGAGGCTCAGATGTTTAAGACACTATTCAAGTTAATTGCCTATTTTTAAATTGGGTTATTTTATTATTGAATTGTAAAAATTTTATGTATTCTAGATACAAGTTCTTCATTGGATATATAATTTAGAAATAAAGTTCAAACTATTAGTTTTTTCTTTTGTTAAAGGTGTTTTTGATGTAGTAAGAAATCTTTGCCTAACCCAAAGTCACAAAGATTGACACTTATGTTTTCTTCTAAGAGTTTTATTGTTTTAATTCCTAACATTTAGATCTATGATCCATTTTGTGTATGATGTCTTACACTTTTTTATTAATTTATTTCCAAGTATTTGGGGTTTTTTATGGTGTTGTGAATGAATTATTTAATAAATTTCAATTTTTCTGTTTTCTCAGCACCATTTATTAAAGAAACTGTCTTTTCTCCATTGGATATTCTTGGTTCCCTTGTTAAATATTAGTTAACTGTATCACTTTTTGTATTTTCATTGGTAGTCTATAGAAATCAATTTATTTCTGTATATTGATCTTGTATCCTGCAACCTTGTTGAATTAATTACATCTGTGAGGCTTTTTTCTTTTAAATTCTTTTGTATTCTCTGCATACAGAATTGTGTCATCTGGGAATAATGACAGTTTTACTTCTTCCTTTCCCATCTGGGTGCCTTTTATTCTTACTTGATAGTACTCACTAGGTCTTAGGCTGACTAGAAGACATCCTTGCCTTGTTCATGATCTTTGGGGGAAATCATGAAAATTTTTTTTTCTTTTTTTGCCATTGAGTAGGATCTTAGCTA
This sequence comes from Phocoena sinus, assembly GCF_008692025.1. NCBI lineage: Eukaryota > Metazoa > Chordata > Mammalia > Artiodactyla > Phocoenidae > Phocoena > Phocoena sinus. The sequence goes on from NC_045772.1 coordinate 93,884,312, forward strand.
TAAGTTTTCTGTAGAGACCTTTTAATCAGGTTTAGGAAGTTCTCATCTATTCCTAGTATCTTCGGTTTTTACCATGATTGCGTATTGGATTTTGTCCAGTACTTTTTCTGCATCTGTTGAGATGATCATGGGGTTTTGTTTTTTATACACATGGTGAATTTTATTAATTGGTTTTCAGTTGTTTAACCAATCTTGCATTCTTGGAATAAATCTCACTTGGTCATGTTTTAGAATCCTTTTTATTTATTTCTTTTTTTAAAAATAATATTAAAAAAATTTATTTTTGGCTGCGTTGGGTCTTTGTTGCTGCATGTGGGCCTTCTCCAGTTGTGGCAAGCGGAGGCTACTCTTCACTGCCGTGCGCAGGCTTCTCATTGCAGTGGCTTCTCTTGTTGCAGAGCATGGGCTCTAGGTGTGTGGGCTTCAGTAGTTGTGGCATGTGGGCTCAGTAGTTGTGGCTTGCGGGCTCTAGAGCGCAGGCTCAGTAGTTGTGGCTCACAGGCTTAGTTGCTCCACAGCATGTGGGATCTTCCTGGACCGGGGCTTGAACCTGTGTCCCCTGCATTGGCAGGTGGATTCTTAACCACTGTGCCACCAGGGAAGCCGTAGAATCCTTTTTAGATGTTTCTAGATTCAGTTTGCTAATATTCTGTTGAGGATTTTTATGTGTTTATTCATGAGAAATTGGCCTGTAGTTTATTTTTCTCTGTGCTGTCTGGCTGGTTCGTATCAGTGTAATACGAGCCTCATAGAATGAGTTGGGAAGTGTTCCCTCTTCCTCTATTTTCTGGAAGAGTATGTGATATTATTTCTTCTGTAAAATTTTTTTTTTTTTTTTGTGGTACGCGGGCCTCTCACTGTTGTGGCCTCTCCCGTTGCGGAGCACAGGCTCTGGATGCATAGGCTCAGAGGCCATGGCTCACGGGCCTAGCTGCGCTGCGGCATGTGGGATCTTCCCGGCCTGGGGCACGAACCCGTGTCCCCTGCATTGGCAGGTGGACTCTCGACCACTGTGCCACCAGGGAAGCCCTCTTCTGCAAATATTTAACAGGAGTCATTAATGAAGCTATCTGGGCCTGGGGATTTCTTTATGGAAAGATTTTAAATTATTAAGTCAATTTCTTTAATTGTTCTAGGTCTTTACATTTAATTTCTTCTTGAGTGAGTTTTGGTAATTTGTTTCTAGGAATGTTTCTATTTCATCTAAGTTTTCCATTTTGTTGGCATAAAATTGTTCATGGTATCTTATAATCCTTTTAATTTCTAAGGTCAGTAGTGATGTCCCTCTTTTATTCATAATTTTATTCACAAATTTCCCAATTTCTTTTTTTGTCAGTCTAGTGAAAGGCTTGTCAACTTTGTCGATCTTTTAATAGAACCCACATTTGGTTTTATTTATTTTTTTCTGTATTGTCTTTTTCTGTTTTATATTTCATTTGATTTCCACCCTAATATTTTAAAATTTTCTTGCTTTGGATTTAGTTAGCACCCCCCCTCCCCCGCCGCCCCGTTTCTTAAGGTTGAAGCTTAGATTATAGATTTGAAGTCTGTTTTTTTCTTCTGTTTTTCTTTAATATTTATTTATTTATTTGCTGTGTCAGGTCTTAGTTGCAGCACGCAGGTCTTTCATTGTGGCGTGTGGACTCTTCACTTCGTTGCGATGTGTGCAAGGGCTTCACTCTAGTTGTGGTACACGGGCTTAGTTGCCCCGCTGCATGTGGATCTTAGTTCCCTGACCAGGGATAGAACCGGCGTCCCTGCATTGCAAGACAGATTCTTAACCACTGGACCACCAGGGAAGTCCCTATCTTCTTTTCTAATGCAGGCATTTAGGGATAAATTTATAGAATTTACCCTAAGCACTGCTCTGGCTGGTGACATCCCACACATTTTTATATGTTGTATTTTCATTTTCTTTTAGCTCAAAATATATTTTTTTAACTTATTGGGATTTCTTCTTTGACCCATTGCTTACTTAGAAGACATTGAGGGAGGATTTAGAAAAATTTAACTATGAGAAAATTCTCACTGTGGATTTCCTGAATTTTTCTGTTCTTGATATTCAGTGTGCTCAGAGAATACACCTTGTATGACTTCAGTCTTTAAAATTAATTGATACTTGTCCTAATGTTCGAATTTCCATATCCTTTATGATTTCCTGTCTAGTTGTCCTACCTTTTAATGAGAATAGGATTTTGAGATCTCAGACTGTTATTGTTGAATTGTCTGTTTCTTCCTTCAGTTCTGTCAGGTTTTGCTTCATTTGTTTGGGGCTCTGTTTTTATTTGTGTATGTTTATAACTGTTACATCTTCCTCATGATTTGACTTTTTGTCATTATAAAATGTGCTGCTTTATCTCTAGTAATACTTTTTTGTGTTAAAATATATTTTGTCTGATAAAACCACTGCATCTCTCTTATGGTTACTGTTTGCTGTAACCTTTCAGTTTCAACGAATTTGGATCTTTGGATATAAAAGGTGTTTCTTGTAGACAGCCTACAGTTGAGTCTTGTTTTGTTTTACCCGGTCTAACAACCTTTGCCATATATATATGGTTTCTTTTTACAAAGAAAAACTGTATATATTTAAGGTGTTCAACCTTTTGTCTTTTAATTGGGGTGCTTAATCTGTTTACATTTAATGTTGTTAATAATATGGTTGAGTTTACATCTGACATTTTAATTTTATTTTTCATGTCTGTCTTTTTTTGTTCCGTTGGTTCTTCTGCCTTCTTTTGTATTAAGTAGATATTTTTTAGTGTATCGTTTTAATTCCTTTTATGTTTTTAAACAGTGTTTGGAGAATAAAATATTCTTAGTGATTATTCTAGGGATTGCAATATTCCTTTTGTCAAAATCTGTATTATGGTAAAATACTAAGTTAATTCCTGTAAATTATAGAAGTTTTAGTCTAGTGTATCTCCATTTCCTCTCCCCTCCTTTGTACTATTAGTGTCATTTATATTACATTTCTATTATAACTAATGGAATGTTATAATTATCACTTTATACAGTCTTAGGTGTTTTTAAAAGGTTAAAGGAGAAAAAGAGAAAACATTATTCATAGAGTCTTTTGTATTAACCTACATATATGCCATTTCAGGTACCCTGTAATTCTTCCTGAGGGTTTGAGTTACTATTTGATGTCATTTCTTTGCTCTAAATTAGTTCTGTTCTCTTCCCTGTCCTTTGTGCTTCAAATCTTTATTTTTAAAAAATCTATTTTTCTGTTTCTTTTTGATCTTCAGAAATTCCTCCTTAGGGATGTAATGTACAACATGGTGACTGTAAGTAACACTGCTGGATGATACAGAGAAAAGTTATAGGAGAGTTAATCCTAAGAGTTCTCATCCCATGGAGAAAATTTTTTTTTTCTTTTCTTTCTATTATATCTGTATGAGATGATGGATGTTAGCTGAATTTATGTGGTAATCATTTCACAATATGTCTAACTCACACCATCATGCTGTACATTGTACTGTGATATATGTCAATTATTTCTTAATAAAACGGGAAAAAATCATGAAAAAAGAAAAATTCCTTCTTTTCACTGGCTGTTTCTGTTTCCTTATCTGTTATGTTTATTTACTCCTGTGTTTGTGTTATTTCTAGTTGATAATTCATTTCTTAAGTGACTTATTCTTATACTTCTAATTCTTTCGTTAGTTCTGTCACCTCAGTTTTGAGGTTTTAAATTGTACTTTGTGTTATTCTTTTACGGCTAGTATATGATTTTAAAGCATTTCAGGTTATTTTGCAATAGGTTGTAAACTATTTGTTTTAGGGCCATACTTTTCTCGCATATTTTAGTATCTTTAGTGATGTTATTTTCTTTATTCTTTTTTTTTTGTTTTTAATATTAACTTTTTTAATGGACTTGATCTCAATTTACTTTTAAATTTTCACCTGAAATTGTTTTTCTGGAACTTGTTGAAGAAGGCAGAGTTTTTTATCATAACTTTTGTAACTTCACAGAACTCTCGAGTGTGTGTGTGTTTAAAAAATTGGCAGCTTGCTTTCTGAGATTTCCTGGCTCTGTTTCCTTCTCCCACTTTTTTCTGTACCTTAGTTTTCCATTCTCTCTCTTGTACTATCATCCTCACTTTCATTGTACTCCCAGTAATGTATGGTCAGTATGGGCCTTTGTCTGTAAGGGAGCTCTGTTGGGTCAGTTGGAGAGTTCACTGTAGGTTAAAGTGCACCAGTCCCTTCAGTACCAACCATCCACTCTTTGCATTCTCTGAGTGGACAGAACCAGTCCTCGGCAGCTGCTGTTCTCAGTTTGGTTTCCCTGTCTTTCCATTGCTGTCTATTTTGTGTGTTCTCCTGTTCCTGGATCTGCTGAATGCCCTATTTTTTCCTTCCGATTCCTCCTGCAGAAGTGCTGATGCCAATGAGATCTTATGGCTGTTGGTAGTTTTCCTTCTTGTGTCTTGGGTTTTGTGGTAGTACCTTTTCATCTAGCTTTGTTTCATCTAGATTTGTTGTAAATGTTGTCCAAGGGTTTTTTGGTTTTGCTACCTAGTTGTTCTGTTTTCATGTGGAAGACTTGTAAAGATTTTTCAAACACTGTACCACTACCACTGTTGTCATCTTTTTAGGTGTTATTAAAACCTCACTGTGATGTGGAGAAGCTCTCTTCCAAGGTTAGGTTCAGATGTCAGAATTCATGACAGTAGTGCTTTGGTGTGACTAAGTAGATTTATTACCCACACAGGTGGGGAGTTCTCAGTTGGGGGCAGAGGACAACCTTCTGGGAAGAGGTTCAGAAACAGAAAGTGAATACAAGTGTACAGGTGTTTTATAAAGGATAAGTCTGGTTGGTGCAGAATTTGAAAGAGGCACCTGCCAGGCGTGGAATCTGAAAGAGGTGGTGAGTGCACTCCTGTACTTGGCGGTACTGGTGAGAGTGAGCCCTCAGGAAATGACAGACAGAGGGAGGAGATGATGCTCAGAGGTTGCCAGCACTAAAGCAAAGCATCAGTAGGGGTCTCGGTTTCTCTCCTTTGGTCTCTGTAGAAGAGATCAATTTTTCAAGTCCTGTTTTGGTTGTGGCATACCACTGAAGGACTGGGCTTTGACCTTGCCAGCCACATTTGTTCTCAGTATCCGTGATCAACTCCTCCTTGAAGTAACTCGAGTTTCCGGGGGGGTAATCCCAACCAGAGGGAAGAAAGGTGAAGACTATGTTCACTTGTCTGCAGTTTCAGAGCAAGTCACCATTGGCTGGACAAATCGGTAAGTCACCAAAGAATATGACAAGAATGAGTGATAGCCTTCTTAGCTCTGCTTTTTGTACAGTTCTGTTAATTACATATTTCATTTAAGATATTTAATTTTATCAGGCGTTCACTGAGTGTCTAATAAGTCCACCTAATTTTGTACATATTGTCATATTGTGTTGTGTGAGATCCTGTTAATATAAATAAGCCAGAGTCTAGTATTTACTTGATTCTGATAAGCTATTGATTTTAAGAGCTTTTTATTTTGACTTACAAACCAGCACATGAAATGTTCACTTCAGGTGTAAAATATTATCCCTATGTCAGAAATACTAAAATATTGAAAACATACATCCTAAAATTGAGGAGTCATTTATGAAATGTTTATTAAGTACCAATCATAACGCTTAAATGCTTTTGCATATGTTATCATTTAGTCTTCACAGTAACTCAGTGTGGTTAGGTTATTATCTTCCAATAACAGATGAGGAAAACAAAGCTTGTGGAAATAAGTAGTGTAAGCACAGGGGACATTTGAACTCGGCTCTGTCTCATTTCTTTTCAGTATATAAATGCTTTCAGTCAATATGTAAAATGAGTAAATCTTTTAGGGAGGCGTTGTTTTTCCTATCTGTTTATTCTGCTGTGTTAAATTCATTAGAGTGAATTTTAACTTTTTATTTAATAATATACAAAGGACTTAGAAGACTTTTTTCTCCCCAGAGTTTTTCAAAGATCTGGTTATATAATTTGTGATTCTTTAAGATGGTTAATGAAAACCTAAGTAATTTCGTCTTTACTATTATTTTTCAGTCATGTTACTTGACTTTCTTGGCAGCCTCTCAGAACTCTATGTCTTACCATAATGAATTTTGGAAAACGTCAGTGTGAAATATGCAGGCCTATTTAAATTTGAACTTAAACTATGATATCACTCCTGTAATAGCATAATCATTTTAGTAAACTTAATAAAGCTGTTCATTTAAAAAGTGGAAGAAACCACTTCAGAAGTAGTCATTGTGACCGTTCTAATTGGGAAATGAGAGGGAAAGTAATCTGCTAGGGAAGTGAGAATTAAAAGAGAGGAGAAAGTTGTGGTGATGTAGGCTGGCCTAGGTGTGAGGTTTTAAAATAGAAAGTTTGATAAACTAGTCATGCTCACCTTGTGTACAGTCATTTAAAAATCTGGCTCAGATTTAAAACATCTTAGGCTAAGACCATTCCATGTACAATAACAGATGCTAATTCTGCTTAGATGAAAATTATCTTACTGCTCTTAAATTTAATTTAGTATACCTGTGATCTGTTAGGTGTTAGAGATCAGATAACCTCAGGGACCTAAAAATTGGATTTTCTGTCAATGTGTTATCCTTTATTTCTTTTTAGTTGCTTACATTTTCCTCTTTCTCTCCTAGCTGAGCGATTTATGAAAATATCAAAGCATTTATTTTCTTGACTGCTCTTGTGGCTCAAACACAGTTTGTTCATCATTCAAGAATTATATTATTTACTAATTACATAACTCTCCATGACATTCTGCAAAGTTCTGTGCCTTCAGTACTAATCAGGCTCTCTACCTCTCCTTCCATATAGTTAGCATTGCTTGTGAAATTTGGGGATCTGCTTTGTCTCTTGAACACATTCTGCGGTGGTTGGGCTTCCTTTTTGCTACCTGGCTTGTGGAGATTAGCCATATAGCAGAAAGCCAACTGAGGTGATCATTTGCTGGAGCGAGACTGGAGTCCTCAGAGAGAGAGCTCTACCAGAATGACTTTTCAGCCTCATGTGTATGTTTTTACTTTTCAGTTATCAAAGCCATAAGAAGTGATGGAAGAAATAGGCTCAGATTCTTTGTTCTTCCACATCAAGAAGGGAAAAACCTATTGCCGATTTAAAACTACTTCCCAGGGCCAACTCTAAACCCTGGGATTTTTCTTTTTGCCAGCCTTTCTCTTTCCAATGGCATGAATCATGTGGAAGGATGGAAGGTGTGAGTGCGGAGATGGGAGCTGACAGCAGTGCTGATACTTGGGCCTTCACTTTGTCTGCTAGCTTGTAGTGCACCCGGAGCCTGCCGCCAAGTTAGGAACCATTCTGAAGTGCTTGGTTGAGGATTTCGGGCACCATGATTTCAAATACGTGTGACTTTACTCCTTGTCTTATTTTTCATAGGTGTATTTGACCTTAACATATGTGTTATCCAGGATTTGTATGTGTTAATGTGGACTGCAAGACCATTTTAATGGGAGAGGTGACGTTTTGATTAAAGAAGAAAATTTAGAAACGTTTGAGTTTTTCTCTTTGTGTTTAATAGGCAGGCGGTGGTTAAAGGTTCCCTTCCACATCCTTTTGCCTTGACGTTATTTGAGGACACATTGTACTGGACTGACTGGAATACACACTCCGTTTTGGCTTGCAACAAGTACACTGGCGAGGGTCTGCGTGAAGTCCATTCTAACATCTTTTCTCCCATGGATATACATGCCTTCAGCCAGCAGAGGCAGCCAAATGGTAAGTGATCTTGATTTTTAAATTGCAGGTTGGAATAGCTTTGTAGCACTCTGATGCCTGGCTTTAGTGAGGGGCAAGAGGAGGGAGGATATATCCAAAGGTAGTGGGAAGAAATAAACAGGGAAAATGTCAAAATATAAGTCAGGGTAGACAACAGCGTAAACCATTTGTAACTTGATATCTGTCACTACAGACCACCTCAGCCCTTTGTTTGAGTCCGGGGGTATGAAGGTAAAGAAGAGAGAGATAAAATGAGAAATTGAGATAGCGCATGCGCTAAGGTTGTGCACAAATGCATTTCTTATTCATATTATTCCTCTCTAATGAGTGATTTTGTTCATTGTATGTGTAAAACTGAACACGTTTCTTGAATGGAAACCTCTATTAATCTAGCTGGTTAATTTAAGTACCTCAGGTTACTTAAATAAAATACTTGCTTATACCTTTTCTGTGCACATCCCCCCACGTTTTTTTCTTAGTTTTGCTTCTGTTTCTGGCCATCCTTTATAATGACTTGGGCTGTGACTGCTGACAACAACTTCTTGTAAGAGAGGACTAGAATTAGGTTTAAAAGAATATGAGAATGTTAAGTGTTTGGCACTGGTGTGTAAATAAATGTCTGGCGTGTGTCTGAGTGTATTTCAGACTGCATTCCATAGCCAAAAATGCAGGGGTTTTGGATTATGCGTTGCTTTGTATTAGTTCCTTCCATTTAGGGGGAGATAGTCAAATACTGAATGTGTCATATTGGAATCTGGTGATCATGAGTCCATAAAAACGTTTTATTTAAAATGTTTGTGTTACTCTTTTGTAGAAAAGAAAATGTTCAGTCACTTGTGTGAATTTTTTATTTCAGTGTTGGCCCTCAGAAAAGAATTTCTTTGTTCTTGTTTTTTTAATGACACTGTTGATCCTTTATGTTTTACTAGTTTGAGAATTTGCAGTTATGTGTGATTGCTTTCTTTTATCTTTCATATTTTGTTGATCTCCATCTTTTGTTGATTTTTTTCTGAGTATTATTTAAATCCATCCCTTTCTATATATAGTTTCTTCACATTTTCTAATTAATCTCTGCTTCTCAGTTTTCCCTTTTAAGTCCATTTTGTTTATCTTTTCCACGTAAATCTTTCCAAAGTATGGCTTTTCTTGTCTCTCAGTGCCTCCACCACAGACTTTCCCCTCCCTGTGCTTATTCAGCTTTAGTTCCTATTAGTCAAACCTTAATCTCCCGTTACACTGTTCACCTTATTATCTCACCCAGTGTACAGCCTCCAAGCCTTCATTCATGTGGCTTTACCACACTTGAATGTCCCCCTATGTGTTCTCCTACCTTTCAAGGCTTCAGTCATGTCCTGTATCTTTCCTTAGTGATTTACTTCCCATTTAACTCTACACTGACTTTACAGTCTAAATGTGCAAGATAGCAGTTTCATTGTTTTGTATTGTTTTCCAGTATTATTGTTCATTAATCTTGTCGTACTGGCCAGATTGCAAGCTCTTTAGGGCAGGGACATCCTGCTTTATTTCTTGTATATTCCTCTTTGGATACAAAATGCTAAGTAAATTCTCACTGGTTAATTCCCTTCCTTGCAGATGGTCTGGTAGTCAAGCACCTGGATGACATTTGGTAATAATTTGGTTTATCAGAGTTGCTCATGTTATGGTTGTTAACCTTTGTGTATCTAGAGTGGGGGAGGTCATCCATAATCATTGGTATTAATTACTGTGATTTATATTTGACAGCTACAAATCCATGTGGAATTGATAATGGTGGTTGTTCCCACTTGTGTTTGATGTCTCCAGTCAAGCCTTTTTATCAGTGTGCTTGCCCAACTGGGGTTAAACTCCTGGAGAATGGAAAAACGTGCAAAGATGGTAAGGAGTTGGTCTCCAAGAAGGAAGAATTTTAGATAGCAATTGGGATTCTTTATGATTTATTTTATTTCTCTGTAATAAGCTCTACAGGTTACAGTGCTTTGGGAGACTAGTCACTTAATCTCTCAGTCTTCACAATTGGTTATATACTAGGAGTGTTTTGTGTTTTATGGCAACTCTCGAATATTATAAATTACTTTAGTATTTAACTGAATTTTTAACATGCTATTTTGGAAAAAAAAATTAGGTGCCATTTCTTTTCTCTGTCAAATCTCACAGTCAGGGCTTCCCTGGTGGTGCAGTGGTTAAGAATCTGCCTGCCAGTGCAGGGGACACAGGTTTGAGCCCTGGCCTGGGAAGATCCCACATGCTGCGGAGCAACTAAGGCCGTGCGCAGCCACTACTGAGCCTGCGCTCTAGAGCCCGTGAGCCACAACTACTGAAGCCCACGAGCCACAACTACTGAAGCCCATGTGCCTAGAGCCCGTGCTCTGAAACAAGAGAAGCCATTGCAACGAGAAGCCCGCGCACTGCAACGAAGAGTGGCCCCTGCTCACTGCAACTAGAGAAAGCCCGTGCACAGCAACGAAGACCCAACACAGCCATAAATAAATTAAAAAATAAAATGAAATTTTAAAAATCTCATAGTCATTGATCACAATTGATTCTTGTGGAAATGAGTATTCTCATAAAGAATACATTTTTAACAGTAGGTAGCATTTGTAAATAAAGAACTTCAGTGCGAGGAAAAGATGTTTATTAAACTTTTAACTATAAGGACTATCATGGGATAAACATATTTTCTAAAAAATGATTGAATGATGTTTTTAATTGCCTTTTAACAACAGAGAATTGCCTTCAGAAGAAGAAAAGAATTCCTTATTGTACTGTTTAAAGCAACTCTTTCTATACTTAACCACCACACTGCCTCTTCTCCTTACTCTCAATTCCCTATAGAGAGAGGGCATATTGGAGAAGTATTCTGATTTAAGACATTTCAAGGGACTTCTGATTTGGGATAACACCAGTTCTTCTCTTTTTCTTCTTAATGAGAATGTTACTCTTCATTCTTACCCCTGTGGATCACCATCTGGTTCTCTAGCCACCAGCAAGACCTGGTAAGAAAATGGTTATATTTAGCAGTGGCTTCTTTATCTAACTCTGAAAAGTAGAAGCCTTTATTTAGGAGTGGGTTAGAGTTCCTGGCAAGGGGGTCAGGAAGTCAGAGAGATGGAATTGAGTTGGTGTACAGGATATTTGTCATGACTTGGCATTGATAAATTATCCTCCTAGTCAAAGGTGAAGCTGGCTGACTCCTGTCAGATGGTTTTCATGGCAAACAATAATTTGGTTTCAGTTTAAAACAAAAGGTTTTTGTAATGTTGCCTTTTTGTTTAAAAATGTAGCCTGACTTTAAAACAGAGGATTTATTTTAGCAGTAGTGGTCTGTTTATATCCTATAGCAGTGCAGATGTACGAGTTTAACTCCTATTTTGAATTTCAGATATACATTTGGCATGTAGTAGCCTTAAGTTAACTCTTCTGTTTTGATCACCTTGCCAAATTGACAGCTTCGCTCTCTATGACTTCTTTGTTTGCAGAGTTTAGGGCTGGCTTCTTTTGGTAGTTAGCAGAGGCAGTGAATTGGATAAAGTTACTCCTACTTGGTGCCTGCTGTGGCATTTAGGGCTGTATTCTCTCCAAGACAGAGTTCATTTATAATTAATCCATGAGTCAAAAAGCTGATGCTGAGAGCTTCTTCACTCCTCTTCTCAGTGTTTTCTACTGTAATTCCAGATTAATGCTTGAAGTTTAATGTCAGTATTTTCTTTCGGACTCGTTTCTTTGGTTGGGAATCTTTTTTCGCTCTTTGAGATGTCAACCTGCTTACTATGGTTTTTTGGTTTTTTTTGTTTTTTTGCGGTACACGGACCTCTCACTGTTGTGGCCTCTCCCGTTGCGGAGCACAGGCTCCGGACGTGCAGGCTCAGCGGCCATGGCTCACGGGCGCAGCCACTCCACGGCATGTGGGATCTTCCCGAACCGGGGCACGAACCCACGTCCCCTGCATCGGCAGGCAGACCCTCAACCACTGTGCCACCAGGGAAGCCCTGTTTGCTATCTTTTATTAGCTTTTATATAAAGTTAAATGTTTTTTCGCTAGTGGTTGACTTGAATATTTAAAATCAAAGCAAACAAAAAGGTTAATATTCTCATTCACAACAGTGTTTTTATTGAATACTGTTTTGGGTTAAAAGCATTTCATAAATAAATCTGATTTAAAACTCAATGAAATAAAAATTTGAAAGTTTACTTTCTAATGGTAATAATCATAATATATTAGCTAGTATTTATTGAATACTTACATGTTTGGTACATTTCTGAGTTTTACATTTATCTCCTTAAAGTCTCACAGCAACCCTATAGAAACCAGGCGTAGAGAGATTAGGTGTTTTGCCCGAGTTTGTGTAACTGCTTGAATCCAGTTCTGTCAGATGAACAACTCTAACCCTTACCCAGTGTGTCATATTTATCTGATTCCCTCTGTCTTCTGCTGCTGTTTCCTCCTCCATAAGTTCCTTTGTCCTTAATTCTGTCAGGCATTGCCCTGTAGTTCTTTTTGTTACAACAGCTTTACCGAGATGTAGTTTACCTATAAAAATCATCCATTTCAAATGTACAATTCGGTGATTTTTAGTAAATTTACAGAGTTACAACCATCACAATACATCCAATTTTAGAACATTCTCGTTAATCACAAAAGATCCTTGTCCTAGATTCCTTTACCTTTTTAAACATCCTTCTTGAACAAAGGACCTATACTTCCTTCCTCTGATATTCAGCTACTTACCTTCTTAGTCATTACTTAGTTGCTATTCATTATGCCTTTAAATAAATGTTATTGATTCCAGGGGCTATATAATGAGTGAAGCCAGAGAGACAATCAAAACTTGATTTGGAGAATTCAGCCATTATAGAGTTTGACCTCATAGTCAAGCCACTACTGTTTTACTGCATTACTTTCCATTTCCACCCTAAATAGACCCTAGTATCTTTTTTTTTTTTGCGGTATGCGGGCCTCTCACTGTTGTGGCCTCTCCCGTTGTGGAGCGCAGGGTCAGCAGCCGTGGCTCACGGGCCCAGCTGCTCCGCGGCATGTGGAATCCTCCTGGACCAGGGCACGAACCCGTGTCCCCTGCATCGGCAGGCGGGCTCTCAACCACTGCGCCACCAGGGAAGCCCCTTAGTAGCCTTTTATACTCATTACTTTTCAATTATTGAAGAAGTTCTGCATTTTGTATTTAGAGTAACTAAATTTTGCCTGTGGGTTTCAAGTTTTTTCTTCATTTTTTTCACTTTGTTTTTCTAGGTGCCACTGAATTACTGCTTTTAGCCCGAAGGACAGATTTGAGACGAATTTCTTTGGATACACCAGATTTCACAGACATTGTTCTACAGTTGGAAGACATCCGTCATGCCATTGCCATAGATTATGATCCTGTGGAAGGCTATATCTACTGGACTGATGATGAAGTGAGGGCCATACGCCGCTCATTCATAGATGGATCTGGCAGTCAGTTTGTGGTCACTGCTCAAATCGCCCATCCTGATGGTATTGCTGTTGATTGGGTTGCCCGAAATCTTTATTGGACAGACACTGGCACTGATCGGATAGAAGTGACAAGGCTCAACGGGACCATGAGGAAGATCTTGATTTCAGAGGACTTAGAGGAACCCCGGGCTATTGTTTTAGATCCCATGGTTGGGTAAGAGGCTCTGCTGATAGAAAATTTTGCCAGGTGTTTCTGGTTTTTTACAGGTTCCTAGAAACATTGAGAAAAACAATGTGAAGTATATGCTGGTTTCCAATAAATAGCTCTTTAACGACTGTCCATTTTTAGAATATAGTGATTGGAATAAAATCTCAAGTTAAAGAATTGCTAGTTTTTTTCCTTGAATGTTTTGAATACTTTTTCCTTCTAAATTAAGTCCATGCTTGCTGACTTTGGGGTGTTGGCTGTAGATTTTGCCGAGGTTGCATCATGACCATGAAAATTGTGGAAAGAAGTTGTTTTCAGAGCTCTTTCTCTTCCCCCCTAGAAAATTTAATTTCATCTCATTTTCAGTACTTCCAGAACGACTTGGTAAAGAATATATCTTACTTTTTGTATGTCCACAAGCATATAAATGATTTGATTTCCAAAACTTGGTCAGGCCATGTAGCTTTATGCCTAGTCTTTTTTTTTTTTGGCTATAACACCCTGACGATGGTCCAGGGAAACACAGCTTTCTACATCCTCACCAGTGTTGTTTGTTACTATGAGATTCATCCTGAGGGTGAACATAATGACAAATTATTACACCTCAGTGCATACCAATGCCTTCGAGCCCTTAAATTCTCAGGAGCCTCAAGAATCACTTAGTGCTACAGGAGGAGTTAGTGATTTGGGGAAATCAGTTTGCCATCTGAATATTACTACTGGTTTAACCTTTTTGTGTCAGAGATGACAAGCCAGCAAGAAAGAGAGGACTGTTCCTGGGAAGGAGTACAAAATATTTTGAAAAACACAACTGAAAATAGAATATCATTATTGGGAGGCATTATCAGTTCTAGAAAACACTGTTTCATTCTGAAAATTTTCTACAAGCTTACACACTGCTGTTATAAATGTCTTAAACTTACTCTTCGTATGTTTGTCTTATGTTTTTTTTCCTTCTGTGGTGTTAACGGATGATCAGTGTAAAGGAGGGGTGGATCTCACCTTTAGGATATCTGAAAGTTACAGTTTATTATCTGTTTTTAGCTCATATTCTGTGTACTTCTATAGGTACATGTATTGGACTGACTGGGGAGAAATCCCGAAAATTGAGCGAGCAGCTCTGGATGGTTCTGATCGAGTAGTGTTGGTTAACACTTCTCTTGGTTGGCCAAATGGTTTAGCCTTGGATTATGATGAAGGCAAAATATACTGGGGAGATGCCAAAACAGACAAAATTGAGGTTTGTTTCTTGCTTTTTCATTTTGAAACCAGTTTTATAATCGTTTTTGAATTAATGGTAATTTGATGCAGATATTCTTGCATCTTCACTGGGGTGCCGGAGGTATTTTATTCAACCTTTAGGATTCTAGGGATTGTGTATTTTCTTCCATCTAACCATAAAATTTCTGAGTTACACTGGCATGAGAAATGGGTATTCATGTACCTCTAGTCTTAAAAGGTTATGTGAATGATTTTTCTCATTATGGGTAAAACCACTGCCTGAATTTCCTAGGGGCAGTTTGCACAAACCAAATATTACATAAGCTCTAGACTGAAAGAGCTGATAGTCGTCAGGACAACAAAGCCCATACATGCATATATACTTTCTGTTGGTGATGGTGTTGGGGCAGGTGGTGGCATATATTAACTATTAAGATGGTTACATGTGAATGGTTTTTAAATTGATTTATGAGCTGTGTGGGAGAAAAATTAATTAGCCAAAGCTTGGGGGAAATATTTTCCAAATGATGGAACTAAGGGCAATCAGAATAGAATTACGGTGGAACAACCACCATATGTGAATATGTGACTGTTTTATCACATTGTTTTGTGAAGAGCATATATCCTTGATAATTGATTGTGAAGTCTAACTTTACAACTTTGAATTGCTAGAGGTCTTGTGAATCACATACTTAAAACGGAGTTTTGATCACAGTATTTCTTTGGAAAACACATGACTTCTCATATAAGGAATAGCTTTGAATGGCTCTTCAAAGAAAGGCACAGCACACATCTTGCAATAGATAGATAATTTGGGCTCTGGAGCAGTTACTTTAGAAAGGTGATTCTTAGGAATGTCAGGGACTCTGAGGGAATAATGAGTTAAAGGGCCTTCCTTTAAGAATGGAATCTTGGAATAGAAAAAACCCATTAGTATTCCACCAGGCTTAAATACTGAAAACCATCTTCAACTCTTGCAGCTGGTTTCCATTAATAGAAAATTATGCATAGACTTGACTATATAAATTTTCTTCCTGTTGTTAGTGTTTCACTGCCCCCACCCCCTTTAAATCCAAGTTAGGTTTGAATCTAGCAGCTGGAGTGCAGTGCTAATGAGACAAAGGTTATGAGTTCACTTTTCAGACAGGCTGTTAGCTTCACTTGGGTAGGCTTGAGTACAAATCTCACAACATGCCCATCCAGTTCACAAATGTGTATTGTTGATCAGCTGTGGACTATACATGAGTATATAGGTATACTACTCTTAGAAAAATAGTTTAAGTCCATGTGTCCCAGAGGAATGTCCTGCACATAAGGAAAGAGCACATAATTACATCACGGAAGAACACGTGATTTATTATTTTATAGGGATTTAAAAAATTCTGTATTTGATCTTTCTTAGCTTACTATGACTGACTGATTAGATGGTAAATAAAACATTTGTTTCTTTCTAGGAATTTTTCAAGTCTTATTTTCCCTACTGCAGATCACTTTTAGCACTTTAGATATAGAAATTCATTCAAAACCACAAATAGTTCAGGAGGGATTCAGGTAAAGAAATGGGAATTTATGGAGGTTCTGAATGACAGTGTTTAAGAATAAAAATGAATACACATTATATAACAATATCTAATATTCATTTTACAAGATTTATTTTCTTAGTTTGCAGGAAGTGCAGTAGGTCTTAAAATTAGTATTAGTTCCGGCTTTTTGAGCTGTGTATATGTATGTAAGTGGTGTCATTTGCTTTCTCACTTCTTATTTCCTTCCTCCTTGACTTGTACCAGCATCCTTAAACTTACCTTTCAGATCTATTTCTCTTCTTCCAGGTTTACTGGAACACAGCTGCTATTTGTTGTTTGTCCCCCTTTTGACAGATTATTTGAGGTTAGTGATATATCTCCTTCCACGAAATTATACACACAATGACCTCCCCTCATTCTTTCCCCAGAGATTCTGATGAAGTTTCCTAATTGATTTGTAATTTTAATTACAATTACAATGTAAAAAAAATTCTTTTTACAGACACATCTGGGAAATAAAGAGAGCAGATATTGTTATCTGTTACCCTCAAATTTACAACGATATGTAAAATTGCTGGTATATGGCAAACTAAGGAAAGAGCACAGCTCTTCATATTGCATAACTGAGGGAGAAAAACTGTTAGTTTCCCTCTCTGAGACTAGTAGTGATTATAGGAGCAACTGTAACCACC
Source organism: Phocoena sinus (assembly GCF_008692025.1). Lineage (NCBI taxonomy): Eukaryota > Metazoa > Chordata > Mammalia > Artiodactyla > Phocoenidae > Phocoena > Phocoena sinus. The sequence continues at coordinate 93,901,117 of NC_045772.1, forward strand.
AGCTTTTTCAGTTTTCTTTACTCAGTAGTAGGTCGACTAAAACTTTTGGGAAGACACAGAATTTAAAAATGCTTCTTTTTTCTAGGATTACTTGCTAGCCTCTTGTTACGTATCAGCTGATCCTAGGTGCTGATCTGACCCTAGTCTAGGTCACATGCTCCTTGCTACTCTCCTTCTCTTAAGAAAAGCTTCCCTGCTTTTGTCATGCCCAAGAATGAAAGGTACTTTTTCCCGGGACTATAAGAAAATATTAAATTATGGTGTAGTGGCCTTATTCTCTTCTGGAAGACTGAGAGTTTACTTGGGATATATGTTTCCAGTACATTGGGAAGAAAAGATAAGTATTTGATAAATTATGTAGCAGTGTAAGGCATAGTAAACTCTTGTGTTTTGAGTGGGTCTTATGGGAAGAGCTTAAATGTTCATTCGCTTATGCTCTCTGCTCCCTCAGTGGAGATTCCTTAGATCAGGTTCTCACTCACTTTTTTGGGTAAGTGTTGATGTAACCAGATGCTGGATATTGGGGAGCTGGGTGTGAGGATTGGGGAAACCAGAGAAAATTAATGGGGAGCTCTGGGTTTCAGACTCGACTTCTGTTGTACAGAGTTGCGAGAAAGAATAAATAGGTTTACCTGAGGTCTATAACCAATTCCGCAGAGAGGGATGGTACATAGGGAATTGCTGATGATGTCACATTTTTTAAAAAGACAGTCATCGTATTGGCTGGTGCTTTAATATAAGAATGTGTTTGTGAGGATATGTCTGATTTCCCTACTTTGCAACTGATAGTGACCACTTAACTGTAGGTGTTATTTAAAAGGTACTTCCTGGTACTTATTTACGTTTCTTCATTATGCTGAAATCATTTCCTCACCTTTTACATACAAGTTTCTAGTTTACTTGTCTGCACTGGGGTCCCCTCTACTCCCCACCCAAGTGTTACTGTAGTGTTCTGGGGCTTCCTGATAATAAATACTAAAGCATTAGCAGAAAGGATCATTTTCTTTTTTCTGGTTGGGGAACATCAAACAAGCCTTTATTTCAACTTTATAAGACCCTGCAGTAGGCAGAAGCACATTGTGTCTTAACACTATTCTCATTTTTCTCAGTCCGTTTTAACTGCCAGAAACATTGGTTGTACTGAGGGCCTGCAGTACTGCTTACCAATAGTGAAGACATATCATAGTAATTTATAAGTTTAAAACATTTTCAGTTAATGCGTTTTCAGTCACTGGTTTTATTGAAAATAATAATATTGTCATAGCTGAAATTTTCTCACAGTTTACTTTCTCATTATATACTTTTTATTCATTTTTTCCCCCTTTTCATTTCTGAGCTTATGCTGACAAATGCAGCAACACCTAGTGGTTGTAGGTGAAGAGAGAGATTTTTCTTGTTTACTTCAAGGACATGTAGAATTATTCACATCTCTTTATTGTAAATTTCCTAGTTTAGAGAACAGTGTCATAGGTAGTTTTGTCAAAATCTAATTATACCTGGCACAATTTTGTTGGGAAACAGAAACAGGTTATTATGCAGGGCTGTATTTTCCTCTCGTGACAACTTCCTCTGTTTAATCAGTACTCTTATAAAGAAATTTGTTTCCCAAGTATCCAGATTTTTTTTAAAGTAATTTCTGTGGCGTCTTTAGCCCGTGTATTGTGAAACTCTGTTAAAACACACAAGGACCCATTTATGATGGTTTTTCTTACTGTTTTTTCTAAGATTAATTCCTCCTTAAGAAATTATAATAATATAATCATCTGTTGTTGAGATAAAGCTCTCCTGAGTGTATGACAAGTACCAACAAGTTCTTTCTTTTGAATCTTTGCCAGTTTATAAGTGTTCCTTAAAATTGGTTTTACTTTTAGAGGAATGTTCAGGATAACTTAAATACCTGAATCTTTGCCCATTCCTACTACTCTACCACACTATATGTATGTATATATATGAATATATATTTTTCCCCACATCTTCTTGACATATAATAACGGAAGAATGATTTTGATAAATTCCATTATTAGATTCCTCAGCCGAACAGAATACCTGGATTTGGAGACTGTATTCACTGAGGTGTAAGCATGGGCTATCATCTTGTTTCTGATAGGGGTGTATCTTATGATTATCTCTATCTTTGAACTCCTATTTAAAGGCTACCTGTTGATGTACAATTCTAACAACATTATTTAACTTGTTATCATCCATAGCAGCCAGAGTAGTGTATTGTCCAGTTGTATGCTCTGTCATCTCATTATCTCCTCTACTTTGTCTGGCTCGAAAAAACTTATTGCATGTATTTATGGTTAGAGAAACTTGCTTGATGATAGGTGTAATCATATTTTCCTGAACTGGCACAGCAAACCCTGGAGCCTCATCAAACAAGATGCAGTTGCCTCACGTTGGAGTTAGTATAATTTTATCTATGTAAATTAGGATAATCTGTTCATTTGGTACTTAGAAAGCACTTAGTGACCAAGTTTGAACTTGCACTTGGATTGTTTTTTAAATGTTCTGCTATTATACTTTTTCGCCTCATGTTTTAGTATAAAACCATTTAATATGTGGGGAGCTGTTTTTAGTTACAGTCATTATTTTAGAAGTACCTTTTTTATTCCTTTGGTTTTTGTACCCCTGAAGTAAGAGTCCTGATTTCATTGTCCTACTTTCTTGAGAAGAGAGGTCATCCTCTTTACAGTTTATAACAGTGGGTTTATTTTTTGTTGTTGTTGTTGTTTTTGTTCTTTTTTGCGGTACGCGGGCCTCTCACTGCTGTGGCCTCTCCCGTTGCGGAGCACAGGCTCCGGACACACAGGCTCAGCGGCCATGGCTCACGGGCCCGGCCACTTCCGTGGCATGTGGGATCTTCCCGGACCGGGGCACGAACCCGTGTCCCCTGCATCGGCAGGTGGACTCTCAACCACTGCGCCAGCAGGGAAGCCCTAGTGTTTAGTTTTTATGGAGGTAATCTCTAGATGTTTTGTTGAAACATTTTATAATATTGGACCCTGATCTAGTTCTTGTTTGATTTTGCCATTTAACTCGGTGACTTTAGATAATTCACATAATCTCCGGTCTTTGTATTTTGGCCAATGAGGTCATTTGAACCAGGTGATCTTTAGGTTCTTTCCAGTTATAACATTTTTTGATGTTTTTTATATTAACTGCAGTCATAGGTTAAGAACAAATAAAACACTTTGCTTGGGAGAGTTGCTAAAAGGGAATCTATATGAAGATGACATGACTGTTTTCTTTTTTTCTTTAAATTTTTCCTTATTTACTGTGCCTTTAATTCCTATCACCTAAAGAAAACTTGCCTGTTGGGGGTTCAATATCTTTAGTAACTCAGTTTTAGTGACTTCTGGTAAGCTATTCATTTAGATTTGCGTTGACCTGTATGCAGGCTACTCCATTATTAATATGCATGGTGGTTTAAATAAATGTTTAAAGCTGTTGTTTGAAGCTTGCCAAACATGTAATGTTAATGGAGTTTCATGTAAAACATTATTTTTCAGGAGGTTATTTCCCTGTAGCTGGGAAATTATTATACTTTTAGAGGGGTCATAGAGATTTTATTTTACTGTTTTTAGAAGGTTTGGAAAGGGTAAAAAGTAATATAATGGCAAGGACCACAGTTTTTCGGACTTCTTGGGAGGGAATTTGCAAAACATAGAGCAATGTTAACGATAACAAGTATTTAACTTCTTGTTTCAACTTAATTTATCACCAGCTATTTAAGGATTCTGTGTAATAGTCATTGCTGAAGTTATCCATACGAGCAAATGATTCTCCTTCAATTTTTTTTCCACTTTAAGTGTAGCTTACAATTTTAAAATGTTGAGAATGTTATAATGCAGGCCCTGTAATTTTTTGTTGAACTCTTAATAGATTTCCTAAACTCTTCATTCATTGTACTGTGATTTGTTTTTTTGGTAGATTTGATCTGAAATAATAATCTGAGGGAAGGAGTTAGAATCCCTTTTATAGTGCTAAGGATTTTCAATAGATTAGTATTTTGTTATTTCATTATAATTTTGAGCTTCTGAGATCTGCCAGGCTTGTAGAGCTTGTAAGTAGGACTGAAATTAGAGGCTTTATGCTATTAATAAATAGACCCTGTTCAGTTTTTTTGTTTTTGATTGATTTTTTTACAGTTCCATAAGTTTAATAAGTGCATAGAGTCATGTAGCCACCACCACAATTAAGATACAGAACATTTCCATCAATCACAAAACTGCCTTGTGCTGCCCCTTTATTTTCAACTCCCCACACCCACTCTCCGGCAACCTCTGCACCTAGATTTGCATAAATGAATCATACAGTATGTTGCCTTATAAGTATGGCTTCTTCACTTAGCTTTAGACATTTAAAACGTTAAAGTTCATTATTTTTGATTTTAGATTGATTTATGACTTGGTCTTTATGTCTGGTTGAGATTTATAACACTACTATTGTGTTTTAGTTACAGTGTTATTCTTAAAATATGGGGGAAAATTCCCAAACCCTTCTCTGCCACAATAGATTTCATTAGTCTATAGATAGTAAGCAAACAGAGTTTCATGGGTTTTCAAAGTGTTGTTGTCTTTGGGAAAAAAGCCATGTTCAGACGGTTTAGACATTATCAGATGATTTCTAGATAGTGTCATATACTTACACAAACATTTGTTCTTCCTATCCCAGGTTTCTCTTCCCAGAATTCAGCAGTGTTTGTTGCTTTTTGATTAGTTAGCTTCTTTAATTTGTCAAAGGTCATAGAACTTGCTATTTATGAAGAAAACAATGGAATTCAAGTTTCCTGATTCCTAATAACAGTACTTTTTGTGTTGAGTTCTGCTGCCTCTTTTTTAGACTGTTCATTTTGAAATAATTTCAGACTTCAACAAAAAATTTGCAAGAGTAATAAAACTTTCACCCAGGTTCATTTTACATACTCATAGAATAGTGATCAACACCAGGAAGTGAACACTGATACCATTTCCATTATTCCTGTTATATTAATTGGAATTCTCCCATAAGGAAGAGGTGTCCCCTTTCCTATTTATTCAATTATTCATATATATATGTATGCACATATATATGTATATATATGAGCCCATGGATGTTCAGTTTATTCTACAGGGTATATTTCGTTATCATCATTATATCGTTGCAAAAAATGTTCCAGAATTGGCATTAGGATCACCTTCAAGGTGATTCTGTGTCCTTTTGACATGCCTCCATCTTTTTTTTTTTTAAATTGTGGTGAAAAGCACATAACATAAAACCTACCATCTTAACCATTTTTAAGTGTACAGTGGTGCTCATTATATGCACATTGTTCTGCAAGATCTGTAGAACTTTTTCATCTTGCAAAGTTGAATCTCCATTCCTTTTGAACAACTGCTTCCCCACCAGCCCCTGGCAACTGCCATTTCACTTTCTGTTTCTAAGGGTTTGATTACTGTAGATACCTCTTATAAGTGGAACCATGCAGTAATTATCTTCTTGTGACTGGCTTTATTTCGTTTAGCATATGTCCTCAGTGTTCATCCGAGTTGTGGTCTGTGACAGGATTCCCGTCTCTTTTAAGGCTGAATCATATTCCATTGTATGTATATACCGTATTTTCTCTATCATTCATCTGTTGATGGACATTTAAGTTGGTTCTACCTCTTGGCTGTTGTGAATACTGCTGCAGTGAACGTGAGTGTGCCGATATCTCTTTGGGATCCTGTTTTCATTTCTTTTGGGTATGTACCAGAAGTAGGATTGCTGAATCAAATTGTAATTTATTTTAATTTTGTAAGGAGCCCCTGTCATGTTTTAAAATACTTTTTGGAACAACAGCATATTCCAGCTTTCTCTTATTTCCCATGCCAAGGAGCCATGGTTCTTTTTAATGAAGAATAGTATTTAAAAACCAGTATCTGGGCATAAGGCGTGCTCATGGGTACTTGAGCAATTTGTCTTAATACTAAGATGTTAGAGTTGATTTTTTTTTTTTTCCTACTAAGACTCCAAATATATGTTAGTTGTGCTTGAAAAGAATGAGAGGAAAGGGAGCATTTTTCCCTTGTTAATATGCTAATGTGCTTCCCTTAGGGTTTATTAAAGGCTCCAGGACAGTGGGGTTCTCACAAGTATCTCATGAAGCATTTGCGTATTGACTAAGGTGGTGTTGGTTTTCATCATAGTGATACCTTCAGCTGAAAATCTGTTCTGAATTTTATAGTTTTTCTGAGTAATTCATGTTTAGAATGCTTTGGTCACAATAGCAATTCGTAGCTCTGTCGGTAAAAGAGCATAGTAACTGCAAATGTTTAATATTCTAAGCACGACTCCTTGAAAAAATATTATGAAACTACCTAGTGCAAGTTTGATACTTTTTCTTTCCATATTAAAAATCACTTGTGTTTACTCAGACATAATATGTCTTGAAGTAGGTTAAAGGCTTTAAATGCAGCACTGAATTTGCCGTTACTGCTCTCTTAAACAGGTGCATGGCGTCCCTTTGCTTCCCCTACTGGATGCAAAGCATTTCTCTTTCCTTCTCACCCCAGTGAGATTCTGCATGACTGAAATGTTATTTCCATTGATATAGTTTTCAAAAATGCCATTTCTATGAAATTATACTTTATAACCTATGAAGTATATGAATCAGCCCCCAATGATACCTATTTGTCTCTCATATATATATATATATATATATATATATATATATATAAACTTCTAATTTACTACTTGTTTTGGATATTGGCTGGAACAGTATAAGAGGAATGGTTCATTTGCATTTCTTTTTGGAACTTGATAGCATTTTATGATGGGTGCCTGGTTGTCCTGTTGTCATCTATTTCTTGAACATGTCCAGTCAAGTGAATTTGCATAGCAGCAACTTTGGTAGTAGACTGGCTGCGTTCCAGGATTTCATGGGTAATCCTGTCTTGGTATTTAATGGGCCGATGAAACTGCTCAAAAAAACCGGATGTGATGTCTGCAGAAGGTTTGCCATTACCTCCTCTCTGTGAAGATAATGTTCTGGTTAACCCACATCTGTTTCCTGTTGTAGCCCGTATGCTCAGTGTGGTTTGCAATATTTGGAAATGCCTCAGAATGTTAAATCCATACCACAATGTGGTTGAAGCAGCTGAAAACCACTGGAGACTCTGGTTCAGATTTGGAGGTAGATTTTAGAAGTGACAGAAGCCTAATTTAGTTTAATTAAACCACTTTGAGGTAATATGGTGAAACACACCCTCAAGAAGATTTAATTAGTGTTGGCTCAGCTTTTAAAGCATAAGGGTTATCTTTTGGATTGGCCTAAAATGGTGCGTTTGTTCTGAGTTCAGAATGTACAAGCAAGCTTTTACCAGGATTTGGGTTGTTATTTTAAACATAAAGGGGCTTAAAACTGTATTTACAAACCTAGTAACCTGTCCAAAACTGTTACTCCTTGGGTATGAGAAGTGTAACAGTAATTTTCTTTGAGACAAAGCAACATGTTCTTGTTTCTCTATGTTGCTTCTGCCCAGTAGTAGAGAGAGATTGTGTGGCTGATAAAAGAGAAGCATTTAGGGCAGAAGCCAATTGTCTAAGAAGTGTCAACTCTGCAAAAGTAATGGAAGGAAACACATTTCAGAAGTAATCAGACTCTGTATAAAGGGAAATATGTAGTTCTTAGAAGTAAAGTCTCACAATCAGATTTTGTGTAAGTTTTTGATCCCTTAATTTCTTGAGAGGATTCTTATAATTGCCTCCTACATCATATGAACACAAAAATGATAACAGCATTTATTACTAACAACTAATTATTATTTTTCAGGTGCCCGTGGACTTTTCCCTTATCTTTCCTCTCTTCATCTTTTTTTTAATTATGGAAAATTTCAGACATGTAGTAAAGCAGAGTAAAGATACTCAGGAACTACCTGGCTTCAACCATTATCTGTCAATCTAGAATGCTCTTAAGGGGAGAGCCAAGGAGATGGCAGATAGGGATTCTCTTATTAATATAAATGTGATTTTAATACTTTTATTTTGATATAACCTAAAAGAAATGAAAGAATCATGCCTTTGTCCTTACTCTTGCAAATCTCAGCTAGTACTTTGAAATGTAAACTTACAAATGTGATAAAAGATGAAAAAAGTAGAGTTTTATTCTTTTCATGAGAAATCATTTTTTGAAGTAATTTTAACCCATATTAGAATTAAGTATAGCATAGCTGGGGAGGGAGGAAAGACGAAATGGAAGACATTTGTTTGTGGCTTACGGAGCCTGATGAGTCTAGGGCAACCCTGAAGGTGGCAGGTTTGAGGGGGGACAGGGGTCTAATCTAAAACAGGAGTAAATTAACTTGGTTGTGGGCCGTATAGTCACCACCATGAAATTCTAATCCTGCACAGTCCACTGGGGTAGCCAGTAACCACATACGGCTACGGAGCACCTATAATGCGGCTGCTCTGAACTGAGATGCTTGAAGTGTAAAATGCACACTAAGAAGACCTAGTAAGAAAAAACATAAAGTCTCGCTAATAAACTTTTAAAGAGCGGTTACATGTTGAAATAAAATATTTTGGATATATATGAATAGATTAAATATATTATTAAAATTTCCTTTACCTGTTTTTTTAAAAAACTTTAAGAAAATCTGGCTCCTAGAAAATTTTAAATTACACACATGACTCACATTTGTAACTTGTATTTCTTTTGGCCAGCACTGTTCTAGACCCAACCCTGTTGTAAAAAGCTACTACAACAGTCAAGAATGGGAAGATAGGGAATTAAGGGAAGCAGTGTGGTTACAAACTTACATTTAAAGTATCTTAGCATATCTTAATTACATTGTTTAATGTGAAATAGATGTGCTATATCTAGCTTTAGTGTGTACTTTATTTACTCTACTACCCACCCACCCCCCAAAAAAACCACAAAAAAACACTTTTAGTTTTTGCCTTTAAAGTGAGAGAACAAGGAATAGCTAGCTGGAAGGGACTACTACTCTAGTGTGCAAAGCTACAAAATCCTTAGCTGTGGCTTTTAGGGAACTATATTTGAGTTCTTGGACTCTGTGCTATTCTAAAGATCTTAAGACCTTCATTGTCATTTGTTGTTGATTTGCCAGATGTTGCTAAAAATTACCTTATCTTTTTAACATGTCCTTTGCTTGTTTTTCTTCTTCCTGAGACCCTTGCTTGCACTTAGATCAGCATTAACACTGATCCAAGCCCCAGTTTTGTCAGGGGACCAGAGTGAAGATCACCAAAGCATTCCTAACCTACAGTCCTTTATGTGCAATTCTGAAATCCAAAAAGCTCTTGAAACCGAAAGTTATTTTTATTAATTCAGTTGGTAGAGAGTCTGGCTTGAGGGACTTCCCTGGCGGTCCAGGCAGTGGGTGCGGGTTCCATCCCTGGTGGGGGAGCCCAAGAAAACCAAAACACAAAATGGAAGCAGTATTGTAACAAATTCAATAAAGACTTTAAAAATGGTCCACATCAAAAACACTTTAAAAAAAAAGAGTCTGACTTGAAGCAGTGTAAGACTAATTGTAGTCCCTGTTTATCCCCCTTTGTGGGAATATGTATATGTCTTGCTGGAAAAATATTATCATGCTTGGCAATGACGTGCTGCCCTGGACCCAGGTAGAGGTGATACGCCATGTGCCTTGTGTTAGCCTTTCGGTATTTCAGAGAAGTCCAAATTCTAAAATGGAGCTAGCCCCAAAGACTTTCAGAAAGGGGATTTTTGGACCTCTATTATCATCCCATAGAAATTGAAAATATTTTATTAACCGTAATTCTATATTTAAGATATTTGTCTTAAGCACAATCTGGATGCAGTAATAGAGGTAAATGAGGTCTACCTGAAATACAGCTTTGTTATGTCACTTCTCCTTAAAGTGCTTTCAGAAGTTTCTTGTTTTCTATAGTTTTTCTTACCTGGAATTTCATACCTCCTATAGGGTGTTGTCTCTCTGAGTCCCTTTTGTATTCTTTCTACCTCACAGCGACTCTTTCAAAGTCAGTCAGACAAGACATTCATGACTGTGTCTTAACATGTGTTACTTCTTTTATTCTGAAAAATCATTTTCTCTTTTTCTTTGTCCAAATTCTTCTAATTCTTGAAGGTGGATTTGAACTCCGGCTCCTTCCTAAAGTTTTTCCTGATTAGCTGTACGCCAGAGAAGGGTGTATGTTTATGGTTTTGATGTAAATATAGTTTACTTCCTCAACCAGATTGTAATCCCTTAGCTAGAAGAGGCCCTGTTGTAAACTTCTTAGCATTCATCATGCTTTTCATGTGATTTGCATTTAGTAGATATGTTTATTAACGTTGTTTGATTTGGGGTGGGGAGTGGAGTTGAGGGTCTGGTAGAGCAGCAGAAAGTATATTCCAATCAAATTGTCAAACTGCTCCATTTTGTTTACTGTTGTAGTTACCGTGCATCTAAGTAGCATAAGCAAACAATAAAAATGGGGGTTGGAAATGGGAATAAGGCTGCAGCCCTGCAGTTTTCCACTAGTTGCAAGGATACAGAAAAGTCTGTGCTGTTTTTATTCAGCTTAAAACTGTGTGGTTGTTTGATCTTTTACTTCCACATATCCTTTCATATTTATGTATTAATTTTTATTTTGAAGCACTATATTTTGCTAAATTAATTAAATATAGCCATTTAAGTATAGCTGTTTACTTTTAGGGACTAAAGCATTTTACTAAAACAATAAAGGGCAAGAACCAGCATTTAACTGAGCATCTATTAATCTGATACTGTGCTATATAAGTAAACATTCTTTTCTTTAATTCTTAAGTAATTCAGTAATGTAAGTGCTCTCTCCCTATTTTACATGTGAGAAATTTCCTTAAGGGTATCTAGTGAGTGATAGAGCTTATATTTAAAATCCAAATCTGTCTAATTCTGCCAGAGTATTGTTTGCTAATCATAAGAGATTTTTAGAGAGCAGAAGAATGAAGAATAAATGCTAAATAAGAAAATGCTGAGTTGTGTAAACCAGAAGAATCTTTCGGAATTATCTTTTTGTTATTTTTCTCACTGTGGTTTTCAGTTTCATTCTTTGCCCATTATCTAAATTCATAGCTAATAAGCTATCTTTGTTTAAGTTGTTAATTTCTCAAAATGAACAAACAAGAATGTTGCAGGACACATAACTGAAAGAGGAGAGTTGGTTGATCCTGTAATATTTTTGAAGTAGAAATTTAGATTTTATTTTTAAAAAGAAGTTCAGTATTAGGTCACTAGTGTATGCTTTTAGATCAGCAAATAAATTTTAATAGGAAGGCCAATATTGGAGCATAGTAATCAGCAAAATTAGTATTCGTTTATTAAACGTAAGATAATAATTGATTTAAGATAATACTGAAATGAGGAATAAGGTAAAAGCAGACACGTTTTACTATACCATACGCTTGTAAGAACGTATTATTTTAGAGTTCTGTAATACAGAATGTTTAGCACTCTGTGTTAGATGCTCTCTGATAGGATGATGAACTCCTCCCCCTAATGGAGAAGATAGGTTTCCTGTTAAGTATATGACATTTTAGATGAAGTAGCAGTACATTTTCTGGTAGATGCAGTGGGAAATATTGCAGTAGAAACTGATGAGACTTTAGACTAGAACTTTACATATTTGTAATTTTTCTGCATAAGGTAATATTAAAGCCTTAAGACTCGATGGGCCTGTTGAAAGGTGTTTTATATACAGAGAACAACTCAGGAAATCTTGGAACATATCCAGCCAGGTTTGAAAAAGGAGAGAGGAACCAGGGAGATGAAGAGATAGAAAGCAGATTGTGCAGAAGAGCACAAGAGCAGAGAAGAACAGAAAAGTAGTCACTGATCATTTTCAGTAGTCATTTGAGCCGAGTCACGGATTGTCAGCCAGTTGTAGGGAGGTAAGGGAATGAATGGTAAGGGGTGGAGGCAGCAGCTACAGATCATTCAGAGAACATGGCAGCAAAAACAGAATCATTCAGCTTTTAAACAGTGTCTCTCTAAAGTGGTGGAAACTGTGTTAAAGGCAGAAAAGAAGGACCTTATGGAGAGGGAGAAATTGGAGATCCTGGGAAGGAAGGACATAGTATTGGGAGGAAATTCTTGCAAGGAGGGTAGAGGAAGATACCAGAGTCAAGAGAGAATCTCCATATTAGGGTGGAGGCAAAAGGACAGAGTTTTAAAATAAGCTTCTCCCACCTAAAATAATGACTATTCTAAATTATGTCTAATAAAGGAAAAATTTTTACTCTGATCAGAGTTTCCAGGCAGTAATAAAATGGGGCCAGAAATTCTTTCTTGGAGCTCTGCTTTTAGGAGGGATCAGGAAGGTATCCATTCTCTAAAAGTAGGCAGTAGTATGCATTTTCACATGGATTTAAAATTTGGGCAAGAATACCTTTCATTCATTCACATGGCTAAGCTAGGATCTGAGGATAAGAACTGTTATATAAATTTTTATTTCCATTTTTACTAAGGTTTCTTGACTGTCGTAGGTCTTAGGAAACCTGTCTCCTTTTAAGGTTTTTTTGTTTTTTTAAATAAATTTATTTATTTATTTATTTTTGGCTGCGTTGGGTCTTCGTTGCTGCGCGCGGGCTTTCTCTAGTTGTGGCGAGCGGGGGCTGTGCTGCATTGCGGTGCACGAGCTTCTCATTGCGGTGGCTTCTCTTCTTGCAGAGCACGGGCTCTAGGCACACGGGCTCAGTAGTTGTGGCTTGCGGTCTCTAGAGCACAGGCTCAGTAGCTGTGGCGCACAGGCTTAGTTGCTCCGCGGCATGTGGGATCTTCCCGGACCAGGGCTCGAACCCATGTCCCCTGCATTGGCAGGCGGATTCTTAGCCACTGCGCCACCAGGGAAGTCCCTCCTTTTAAAAATTATTTAACAAATATTTATTGAGTTCTCTGCCAGGCTCTTTAATAGTAGCTGTGAAAGACATAAATAGATGAATTAGGTTCCTGCTATTCTAGAGACTATATCCTAGTTATATATGAAAACAGATTATCAACCCTTTTTCTCTGCTTAGTCATTTTACTCTTAAACACCAAAGTAATTTTAAGATAAACCATAGACATCATAAAATATATCCAGGAATGGTCTGTTGCAAGAAAATGTGAATGTAAAAAATCTAAACTCATGTCTCAAGCAGAAATTATTAACTCTAAAAAGTGTGTAATGTTAGGAGTTGGAGTAGTATTTAATTCTTTTTAACTATGTTTTTGACTTTTAAAAAACATTATATTTAAATATAGATTTATTCAGTTGGCTTAATAGAAGTCCTCTTGTATCTAATATGAACAGATAAACATCCAACTAATATAATCTCTCTTCCATCAGATATAAATCAAATATTTATTGATATTTGCAAGTGAAGATACAAGAATATGGCACAATTTTGCTCAATTTTTAAGTATTTTGTTTCCAAGGTTTGGATGTTTGGGGAAGGCCAGCAAGTGTTTTAAAATTTTTAGAGAGGAGAGAGAAAGATATTTGCTTGTCATTCCATCTAGGCATCACAGTATTAACTTACATGGAATATAATTTATGAATAAAAAACTAATACTTGTATAAGATTATGCCTGATACTTCTTTTTAGGTGGGTGTTTGCATGTACATGTTATTAGTAACAGAATAACATTTTTGAAGGCTGATTTGCCTGGTACACAGGCCACTTTAAATGATAGAAATGTTCTCAGATGAGGACTTGGAAGTTGGTGCTTTAGAATACTTCCTCTGTCGTTTAGAACAGAAGATTAGTACATGTTTCTGCAATGTCAGAGACAGATAAGACGCCTAGGGAAATTGCTGATGTTTACAGTGAAAATGTCAGAATGAATTTAATAATGTTGCTATAGCAGGGGTCCCCAACCCCGGGCCATGGACCAAGAGTGGTCCGTGGTCTGTTAGGAACCGGGTTGCACAGTAGGAGGTGAGCCGAGCGAAGCTCCATCTGTATTTACAGCTTGCTCCCCATTGGTCGCATTACTGCCTGAGCTCCGCCTCCTGTCAGATCAGCGGCGGCATTAGATTCTCATAGGAGCGCGAACCCTACTGTGAACTGCACATGGGAGGGCTCTAGGTCGCAAATACAGATTAGCAGAGAGGTTTGACTGCACAGAGACCATAATAAATCAGTTGCTTGCAGACTCATATCAAAACCCTATCAGTGAGTGGCAAGTGAAAACAAGCTCAGGGCTCCCACTGATTCTGCATTACGGTGAGCTGTATAATTATTTCATTATATATTTCATATTATATTACAATGTAATAGTAATAGAAATAAAGAGCACAATACATGTAATGTGCTTGAATCATGCTGAAACCATCCTCTCCACCCAGTCCGTGGAAAAATTGTCTTCCACGAAACTGGTCCCCGGTGCCAGAAAGGTTGGGGACCGCTGTGCTGTAGGGTAGTTGGAAAGAGCTGACACATCCTAGTTACTTGAAATTTAGTTGCAGAGAGAGTATCTAGAGTGTTTTTTTTTTTTAAACAAAAACAATGAAATAAAAAATACGCTAAATAGAAGGAGTTCTAAAAAAGACATCAACTCTGGTTACAAGCTGTGTAACCTTATTAGAATCTTAGTTTCCTTAGATGTCAAACAGGCAAAACTCTCAGGATAAAATAAAATATGTTATAAAACACAATACGTAATAAAATAATATGTGCAAAGGTACACTACAATTTGAAAACAGATGTACAAGCAAACTTAAGGCGATAATATTGTACTTTTAATTTTTACACAGTCATTTAGTAGAGGAGGTGCCTACTAAATGTAATGTTGCCGGAATTTTTAGAAGGAAGGGTAATAAAAGACTGGGGAAATAGAGGTAAAATATGAGCCCACATTGAGTCTTCGAAATCCTTCTCATTAAATCAACATGTTGTCACTTTGTGAAAGCATTGTAACAGGAGTAACTTAAGATGACACTTGGATTTTGATGTAGGCGTAGTTGGTTTTGTCATTTTTACGTACGTTTGAAGAATAAGTACACATCTTTTCCTCTTCCTTCTCTTTAAACTTAAACTTGAAGGTTATGAATACCGATGGGACTGGGAGACGAGTGCTAGTGGAAGACAAAATTCCCCACATATTTGGGTTTACTTTGTTGGGTGACTATGTTTACTGGACCGACTGGCAGAGGCGTAGCATCGAAAGAGTACACAAACGAAGTGCAGAGCGGGAAATCATCATAGACCAGCTCCCTGACCTCATGGGCCTGAAGGCCACAAATGTTCATCGAATCATTGGTAAGTAATTCCACAGTTCTCTTAGAGATTGAACGAGGAATGAGAAAAGATAGAGACAGTCAGCAGCTTGTAAAGTCAGCAGTGTAAATTGTTGATGTTTTGAGGGGATATACATAAATTCTTTGTGGTACAAGTACGTTTTTCTCAAAGTCTGATACCTTTTACATCATATCCCATGGTGTCTTATAGTGGCTAAGGAAGACAGTGAACAGCTTTTAGACAATTATCTTCTTTCTCAGGGACTATCATTCCATTTCCTTCCACCTCCCTACTGTCAAACCCTAAATGTAAGAACCAGAGAAATTAAATAAATGTCCCAGGGAAAATACTCCAAATCACTTTCTTCTTTTGGTTCCTGAAACCTCCAAACATATTTTCAGCATATCACCAAGTTCAGTGATATTTGGGGATGACCTAGTGCTGGGCACCATGTAGATGGTCCATGAATAATTTTGGAATCAAGAACTTTCTTTAAAGTTGTTTATCCAAAAACAAATGAGAACTTTAAGTTATCAGATTGATTGGCAGGAATAACCTTTTAAATGTTGGCTTAGTCCTCTGCCTACATAGTTTGAATTGAAGGGCTAAACTTAACACACACACACACCCCTTCATGAAAAGAATTTCTACTGTATGAATAATATAGTTTACTTAAAGTTTACTGTGGGTACAAAGGAAAGTATTTTTGTCATACCTCTGTTCCCAGTTGATCAGCACAAGAGTTTTGACCTGCTCCGTTTTCAACCTGGGCCAGTTCAGCACTCCTTAGGCAACCTGGTAGTCCCCACTCCTGGGAGGTCACCATACTGATGCCAACTTAATCGGATACCCAATCAGCATAGAGCATTACCGATCAAAACTCTTGGGCTCAAGCCATCCTGCTTCTGAGTAGCTGGGACTATAGGCCTGCACAACTGTGCCTGGCCTTTTATTCCCTATTAACCCTCACAGTGCATGTCTATGAGATTACAGCTGAAACTCTAGATTTGAGAGCAAATATAATCCTTGGTCTTTGTGAAACAAATGCTTAGTCACTTTAAATGGAAAATGTGTTGATTGTATCAATGCGTGTGTCCTTCTGTGCCCTTTTATAATTTTAGGTTCCAACCCCTGCGCTGAGGAGAATGGGGGATGTAGCCATCTCTGCCTCTATAGACCTCAGGGCCTTCGCTGTGCCTGCCCCATTGGCTTTGAACTCATCAGTGACATGAAGACCTGCATTGTCCCAGAGGCTTTCCTTTTGTTTTCACGGAGAGCAGATATCAGGAGAATTTCTTTGGAAACTAACAATAATAACGTGGCCATCCCGCTCACTGGTGTCAAAGAAGCTTCTGCTTTGGATTTTGATGTGACAGACAACCGAATTTACTGGACTGACATATCACTCAAGGTTAGCAAAAGAACTGAAATATTAAAACTGGGGGCTAAAAGGGAGAGCATCTAGGATTTCTGACTCTTCGTGCTATTATCAACTTTCCTCATTACTTAATAGGCAGAGTTCTACAAAAACACTTAACTTTTTAAAGGAAGTCGAGGGAAAGGCCCATTCAGTATTTTTTATTAAGTATGTTTTAGTGCAAGATACTTTGCTTGAGTGTTCTAAATCTGCAAGACATAATCTTCCTCTACTTTGTTCTGTTTGAATTTAATGAGTGACATTTTCTTCAGTTAGAGAGTAAGCAATTGTATGCTTCATATAAATGGCTTGTAGAGACTTGACTCTAAATTTATTAAAAAAAATTTTGGGGCGCCTGACTGAGGTAGAAAATGGCAATTATGAGTTATAGCATACCTTTTTTTTCCCCCCAGAATAAATATTGAAAAGCACATTGAGTCAATAAGGAGGAGCTCTTAACCGGAAAATCTGGAGAATAAGCTTTCCTTCTTCCAGATTGTTTTAGATAACTTGTGTAAAATTTTGTCTCATGTGCAAAAACCATGGAATGTTAGACCCAGAGTTGGATTCTAATGGTGTTCAGTAAAATCTGTTAAATGAGTGAATAAATGCTTTATCTTGGCTTTTATTGTGTGGGCTTGTAAGTTTCCTCATCTTGAAAATAGCGATAATGTCTACCTTGCAGGGCTGTTGTAAGGATTAAATCAGAAAATATATGTACACAAAGTACTTAGGATAGTACTTGCCACAAAGTAACAGCTATTATTAATAGCTTGAATTATGATGGTTTTAATTTTTAGGGGATTCAAAGCTACAGTGGTAATGGTATGATAATAGTCACATGCACTTCTATAAGGTATCAATATAAGGTTGTTGAGATCTTCAGTTGACACGGTGACATGGCCTACTCTCAAGTACCCTCAGGAAGCTGACTACCAGTTAAAAGTCTACAACATTCTGGTCACGTCTTTTTCACTTGATTACTAATAAATTTTACAAGAATAGTCATTCCACTGTTCTACTAGAATAAATTTCTGGTCCTTAAAAATTTCAAAACTTTCTCCCTGAATTGGCAATAAAACTTGAGGTCACAGTTGCATTTATTAGAGATTGACATCATTTTTTTTCTTTGCTCATAAAATATGTGAATTGTATTGAGAAACTATGCCTCTGGCTCTTCTGGATCCTCCCACCCAACGAAAACCAAACCATACATTCCTTCTGGATGGTGTTTTGTACTTAAGCCCTGTGACTTTTTTGTTAATCTTATTTTTGCAGACCATCAGCAGAGCCTTTATGAATGGCAGTGCACTGGAACATGTGGTAGAATTTGGCTTAGATTATCCAGAAGGCATGGCAGTAGACTGGCTTGGGAAGAACTTGTACTGGGCAGACACAGGAACAAATCGAATTGAGGTATCAAAGTTGGACGGGCAGCACCGACAAGTTTTGGTGTGGAAAGACCTAGATAGTCCCAGAGCTCTTGCATTGGACCCCGCTGAAGGGTAAACAGCTTTTTGTACGCATTCTTTGCAACTGCATTGTTCATGGCCAAGTTATGGATTATATTCTTGATGTCTTAAATAATGCTTATTAGGAATTTGACAAGTCAACCATAGACAGGCTTTATCTTAAAACCATTAGTTGAGATTTCACTGATTTAGAATTAATAATTATTAGCTAAATTTGACTTTTGTCATCATTAACATTGGGTGAAAAAGATTAGTGAGGGCTTCCCTGGTGGCGCAGTGGTTGGGAGTCCGCCTGCCGATGCAGGGGGCGCGGGTTTGTGCCCCGGTCCAGGAAGATCCCACATGCTGCGGAGCGGCTGGGCCCGTGAGCCATGGCTGCTGAGGCTGTGCGTCCGGAGCCTGTGCTCCGCAACAGGAGAGGCCACAACAGTGAGAGGCCCACGTACCGCAAAAAAAAAAAAAAAAAAAGTGAAATGGATTAATAATTAAATATTAATGATCATACTCATATACTAAGTAGACAGCCTTTTTAAAGGTGTCATCAAGTCTGTATTTGCTTGCACTCTCTCCCAAGTTACACCAGATTCCAAACCTATTAAAGTAAACCCACTGAAATAATGTGTGCTAGGAAATAACTGCATTTTACAAGCTCCATTCTAGAATGTTAATTCAAAAATGGACAATTAGTTTGATTATTATTATAAACTTGGGGAAACTTTGATATTAAACAGTGAACTTTCTGATAAACTATTTTTTTTACAACGTGATGTGTTTTTCAACGGTAGATGATCCTTCTTACATGGTTTAGCAAGTTTTAAAAAGCCGGCATCTAAGAAATCTGAAATGTGAAGAATAACTCCATTTTAAAAAGCAGAAGTTAACAGTGTGAACATACAAACATATTTACTATAGCCGTAATGAAAAATAGTTTCCCTGAATCAGTCAGTTCCATGGTTAGCTTGTTAGCCATGTGGTTAAGAAGGTCATACTGAAAGCACCCCCTCTGTGCTGACATGTTGTGATTGGGTTATGGTGATTTTTATTCTAAACATTAGTTACCAGACAGATATTTAGTAGTTGGGACGAAGCACTCTAGTTTATGTGGCTGCTGGCAACTGTGAAATTTCTCCCACAGTTGTTTTCTCTTGGGCTCTCGGGGTGTGCACGTGCCTGTCAGCTGACAAGTACAAATGCAAACAAAGACCGAGACAACTTCAGTTTTCGGAAAACCATGTTCATACATTGCTACCAAATCAACCATCAGCTAACAGGCTGATGAGTGAATATCTCCCATGGGTATTTGATGAGACCTGGCATGTGGAGAACATTCCTACTCCCAGTATTCAGAGTGTCTTGAAACTAGCACTACTCGTTCAGCTGAAAGGGCATTTGGCTAAGGATTAGCGTCTAGTTCTAGCGCTGCCATATGACTGGCTTGAAGACATTAGACAAATCAGTCACACTTTTAGTGCCTTGGCCTCCTCATATGTAAAAAACCTATACTGTTGAGCTGCTCTAAGGTTAAGGTGAAGAACTCAAAAGAGTACAACAAAAGCAAAAGAGTGTTCTAAAATTTCACAGGGGTTGTAGTAATAGTGTTCACTGACCAGCTGACACATTAAGGGGTGGTTCGTTGCTCTTACACGTCGCAGTGTGTTACCTTGGACCATGTGACCAAATACATTTTCAAACTTTGCTTTTAAATTTCAGTTAAAGGCTATTAATTTTTACCCTTGATGTACTGCTGCAACTTAGTTTGGGGGAGAGTTGATGACACAAATTGAAAAGAAGTTTAAAAATTCGAATTACTTGTATTCAGAAATGCATATATTTTGTTCTGAAGTGAATCAGGTTCTGAGACCAGAGCTTTAATTCTTTGCTAACTTCTTGAATATTAGTTTTATAAATGGAATGCTGCAATAAGGAAATCATTGGTTTGTTTCCAGTTCCTAGGTTTTGGATGGAACAAATTCATTGGAAAGACTAAGGAAAGCTGACTCACTTCCTTTTTAGGATATGAGAAAAAATATTTAGTTGAGGCTGCCAGTATTCTTGAAAAAAATTATAGCTATGATTTTGCTTTACCAGTTTCCTTGACTTAATGTGTATTTTCTTTAAATTCATTTAGTTACTGTGCATGAATATGATCCTTTCTCCCAAATAGTCAAAAATGTAATGTTAAGTATCCACTGTTTTGAATTTAGATTTATGTATTGGACTGAATGGGGTGGAAAGCCTAAGATAGACAGAGCTGCCATGGATGGAAGTGAACGTACTACATTAGTTCCAAATGTGGGGCGAGCAAATGGCCTAACTATTGATTATGCTAAAAGGAGGCTTTATTGGACAGACCTGGACACCAACTTAATAGAATCTTCAAATATGCTTGGTAAGCTGTACTCCTTTTTGTTCAGACAGATAGTATATAATCCTTTCTGTGCAGAAGTCAGTGGCTGCTGTTTACCATAGGTTAGATACTATTAATAAAACTTCATATGAATGTCTAGGTTCTTCCTCTGTCTCACACTGTATCCTATTTATTAATAGTGGCCCAGGTACTTGGATTCATATCTCTTTAATATGTGGAAATTTCATTACTATTGGGCTTATAATGGAATTTATAACACCCTGGGTATTCCTGAAGTGACTTTTTGTACCGGTAAAATACAATATATGCATTTTCATCCTTTTTTGGAAGGAAAAATAGTTGAACTATAGACCTTTATGGAGGGAAAATAAGACCACAATCAAAATAGACCATTTACAGGAGTTTAAAAAAACTCAGTGATTTGTAGCAAGAATATTAGTTTGAGGCATGGGGTCAGACTGCAGGTGGGTTGATTTCAGAGGACCAGTCTGGTTTAAGAATTGCTTTTAAAGGAATCCTTCTGTTTTAAGTTGCTTACAAAAGTAATGTTTTATATGTTAACATTTTATTTTATTTTTGCCAATAAGACTCTTACATTCTCACATATTTCATCTCTCTGCTTCTCCCCTTTCTATTGCCTTTCTGAAAACAGGACTCAACCGTGAGGTTATAGCAGATGACTTGCCTCATCCTTTTGGCTTAACTCAGTACCAAGATTACATCTACTGGACGGACTGGAGCCGACGCAGCATCGAGCGTGCCAACAAAACCAGTGGCCAAAACCGCACCATCATTCAGGGCCATTTGGATTATGTGATGGACATCCTCGTGTTTCACTCCTCTCGGCAGGCAGGGTGGAATGAGTGTGCTTCCAGCAATGGGCACTGCTCCCACCTCTGCTTGGCAGTGCCAGTTGGAGGTTTTGTTTGTGGATGCCCTGCCCACTACTCTCTTAATGCTGACAACAGGACTTGTAGTGGTAAGCTGCATTTCCCCCCCGCAAAGCAATCTATAATTAGCGGAGAAAGCAGGATTTTGAAAACACTGTAGTTCATGTTCTTTCTAGAGTAAAAAGTTGTAGAGGTCCAGAGTTGATCATTTGTTTAATAAAAGGGAAGGACTAAATGTGGAAAAATGCAAGTTGTTGTTACTTTTATTTGTTTGGTGCTAACTAGTTGATGTTATGGAAAAATTGATACTATAGAAAAAGTAAGTGTTTTATCCTTGGGGATTAAATATGTATTGAAAAATGTGCATAGCTTCTTTGAGAGACAGCAGACAGCACATATGTGTGCTATACATACTTATTCATGATAAAGGAAGGGAAGAACAGTACAAACAGTACAACAAAGAGAATCTACAAAATACAATCTCCTTGTCCTTTGAAGTTCATAGAATAGGCTAAAGATGAAGAATTTAAGTGTGTAAGAGGCCAGGCAGAAAATGCTATAAGTAAATTTAGCTCAGTATGAAACAGTAAATAGATGGGGAAGGAAAACTAGAGAGCACATGCTCTGAACATAGTGAGTGGTCGCCACTTACTTCTAGCTGATGTTACCAGCTCTTCTCAGATTCACATGCACACAGAGACACACACATACAGTGCTAAGAACACCAAAACACAGTGTGCCACAAAAGATCGTTGGCTTGGGGAGTCCTGATTTATGATTCAGGTGTGCGTGAACGCCCATGGCTTGGTGGATAGACAAGAACAAATTGGTAGATATGATAAATAGATCAGAAAAAGTAGATTCGTGGGAGAGAAGTAGGGTATGGTTCACTAAGTTAGAAGGTAACAGAATTGCTGTAGGATATTGGATATAGTGAACTATTGAAATTACCTTATTCTGTGCCTGAAAGTATAGGAGGTCACATAGGAAAGGATCTAGTCTGTTCTGACACGAGACTTCAGTTCTGAAAAAGAAAGAACATCAGTTTATAGTTTAATGATTTGGCATCTCTGTCACATGTAAGTTTTGTGTTTTACCAAAACAAGTCACGTACACTTTTTAAGCCTTATTTTTTCTCATTTGTACAATGGGAATAATAATAGTAATTAACTTGTAGGGTTGCTATGAAAATTGAATAAGATATAATAACATGATTTGATTGCTGTGGAGAATGGATTTGAGGAGGAAAATTAAGTGGTTGCAGGGCAGTCAGACTCTTGTGATAATGCAGGTCGACTTAGACGGGGCTGGTGGCCGTCGTGATGGAGAGACGTTGATGGGTTCAAGGTATATTTTGAAACTAGAATGAACAGAACTTGTTAATGAGTTGTATATGAGGAAGAATAAGAGGGAGGAAGCAAGGATGACTCGTAGATTTTTGGTGTGAGCAGTTAAGTAGATAGTAAATGGGGAGGATTCGTTTTCAAAAAGAATTAAAAAATAATTTTAGGTTTGTATTGATTTTCCTATGGGAAGTAGAACTATTAAATAGGTAATTGTAGGGACTTCCCTGGTGGTGCAGTGGTTAAGAATCCGCCTGCCAATGCAGGGGACATGGGTTCGAGCCCTGGTCCGGGAAGATCCCACATGCCGTGGAGCAACTAAGCCCGTGAGCCACAACTACTGAGCCTGTGCTCTAGAGCCCGCGTGCCTAAAGCCCGTGCTCTGCAACAAGATAGGCCACCGCAATGAGAAGCCTGCGCACTGCAACGAACAGTAGCCCTCACTCACTGCAACTAGAGAAAGCCCATGTGCAGCAACGGAGACCCATCGCAGCCTTAGATAGATAGATAGATAGATAGATAGATAGATAGATAGATAGATAGATAGATCAACAGAGACCCAACGCAGCCAGAGATACATAGATCAGTCGATCAACAGAGACCCAATGCAGCCATAGTTAGATCGATAGATAGGAAGATAGGAAGGAAGGGAGGGAGGGAGGGAGGGAGGGAGGGAGGGAGGAAGAAAGGAAAGAAAAGAAAGGAAAGGAAAGGAAGGAAGGAAGGAAAAGAAAGAAAGAAAAATTGTATAGAAGAATCCATAGCTCAGGGAGATGTTAGAGGTATTAAGTTTAGAAATGCCAGCATGTATTTAAAATAGGTACTTAGGGAGAAGGTATAGACCTGGGGTCAGCAAACTTTTTCTTTAAAGAGCCAGAGAGTAAATATTTAGGCTTTGTGAATCCTATAGTCTCTCTCACATCTATACAGCTCTGAACATTTCAGTGTGATAGCAGCCATAGATGTTACATTTTTAAAATGTGGCTCAATTCTGATAAACTTTATTATAAAAACAGGCAGCAGGCCAGATTTACCTTGTGGGCCATAGTTTGCAAACTCTAGTGTGGCGAAAAGAAGGGGTCTGGTAACCTCAGGAACTCTGGTTGAGGAGAGAAAGCTCGCAGTGGACACACAAAAGCAGCAGCGAGAAGGGCCAGAGGAGAACCAGGAGAAGATAGTGACACAGAAGACAAAAGAGAAGATTGTTTGAAAATAGAACTGTGTTAATGCTGTTGACAGGTTGAGTAAGGTGAGGCCTAAAATAGTATCCATTGGATATTTGGATGAGGTGGTTATTAGTAACCCTGAAAAAAGTAATTTCAGGGAGGTAATGGTGAAAGATGGGAATAGATCAACAAGTGAATGGAGAAAAGGAAGGGCTGGTAGTGTATGTGTTATGTAGACATCTTTTTTAAGAAGTTTAACTTTGGAAGGAGAAAATGGGAGTAATAAGTGATGGAGACAGAAGAATAGGGAAAGACCTTTTGAGGTCATTATTGTTTGGGCTGATTTTACCAGTGTGTGCTAGTCGGTGAGTGAAGGTTTTGAGAAATCAGTGCTGAGTGTCTCTAATGTCTGTCTTTGGCTCTTTCTGAGATGATTGGCAGTGTTTCAAGAGGCTTCCTGTTGCGTGTTCTTTTTATAATGAGTACTATTTAATATTTGTGCACAGATGTATTAGATTCCAAAGCAGATTACAAGAGAAGTTTAACACAAAGTACTTGCCCTCAAAAAGTTTTCTAACATTGTGTAATTTACTTCTAGACCTGTGTTTCAAAAGCTAAATCAGATCATGTTGTTACTCTGCTCAAAACCTCCCATTTCACACAGAGTGAAAACCTAGTTCTTATAATGGCCTACAAGTTCCTGCATGATCTGTACCCCACATTTTGCACACCCCTCCCCGCTTTGCTTCTTTAACCTCAGCTTTTACCATTCTCTCTCTTGCTCTCTCCATGGCAGCCACACCAGCCTCATTGCTGTTTTCAAATATGCCAGTTACTCCTACTTCAGGACTGTTATACTGCTTATTTCCTCTACTTGGAATGTTCTTCCTGCAGATACTTGCATGGATATACTTCACCTCCAAGTCATTGCTTAATTGTGACCTCCACAGTGAGACCTGATCTGCCCAATTTAAAATTGCAAGTCATCCTTCCACCCTATCTAACATTGCCAGTGCCCCTTACCTGCCATTTTTCTTTTTCCTGTGACACTTAATCACTCTCTGATATACTGTATAATTTATACACTCTATTATTTATATATTATAGCCTCTTTATTATGCTTATTACTTGTTATCTGTTTACTGGGATATAAGCTCCATGAAGCAGCATTTTTTTTCCTGTTTTTCCACTGATGTATCTTAGGTGCCTAAAACAGTGTTCGGTAAATAGTAGTCATTCAAGAAATCATTGTTAAATAGAAGAATGAAGAAGCAGGACAGGATTTGGAAAAACATGTGCTCTTCCATTCAGCAGCAGCTTTGTGACCTGGGAAAAATTACTTAACCTTTCTGAGCCTTTCTTTAGAAATTACTTAACCGTTCTGAGTTTGCTCACCTATAAAATGGAGTAATTTGGGGGATTGGATGACATCTGGTATGATGTGTGACATCTTGGAGTTCCTAAATAAATGCTTGTTTCTTTTCTTTCCCAGTTTTCTGAAATAATTTTATTTCCTTACTTTCAAAATCATGGCTACAGGGCTGTCCTTAGTTATCATCATCTCATGCTTGTTTCTTCATTTGTTTACTCATTTATTCTTTCAATGAATATTTACTGAACACCTGATCCACACTGGGCATCATTTGAGCCAGTGAAGAATGTAGCACTGAATAAAATAGACATTAATCCCTGCCCTCATGGAGCTTACATTTGAGTGGGACAGATAATGAACTAAATAAGTAAACTCTGTCATGAGTTAGATGGAGATGAGTGTTATGGAGAAAATTAAGAGCAAGAAAGGGTGGGTAAGAGGATCACAGTGTTAAATAGGGTCATGAGAGAAGTCCTGACTGTAAAAGTGACACTATGTCCGGAACTGAAGGAGGTGAGGAAATGAGCTGTGCTGTATATCTGGGAGAAGACCTGTCAAGCAAAAGGGAATAGCAAATGCAGAGGCCCTAGGGGGAAGCGTGTCCGGCATATTAGAGGAACACCTAGGAGGCCAGTGTCTCTGGAACACAGTGAATAGAAATTAAGTCAGAGAGGAAACAGGAGGCCAAATTGTGTAATCCCTTGTTCAGTACTGAAGTGGTTGGCCTCTATGGAACCTTTGTGCAAATTGGGAAAAGACGTTTCCTCTGGGCAGATGCAGCTGCATAGGTGCTTGACTTGGCTAATGAAGTGTGGACTGGACTTCAGTCCCTACTTGGTGCCTTTGGCACAATGCACAAATGGCACAGTCAGACATGGTGGGCTTGGCCTTGTCATTTATGCTGTTCTTACACCAGAGTAATACCTTTCTTTAAGCTTTGGGTGAACACTTGTGTCTTCAAAGGAGAGCTGAAGAGCTTCCTCCTACATCATCCTCCAACTTTTGCGTGTGGCTGGCTCTCTTCGTTGTGGGAATGCAAAACAGAGACAACCTCATAGGACAGTTTTGAAAGCATTCTGCAGGAGATGAGGGAGTGGTGGTTAGAGGTTACATAAATTAGGATGGATTTAGGCTTACAAAATTGCATATTCTTTGTCACTTTTGTAAATAAGTCAAAACATCAGCTTCCTCTTAGAAATATTGAGCCAGTTGTAATTATTAATGTCATCCATAGACTTTGAAACAAGCATTTATTTGGAGCCATATTTGGCTTTGTCTTAATCTACATTTCTAGAACACCTAATCGTGGAATCTTATTAAAGGTTAAAACTTGACTCAAAAAAAAAAAAAGTACCCAGTGAAACATACTTGGAGCCAAATATATCTTTGATTATTTCCCAGGCAGGAAAAGTTGACACCTAAAACTGGGGGGTCTTTCTTCTAAGTTTCATTGTGTGTCTTAGTATAAGCGGTGCTTATTTTGTTGGAAATTTAGAATTCAGAACTTTTTTTTTCTATTGTCTTGATTTACAAGAATGTAGTACTGCCAAAAAAATAATTCTTAAAAAAAAAAAAAAAGATGGGTAACTTGTTAACTACTCTGTTGTGACCTGTATTCTTACTGCTTAAGGCATGGCTTCTACTAAAACTGCTGAAAGTTGTTAAATCAATATGTTATGGACTCCAGGTAATGGAGAGTTCCAGTGGGATCATTGGAATACTTTCTAAATCTTCCAAGCTAGGTGTGGACTTTTAGCCAGTGAGGAACTCAAAGCCGAATTTCAGTGTTGTGAATACCAAGTTTCTTTGTGAGAACCAGTGAATTTCTTTGGGATTTAAGCCAGTATAGATTTGGGTGTAAATGTAAAGTCAACCAGGGAACCACAAATAATGGAGCTGTGAAGAATGGGGTTTAAGGGGCAATGAAGCAGGGAGTTCTGTCTTGGCCATTTATGTTTATATCCCTGAGAAGGACAAAATTCTCCTGGATTTAGGTGGTGACTGAGCAACGTGTAATTACAGAACTTTTACATATATTTTAAATGAAGATTTAAAAAATGCTATTAGACTTTGAAGTTTTTGGTAGCACTGCCAGATGCTATCCTTTTCTAGATTAGAGATGCAGAGGCCTAGTCCCTGGGAAAGGGAAATATTGTCTCTGTTGCATTTTCCCATTTCATAAATTTAGGGCATCAACTTAAGTGTGTTTTTTATTTTTTTTACTGGCTCCCTCTCCTTGCAACCCACTGTGCAAAATATTGAGCCTATATCTGCAACCAGTGAGGGTTGGTTTGAATCCTACTAATACCAAGTTTATTACTGCTACCACTGATAATAATAAACAGTAGTTATTTTTACTTGACATTTACATAATGCCTTACAATTTTTTGTTGAGGTATAATTGCCATAATGCCTTACAGTTTTTAAAGTATTTACACATATGTTGTAAAATTTTTATAGCAACTCAATGAGCAGGACAACATAGCTATGACCTTATTTTAGAGTTGAGTAGATTTTGACCCAGAGAGGTTTAGGGCCTTAATTAAGGTCAAGTGACTAAACAGTGTGAGAAGTGAGACTAAAACCAATCTTGAAGTTTCTTCTTTGACCTATGGAGACCCAGGCTTCCTTCCACCTACACGAATTGGTTATGGAGGAGTTAGGATTATTTACTTGGCAGACAGGAGAATTTTGTCTATCTCTATTAAATGCTTCATTAAAATCAAGTGTCCTATGATACCGCTGTGGACAAGACAGAGAAAAAGTGGCTAGTTGGCTGTTATCATGGGGTAAATTCATAACTGGTTTGGTAACCAGAGTGCCGATCAGTGTTACCTCTAAGAGAGTTTCTGGAGGCATTCCAAAGGGTTTTATCTCAACCTTACCTTTTCAACATACATGTCTGTTTTGTATGAGATACAGACAACAGGCTGATCAAATCTTTGAGTGATACAAGACTTAGGGTAACTGTGTTTCCTATTTGCTTTTTTCTTTCTTTAAGCTCCAACTACTTTCCTGCTCTTCAGTCAAAAGAGCGCCATCAACCGCATGGTGATTGATGAACAGCAGAGCCCTGACATCATCCTTCCTATCCACAGCCTTCGGAATGTCCGGGCCATTGACTATGACCCACTGGACAAGCAACTCTATTGGATTGACTCACGACAAAACATGATCCGAAAAGCACAAGAAGATGGCAGCCAGGTAATTTCAGGGCTGCATTCAAAATCCAGTTCTTCTGCCTAGTAATTGGACCAGCCAACCATCCTATTTTACTTAAGTCTTGACTCCGCTTGTGTGTGTGTGTGTGTGTGTGTGTGTGTGTGTGTGTGTAAAACTGAAATTCTGAACCTAGCAGCTTTTTTCCCTCCTAATGATATTTGAGTAAACAATTGTTTGATAATTCTATTAGAATGAAGATTGTGTTGTATTAAAATAACTTATGCTCATATATTAGTATGACTGTCAGTGCCACCTGTATCATTTATATAGTTTTTTTTTTAAATTCCATTTACATGGAGTGTTGGAAACTTTGAAATCAAATACACACATGGTTCTGATCTCAGCTTTGTCACTCACTAGGATTCTTATGAACTTTTTAGCTGAAAGGAATGTAAAAGCACATAGCCCATTACCACATACTGGGCACTCAGTAAATAATAGTTCTATTACTAGTTAACTATTATTTAAAAGGTTCAGAGGATGGGAAACATAAAACACAGTCTCAGTAAAATTACATCTAGGATATGTTATCATTAGTCTAATCTTTTTTTGTTTTTGTTTTGGTAACTATTATTTGGTGACTGTGGGATAGGAATGAAAATATTATCAACATGTCTTATCTGTGCTTACATTCTAGTCATGATTTACATACCACTGTCCATAATTCTTTGCTTTCTTTCTGTGTCCAAGCAGTATTAGACCAGGATTACTATAAATAATTATTTGTCATTTTCCTTTTAACAGTAATGTTAAGTTGCATTTTTAATGCATTAAAATTTAGGGAGATTAGATTACTTATTTTTCATGTCTTATCTGACAAGAGCAAGGAGATAGTGTATTTAGGGCTGCCGAGGATCATTTAGGGGTATAGCTGTAGCGGTATACTACAGGTGCACTTTACACGGTGTAGGCCAGGACCAATAGGCTGATAACTAGTTGATAGAAATTATAGCTGTTGTTATACAGCTGAGGACATAGCAAATAAATGAGAGCCTTATTAAGGAGTGTTACCTCAGAGATGCCGAGTAAATAAAATATAGTTTATTCAGATAAAACAGATGAACAGAGCCTGTCTTTTTGTTTGGCTTTGTTTAAAAAAAAAATGGGGGGGGGGGTAGATTTGAGGATTAGAGAAGGACATGACTGATAGACGTGGTTTGTAGCCCTGACTAATTGCTATTGTCTCTAGAGCAGAGTTTCTCAACTTCCACACTGTTGACGTTTTTGGCTGGATAATTCTCTGTGTGGAGGTCTGATGTGTACGTCATAGGATATTTAGCAGCATCCCTGGCCTCTCCCCACTAGAAGCCAGTTACAATCTCATAGGCGTGACAATCAAAAATGGCTCCAGGGCTTCCCTGGTGGCGCAGTGGTTGAGGGTCCGCCTGACGATGCAGGGGGCGCGGTTCTTGCCCCGGTCCGGGGAGGATCCCGCATGCCGCAGAGCGGTTGGGCCCGTGAGCCATGGCTGCTGAGCCTGCGCGTCTGGAGCCTGTGCTCCGCAACAGGAGAGGCCACAACAGTGAGAGGCCCGCGTACCGCAAAAAAAAAAAAAAAAAAAAAAAGTCTCCAGACATTGGCCAGTACCCCTGGTGGAGGCGTTTGCAAATGCAGAATCGCCCCTGGTTGAGCACCACTGCTTTAGAGTTATTTCTAGAGTGTGGTTCTAGCCGCAGTTGTCTCTGGTTTACAGGGACAGCTGCCACCTTCTCACTCATTTCTGATCAGTGCAATATCAGCTTCTTAGAGCAACCATATGGCCTCAGCTCGCTCTACTGCTTTATGTTGTAATAACCAAAGGGAACTAAGAAATGTCGCTTGAGACTTGAGAGTTCCTTCTCAGGTGTGTGACCACAGAAGTATAAGTATTGTGAGTGGTCTCCTCGGAGCTATCTGGCTTGGAATCCAATTTTCTGTGTGTGTTTCTTTTTTCTCCCTTAGGGCTTTACAGTGGTTGTGAGCTCAGTTCCGAATCAGAACCTAGAAATACAGCCCTATGACCTCAGCATTGATATTTATAGCCGCTATATCTATTGGACTTGCGAGGCCACCAATGTCATTAATGTAACAAGATTAGATGGGAGATCGATTGGAGTGGTGTTAAAAGGCGAGCAAGACAGACCTCGAGCCATTGTGGTAAACCCAGAAAAAGGGTATGTTACTAAGGTGGCATCTGAAACCCTCATCAGCCTTCCTTTTCAGCCCATGTATATTCTTGCTTTCTCTGATTTTACTGTCTAGAATTTCCTTCCTTAGTCACTACTGCTTTAATTCTAATTTCTACCCATACCTCCAGGACTGTTTGAACTGTAACATCCTCCGTGAAGTTTCCCTTGATCTGCCCCACCCCCAGCCAGATGTGACATTCTCCTCTCTCAAATACCCACCGCTCTATGTCTGTACCTCTCTAGTTATACTTAGTCCTTACCAATTTACCTTATACTTAATTGTTTTTCAGTCTTATGTTTTCTACTAGATTTTAGGTTCTTTTATGATAAGAACTAATATGCCTTTCCTTTAATATAGAGCTTTGCATTTAATAAATTATACTTACTTGAATCTGAATGAATGATAAGGAATTCAGCAGGGAAAGTAGCCTACTTCAAAGGAGTTACAGGAAAGAGATGAACTATAGAAGTTAAATATAAGAAAAGATTCATATATGACTTATTTTCAGTTATGAAATAGACTAATAGAGAAGAAAGTTAAAATTTTGTGTCCAGATCTCTCTGATTACTGCTATTTTCTTTTATTTATTGTATTGTATTATTCCAAAAGCATAAGGCTGCCTGTATCTAACACTTTGTTTTATTAATTCCTTAAAGTTAACTCCCTAAGAACTTCTGTGTACCCTTTGTTACTATTATTGAAATTCATATATCCCATGACCTTCAAAAAATATGTTTTAAAACATTTAAAATAAGATTTAAAAATATTATTTTACTTCCTTTTGTCTTAATCAACAGCAATATTCTCATTTTGTGTGATTTCTTACTTTGGTAAACTTACAGTTTCCTCCTTTCTCTTCAGGTATATGTATTTTACCAATCTTCAGGAAAGATCTCCCAAAATTGAACGAGCTGCTTTAGATGGAACAGAACGGGAGGTCCTCTTTTTCAGTGGCTTAAGTAAACCAATTGCTTTAGCTCTTGATAGCAGATTGGGCAAACTCTTTTGGGCTGATTCAGATCTCCGGCGAATTGAAAGCAGTGATCTCTCAGGTACCCAAGAAATGTGTTTCCTTATTTTGATTTGAGTTATTGAGATGATTCACCAATAGCATTTGTATTTTCCTTCTATTGTATTATTTTTGTACACATTTCTTTACAGTTTTATTCACTAAGAATAGTCAGCATCACGTTGGTTGGGAAGCACTTTTCCTTTAACCATCAACATGATTACTCCATTTTTATATAATAACTTGCGAATTTTCTTGATTTGGGCTCCATAAATAATATGTTTCTAATGCATCTCTTCTCCTTTTCGAATTCTTCTGCTCTACTTTGTCTTATCTCTGGCCTGAATTCTAGCCTATGATTAGTCTCCTGCCTGCTGATTTTTCTCCCCCTGAAAGTTTACACACTGTTCCTAAATTAATTTTCTGAAGCATGGTTTCTAATCATGTCACTAACTATACTAAAAAAAACTCTTCCGGGTACTCTTAGAACATGAAGAAAAGAAGTCTGGTTGCATGCTTAAGTTGGTATTTTCCTTTCACAAACTCATCCTCAAACTCAAATGATCTTAGGATTCCTGGTGTGTTTTAATGAAATTAAATAATTTGTTTGTCTTCAAATATACTTTTTACTTTCTCATTTCTCTGTGGTCCTCTCTTTACAATCATGTTTATTCCCCTACCCCCAATTTCTGAAGTCCAAATACTCTGTGTGGTCTCACTAGCGATCAGGAAAATGAATTAAAATAATACACTATTTATATCTATCAGAGTCATAAAATATGGTGTTGATTATTCCCAACATTGGCCAGAATGGTAGAAAATGGCATGCTCTCGTACACTTTTGTAGAAGTGGAAATTGGTAGAACCTTTTTGGAGGGCCATTTGCTGGTAAATTTCTCTTTCATATAGCTGTCTTACAGAAACACTGATCCTGTTGTACAATGGTGTTTGCTGAGCATTATTTGTAATAGTCTATCACAGAGAAATACATTCTAGTATATCAGGGGTATGAAATATTACAATCATTCAGTAATTATTACAGTCATTCAGTAGATATGTGTGTACTGACATAGAAGGATGATTTTTAAAATTAAGTTGTATAGCAATGTTTATTAAGATTTAGTTTTATTTAAAATTTAAAACTATATTTTACACGCACACACATATAAATACACATACACACACAAACTATATACTATATATACTGGCAAATTGCCTCCAAAAATGTATGTACCACACACACACACACACATACACACAGACAATATGTATACTATTAACAAAAATATAGGTATTTTTGTATATTCCTTGAGAAATATGCAAACACATAAACCTTGAGAAAGGTATGTAAGGTTAGCATACTAATATGTTAAGAGTACTTATTTCTGTATCATTTAAGTTTTATATTTTTGCATATATGTGTAACTTGTTTAAAATTTTAAGAAATTCTGTCTTTTCAGGTTCAAATGCCTCCCTTCCATTATGCCTTCTTTGATTCCAAACAGTCATGCACTCACTTTGCGTGTGTATGCACCCACCTTGCATAGTATGTTCTTTCCCTTACCTGATCACCTGTACCTCTTATATCCTCTCTCGTGTGTATGATAGTTATTTATTATATCAGTGTTATAACTTTTTCTAGTATTTAAGGTGGGTTTTCCCCCTTCTTTCCTTTTCTCTTTTTCTCTTCGTTTATGATGTTTATTTTTTGTTATAAAAGCGGCCCATGTTTATTAAAGACAGTTTAGCAAATAAAAAAAGAAAATCCAAAACACTATCATTATTTATGTTTAAAACATCTTTATTGGAGTATAATTGCTTTACAATGGTGTCTTAGTTTCTCCTTTATAACAAAGTGCATCAGCTATACATATACATATATCCCCATATCTCCTCCCTCTTGTGTCTCACTCTCACCCTCCCTATCCCACCCCTCTAGGTGGTCACAAAGCACCGAGCTGATCTCCCTGTGCTATGCAGCTGCTTCCCACTAGCTACCTATTTTACATTTGGTAGTATGTATTAGTCCATGCCACTCTCTCACTTCGTCCCAGTTTACCCTTCCCCCTCCCCATGTCCTCAGGTCCATTCTCTACATCTGTGTCATTATTCCTGTCCTACCCCTAGGTTCTTCATAACTTTTTTTTTTTTTAGAGTCCATATATATGTGTTACCATACAATATTTGTTTTTCTCTTTCTGACTTACTTAGGTCCATCCACCTCGCTACAAATAACTCAATTTCGTTTCTTCTTATGGCTGAGTAATATTCCATTGTATATATGTGCCACATCTTCTTTATCCATTCATCTGTCAGTGGACACTTAGGTTGATTCCATGTCCTGGCTATTGTAAATAGAGCTGCAATGAACATTGTGGTACGTGTCTCTTTTTGATTTATAGTTTTCTCAGGGTATATGCCCAGTAGTGGGATTGCTGGGTCATATGGTAGTTCTATTTTTAGCTTCTTAAGGACCCTCCATACTGTTCTCCATAGTGGCTGTATCAATTTACATTCCCACCAACAGTGCAAGAGGGTTCCCTTTTCTCCACACCCTCTCCAGCATTTATTGTTTGTAGATTTTTTTGATGATGGCCATTCTGACTGGTGTGAGGTGATACCTCATTGTAGTTTTGATTTGCATTTCTCTAATGATTAGTGATGTTGAGCATTCTTTCATGTGTTTGTTGGCTGTCTGTATATCTTCTTTAGAGAAATGTCTGTTTAGGTCTTCTGCCCAGTTTTGGATTGGGCTGTTTGTTGTTTTAATATTGAGCTGCATGAGCTGCTTGTAAACAAAAGACTATCGTTATTAATGCTTCTTTTTTTGTCTATTCATATTTTATTGTTTGTTTTTCCACCCTTAATTATGAAATGGTTCCAGCATACAGAAAGTATAGAATTTCTGCCATCCATCTTTGTCAAATCTTAGTGTTTCAACAAATAACACACATAAGGGAATCCCCATAAGGTTAACAGCTGATCTTTCAGCAGAAACTCTGCAAGCCAGAAGGGAGTGGCAGGACATACTTAAAGTGATGAAGGAGAAAAATCTACAAGCAAGATTACTCTACCCAGCAAGGATCTCATTCAGATTTGACAGAGAAATTAAAAGCTTTACAGACAAGCAAAAGCTAAGAGAATTCAGCACCATCAAACCAGCTTTACAACAAATGCTAAAGGAACTTCTCTAGGCATGAAACACAAGAGAAGGAAAAGACCTACAATAATAAACCCAAAACAATTAAGAAAATGGTAAGAGGAACATACATATCGATAATTACCTTAAATGCAAATGGATTAAATGCTCCAACCAGAAAACACAGACTGGCGGAATGGATACAGAAACAAGACCCGTATATATGCTGTCTACAAGAGACCCACTTGAGACCGAGGGACACATACAGACTGAAAGTGAGGGGATGGAAAAAGATATTCCATGCAAATGGAAATCAGAAGAAAGCTGGAGTAGCAATTCTCATATCAGACAAAATAGACTTTAAAATAAAGACTATTACAAGAGACAAAGAAGGACACTACGTAATGATCAAGGGATCAATCCAAAAGGAAGATATAACAATTGTAAATATTTATGCACCCAACATAGGAGCACCTCAGTACATAAGAACAAATACTAACAGCCATAAAAGGGGAACTTGACAATAACACAATCATAGTAGGGGACTTTAACACCCCACTTTCACCAATGGACAGGTCATCCAAAATGAAAATAAATAAGGAAACACAAGCTTTAAATGATACATTAAAGAAGATAGACTTAATTGATATTTATAGGACATTCTATCCAAAAACAACAGAATACACATTCTTCTCAAGCGCTCATGGAACATTCTCCAGGATAGATCATATCTTGGGTCACAGATCAAGACTTGGTAAATTTAAGAAAATTGAAATCGTATCAAGTATCTTTTCCAACCACAACACTATGAGGCTAGATATCAATTACAGGAAAAAATCTGTAAGAAATACAAACACCTGGAAGCTAAACAACACGCTACTTAATAACCAAGAGATCACTGAAGAAATCAAAGAGGAAATCAAAATATACCTAGAAACAAATGACAATGAAAACACAATGACCCAAAACCTATAGGATGCAGCAAAAGCAGTCCTAAGAGGGAAGTTTATGGCAATACAATCCTACCTTAAGAAACAAGAGGGCTTCCCTGGTGGTGCAGTGGTTGAGAGTCAGCCTGCTGATGCAGGGGACACGGGTTCGAGCCCTGGTCTGGGAAGATCCCACATGCCACAGAGCAACTAAGCCTGTGAGCCACAACTACTGAGCCTGCGTGTCTGGAGCCTGTGCCCCGCTACGGGAGAGGCCGTGACAGAGGCCCGCGCACCGTGATGAAGAGTGGCCCCCGCTCGCCGCAACTGGAGAAAGCCCTTGCACAGAAACGAAGACCCAACACAGCCAAAAGTAAATAAATAAATTAAAAAAAAAAAAGAAGAAACATCTCAAATAAACAACCTCACCTTACACCTAAAGCAATTAGAGAAAGGAAAAAACCCAAAGTTGGCAGAAGGAAAGAAATCATAAAAATCAGATCAGAAATGAAGGAAACGATAGCAAAAATCAGTAAAACTAAAAGCTGGTTCTTTGAGAAGATAAACAAAATTGATAAACCATTAGCCAGACTTACCAAGAAAAAAAGGGAGAAGACTCAATAGAATTAGAAATGAAAAAGGAGAAGTAACAACTGACACTGCAGAAATACAAAGGATCATGAGAGATTACTACAAGCAACTCTATGCCAATAAAATGGACAACCTGGAAGAAATGGATAAATTCTTAGAAGTGAACAACCTTCTGAGCCTGAACCTGGAAGAAATAGCAAATATGAACAGACTAATCACAAGCACTGAAATTGAAACTGTGATTCAAAATCTTCCAACAAACAAAAGCCCAGGACCAGATGGCTTCACAGGCAAATTCTATCAAACATTAGAGAAGAGCTAACACCTATCCTTCTCAAACTCTTCTAAAATATAGCACAGGGAGGAACACTCAGAAACTCATTCTATGAGGCCACCATCACCCTGCTACCAAAACCAGACAAGGATGTCACAAAGAAAGAAATCTACAGGCCAATATCACTGATGAACATAGATGCAAAAATCCTTAACAAAATAGTAGCAAACAGAATCCAACAGCACATTGAAAGGATCATGCACTATGATCAAGTGGGTTTATCCCAGGAATGCAAGGATTCTTCAATATACACACATCAATCAACGTGATACACCATATTAACAAATTGAAGGGGAAAAACCATATGATCATCTCGATAGATGCAGAGAAAGCTTTCGACAAAATTCAACACCCATTTATGATAAAAACCCTGTAGAAAGTAGGCATAGGGGGAACTTTCCTCAACGTAATAAAGGCGATATATGACAAACCCACAGCCAACATCATCCTCAATGGTGAAAAACTGAAACCATTTCCACTAAGATCAGGAACAAGACAAGGTTGCCCACTCTAACCAGTATTTTTCAACATAGTTTTGGAAGTTTTAGCCACAGCAATCAGAGAAGAAAAAGAAATAAAAGGAACCCAAATTGGAAAAGAAGAAGTAAAGCTGTCACTGTTTGCAGATGACATGATACCAAACATAGAGAATCCTAAAGATGCTACCAGAAAGCTACTAGAGCTAATCAATGAATTTGGTAAAGTAGCAGGATACAAAATTAATACACGGGAATCTCTTGCATTCCTATACACTAATGATGAAAAATCTGAAAGAGAAATTAAGGAAACACTCCCATTTACCATTGCAACAAATAGAATAAAATACCTAGGAATAAACCTACCTAAGGAGAGAAAAAAACCTGTATGCAGAAAATTATAAGACACTGATGAAAGGAATTAAAGATGATACAAATAGATGGAGAGATATACCATGTTCTTGGAGTGGAAGAATCAACATTGTGAAAATGAGTCTACTACCCAAAGCAATCTACAGATTCAATGCAATCCCTATCAAACTACCAGTGGCATTTTTCACAGAAGTAGAACAAAAAATGTCACAATTTGTATGGGAACACAAAAGACCCCGAATAGCCAAAGCAATCTTGAGAAAGAAAATCGGAGCTGGAGGAATCAGGCTCCATGACTTCAGACTATATTACATAGCTACAGTAATCAAGACAGTATGGTACTGGCACAGAAACAGAAATATAGATCAGTGGAACAGGATAGAAAGCCCAGAGGTAAACCCACACACATATTGTCACCTTATGTTTGATAAAGGAGGCAAGAATACACAGTGGAGAAAAGACAGTCTCTTCAATAAGTGCTGCTGGGAAAACTGGACAGCTACATGTAAAAGAATGAAATTAGAACACTCCCTAACACCATACACAAAAATAAACTCAAACTGGATTAAAGACCTATATGTATACCAGACACCATCAAACTCTTAGAGGAAAACACAGGCAGAACACTCTATGACATAAATCACAGCAAGATCTGTTTTGACCCACCTCCTAGGGAAATGGAAATAAAAACAAAAATAAACAAATGGGACCTAATGAAAGTTCACAGCTTTTGCACAGCAAAGGAAACCATAAACAAGACAAAAAGACAACCCTCAGCATGGGAGAAAATATGTGCAAGCGAAGCAGCTGACAAATGATTAATGTCCAAAACATACAAACGCCTCATGCAGCTCAATATCACAAAAGAACAAACAACCCAGTCCAAAAATGGGCAGAAGACCTAAATAGACATTTCTCCAAAGAAGATACACAGATTGCCAACAAACACATGAAAGAATGCTCAACATCATTAATCATTAGAGAAATGAAAATAAAAATGAGATACCATCTCACACCAATCAGAATGGCCATCATCAAAAAATCTACAAACAATAAATGCTGGAGAGGGTGTGGAGAAAAGGGAACCCCCTTGCACTGTTGATGGGAATGTAAATTGATACAGACACTATGGAGAACAGTATGGAGGTTCCTTTAGAAACTAAAAATAGAACTACCATACGACCCTGCAATCCCACTACTGGGCATATACCCTGAGAAAACCATAATTCAAAAAGAGTCATGTACCACAGCGTTCATTGCAGGTCTGTTTACAATA
This sequence comes from Phocoena sinus, assembly GCF_008692025.1. Lineage (NCBI taxonomy): Eukaryota > Metazoa > Chordata > Mammalia > Artiodactyla > Phocoenidae > Phocoena > Phocoena sinus. The sequence goes on from NC_045772.1 coordinate 93,939,873, forward strand.
GCCAGGCCATGGAAGCAACCTAAGTGTGCATCGACAGATGAATGGATAAAGAAGATGTGGCACATATATACAATGGAATATTACTCAACCATAAAAGGAAACGAAACTGAGTTATTTGTAGTGAGGTGGATGGACCTAGAGACGGTCATAGAGAGTGAAGTAAGTCAGAAATAGAAAAACAAATACCGTATGCTAACACATATATATGGAATCTAAAAAAAAAAAAAAGGTCAGAAGAACCTGGGGCAAGATGGGAATAAAGATGCTGACCTACTAGAGAATGGACTTGAGCATACAGGGAGGGGGAAGGGTAAGCTGGGACAAAGTGAGAGAGTGACATGGACATATATACACTACCAAACGTAAAATAGATAGCTAGTGGGAAGCAGCCGCATAGCACAGGGAGATCAGCTCAGTGCTTTGTGACCACCTAGAGGGGTGGGATAGCGAGGGTGGGACGGAGGGAGATGCAATAGGGAGGAGATATGGGGACATATGTATATGTATAACTGATTCACTTTGTTATAAAGCAGAAACTAACACACCATTGTAAAGCAATTATACTCCAATAAAGGTTTTAATAAAAAAATCTTAGTGTTTGGCCATATTTTCTTTTGAACCTTCCTTCTTCTCTCTCGTGAAAAAAAAAAAAAAAAAAAAGGCATTAGGGAGAATTTGAAGCCCTTGTGTATCCCTCCCCAATTCTGTTTTCCTTCCTCTTTCCTCAGAGGTAACTTTTGATGTGTTTCTTTGCCATGCATTTTTTGCTTTCTCTCGCTCGCTCTCGCTCTTCCTGTGTATTTTTTACCATGTACACTCACACATTTAAACGTTTTTTCACTTTTTAAAATTAGTATAAGTAGTCTCATGTATTCTTTTGTCGCTTGCTTTTTTCGGATATATCATGGTTTTGAGATGATCCCTGTTGATCCACAAATCTATGTCAGTTATTTTCAGTGCTAAATAGTATTTCATTGTATGATCATTCTACAATTTCTCTATTCTGCTATCTTAAACTGCTATTTCCAATTTTTTGCCATTAATAGCAGTGCTGCAGTGTGTATTCTTATGTACATATTTGAATATTTCTCTGTGGCCTAACCTTAGTAGTGGGATTGCTGTGTAATGTGGTATGTATATATTCAACTTGAATATATCTATTCAGATTGCTCTCCAAAGTGATTATATCAGTTTAGAATACCCACCAGAAGTATATGAGTTTCTCCTCCAGTACTTGGTACTTTTAGACTTCTGAGTTTTTACCAATCCAATAGTTTTAAAGGTATATCTCATTATTAATAAAGTATGCATTTCTCTATTTGAATTTGAGGTTAATTTATTGGTCATTTATATTTCATCTGAATTGCAATTTGTAGTTTTTGCCCATTTTTCTATTACTGATTTCTAGAAATTCTTTATTCAGGATGTTAATCCATTATCAAGTTACATACATATTGGCGGAGAATCGTTATGTTTAAGGAATTCAGTCTTTTCATTCATGACTGTGGGGTATCCTTCCATTTATAAGTCTTCTTTAATAGTTTTTGGTATGCTTTCATACTTTCCTCTATAGAGAAAGATATGTATTACATAAATCTTACAGTTTGTGATTTACCTTTTCACTCTCCCAGTGGTGTCTTTAGATGAAAAAGAAGTTATTTTTATTGTAGTAAAGTTTATTAATTTTTCCCTTTATGATTAGTGCCTTTTATGTTATATTTAAGAAATCTTTGACTTCTGCATAGTCACAAAGATACTTTCTTGTGTTTTTTCCTAAAATGTTTTTGTTTAACTTTTCTTATTTTAGATCTCTAATCCATTTGGAATTTATTTTTGTTTATGGTGTGAGACAGGGGTTAAGTTTTATTTTATTTTCCACATTACTATTTGATTCAACACTGTTTCTTTTGAGAAGACCATCCTTTCCCTGCTGTTCTCTCCTGTCACCTTTGTTATAAATGAAGTGATTATATTAGTGTAACTTTGTGTCTGGACTCTAATCGTCCCTTGGTCACTTTGTCTTACATAGTATTATATTGTTTTAATTAATAAAACTTTATAACAAATTTATCTGGCAGTGTACATCTTTAGTATTTCTTCTTAGTATTTCTTCAAGATTACCGTGGCTAGTGTTGACACTTTGCATTTCCATATACATTTTAGGATCAGCCTCTTCCACCAAAAAGCAAAAACCTACTAGAACTCTTTCTGGTTTGCTTTGAATTTATAGATCAATTTAGGGAGAATTGTTATCTTTATAATATTAGTCTAGATTCTAAACCATGAACATGGTATATCCCTCATTTATTTAGAACTTTAATTTCCCTCAGTGTTTTGTAGTTTTCTGTGTAGAGGTCTTGCCTGTGTTTCATTGGAATTATTCCTTGGTATTTAATGCTTTTGAATGCTGGTAATAAAGAGTAGACTAAATATTTAATATTTCATTTTCTGGTTGTGGCTGGAATATAGAAATACAGTTTTTCCCTTCTTCCCCAGTCTGGTACATTGTGCTTGTTCCCAGGGACCTTGCTAAATTAGAATTTTCTATGTTACAGAATCATTTGTCTACAGATGAGGAGAGTTTTATTTTTTCTTTTCCAGTCCTTTTTCTTTGTTGCCTTATTACACTGACTGGGACCCCCCAGTACAATATTGAATAAGATAATAGAATCCTTAGATTTTTTTTTGTTTCATTTTGTTTTTGTTTTTCATGATTTGGGGGAAGCATTCAGTACTTCTTGATTAGGTTTTATGTTTGCTAAGGTTTTTCTGTAGATAACTTTTAAAAAGCCGATTAAGGAAATTCTCTTCTGTTCTTAGTTTGCTAGAATAAATCAAACTTGATATGATACATTATCCCTTTTATATATTGCTGGGTTTGATTTGCTAATGTTTTGTTTAAGATGTTTACATCTGTGTTCATTAGAAAGATTACCCCATAATTTTCCTTTCTTATAATGTACTTGTTGGCATCTTGCCATCAAGGTTACATTGGCCTCATAAAAAGAAATGTTTCCTTTTTTTACGTTTTCTGAAAAAGATTAGTATAATGTTGGTAGGTTTTTTCCCCCCTTCCTTATATGTTCACAGATAATCATATACTTTTTTCATGGGATATCTTTCTACTTAGTATTTTTAGCCTCCTACAGAGCTTTTATACTGGACTGCGTTTAGTATATGCTTAGATTGTTGAATAAATATGTCTTTTCATTGCTGATTCCAGAGTTTTATAAATGCCATGAGAGTCAATCAGTAGATCTGGGATCCTCCAGCAACACTGTTGACCGCGTATTTTCCCCAGTTGTCCAGTTGAGGCCATCCTTCCACTACCACCAACTAATCTTTTTTTAATCACTCTTAGTGTTACAGTTTAAATTTAATTTTAATTTTCATCAAAGTAATACATGTAGATATAGAAATCAGATGGTTCTAATTGGCCTACAAAAACCAAGTCTACTGCTCTACTCCTTCCTCCTCTCAGTTCCTACTCTCAGAGGCATCTCTGATAGTTTAAAATAACTTGTTTAAAACTGCTGCTTCATGATTTTTCATTTTTAGATACCACAATTTGACTTCTTTTAATGGAAGATAATGATTTTGCTGTCTTAAACCATATGTCCCTAACATACCTATATGAACTCTCCTCCCATCCTCCCAGCTTAGTTATATCATAATTTTTAAGTTCATAAGTGTTTGTTATTTATGGCTATGAAAATACTCCTATGAGCTACATTTCCTTCTGTAGCTTCATTTCTCTCTGAAATTAATCTTATCTAATGTAAATATTGTTTCAGCATATGCAGATGCATCAAGCAGTCCATCTTCTTTTCTTTTTAACTGAAGACGTACCTCCTGAATTTCTTTGTCATCTTGCTCCTGTCTGGATTTGCTTGCTTTCTAGGCCAACTTTCTTTCACCGTCATCCTGGGAATGTACTTGCCAGTCTCCTTGGTGCTGAACCTGCTGTTTCCCAGATTCCGTTTTTCGTTAATTCCTTTTTCGTGATAGATCACATCCTCTATTAGCTTATTGAAAGGAGATTCATAGGAGGCTAAAATTCTTGATCTGTTGTCTGTCTGTTCTCCAACTTGTAAATTTTATATCGCTTTTCTACTCTTCTGTCCCATTTGTGCTTATGGGTTTATGCCTTCATTTTTTACCATCATTTTAGTAGATTTTTAGGAGGGAGCTTAAGTAGACTTGTGTTTATAACCCACCATGAATCTGAATGTTCACTTAGGCGGTGCCTTCTCATCCGTAATACCTCCCCACTTTTCTCCATTTATTAAAACTTAGCTTTATGTTTGCCTCTTTCCTGGAACTTTCCATGATATTTCCAAAGTATTAAGCTAATGTCTTTCTTTGATCAAACACTTAAGGACCAGGGAAAAGTTCTATAGATATTTGAAGGATGATTAGGAGGAAGAGAGAAGGAATTAATGTATTTTATTATTTTTGAATGAAGGAGAAGCTGTGGGGGTGGGCAGGGGACACAGATTTCAGCACACTATGTGAAAGAACTTTCTCCTAGTTCGGCAGTAGAATAGGCTGCCTCTTCAGACTCTGGATGGCTCTGTGTCTGGGGTGTTGTAGAAATCTTATTTTGAGGTGAAGCTTGAACCCGGTAACCTTTGAGTCCTTTTTCCTGTGTTCTGAGTGGCCCGGTGGGTGAGGGTGGTGGTCTTCACAGACGCCTTGGGTGTGCTCGGCAGGTGGGGTAAGCCGAGAACACAGAGCTCTCGGCCCACCACCACTGCTTCATCCAGAGAAGTACTGTTTTTGTGTGTTATACATGTTAGAGAGTTTCATAAGACTTAATTTGAAAGATGGACTGTGCTTTGCTTGTGTGTGTGTGTGTGTGTGTGTGTGTGTGTGTGTGTGTGTGTACGGTACGCGGGCCTCTCACCGCTGTGGCCTCTCCCGTGGCGGAGCAGAGGCTCCGGACGCGCAGGCTCAGCGGCCATGGCTCACGGGCCCAGCCGCTCCGCGGCACGCGGGATCCTCCCGGAACGGGTCACAAACCCGTGTCCCCTGCACCAGCAGGCGGACTGTCAACCACTGCGCCACCAGGGAAGCCCTGGACTGTGCTTTAAAAAATTTTTGAAAGCGACTCAAGTGCTTTTCTACATTTCTATGAACTTAGTATCTACTATGTACTGGACGCTTATTTACTCTTGATCGCACTTGGATGTCTAGTCTGTTACCTGTTTTCTGGTATGTATATATCTTTTCTTAGAATGATTTTTAAGTTTTCTGTTAGAGAGCTTATCATATTTTCCTTTTCAGTACTTTAAAAATCTAACTGGTTTTCAGTAAATAGCTGTTGAATGTATGACTTGACCCACATGCATCATTTCTGTTGAATGTTCTCCTTTCCAAGGTGCCAACCGGATAGTATTAGAAGACTCCAACATTCTGCAGCCTGTGGGACTGACTGTGTTTGAAAACTGGCTGTATTGGATTGATAAGCAGCAGCAGATGATTGAAAAAATTGACATGACAGGTCGAGAGGGTAGAACCAAAGTCCAGGCTCGGATTGCCCAGCTTAGTGACATTCATGCAGTAAAGGGGCTGAATCTTCAGGAATATAGTAAGTGTTGGTGGTGTACTGCTAATCGCAAGACTCATGTTGTAAGAAATGGTAGTTTAACCAAGATGTTGTTTTGTGTCTTCTTATTTCTTTATCTTTAAGATTTTCATACACTTTTAGTTTTGCCTTTTTTTAAAAAAAACTCTTCATGTTTTTAAAGCCTATATTCACCTGGGAGCTTTTTCATATGAAATACCTTTTCCTCATGAAACAGGAGTGGGGGAAAGGAATGGTATTGCTCATTTTCAAAAATTTCCCCAGGTATAGCAAGGACTCTGCTTGTCATGTTTCTTCTCTCTCCTTCAGCCCTTTTAAGAATATTGGTATACAGCATATATTTCTTTTGTTCCATGTACATCCCCACGGTTTCAACAAAAGCAAAAGTTACATTTATATAATGATGACTGTAGTTATCATGGAAATAAACCTATTCTTAAGCAAAAGCAAAACAAACTAAAAATTAGTGTGTAAACTTAGAGAAGACTGTGTTTAATAAGAGCTTGTTTTTTCCCCACTTGGGTGAGTTTTTCAATTCTAGCTTAGAAAAGTGGCCATAAATTATTTTTTTATCTTACTGAAAACTTTTGAAAATGACTAGTCATCTTGGCCTAGTTAACGTGTGTTTATGTAATACTGTTAACTCTTGTTAATATGTGTCTGTCATCAAATGTGCCTTCCTAGCAGTCACTACTGTAGGTCTTATACAGTATATCAGAAATGCAGATGTTAAATGGAGGACTGAGAGAAGTATTGAAACCCCTTAACTTGTTGGCCCAATGCTTCAGAAATGAATTGGAGTATGAAAGGAGGGAAGAGGAGTGAGAGCACCGTAGCTTGATCAAGTCTTCATTGTGTTGTCACTGCTCATGGACTTAGAAGTTAAGTTAGGAGGTATCTGAGATTTAGAAAGTTAGAATTGTTGTCATTCTATGTTATAACATATAATTCACGCTGAATATTTAACAGAAATAAGGTAGAGATGATGTAATGGCTAAGTTATTTATTCAGTTGATATGAACATTTTATTGCAGAAGAATCTCAACGAAGGTTTTCAGAATTTCAGGGGGAATATCTTTAAAATTCAACATTTAAGTATGGTTTTATATTTAGAAAAACTTTTTTTTTCAAATTTCTTATAACATTAAAGAAAATTGGATTGCTGTTTATGAAAAGTGTCATGAATTAAAAGGTTGAGAAAGTGCTCTATAGGTTGTACATCCTAATACAAGGACTGGGGTGTCTGCTTTGTGTGATACTACACATATGTGTAGTATCACACATCTCATTTGTACAGAGCTGGCTCCCTCAATCTCATCCACACACACTGAAGCAGGACTGATGTGTTACTGAGAAAAGAGTCATAATAAATGGGTGGCTACTGGGATGACAGCTGTCAAGTTGCTTTTGACACGAACTAAGTAGAAAAGTCAAAACAATGATTTCATTAAATATAACTTATGAGACAGACTTTGAAATGTGCCTGACAGTGTATTTATTTAATTTAACCCAAATATGAGGAAATTAAACATTTGTAACATTGCAAGTTCTTTTGCAGTTGACCAAGCAAATAATTTTGATTGTCTCTGGGTGGTTAGATTCATGTGAACTTGTTTTTTCTTCTAACAAGTCTAATTTTCAGCAGGTTCCTCATTGGAGTATACTTTTTGAGTGAAATCATCTTATCTCTCAGAAAGGTAGAATTTCGGAGTTAAAAATCTTTAGAAGAGTTTTTATATTTTAAGGAGAATAATATCCAAGTTTCAGCATTCTCCCTAGCATTTTTTTTAGTTTGAATAATCAGTTTTTCTTATTCACAAAAATTAACATGAGCTGTACTGTTACCTTACTTTAAATACTGTAAAATATTTTATGTATAAGTATGTAAAGACAGTGGTTAGATATAAGTATTTTGTGTTTTAAATTGTTGTCCTCCTTATCTTGTAGACTGTGTAGGGATGGGGTGAGAAATTATACTGTGTGGAAATAAAATTCAAAGGGATTTTACACTTGGTTTTGTTGGTAACTCAAAAATAATTGATTTTGGCTGGGCTCTTCTTCCTTCTTCCTCCCTCCCTTCCTTTTCTTTTTCCGTTCTTTCTTTTTCTTTCCTTTCTTTTTTCTCTTCTCTGCTCTTCTGTGCTCTTCTTCTCTTCTCTTCTCTCTTCTCTTTGCAGGACAGCACCCTTGTACTCAGGATAATGGTGGCTGTTCACATATTTGTCTTGTAAAGGGAGATGGTACTACAAGGTGCTCCTGCCCCATGCACTTGGTTCTGCTTCAAGATGAGCTACTATGTGGAGGTAAATATGTTATTATTTTTTTCTGAAAGTCTAAATGCCAGTCATGTTCCAAAACTTAGTCTAGCATTCTTTGATTTGACAGTGAAATTGCTTTCTCCTAACTTGATTGCTCACTTATATTTCATTTTCTGCACTATACTAGGCTTTTGGATTCTTCTGAGAGTGAATTCATCATGACAAGTGATAGGTGTAACCTAACCCTGGGACTAAGGCAAAAGGGGAAACTCATAACTGTGAATGAATCTACTTCCTAATAAAAAAGTAGCTTTTCCCACCCCAAAGGGTAACAAGGTGAAATTCTACCTCCTGTAGTTTCCATCCACTGAATCCTAGATTCTATCAGTTTATATGTCATTGATGGGAGTGTATCCAGTGAAAAGAATACTCTTTTGTTCAGTTCTATCAGCAGTTCCCTGTTGTTTCTCTTACTTACGGAGCCAAAAAAAAAAAAAAAATTTTTTTTTAAAAGGTATCACTGAGTGGTAATAATGTTGTAGTGAAATTGGTTCAGTCACTCATGGGACCATAACAGATTGGTATATTCCTTTGTTAAAGGAAAGTATGGTAGCTTCAAATGCCATTATAATATTTTTTCCCTTAATTCAGAAATTCTCCTCTCGGGGATAATGCTAAGTTAATTCAACTGAAGGAAAAAGTCTATTCTCTACAGTGACAGAAATTTAAAAACAATTTCTAATGATAGGAAAGTTAGTAAAATAACTGAATTTATATAGCTATTAAACATTATGAGCATAAGCTGATGTAAAAATGTAGCCAAAATTTGGTGCAAATGGAAAAAAGATATTAAAATTGTGTTTTCTACTGTGATGAGAATTACGTAAGAAACGTATTTCTGTGAACAAAATTGAAAGGGCTTACACTCAAAATATAAAAATTATTGATAAGATGGTACACTTAAAATATAAAAATTGATAAGATGGTATTATAAGACTATTTTATTCTTCTAACTTTCCTTTAAGTTTTTTTAAAAAAATAAATAACATGTATTGAGTAGCAGCTATGAGGCACTCTGGACTGCAGAAGATTTGCAGATCTTTGACACAGAGCATACAGTTTAGTCGGGGAGATCAGATATGTGCATAGTAAAAGTTAAGCTCTGGTACTTGAAGTATCTCTCCCCAAAATAGCAGGCATTATACAACAATGTGAATATATTTAATGCCACTGAATTGTATATTTTAAAATGGCTAAAGTGGTAAACTTGTTACGTATATTTTACCACAATTAAAAAAAAAAAAAAAGCAACTGTTTCCATGTCAGGGTGCAAGATTATTGCTCTAATAAGGCAAATTCTAGAAAAATATGTCTTTATGTAATGATAACGTAGGTAAAACTGAATCAAAGATACCACCTTTCATTTAGAAAATGTCCTGTAAAAGACCAGTGATTTTTCCCTTCACATTTAGTGATTGTTTTTAATGTATATGTGAAATGCACAGTTTTATTAAATGCATTGTTTTTAACAAATGTGTACAATGGTGTTACCAACACCCAAATCTAGACATACGGTGTTTTCATTAAGAAAAGTTCCCTGTGTCCTAGCAGCCAGTTCTCTTCCAGAAGTAACCATTTTTTAAATTCTCATCCTCATAGTTTAGCTTTGCCCGTTCTTGAACTTTATATAAGGAATCATGACGTACGTACTGTATATCTGGATTCTCTTGCTTAATATAATATTTTTGAGATTCATCCTTATAGTGGAGTGCATCAGTCATTTTTATCTTTTTGTTGCTACGTAGTATGTTTCATTGTATAAATAAGCCACAGTTTTTTTATTCTTGTGTTGAGGGACATTTTAATTGTTTTCAGTTTTTGTTATTAAGAGTGAAACTGCAGTGAATGTTTTTATACAAGATTTTTCTTGTGACTTAACATTGATTTTACAGTGGAGGTAAATGAAATACAGAATCTTAATTCCTCTGCTTGACCTTCAAGATGTGTTTTCATTTCAGCCTATTTTACCAACCCATCTCATTTGTATTTGTATTTCTGCCCAATCTGCTTACTTTATTTTTGTGTGGCTGTTTGGAGTTCGACATCACTGGCATGTTCTGTTTTGTTTTGCTTCTGTGGATTTTCTTGTGGTATTTCAGAGATGTACTTTTCTGGCCTGCACATCGTCAGTCTCTCGTTTCCAAGGTGCGGCTGATGAGTCTTCCTCACTAGCTGTTACTGTTGTCCCTTCTTCTGAATTGTAGCACTTGTTAGCAGCATGCAGCTCAGAGTTACATAATCATTTGTTTTTTATTCATTAGTGTGTTCCTAGCCCCAACCAAATTAAAAGCTCTTTAAGGACATGGACCATATTTTATCTGTTTTTATTCTCCATATGATCTGTTACAGTGCTCTATACATAATAGGATCAAATTTTCTCTAAAAAGTCCCTCAAATTTTCCATGTAAAATGTTCACTTGTAATCTCTATTCTCTATTTAATATTCTCTATTTTAAAGATAAAAGGTTTTCTGATCCATAGTCATATAATAAAGTTCTGTTCTCTAGAGAATTTACTAACAGACAAGTTTTTAAAAGGAGTCAGTGGGCCTGTGATACAGTAGTAAAGGCAATGGGCTAAAAGTAAGGAGACTGCCCTTCTAGTCCTCTTTTTTTTTTTTAATCACTCTTGTTCATAGGACGCTCTTTGACCTTGGTGGTCACTTAGCCTCTCTGAACCTCAGTTTCTTCATTTGCAAAACAAAGAAATTCGGATTGAATGACAGTTCTCAAACTGGTCTCAGCATATTTTTACATTTTAAAGAACTGCTGAGGAGAGCTTTTGTTTGCATAGGTTATATTTATTTGTATTTACCGTAGTAGGATTTGAAACCAAGAACTTTAAAAAATAACAACAAACCTTTACATGTTCTCAAATTAAAACTGTTAAGAAAATTAACTGTATTTTCTAAAGCAAAATAATTTTAGTGAGAAATATGGCATTATTTTTACTTTTTTGTAAATCTCTAATGTTGGGCTAGATTCTGATGTCTACTTCTGCATTCAGTCTGTTGTAGTACGTAGTTTTGTTGAAGTACATGAAGAAATTTGGCCTCATACAAATAAGAGGAAAATGGAGGACTATAATATAGCCTTTTCAAATAATTATGTCCATTTATGTTGAATTCTACACCAAATCTTGACAAGTGGTCATTTTCTATAGGTTGAGTTGTAATGTGGAATTTGAAACCATATCAGCTCACTTTTCATAGTCTCGTGTTGAAATCTGTTAGTTTATCTTGAGCTCAGAATGGATATTTTACCCGTGCACTATTTTGTAACCTTACACCTTGGTCATTTGGAAATATTAGAATTCTACTCAGAAATTCCCAGATCTTCAGATTTTGATGAGTTTCATTATACAGTATCGAAAAAAATAACGTTACCACCAATCTCATCATAAAAATATGTAAGTACTAGGAGTCTGTCAAGTTTAGTTTTGGATATAGGTCTTCCAAAATTATAATTTCTGATTGAAAGTCCCAGTGTTGTAATTTGCCACAGAAGTACAGTGTTACTATGATTTGCTCTTGTTTTCCTTGAAATAATTGACTCACTGGTTCATGTTTTTTAAAACTTCCTGCCAAATACCCAAGTACAAACATTGATAGTTTATCTGTCAGTTGTTCTTTCACATCAGAAGGGTGTCGCATTTTAGGTTGCGTTTAAAGCTCAGAATGCTTTCCCGTAAGAAACCATCATGCTGAGGTATGCAACACGAGCTTTATACATGCTTCCCATTTTGTCAGACAGTATTGCGGAGACATGTACTCAAAGAATTGATTTTAATGTAACTAATATTTTTACTGATTCATCAAGAACATTCTTAAATGAAACTGGCTTCCCCATCGCCCCCCACCCCGTATGTATGTGACTATGTAGAATGCAGTGACTACTAGTACAGTTTGGTGCCATTGCCTTGAATCTGCTAAGGTGCCAAGAGTTTTACCCACCATTCCTTTTGTGGCACCAATGCAAGTGACATGTTAATATTATTATAAAATAGTTTCTGTCAATTCCCTGAAAGAGGTCGCAGGTTAGGAACCCCCAGGGGTTTGTGGACCATTATTTGAGACCCTCAGGGCTAGAAAAGTTACGAATTCTAAGGTAACTTTAAAATATTTGGAGGTCGATGATTCCCAGGTTATGTGTGAGATTATAACGGATTGCAAATACAGTAATCCTACTTGAATTATAGTATATGAGAAAACTTCTGCCTTATAGTTTTGCAAGTTAGTGAATCTAAATGAAGTACTGTAAAGATTATATTTCTCTGATGCAGTGAGACACTTTACAAGTTTTATCTATTATAAAGTGTTTTGTACATGCTAATTATTAAATGGGCTTCACTCAGGTGTAAATGTTTGTACCTCTGTGTGACTGTGATTATGTTTTTGTCACTCTCCTCCCCCTTGTTCATTTGAAGAACCCCCAACATGTTCTCCTCAGCAGTTTACTTGTTTCACGGGAGAAATTGACTGTATCCCTGTGGCTTGGCGGTGCGATGGGTTTACTGAATGTGAAGATCACAGTGATGAGCTCAATTGTCCTGTGTGCTCAGAGTCCCAGTTCCAGTGTGCCAGTGGGCAGTGTATTGATGGTGCCCTGAGATGCAATGGAGATGCCAACTGCCAGGATAAGTCAGATGAGAAGAACTGTGAAGGTATCCGAAATTCCTAGGCCTGGTTATGGAGTCCTTTTTCAATTAAGTTGTTTGAAATTCAGAGTATTGCTTTGGCTCATTCAGTGGTAGATTTGGGGTTTTTCAAGTGTATTTGAGTTTATTATTTCTAAACATAGTAGCATGTTCTAAATTGTTTTAATTCACTTAACATGCATAAGGTTTATACACGTTAATAAGCTTTGCAAGTTGAGAAATGAGGCCAAAACATTAGACCTTCAGTATGTAAAACTAGTCCTTATTTCCAATGAGCTCTCAGTTAGTGGATTTATTTATTACAACGTAAAATAATTTCATCTTTTATCTGCTAACCTTTAACACAGTAAAAAACAACCACAACAAAAGCAAGAAAAACAAATTCTCTGGAAATTTTTAGTGTCCAGAAATGCATGTAGAATTCTTTAATTCTTGACAGAATTATTAGTGAAAGATGAAATTTAGCATAAAGGACAAAATAGGAAATTTTGTGCTGGATTCCTTTGTCTTCTCTTTTCTCTCAACCAGTTGAAATTCCTAGAGAATAATTTGTAAGTTTTCTCTAAAAGTCTAATTTGTTTCTCATTTGCGCCCAGAAAGCACTTTTTTTTTTTTTGTGTGTGGTACGCGGGCCTCTCACTGTTGTGGCCTCTCCCGTTGCGGAGCACAGGCTCCGGACGCGCAGGCCCAGCGGCCGTGGCTCACGGGCCCAGCCACTCCGCGGCATGTGGGATCTTCCCGGACCGGGGCACAAACCTCGTGTCCCCTGCATCGGCAGGTGGGCTCTCAACCACTGCGCCACCAGGGAAGCCCCAGAAAGTACTTTTTGACTTTTGCCAGAGTTTACCTTTCCATGGTAGCAAAAATAAGAAAACTATTTGCATTTTTTCCCTCAGTGCTTTGTTTAATTGATCAATTCCGCTGCACCAACGGTCAGTGCATTGGAAAACACAAGAAATGTGATCATAATTTAGATTGCAGCGACAAATCAGATGAACTGGATTGTTGTAAGTATGACTAAAACCTTGTTTATTACTCTTAAGGGAGAAGTTTTAAAGTACTTTTCCTTTTCTTTGTGTGAGGTTCACTTACAACCAATATTTCCTTATTAAGAAACAAGTTATTAAGTTAGTTATTTGTACCAGGGATTTCTTACATTTTATATTTAATAATTTCTTAAAGAAAATAGTTTTCTTATGTACAAAAATCTTCACAGAAACATTTAGTAAAGCATCAGAAAAGAATATTGTTTTGCCAAAACTAAGGAAATTCTCAGTTTAGTTATGTAGAAATCAATCAGTGGTCTAAACTTAAGAGTTTCTGAACATTGGTCCATGTTTAAAATCTCCCATTTTTTTCCTGGGTAATTTTCTACCAGTGACTTTAAGAGCTTCCTTAAAATGCAGCCTGAGGATACTTGAGCCACCTTACACCCCTAGGTCTAGAGACCTTAGGCTAAATAACCTGTGTTTCTTCAGGGTTCATAACTGTTGACTAATGTCCTAACATAAAATATATCCCAAATTGACAAACACTTCTGAGTGGAATTCAACACAAGCCAGGTCTACCTACCCTGTTTGTGGAGTTTAGACAGAACTCATTTTAAAGCTCTTTAATCTTAACAAAGACTTTAAGCTGGTATTTTTACAAAATTCAAACGGGAGACTCACTAAAATTTTTGGAAACTATTCATTGATTCAGCAAACATGTGCTGAATACCTACTGTGTGCTGAGGATGCATGGTACCTGTACCAGGGTTCTCAAAGTCCTCTGTGGTTGGAGGTAGTAGTAAGAAGAGGGATTTTAAAGCCAGGCAGAGATGGGTTTGAATTCTAACCTCACCGCTTACCAGCAATTATTTGCTCTTGTTAGGCCTCAGTTTCTCCATCTTTAAAATGAAGATAATATTTAGCATGGCTGTTGTGAGAAAATTAAATGATTTAATGTATGTAAAACATACAGCTTGGATCATAGTAGGTACTTGATAAAGGAGTGTGATAAATGATATTAAATGTGCTGTAATAGAGATCTATACAAGGATTAGCACAAAGAAGAGAGTAGTCAGATCTTTAGGAATGAAGATGGGTTTCAGGGAAAACGTCTTAGAAAAATGGTGCATAAGGTTGGTGGGTGTTGGTCAGTGAATAGCGTTACTTATGTGGATAAGTGGAGAGATTGCATTTCAGGCAGAGGGACTGTCCTGTCCTGCTCAAAACCAGAGTGAAACAAGCACCTTTGAGAAGTTACATGTAAATTGGACTGCCAAAATACAGTCTCCTGTCTTGAGGGGTGTCAGCTGCAGATAGCATATGTAAAGGTGAGACCGCGAAGGATTTTGCTTTTCCTCTAAAGAGTCTAGACAGTATTCCAGAATAATGGAGAGCCATTGAAAAACTTAAGTGAAGGACTGGCATGGCTACATAATTGAGAAAGCTGTAAAGCAGATGCATTGGAGGTGATAAGATTATGGCAGGGAAATTTTTTAGATTGGTTTTAGATTTGAAAATTTTTTGACCACATCAAGAGGAATACAAAGATGTGAGTACACACAAATGAAAGCGTCATACAACAGTATTTACCTATATTGTGTGGAATGCATTCTGAAGTTTTCTGTTTCAAAATGCTGGTTTCAACCCACTAAGTTGTTTTTACCATCTAATGACTTGCAGCCTATAATTTTAAAATGCTTTGGAGGCTATTGTAGTTCCAGCAGAAGACGGTGGAGGTCTAAATCAAGGGGAGCAGTGGTGGTGGAAAGGAGGGAGGGGATAGATTTCAGAGTTATTCCAGAAATAGAATAAAAAGGGTTTGGTAACCACTTAGAGTTGATAAGTCTAGGTTGACTCCCAGGTTACCTCATTGAGTGACTGGAGTCATAAACCAGAATATATGTCAGAGACTAAGAACCCAAGTATCATTTTGTATCTTGACTGTGGATGTCATGTTTAGCTGATGTAGATTTTTAATTAGTTTATTTTTGTTTTAAATTTAATTTAAATTCCTTTAATTTGCTACAGGTGCCATCATTTATTTATGATCTACCTTACCCCTGGAGTCTAGGAAACATTGACAAATGATGGTGACTATGAGTTCAGTTTGGATTATGTTGCATTCAAGTTGACCATTGGGTATCCTATTGTAGCTATTCAGAAAGTTAACTGTATGGGTCTGTAGCTCAAGAGAGAGAGATGGGCTTTTTAGTTTATTAGTGTTAATTACAGCTGAGGCAGTAGATGAAATCTCCTAGGGAGAGTAAGCAGCGGAGGAAAATAGCAGGTGGTAGACAGAACTCTGGGGAAGCACCTGCACTTGAGGCAGACAGAAGAGAATGAAGCCAACAAGAGGAAACAGAACAAATAATCAGATGGTAAAACTGAGAGAGCGGTATCTTGGAAGGATCAGGCATTTTTGAGAAGAAAACAGGAGTCAGCAATATCGAATGTGTAGAAATGTCAGTGAGAAGAAGAGTTTATTGACTATGGCAAATAGGAGAACTTTGACCTTTGCAGACTAGTTTCATTGTGGTAGTGAGGACAGAAGTCTAATTTCAGTGAGTTAAGATGTGACCCAGAGACTAAGAATTGGAGATGATGAGTATAAACTGTTCTTTCTTGAAGGTTGGCGTTAGAAAGGAATGCCAGTGCACTGAAAAAGAATGAGAAAGATGGGCTGTTGCTCACAAGGACTAAGGAGTCTGCCTCAGAGTCCGTAGGTGATAATATGGGACTGGCAGCCCCTGCATATTATGTAGCTTAGTGATGTTGTTTTCTCTCATTTCTTGGATTTAATCATAGGGTGAGTTAGCTATGTGGATGGGTGCTTTCGAGGCAAGATGAAGCAGAAGGAAGGTGTTCAAAGGATCTGCAATTGTGAAATATAGTCTGACTATTCAGAATGGAAGCATTTTCCTTCTGAATAGAAGAGTAATGCTGTGAATCTGATGAGCCCTTTTGCTGTTTCCCTCTACCTCTAATATTGATGCCCTCTGCTTCTCAGATCAGGGATTCCATGAATAGAGATGCCATGGGCATCTCATGCTCTGGCTTTTCTTTCTGAGTCCTCGGGTACTCATGTATCAGAGACCTTATATTCCTTGCCCTCAGGCAACTAGACTCCCCCGTAAGGCAGCAGTGTATTGGGCCTGAGGGCTAATGTTTTTCTGTAGCTTCTGCTTTCTCATCACCAGGCCTAAATGTCACTTTTCAGACCTAAAATCAAGCTCAGAGCTGATTTTGGCTTCTTTACCATTCCAGGTAAAACATTTGATGACTTTTCCGGGTCCATCCCTTCTGACCCTAAAATTTTCTCTGAAATTCCAAAGTAACCTCACTGATTTTTATGATATACAGAATGAACTAGGATAGATTTTATCTATATATGTGGTTTTAAGCTTCTTAATGGTGTTTAAATCTATAATTAACATTTTTGTTTTCGATTTACAATTATACTTCCCAATGTATTGTTCTATGTCTGTTTTCACTTAAGGATAATTTGTTTTGATTCCTAACAATGACATTTATGTATATATCCATGGGGCATGATGTATATGTATTCATAAAAGAGAAAAGTGTTTATGAGTTGTATTCATAAAAAAGTGTTTATGAGTTGTCTTCATTAGCCTCACATTCTCCTTGCAAGCCTCTTTTTAATTACTATTTTGAACCTACAGTTGTTTTTCCATTATATAATTGTACTGCATTCCCATTTTAGATCCAACTGAGGAGCCAGCACCACAGGCCACCAATACAGTTGGTTCAGTTATTGGAGTAATTGTTACCATTTTTGTGTCTGGAACCATATACTTTATTTGCCAGAGGATGTTGTGTCCACGTATGAAGGGCGATGGGGAAACCATGACTAATGACTATGTAGTTCATGGACCAGCTTCTGTGCCCCTTGGTTATGTGCCACACCCAAGCTCTTTGTCAGGATCCCTTCCAGGTGAGCTGAGACTGATCCATTGAGAATCAAGTCTTGGGTCCTAGCAAGATTGCCACGTTTCCGTTATGGAAACAGAATACTGCCTGTAGTCTATGTCAACGTAGACCGCTTTGGGTTTAAACAATTATAAGAACAAATGTTCTCTTTTACTTTTAGCACCTTCTCTTTACACAGAAGTCCTTAGGTATGGTTTGGTAGAAATTGCCAAAGGATATAAGCAAATATATGTACATACAAGCATTTGTATATAATACATTTACTGCGTTTCTGGATGTGCTCTACTGAAAATGAATCAGCTGGTCATTTGGTGAAAAGAGTCATAAGCCACAATTCTTTAGGTTCACTACCAAGAGACCTCAGTACTACTGAGCCCAGGAATTAAAGGAGGCCAAAAAATGGATGAAGATTCCTTTTCAGCAAACAGAGATTTAGAAATACCTGAGTGATAGCAGGGAGGTATATATCATCTTATGTTTTCTCCTAACTTAGGTGATGACAGTGGGAGTAGGTTTTGTTCAAACATAGCCAAGTTGCCAGATGTTCTATACTTGAGAGAGACCATATTGCTCTAGGGACATACAGCTTTCTTTTCTTTTCTTTTTTTTTAAATAAATTTATTTATTTATTTTTGGCTTCATTGGGTCTTTGTTGCTGTGAGTGAGCTTTCTCTAGTTGTGGCGAGTGGGGGCCACTCTTCGTTCCTGTGCGCAGGCTTCTCATTGCGGTGGCCTCTCCCGCTGTGGAGCACGGGCTCTAGGCGCGCGGGCTTCAGTAGTTGTGGCTCGCGGACTCCAGAGCACAGGCTCAGTAGCTGTGACGCACAGGCCTACCTGCTCCGCGGCATGTGGGATCCTCCCGGACCAGGCCTCGAACCCGTGTCCTCTGCATTGGCAGGCGGATTCTCAACCACTGCACCACCAGGGAATCCCCAGCTTTCTTTTCAATGTATTTTGGTACCCTCAGTGAAAGGAAGCCTTTCTTGTGATGAATATGGAGAAAGAGATACCAGGCCAAGAGCCCTGTGAAAATAAGAACTTATTCTGGATGTTAACTCTAAGGAAACATGTGATTTTTAAAACTGTTAATGATTCCTTGTTTCATACCTAACTTTGTTAGTGGAATTTGGGAAGTCACTTTGAAAAAACGGAATTTCTTCTTTAGCATTGTAGTTGTGATTCCAACAACATTTGCATCCAGTAGATAAAGCAATAATCTTCCATACAGTGAATTTATGCCCTTAAAAATGGGTTTAGTTTTCTTTTGAGCAGATCTGTTACTTAGTCTGCCCTGCTTTGCAGCCTGCACTCTCCACAGTTCTTTCTTTCTCAGATCCTCTAAGAGGTTGAAAACCTCTCAGTTTGAAGAGCTCTGCTTCCATTCTGGGGAAGAGGAAGGGCTGGGAGCTATTCTTGGCCTTGTTCTAGGCCAGCTCTCAGTGGAAGTGTCCACTTCTAGGGAACATTTGTTTCTCTTTTCCATTAAGTGTTTTCAATTGTTTTTGGGAAAAGAGGGCATAAATTGTTTTAAAGCCAAACTATTTGACTATTGGTATCTGTAATTCTAGTACTGAATAAAATTATTTCATGCATTTTTATAGATCTTACTCAACTTCAGTATTATCCTCCTTCATTTTAGGAATGTCTCGAGGTAAATCAATGATAAGCTCCCTCAGTATCATGGGGGGAAGCAGTGGACCCCCTTACGACCGAGCTCATGTCACAGGAGCGTCGTCAAGTAGTTCTTCAAGCACCAAAGGCACTTACTTCCCTGCAGTAAGCAGTCTGTTTTCCTTTGTTCACTTTGAATGCTAAGATAAACAGGATCTTAGATTTTTAACTTATTTAAATGTGGGTACTCAGTGATGGTAATATAAAAAGTTTTTTAGTATAGAATTTAGGTATATAAGGCTCAAAGGATTTACCACCACGTGAGCACTTAGAAATCTTTCTTTAAGTTTACTGTGTAACAACCAGCATATTTGAAAACACTGACATTAATTTCATATACTGGGTAAAAGGAGAACTATTGAATAGTACCTCCTGAGAGGCTAAGGACCTTCATTCCATGACCTCCCAAGAGAAGAAGCACACCTGGTATTTCTCCTAAGTCAGTAATTTTTCTCTAAACATTTATAATTTTAACAACTCAGAACCCAGTTGTGCTGCACTTAAACCAGTGACTTGTAGATTACAGATTTCCTTCTCATCACCTTGTGCTGTTCAGCCATAATGAAATTGTGTCTTGGGGGGTGGAGAGCCACAGTCCTGAAGTGCTATTTTAGGTTAATTCTTTGAAACAGGATTGTGCTACTAGTGTAATGGAAAGTAATATGAACAGAGATGAAGGAAAAGAAGTTGAAAAAAGGCTAATAGTCTCTTATCTGGAATAGACTATTCTTATTTCAATAATTTGATTATTTTTCCTTTTAGATTTTGAACCCTCCGCCATCCCCGGCCACAGAGCGATCACATTACACTATGGAATTTGGTTATTCTTCAAACAGTCCTTCCACTCATAGGTCCTACAGGTAATACACATCCTCCTCCAGCATAAATCGAAGTATTTATTAGAAGCAAGTATTCTAGTTGTGAGTTTGCTGTAGCCCTGAATGAATAGATGATGGTCACCAAGAGAGAACAGGCATCTTATCTTGGCAATGCTGATATTGCCCCTACCACAAATCCTTTTCTTTCAGGGCATTATACGTTTTTAAAATTGAAGTATAGATGATGTACAGTACTATATAAGTTACAGGTGTACAGTGTAGTGATTCACAATTTTTAGGGGTTATACTCCATTTATAGTTATTATAAAATATTGGCTATTCCCTGTATTGTACAGTATATCCTTGTAGCTTATTTTATACCTAAAATATTATACCTCTTATTCCCCTGCCCCTAAATTGCCCCTCCCCACTTCTGTCTCCCCAGTAGTAACCACTAGTTTGTTCTCTGTATCTGTGGGCCTGCTTCTTTTTTGTTATATTCACTAGTTTGTTGTATTTTTTAAATTCCACATATAATTGATATCGTACAGTATCTGTCTTTCTCTGTCTGACTTATTTCACTTAACTCAATACCCTCCAAGTCCATCCATGTTACTGCAAATGGCAAAATGTCTTTCTTTTTTATGGCTGAATAGTATTCCATTTTGTGTGTGTGTGTGTGTGTGTGTGTGTGTGTGTGTGTGTGTGTGTGTGTGTGTGTTTACCACATCTTCTTTATCCATTCATGTGTTGATGGACACTTAGGTTGCTTCCATATCTTGGCAATTGTAATAATGCTGCTAGGAACATTGGGGTGCACATATCTTTTCAAATTAGTGTTTCCATTTTTTTAGATACGTACCCAGGAGTGGAATTGCTGGGTCATATGATAGTTCTATTTTAGTTTTTGAGAAACCTCCATACTGTTTTCCGCAGTGGCTGCATCAATTTGCATTCCCACTAACAGTGTACAAGGGTTCCCTTTTCTCTACATCCTGCCAACATTTGTTATTTGTGTTCTTTCTGATGATAGCCCTTCTGACAGGTGTGAAGTGATACCTCACTGTGGTTTTGATTTCCATTTTGCTGATGATAGCAGTTTCAAGCATCTTTTCATGTGCCTGTTGGCCATCTGCATTTCCTCTTTGGAAAAATGTCTGTTTGGGTCTTCAGGGCACTATACAATTTTTAAAGAGAGTCAAAAATGCTGTCTTTTAGAGTATTAAGGTGGAGCCCCCAGGCTTTGGCAGTATTCTAAGGAAGTTACCCCCCAAAGTGACTTGATTGCAAAAAGGTTACTGCTGAGGTTAGGTTTGATTGATAGTCTTCAGTGGAATATTGGGATAAAACTAAGGTTGGGAGCGTTACGAGAACTCTAAAACAGCAGGAGTATTAAGGGAACAGAATTTGAGAAGAGTTGAGAGAAGCTTAAGTTCACCTCTTGCTTACATATGTTATTACAATCTGGAATGAAAAGTTTCTCATATAGTTGCATGGAATAAATCATGACTCACTAAAATAACTGAAATGTATTTGTAAGCCAGAAATGGGAGGATTATGCCTTTGTGCTGATTAGTGAGGCTGTAGAGCATAGAGATGAGCAAGTTAGGTCCTCGTGTGTCATCTTTCGTCTTATTCGAGAGGCCAGCAGAAAGTCAAAAACTTATACTGTCTCTTCACTTAGTGCCCAGTGTTTATTGGCATCCCTCAAGTGCCTATTATCTTCGAGATGAGGTGTTTTCTAGCATTCCAGTCAGATTGCCCTGATATATAACTTTATAGATGTGTAGAAAGCAAGTGGAAATTGTTTATAGTATCTCATTCACAATTCTCATGCAGTTTATGGATAAGATAGGCTTGGCTCTGAACTGATTGTTTTTATGTTTTATTGTAAATGTTGCTTTCCCTACCACAGGTTTGTTCTAAAAAGCCAAATAGAAAGGCAGAAACCTGAAAATTGAAAAAACAAAAGGAAAGACCTAAAATTTTACTTTTAAAAAATTAATTTCCTTAAGTTGAATAAAACACTGTTTGGTTCAAGTAAACGTAATTGTTTCTTTTTTATGGCGGAATAGTATTCCATTTTGTGTGTGTGTGTGTGTGTGTGTGTGTGTGTGTGTGTGTGTGTGTGTGTGTGTTTACCACATCTTCTTTATCCATTCATGTGTTGATGGACACTTAGGTTGCTTCCATATCTTGGCAACTGTAATAATAATGCTAGGAACATTGGGGTGCACATATCTTTTCTTCTATTTCTTCAGAGTGAAACTTTTGATCATTTGTTGAAATTTTTGTCTAACTTAAAGTTTGTGGAACTGAAAAGAATTTTGTTAATTCTATTTCCTTTCGTTCTCTACTCTTTTTTTTTTTTTTCCTCCCATGAAAATGGAATTTGGGCCTTTTAAATGTAGAGCCAAGAAATTTCTCCAAGGCTCGCCACCTGATTGGACAGAAAGATAAGACGTAAAAAATACTGTGACATCATGTCAGTACTGGTAGTAAAAATGCTTGAGAACCTGCTTGGCAGGTCATGTAACTTGTGGCCTTTTGCAGCCATTTCTTTTCATACCACTGAGGGCTTGCCTCACATGGCTTTTATCCTGAGGTGTTACCTGGCACTCTGTATCGCTAGGTATTTTATAAATCGTTCCTTCAGTTTTACACTTGCTCTTGCCCTACTCTTGCAGTCATTTTGTCTGATGGGAAAGCATATAAATAAATCTTGATTGAGATAAATATGAAATAAGATCAGCTTTACTATACTTACACTATGAATGGTATAAGAAGTCATAGATAGAAGTAGAAATGATAGAAAAGCCAGCAGTTTGTCAGCTCTTATTTTCACTAGTACATTTCTCTCTTTCCAGCGCCTTTTTCTTTAGTTAGCCATGCTACAAACTTGATTTAACAGCTATAGATTACTTGAAAAGGTAGCTTAAAAGGTGTAAAAAGTAAATTAGGACTCTGAAATACATGTTAGAAAATTCACTGGTCCCGTATGGATACCTAGAATTTATCATTTTGATGTTCAGTTAGAGCCACTCTTATGACAGTATGCTTGTCTACATACAGGGAATCAACACTCCTTCCCCCAAACCACAGCAATTTCCCTTTGCTGATAGTAATAATAATGGGATAGATAAGCTCCTTAGGCTGTCTACCAAAATTCAGCCTGGCTTGTACAGTATTTGAGTTGTAAAGAGAGAGTGAAGTCTTCAGATATCATTAAATTATTCATCAGGTAAATCATAGATCGTTTAAGGAGTATTGAGAGAATGCTAACATGTTTGAATAATGTAAGATAATAAAGACCCATTCTTCTCACAGATCATGGAGAGGCAGAAATTGGTGAGGTCCACTCTATAGACTAAATCCAAAATGTATAACTGATTTTCCAAAGATGACCATTAAATACAACTTTGAATAGTTCTTTTTTATTCTATGATACAGGGTAACTTAAAGATACAAGTGCACACCCAGAGGCTAGAATGGGTTCACCTCTGCATTCCCATTCTATCCACTTTTAATTGCCTCTAATCACATTTTATCTACAAATATGAAACACATGCTATCTTCCTCCTCCAATCTGCCATGGAAAACTGCCTCTTGGTTGGTGCAGCTTTAAATTGTAGTAGCTTATCATCTTGCAGGTGAGGTTTGCGTTTAATACCTCTGTATTCTGATAGAGAAAACCACCTCTCCAGAAGCCTGACTCAGCCTCTCCTGATTTTCTCCCTATGCCAGCTACAGGCCGCACAGTTACCGGCACTTTGCACCGCCCACCACACCCTGCAGCACAGATGTTTGTGACAGTGACTACGCTCCCAGCCGGAGAATAATGACCTCAGTGGCCACAGCCAAGGGCTACACTAGTGACTTGAACTATGACTCAGAGCCTGTGCCTCCGCCTCCCACACCCCGAAGCCAGTACTTGTCGGCAGAAGAGAACTATGAAAGCTGCCCACCTTCTCCATACACAGAGAGGAGCTACTCTCATCACCTCTACCCACCGCCGCCCTCTCCCTGTACAGACTCCTCCTGAGGAGGGGCCCTCCTCCTCTGACTGCCTCCCACACGAAAGTGTAAACACGAAATCGGTTGAGATCTGGAGGGGGGGAGGGAGCTCTTCGAGAAGGGTGAGGCAGACCATGTACAGATAAAAATTATAAATGGGTTAGGGCGTACTGGAGATATTTGTACAGAAGGAAAAGATATTTATATATTTTCTTAAAACAGCACATTTGCTGCTTGTGCCATAAAAATTTGTATAAAAAATAAATTTGTACTAAAAGTTTTATTTTTGCAAACTGAATACACAAAGCATGCCTTAAACCCAGTGAAGTGACTGAGTATAAAGGAAACAGGAATAATAAAGGCATCACTGACCAGGAATGTCTGGGCTTTATTGATACCAAAAAAAAAAAGAAAAAAAATTAAAGTCCATCTCAGAGCAGCAAACTATAGATACTTGGAAGTAGCCAAATGGCCTTCATGTTAACTAACATTTGAAGGCCAGCAGATTTAAGAAATGAAAGGAAAAAATAAAAAGAATTAATACTAACTTTGGAGAAAGGGCTTTGTTTTCTCTAGGAATCCAACAATTTTATCGAGGAAAATAGATATTTATAAAAATCCATTTGGGGTGCTGCTGTTGTGGGAGAGATCAGCTGTCTGGTAAGATGCTATGGGGCCGTTTGTTGTGCAAGTCTTCTGTCCCTACCTTAAAACTCACCCCTCTGTCATATATTAATTTTTTTCCCTGGGTGTTTTCACCTTGCTTCCTCCCCTAGCAGTATTGTAGGGTATTTTGCCAAAATACCATAATTTATTCACAGTTTTTTATCTGAGGATTGATAAAATGGAATTTTCTAATTAAGGTTTCATTTTAATATTTCTACTAGCTCCATACCCCAGTCAGCTTAGCTCTTCATTTGGACTGCTGTGTTCGCATAATGATCAAAGGTTAGACGTGTTCTTGCTCCTCTTTACTTCCAAGATTGTTTTAATGCTCATTAAAATGTCTTTGTACAACACATATAGAAAATGTTTAAGAGTTACAAATTTAACCATTAAGTTTTTGTTGTAAATTAATCATATATCCTTGCAGTACTTTCAGCATATAATATCACAATATAAAATCATTTTTATATGTATCTTTCCTAGTAAACCATTTAAATATGTTCCGGTTAGAGACAATCTATTTAAAAAGAGAATTTTTTTTGTTATCGTTGGGTTTTCCCTTTATTAACTGTTGGTGACGTTTTCGTGTTCTTTAGGCCAATTTTTCTCTGAATGATCTCTACATACATACCTCTTCTAACGTGTGACATGAGTTTAATATCTTTCTGTTACCTAATGTGAATGTTAGATTGTTTTCAAATTCTCCATGAATTATTCTTATAATCACCTCATATATTTTTTATGTGTCTTCTCTCTTACTCCATGATGGATTAAGACGATTTAACAAATTTAACAATATGGATTACATGAGAAGGCAAACTATTAACTTCTCAGCTGTCAGAACTTGGGTGGAGGGGAATATTGGAAGGCTCTTACGTAATCTGCCTGACCTGTGTGGTACTGGGGCTGCTCCATCTTCAGCTATCAGGGCTGACCTGTGGAATGATTCTAGCACTGCTCTGCCACCTTGCCAGAAGTTGGTTTCCTGCTTTTTACATGTTTCCAGAATTTCTCTGCTAAAGTTGAATGTGTTTTTAAACTAAATGTATATTTACCTTAACAGATGTTGGTCAGTTGTTATCGAATGATTTTTTTTTTTTTAATTCTGTTTTGTTGAGGCCTCTCTGGATTTCAGGACTGAAGAGAAAACAGTGGAAGAAGGGATTCAGAATTTTGCTAGAGGTGAACTAACTGTTTAAGCAATTTAAAAATATACCTAAGTAATCTTTTTAAAGAGAAACACAGTTTCAGAGTAATGCTTAGATTATTGGGATACCTTATATGAATCAGGTGCACTTGATTTTGCATATAAATAAATGGTAATCCATTAGTATCTTGCATTTCAGTCAGACGAGTGTTAACTCTTCCTGTTGATGGAACAGAGTGCTCAAGTTCTAACAAAATGGACATTGAAGTTGCGTTCTGTGACACACAAGGGCGCTTGATGCTCAAATGAAGATGGAAAGGTTAGCAATAACTGGGTATCACTTAGAATTTGAGAATTCTATATGTTTACATTTTTTAATGTGCATCTTTATGTGGTGGGCTTCCCATGTGGAAACTTGCACTATAATGAACTAAGAAGAATATTGCCTTGTTATATCTCAGTTCAAGTGCTTGTACTGCGATGGCAATGGCCTCTTCTTGCAAAATACTAATTTGTGTGCCAATTTGTTTGAAATTATTTGAAGGCAGTTCAGCTTAATCTCAGAATCCTCTTTCTTGGTATTTGAGATGGATGCTTAACATTTTGGGGAGTACCTTTCAAACGAGAGGATTGTCAAAATTCAGGAAAGACTTACCCTCAGATTATATGGACAGTTAAGCTTAAAAGTAGACTATCTTGATTATTAAACACAAGATCTTTAATTGGAAAATAAAAAATTAATATGTGAGAGTACAAATCAGGGGAAAAAGGGAAAAAGTGTTTTGAATTTGGAGTATTGCTAGATTCATTATCCATGCTGGGGGGCAATGAATAAACTTTCATTATATTCCTTAAATGCAAAAGTATTCATTGTGATTGTATGACGTGAAGTACGCCCACTTACTGATGTCATTAAAATTATCTGACAATTGAACTTCAGCATAGCATGCTTTCTGTGCCCTGTGGTATAAGGTATTCTTCACTGAAGTGGTCTTTTATAATTCTGAACTTTTATAATCTTGAACTTGGCTTCTGCAGAGCCCTGGTTTTCTGAACAGTGGCCCAAAGGATTTTGTTGCTTATATCAGATAATGGCATATTCACAATGTAAAAAACAGTTAAGGCATAGAATTTTCTCAATATTAATTTTTCTTTCAGGAAATTTTGTTATGCCTCTGACACTTGCTATAACTCTTCTAACTAGCATATCATGAGATATTATATGTTTAGCAGAAAATTATCATTATTTTAATATAAAAATACTTTGTGATATGCCACCAAGAGCTTATCTGACCCTTCAATAAGTTTGAGAACAACTATTCTAAAGGGTTGATATGTATTTAGAAATGAGTCTTTACAGTACATTTTCATCTAATATAGGCCAGTAATTGGGGGTGGGGGCTTTTGAGCAGTAAAATTTTAAGATGATTGAAGATTATATGTTTTCATCATTTAAAAATACTCCAAAGTCAATCATTTGTATACAACCAATTCATTTGATATTAAGACATTGTTAAGGTATAAAAATCGCCACCATCCTTATTAGGTAGCAGTTAGTTTGGAGAGAAAATTTTTTTGTTTTGCTGTAAAAGCTCATTAATGAAGAATACTTCATGTAGGGTTAGTAACAGTGACTTAATCTGTTAATGAACTGTGTATATTTATGTGACCTGATAGCAGTAATCATAGTACAGAGACTGTTTACTTTTGGTACAAAAGAAAGGCTTGCCTTAAGCAAGCAAACCTGGCTCTGTGAGAGGTCTGCTGCTATTGTTTCTCTGTCAAGTCCTGTGCCTCGACTAGATTCTTAAAAGTGTAGTTTTTGTTTTTTGTTTTTGCGGTACGCGAGCCTCTCACTGTTGTGGACTCTCCAGTTGCGGAGCACAGGCTCCAGACGCGCAGGCTCACCGGCCATGGCTCATGGGCCTAGCTGCTCCGCGGCACGTGGGATCCTCCCGGACTGGGGCACGAACCCGCATCGGCAGGTGGACTCTCAACCCCTGCGCCACCAGGGAAGCCCAAAAGTGTAGTTTTTAAAATTGCTTTATCTCTTGCAGGGGGAAGCTTGCCACTTCATTGATTTGCATGCCATAAAAGCAGCATGTTGATTATTGCCATTACACATCTAACAAGATTCAGAAACAAAAATCTTGGCCTTTTCACGCCCCCCAAGTATGTCAAACTTTTAATAAGTGCAGTACTTCATTCTGAATAATGACATGAATAGTATGTCTGGAGTGTGGGTATGAGTATGTGATTATCAGATGGCTGACAAATGTTTGAGCATCAGTAAATGAGACTGTACACTGAGTGTAGACATGGACTGAGTCTTAAAGAAGTTCATAATCAAGCACTGTTTAAAACATGTGCCCAGAATTCTTAAACTCAAGAAATTTAATGTTATTTGGTACCCCTTTCCTTATCCCAAACCTAAAATGAACCAAGAGAAATAACAGATGATTTTACAAAGTACTAGTAGCATATGGTTGGTTTCTGACTTCTGGGATTGCATCATTTCACAATAGGCTCAAAATTTAGCTTTTGAAATTCTCAAACTTTTAAAGGACTTTGGACCCTAAAGCATAGCATTTTACTGTTAAAATTTTAAAAGATTTTTTTAATTGTGAACCGTATACTCAGGATATTTGTTTGATTGGATTCTGCCCTTTGTTAAACTAAGCCTATACCTGAGCGGAGAGGGAGGTAGATTCTTTGGTTAATCTAGATGATTTAGAATGAAATTACTGACTTCACCCTTCTTCAGTCAAGGTAAACTTTACCCTTCTTCAGTCAAGGTTTTTTGTTTTTGGTGTTTTTTTTTCATAAGGCATTCTTAAACCATTCTTAAGTTATTGCTGAAAAAAATCATCATGACTTTACAGGCAGAATTATAAACTAAATGATATCTTGTACTCTGAAGTGGAATATAGCCCTAACAAAAACTAACTTTTAGATTTCCCATTACTTAGGGTTTGCCCAGTAGTTAACACCAAAGAATTATACAATGTGCTTTTGCTTAACTGTCCATTCATTTTTTAAAAGAAAGTTTTTTTAATTATTAAAAAAAATTTTAATCAAATATAAGGGCAGGGATATAGATAAATATATATATAGATAGAGAGATCTCTATGTATATGTCTCTCTAAATATCAATGCCTAAATATGAATATTAAAAAGAAAATAAAGCAAAGAAAGTCTGATTAAACCTAACATTATATGAAATTAAGTATCTGGGCTTCGTTGAGGACATTTTATTATAATAAGAGTAAAGAGGATACTGAGATGCTTAAGCTGGACTAGCCTTATTTGCAAGTGAAGGATCTGGTGCTGCTTTCAGATGTTTTATCCTCTGTGTTTTTAAATTTTTTCTTAAGCTTTAATCTTCGTCATTGTCTTAAAGTCAGCTGGTGTTTCTTGTTCATGGACTTTGGTACGATGGTGCTTTGCAAGGATGTATTTATATTTTAATGACCAACATTTGGTCAGCCCTTGTCCACTATTCACTTCCCCCTTTTTGTAAAATAAGTGCTTTAATTTTAAACTGTATAAAAATACCTTGTATAAATCCCCTTTTTGATTATTACAATAAGTTGAGTTGTAACAAATGAAATGTTGATTTTTATAATAAAACAGTGGAAAATGCAAGTGTTATTTCTTCAGCAAGAAATTGAAACAGTTGATTGTGCTTTGCTATGATATATGAATGTTGTGTTTCAGACACAACAAAACCCACCTTTATTGTTTGCATTTCAAATAAAATACAACTTTGGAAGAGAGGTTTGAGAACGGCTGTTGCTTAGTGCAATGCTGACAATACCTGTGATTGGGAACAGAATAAGGAAAAGTTGGGTCTCCTTACCCACTGCACAGCAAAGCCAATGTACTGATACCGGGTTGTGGTGAAGGAAAGTATAGCATTTATTTGCAGGGTGCCAAGCAAGAAGAATGGGCAGTTCGTGCTCAAAAGACCCAAACTCCCTGATAGCTTTCAGGAGAGAGTTTTTTTAAAGGCAGCATTTGGGGTAAGAGCTGCAAGGTGCATGACTTTCTTCTGATTGGTTGGTGGTAAGGTAACAGAGTGGTGTTTCAGGAATCTTTATCATTAACCTTGTGGTTCTAGCCAGTCTGGGTTCTACATGCTTGTGGTTAGCATGCAGTCACCATTCTCTACTTGGGTTGGGGGGCTGGGAATCTTAGCTTCTACAGAACAGCTCAAAGATATGCATCAGGTTGTTAGGTATATCCCTTGAGAAGGAACTAGGATTCTGTTTTACCACTGAACTATTATCATTGCTTTTCTTGCTTAACTGCTTTTCCTTTGTTTCTGAATTCCCTCTCTTCCCTAATTAGTAGGAACTCTGGGAAGGCTTAGGAGACTAAAGCCTTTCTCTACAAACAAGAAACAGGAGACAGTAGGGCTTTTGTGCTCAGGAGGGCCCCACAGGGTCCTGCTCAGTTTCACAATTTGTGCTTCTGATTGCTCTTTTGTTGTTGTTGTTGTTGTTGTTTTTGCGGTACGCGGGCCTCTCACTGTTGTGGCCTCTCCCGCTGCGGAGCACAGGCTCCGGATGCACAGGCTCAGCGGCCATGGCTCACGGGCCCAGCCGCTTCGCAGCATGTGGGATCTTCCCGGACCGGGGCACGAACCCGTGTCCCCTGCATCGGCAGGCGGACTCTCAACCACTGCACCACCAGGGAAGCCCTGCTCTTGTTTTTATAAACTGGAAGGAGTCCTGATGTGGCCTCTGAGCCACCCGCTTCTCCTCCTCTAAATTATCTTTAAAAATGAACTTGCTTTTCCTGGTGCAGAGCCCAATATGATATGATGATATTGAAGGGTAGCAGAATACACCACTGCAAAATATGCGGCTTTGGCATCTTGATTATTTTGATCTGTAGGTACTTAAAAACCAGCATATGCAGAGAAAAGCTGTCTCTGAATTCCCCTTATCTGCCTAAAGACAGATCATCTGAAAGCAACACAATTGTCATGAATCATAAATCCCTTCCCCAAAACTTTTATCAACCAGGGAAGATTGACGTCATGGGAGAGGAGACTAGAAGTGGACACGTTGGCCAAACAAACTTTGTCACAAACTATCATCTCTCCTATGTATTTCTTAAAGGCCTATTCATCTTTCCTAATAATCCCTTAAGAGGGCTACGTCCTCTTTCCCCTTTCCCTGTTAAAATGGTATTTAAGCCTGAATTCTAAACCACCTTAAGGAGTTACTCATTTTTCTCTGGGTATCTCCTATGTGTACCTAAGGTATACATGTTAATAAACTTCTGGTCTTTTTTTTCCCCCCCTTATAAATCTGTCTTTTATTTTAAGAGTCTCATCCAGGAACTCAGAAGGGTGGATGGAAAAACCATTGAGAACGCAAAACTACTGGATCCCTGCTTTAGTCTGAGTTTACTGTTTGATAGGAAGAGAGGAAGCTGCTTTTTTATTAGGCAGTAGTTGAGTTCAAACATCAGGTGGTTAAATGGAAACCAAGTGTTTTTTTTTTTTTCCTTAATCAGTATATTTTAAAATTGAAGTATGGTTGATTTACAGGGTTGTGTTAATTTCTGCTGTACAGCAAAGTGATTATATTCTTTTTTTTTAGTATTCTTTTCCATTATGGTTTATCATAGGATATTGAATATAGTTCTATGTGCTATACAGTAGGACCTTGTTGTTTTTTCTGTTTGTTTGTTTTCATTTTATTTATTTTTTATTTTTGGCTGTGTTGGGTCTTCGTTGCTGTGCACAGGCTTTCTCTAGTTTCGGCGAGCGGGGGCTACTCTCTGTTGGCAGTGCGCGGGCTTCTCATTACGGTGGCTTCTCTTGCTGAGGAGCATGGACTCTAGGCACATGGACTTCAGTAGTTGTGGCTCGCTGGCTCTAGAGCGCAGGCCCAGTAGTTGTGGCACGTGGGCTCAGTAGTTGTGGCTCGCAGGCTCAGTAGTTGTGTGCACGGGCTTAGTTGCTCCGCGGCACGTGGGATCTTCCTGGACTAAGGATCAAACCTATGTCCCCTGCATTGGCAGGCAGATTCTTAACCACTGTGCCACCAGGGAAGCCCAGGACCATGTTGCTTATCCATTCTGTATATAAAAGCCTACATCTGCTCACCCCAACCTCCCACTTGATCCTTCCCCCAACCCCCTCCCCCCGACAACCACCAGTCTGTTCTCTATGTCCATGATTCTGTTTCATAGATAGGTTCATTTGCGTCATATTTTAGATTCCATATATAAGTGATATCATATGGCATTTGTCTTTCTCTCTCTGACTTACATTACTTAGTATAATAATCTTTAGTTGCATCCATGTTGCTGCAAATGACATTATTTTGTTCTTTTTTATGGCTGAGTAGTATTCCACTGTATATATGTACCACATCTTCTTTATCCATTCATCTGTCGATGGACATTTAGGTTGTTTCCATGTCTTGGCTATTGTGAATAGTGCCACTATGAACATAGAGGTGCATGTATCTTTTTGAATTATAGTTTTGTCTGGTTATATGCCCAGGAATGAGATTGCTGGATCATATGGTAATTCTGCTTTTAGTGGAAACCTAGTTTTAATGTAAAAGTCTTTCCTTAGTAGATGCTTTTGAAAAAATGAGCTTACCTTGGCTTCTTTGCTGACCCCTTGCATTTTCTCTGGAGGGGAAACAAAAATCATGTAAGTTGTGCTGTTGCCAGTTGAGTCAAAGAAAGGAAAGGCAGAACTATGGTTGGTTTGCCTGATTTTAAAGGTGTGCTGTAGAATAAGGAAAACAGTGAAAAGACTAATTCAAAAAGACACATACAGCCCAGTGTTCATAGCAGCATTATTTACAGTAGCCAAGATATGGAAGCAGCATAAATTTCCAACAAGTGAATGGATAAAGAAGATGTAGTGTGTATACACACACAGACAGACACACACAAGGGAATATTACTCAGCCATAAAAAACAGTGAAATTTGCACAATATGGATGGGCCTGGAGGGAAGGTATTATGCTTAGATAGTGACAAATAATGTATGCTATAACTTATTTGTGGGAATCTAAAATATGAAACAAATGAATATAACCAAAAGGAGAAACAGACTTAACAGATATAGAGAACAAACTAGTGGTTACCAGTAGGGAGAGGGAAAGGGGGAGGGGCAAGGTAGGGGGAGGGGATTAAGGGATACAAATCACTATGTATAAAACAAATAAGCTGCAAGGATATATTGTATAGCACAGGGAATATAGCCAATATTCTAAAATAACTTTAAATGGGTTATAATTTTAAAAATATTTCATCACTGTGTTGTACACCTGAAACTAATATAATATTGTAAATCAACTATACTTCCATTAAAAAATGAATAGGGAATACAGTGAGTTGTTTTGGGTTCTTCTTTCCCCAGATAGGTTTTCAGCTAAGGTTTTGCAATCTTTTTATTTTTTTTTTGCGGTACGTGGGCCTCTCACTCTTACGGCCCCTCCCACCGCGGAGCACAGGCTCCAGACGCACCGGCCCAGCGGCCACAGCTCACGGGCCCAGCCGGTCCGCAGCACATGGGATCCTCCCGGACCGGGACATGAACCCTTGTCCTCTGCATCGGCAGGCGGACTCTCATCCACTGCGCCACCAGGGAAGCCCACAATCTTTTTAATTTTAATTCTTTGCCTTGTATGTGATTGCATTATTTCTGTAAATTTAAATCAAAGGATGAATTAGTATTCTCAGTGTTCAGGACACACTACCCCAAAATATGGCACCTTGGCATGTTGAATATTTTAAGCTGAAGGAATTTGAGAAATGGGATGTTCAGGAAGGACTCTGTGACCTTCCTGTGAAGCAGGTATAAACCATCATGTGAAAGGTGCCCTCCCTTTACCCGGAAGAAAGACACACTGAGGAATCTGAACAGGCGTTGCTGAGTTCTCCCAGTTTACTACGCTTAGCTCATACTCTGCCCTATCATATCTTTCCATGACTTTCCACTCTTCATCAAACCCAGTGAAAGAACAGGTTTAACCATCTTTTGGATCTTCATTTCCTTATGAGGGCTCCCATGTCACGTAAAACAAACACATTTGTATGCTTTTCTGTTCTTAATCTCTTTTGTTACAGCAGTCCCAGTAGAGAACTTAGAAGATATCTTTCCTCCCCTATACTGGTTTCAGACCTCTGGATCTATTCATTTGTACCATCGTGCAGTCTGCACAATCCATCTTCCACCCCAGAAAATTTTCTGCCTGAGATTTGCATTTGTAAATTCAGATTTAATTACCATATAAAGCCAGTCTTCCCCAATAAAGAGGCTAAAAATAAAGGATAACATTTGTTAACATTTAACCGGCATTTACTGTGCACCAGGTGCTGTGGGAAGTATCCCATTTTTTTACACAAAATAATCACTGATTAATGACCAACATTGACGGGAAGTGCCCAATTGAAGTATGAAAATTCTAGTGTAAAATTTTGATCAGAGACAGTTGGCAGTGGATGCAGGGAAAGGACACTGAATTGAGATTTAGACTGTAATCTCTGTTCCATTTTAATCAATTGCCAAGACATGTCTGAAGTCATTTATTCTCTGTACTTGTTGGTATTCGTCTCTAATAGTTTTCTGAACCTTGACTCTTCAATCAGCCAGTTCTACCACCTGTTCCAGAGAGCTACTTGTACATAAAGCATTCTAGGCAATGAATAGTATTACAGGGAGGCCAAACAGCTATGTAGCATCCTGTTCTGTGTAGATCCCTGTTTAATGCCTCCTTCCTCCTGGCCCCTTCTCTGGTCTTGCTTTGCATTCCAAAGGAATTTATAGCTCTCAAAAGAGAGACAACACAAGGCCTATCGTACCGTAAAAGCTGTATGGCAGACAAAAGTGATTATCTTTTGATAATCAAAGGGAGCTTTTTGATTTGATTATTCTACCAAAAGCTTCCGCTCTACGATTACCTAATTGTATGGTCCTCAAGATGCTTGCATTTTGTCCAGTAATTATAAAACCAAGTTCCCCTGCCGAGTTCGATTAACCTCTCTATCTAAAACGTTATTCCCTTTCTTGTCTTGCCCCTGTTCTCCTCAGGATTGAGGAGTGTCAAAGAAAAGGCGGGATTGAAACTGAGCAGAGCCCTGCAGGGCCTTCCCAGGTACCAAAGCCCCTCCGTGTTCTCTGTTTCTTGTTTGTAGCAAAAAGCTTTAGTCTCCTAGGTCTTCCCTGAGTTCCAAAAAGTGGGCACAAGTAGTTAACTAGGGAAGTGAGGGCATACAGAAACAAAGGTAAAGCAAACAAGAAAAGTAATGATAGTTTAAACGGTAGTTCAGTGATAAAAGACAGTCCTATTTCTTCCTCAAAGGATACACATAACAATCTGATACATATCTTTGAGTTGTTCAGCAAAACTAAGATACCCTTCCCTGCCTGGAGGATGGTGACAACATGCAGACCACAAGTATGTAGACCTCAGAAGATTGGAATCAGAAGGTTGATGATTAAGATTTCTGAAACACCACTCTTACCTCACCATCAACTAATTAGAAGAAATCATGCACCTTGCATCTTTCATCCCAAATGTTGCCTTTAGTAACCCTTCCCTGAAAGCCATCAGGGTGTTTAGATCTTTTGAGCATGAACTGCCTGTTCTCCTTGCTCGATACCCTTCAAATAAATGCTGTATTTTCCTTCAGCACAACCCCGTGTCAGTAGATTGGCTTTACCAGCAGATCCGAGTTGGATTTGGTGACCACAAAGGGACTCATCATCCCATGTGGGTGTCTCACCTGTGGCACATCAAAACCTGGCTTGTGGCGGCTCTCATTCTGTCCAGCAGCTGCCTAAGCACATTTGTCTCAAGGACAGCCCTGAGGCTTGCCACTGACTCTGTGTCATTGACGCACAGCGCTTTTGATATTTGTGGTAAAGGAAACAAGGTATTTGAAGGTTGAGGTACCTGGTAAGTAGAGGAGTCTTGTGTGTGATGATACCAGGGTATTCTCACTATTGTGTTACCTTGACTGGAAGTTTCCATTTGGGTTTGGGACTTGGTCATTTGACTCCAGTGTCTGAGCAGAGCACTGCTTTAATTGGATTTTCCCTTTTGGACTGAGGAGTCTCTCTGGCCATTTAGCACCACCTGGGGCTGTACCTGGGAATCTCCCGTTTGGACCAGGACTCGTACGCCACCATCTGGGACAGTAAGAGGAGGCTTCTCATTCTCCAGTTAGGGAAGTGTGACCTTAAGGGACCCCATTGCATTGATTTGTTTCTTTTGGCACACAGCCTGGGGAATGTCTGACAGTACCAGCCATGGATAATTTATGATGGGTGACCAGAACTCTATTATATCTTGTAGATCCTTAGGGTCTGTTTTGCAAAACTGGGAGATCTTCAGTTATGCATCCATGAAAGAAAAAAGTGTTTCATTTTAATACTGCTTGACCTCATTGCTTCTTAGGATCTGGAGAACAATGGGCCCTAATGGCTCTCTAATTTATAACATTATCTTTCAAGTAGAACTGTTTTGTAAAAGGAAAGGAAAATGGT
Organism: Phocoena sinus; assembly: GCF_008692025.1. Taxonomy (NCBI): domain Eukaryota; kingdom Metazoa; phylum Chordata; class Mammalia; order Artiodactyla; family Phocoenidae; genus Phocoena; species Phocoena sinus. The sequence continues at coordinate 93,976,215 of NC_045772.1, forward strand.
GTGAAATTCCTTATGCAAAGCCTTTTTATACTGTTGTATCAAAGTAAGCCTTTTGGAATTGGTTTGGCTTTGAGCCTTTTGGAACTCGTTTGGCTTATATTTTGAGGGGGTGTGTGTGAGTGTATATTTGTGTTAAAGAAGGTGCAGTGTTTCGACTGGTAGACATGAGAAACAAAAGTTCATTTCCTAAAAATAGCCCTTTAGGATGCATCCTACAAAATTAGACCACCCTCAGTTCGGGTGGCCATGGTGTTCTTTAGACTCCAGAGGAAAATGATGAGGATGGAGCTCTTTTGACATTCTAAATTTTTTTTTTTTTCATATCCTGTGAGAGGAAGCAGTCTTTCTAGGAGGAACTTGCATTTCTCCCACTGTGCCTTTGAGATATAAATGTTCTAATTGGGCTCTCAAACTTTTATCTGACCATCTCCAATTCCTGAGACTAAAGAAAAAGAAAAGGAAAAAGAGGGATTTTTAACTCAAGCAGGAAACAATGAGGTCTGTGTTTATATGGATGTGTGTATGTCTGTGTACATTATAGAGATGATATGTTTTTACCTCTGGATGATATTACCAAAATTAATTTGTAAATGACCTCTATTTAATTGGCTTAAAGGAAAATAAGCACTTACATAAATTTTCAGACTTAGAAACTAACCTGATGAATTTTAGGTTCACATGATCTGGGAAATATTTAGTATTAATTTTTGGTATTAAAGTTTATTGGTTTAATATAGGCATGTCTTTTGAGTCATCAGCATTAAGTAGAATACTTTTACTATACCTAGGTTTACTGAGAGTCAATAAGATTTTGTTATTCCTGTTACAAAATTTGTCAGGAAAGAAAATAACTTGATATGATGAAACTTTTTAAGTAAACTAAATGTAAATGAGGTAGTAGTTTTTTTGGATCAACTCTTTGGGAATAATTATGTTTTGTGAATGTCTACTTAAAAATCATCTCTCCAGGTGTTGGTAACTTAAAACTCTTTATAGAGTTTTGCTAAATTAAGTTAAATGATGGAAATTTATGGAATATCTAGGTCATTTCAAATAAGATAAAATACTGGAACGTTAATTGTTAAACAAGTCTAAGTTTACCTACTTTTGTCTTCTTGTGAGAGAAAAACTAAAGATGTTTGGGTTTATTAGACACATGTCTTGTACCACAATGAGGAAAGAAATTATAATATGAGGAGATGTATATTTCTAGAGGTTATAGAATATATTCATAAGTTGGCCAGTCAGGAAATTCTGGTATGTTCACAATTGCTTACTTCTTGGTTTTCACTAGAGATTAAGGTTTTTGATGGTTAAAATTTGTAATATATATGTATATAAAGGTACTAAAATAATAAGGAAAACATTTCAGTATGCAAGGAAAGTAGGAGGTGTGTTTTCAGTAAAAGAACGTATGAGAAATTGAAATGCATTTTTTAAGGGAAAAGAAAGTAATTTTGTCCTAAAGCTGATTATTTCCCAATGGGAAAGAAAATAAGGGGTAAACTAATATTGATATAGAAAGTTATAGATTTATGAAAATAAAAAAGAATCTTTAAAAGGAATTCTATGTGTGGTCAGGACTAAGATTAGAATGAATTTAACTGAGTAAAGTTTAAGATTGAAGGTAAAGCGGTGTAAAACTTGAATTGGGTTTTCTCTTTCTGTTAAGAGAAAAAAGTTTTATTGGAATATTGATCAGCTTTTGATAATAGATTGTAAAGTTTCTTAACTTTTTAAGTAATTTATACTTTCTGTATTTGCTCTTAAAATCTCCTATTGTCACTTTGGTTAAGTAAATAAGTATTGTTTCACAGTGACCTATGATCCTGTTTAACCAGGTGTTTTGAAACTTTTTTATATTTTTGACAAACTTTTCTAATATCAAATTTTAATTAAAGTACTTTTGATCTCCAGCTAATTTTGGAATGCTTCAGAGAAACCCTAAGGCATCTCAGAGAGCAATATTAAAATAATTAGGATTATTTGGTATGTTAAATTATTTGGGAAACATTGTCAAGTGATTGGTAATAAATTTTCTTAGTTTATAGTGTATGGGTAAATGCCCTTAATATAAAAGTTTTAGAAGTTATACGAAATTTTTAAAAATCTGGTATGCTCTGGTATAATGTTGTCAGTCATAATTCTAGTTGTTATCTTAAAATGTTGTCTGTCACAGCAGTAACCGAATTTCTTTGTCCATTGCAATGTAATCATGTGTTTAACTGTGCCTTTTCAAGTCTTTTGTCATTTATAGACAATTATCGTTGTACTCTGATGCTTTTACCAAAAAAAATGCTTCATCTTCAAGAAGATTCATAGAGAGGACTTTTTGACAAGTACAGGTTTTTGATAATGTTCAGGTCATACTGCTGAACTGGGTAAGAAATTAAAGAATTCTAATGGAAAATGTGATGGCTTCATAACACTGTTAACACAAGGATTAGTTACATAGGACTGAATGATCTGGTGAACGTGGTTTTAATTTTTATGGGTTTTGTCTGAAATATTACTGGCTTTTAATCTGTGTTTTCCAGATATAAGGCAACCTTTCCCCTCAAACTAGTTATGGCTTGTAATAACTTGGTAAATTATACCTTTGTAAGTAGGATTGAAACACTTATCATTTTTCTTTTCTTTTCTACCTGATTTTATCTTTTCTCTCTACCTGAATCCTTCAGAAATTGGAAACTTGTAGTTACCAAGCAGCCTTATCAGATGAATAAGGAAGGCCACCTCCTGACTGATGCAGGAATCCCAAGATATTTTGAGAACTTCAAGAAGAGAGGGATTCACCCAAATCTATAGATATCATAGGTGGAATCTGGCGAGCCCTTGGCACAGGTTTTCTGGCCTTGAGAGACCTTTTAAAGTTCCAGCACAGCCAATTTAAAAAAAACAATGTGATCAATTATAGCTATGTAAGTAATCAGACCAAGTTTATATAGAAACCAGACTTATTTTGCAGACACATTTTTTTTTTTAGTGAGAAAAAGATTATGTTTCTGTAGATATTAAATTCTGGTTTTGTTCACTGAGGTCTGTATTCACTGTCTAAGACTCACCTCCCAGATAGTTTCTTGTTGTTATGTTACATAATTGTAAAGTTTGACTGAATTATTTAAAGGACACTTTGTTTCTGAAGCTTATCACAACATTCTATCTTTGGATGAAGATCAGATGCCCCATGACCTGCAACAAGGAGATTATAAATACTGAAAAAGGCATCATTTAAAGGACTGTCTCCTAGATAAAAGTACCTGGTACCATTCATTACCAGGTACTCATAACTAGCTCATGCACAGCAAAACTAAAGAGAATGTCTCTTGAATTCATGTTTTTCCCATTTAAGAAGGGCCTCTGCATTGGACTCATCTATAGAAAGGACTGCTGACCCCCAAACCCAGACCCACACCAGGATGAGAAGAAGACAATGGCAATGGTAGGCAGCTGACCCAACAATCTGGACCAGGCCTGTGAGACCAATTCTACTAATTTAATCGAACTGTTTACCAGGTGTGTGTCTCTCTATCAACATTGAAAGTTATTGTTTTACTTCTAACCATACTGTTGCCCTCAGTGTTTAGAATGGTAAGAAAATTATCTAGTGAAGTTGTCACAGAGTATAACTACTCAAGACTTGTTTCACTGCAAGTCTGCTAAAAGCACGTGTACAATGTTTGTGTTATAATTCATTATAATTGAAAAAAAGTATAGCCCATAGAATGTTTTTCCATGTTTTGCTATTTCACTATGTTTGATTAATTTTCCCCCAACATGGGTAACTAGGCGTGTGTGTGTGTGTGTGTGTGTGTGTGTGTGTGTATTTATAGAGGAGGCCTAGCCCTGAGGGCCTGAGGGACATTATGAACCCAGGGCAGGCAGCAACCACCCTGGCACTGAGGGACAAATATTTTGATATATCAAAAGATTTGCAAACAAAAGGGGAAATGATGGAAGAAATCTTCACATATTGAGGTGTGGGAAAGTCATTCTGGCATATACATGATTCAACTTGAACTTTATGCTGACCAGAGTGGCCTGTTGTATGGCCTGTCGAGCATGCATTGTACATCTGCTTTGGCCATTGAGAAGGGGAATTCATTTGAAAGTCAAAATGGTGTGGTTGTGGTTCAGGCATCCAAGGTAGAGCTGGTGGCCCTTTTGGATGTGATTGCAGACAGGTTCCTGTATTGATGAGAACTTGAGTTTTCTGAACTGTGTCAGACTGGGGATGCCACTAACCATTCTCAAAACAGTGTCTGCTGGAAGCTTCCACTTGCAACCTTATGGTCTCAAAAGTTCTCCTCTTATAATAAATTTTTCTTACTTTGGGAATAGTAACAAATGAGACAGCTCAAGCTGTAGCCTCCCAGCAGAAAGCACTAGATTCTTTAGCCAGAATAGTACTGGACAATAAAATTGCTTTAGATTGGATCTTAGCAGAAAAAGGCGATGTGTAAATGCCAATCAGAAGTTAAAACTTACTTAGATAAAACTAGGCAACTGGCTTCTTGGCTGTAAGTCTCCCCAAAAGTGCCAGGTCCAGACTGGTTTTTGGAGTTATTCTCCTGAATTCTTCAGGGAATGCAATCTGTTTTCCAAGGTTTATTAAAATTTGAATTGTTACTCCTCCTCCTACTTCTAATTGTGTCTTGCACCAAAATGGTGGACCAAGTGACTAAGACGTTAATCATGCAAGATTTAAATCCAAAACCTGGGACTTGGGAATATTTCCAATTTGCTGTCCATTCCCCACATTGAGGCAGGACCAAACCCTGTTTCATCAGGAAGTAGCCAGAGGAGTCATCACACCATTCTCTCAAAGCCTTGGGGAAAGTTAGAACAAGATTGGGGATTAAAACCAAGTTCCCCTAAAACCGAGTTCCCCTGCTGAGTTTATGATCAACCTCTCTATCCAAAACTTTATCCCCGTTCTCGTCCTGCCCCTGTTCTCCTCAGGATTAAGGAGTATCAAAGAAAAGGCGGGGTTGAAACCAAGCAGGACCCTGCGGGGCCTTCCCAGGTATTTACAAAAACTCCTCTGTGTCCCCTGTTTCTTATTTGTAGAAAAAGGCTGTGGTCACCTAGGGCTTCCCTGAGTTCCAAAGAGCAGACTCGATTAGTTAACTAATTAAGGAAGTGAAGGAATGCAGAAACAAAGGAAAAGCAGTCAAACAGGAAAGTAATAATAGCGTAAACAGTAGTTCAGTGATAAAACTATGTCTTTCAAGGGAATTTGTCTTTTTTTTTTTTTGGAATTTGTCTTTTTTAATTGTTTTCAATTTATCGGCATAAAGTGCATCCCTTATCCTTTTAATGTCTGTTTTCACTTCTGACATTGATATTTGTATCCTATCTTGGTCAAAGTGAAGATTTCAAAAAATCAGCTCTTGTTCTAATTTATTTTTCTCTATTGTATGTCCATTTTCTATTTTACTGTTTTTTACTCATTATTTCCTTCCTTTTACCTACTTGGGTGAAGCTTGCTAGCTGCTTAAGATGGAAACCTAAATCACTGATTTTAGACCTTTCTTTTCTGTTACAAGTATTTAAAGCTATATATTTCCCTCTAAGCATGCATTAACTGCACCCCACAAATTTTGATACATTCATTATCATTCACTTCAAAACATTTTCCAGTTTTGCTTGTGATTTCTTCTTTTTAACCACGGATTACATAAAAGTGTGTTTAATTTATAAATATTTGGGGATTTTCCAGATTTTTTTTTTTTAGATTTAATTCCATAGTGGTCATAGATACTCTGTATGATTTTAAGCCTTCTAAATTTATTGAAACATAGTCAGTAGGCCAGATTATCTATAATATTGAATGTTTTATGGATGCTTAAGTAGTAGTCTTCAGTTGTTGGATGCAGTTTTCTATAAAGGTCAATTAGGTCAGTTTGGTTTATATTGTTGTTCAAGTCTTTTATGTCTTTACTGATTTTCTATTTCAGTTACCAAGAGAAGAGTGTTGAAATCTACAACTATAATTGTTTTGTCAGTTTTTACTTTATTATGAGTTCTGTATAATTTAGGATTATTATATCTTCTTAATCTTAATTTAAAAATTAAAAATAATTTTATTATTACATAATGTCTCTCTTTGTCCTTATATCCCTTGATCTGAAGTCTACATTGACTGATATTAACATACCCATTCCAGCTTTCGTATTAGTTTTGCATATATTTTTCTGTTCTTTTACTTTTAACTTCTCTTTCATGTTTAGACAGAAAACAGTACAGTTGGGTCTTCATTTTTATTGATTCTATTTTTGCCTTTGATTTGGAGTGTTAGCTATTTCCATAAATGTAATCATTGCTGTGATTCGGTTCATCTACCGTCTTCCTATTTTCTTTTTGTTGCAACTGTTCTTTATTCTCTTCTCTTGAGTACCTTTTAGTATTCCATTTTATTTCCACTATTGACTTGTTAGCTTTGCTCATATATAGTCATTGCTGTATGATTTACAGTATGCCTCTTTACCTTAAGTCTAGCTTGAAATTATACACCACTTTGCATATAAGAACCTTACAACAGTCTATTTCCTTCTCCCCTTCCAGTCCTTTGTGTTTTTATTATCACGTATTTTGCTTCTGAATGTTATGTCATGATACATCGAGGTTTTTTTGTCTTGTTTCTTTGTTTGTTTGCTTTAAACAGTTACCTTCTTAAAAAATTTAAAGATGAGAAAAATATTTTAACTTACCCACATACTTATTGTTTTTTGGTGCTCTTTATTCCTTTGTATATGTCTGAGTTTCTGTTTGGTGTAATTTTCCTGCAAGGTGAAGAATTTCCTTTGGTATATCTTATACTGTTTGTCTGCTCATAACAAATCCTACTTTTGATTGAAAATGTTTTCATTTTGCCTTCATTTAAAAAAATTATAACAGCTTTATTGAGGTATAATTGGCATACAATAAACTGCATGTATTTAAAGTATACAGTGACAAGGTAATGAATAGTTCCATCACCCCCAAACACTCACATCTCTTTGTAATTCCTTTTTCCATCCCTCCCTGTTTCCAAGCAACCAGTGATCTGCTTTCTGTCACAATAGATTAGTTTGCATTTTGTAGAATTTTTTATGAATAAGCCTATATACACTATGTGGTGGGCTCCCCACCCCCTGGCTTTGGTCTAACGTCTTTCACTTAGAGATTCATCCGTGTTACAGGATATACCAATAGTTCATTATGTTTTTAATTGAATAGTATTCCATTGTATGGATACACCACAATTTGTTTATCCATTCATCTGTTGATGAACATTTGGGTTGTTTTCTCTTTAGACCTTTCACAAATAGTTACTTCATTTGGTACAAGTTTTGGACCAAATTCATTTGCTTTGAGTAAATTCCTAAGACTGAAGTGGTTGGGTCATCTCATAGATGTTTGTTTAGCTTTTTAAGGGACTGCCAACATGTTTTCCATTTTGGCAATGTAAAATTTTACATTCTGTTTTTCTTGAGTGAACTTCGGTAGTTTCTGTCTTTCAAGAAAGTTGTCCATTTCATGTAAGTTGTCAGATTCTTGGCATAAAGTTTTGTATCATATTCTTATTTTCCTTTTAGTATTTGTAGAACCTATAATGATGTCACCTCTCTTGTTCCTGATATTGGTAATTTGTGCCTCTTCTCCTGATCAGTCAGATTAGAGGTTTTATTGTACTGCTCAACAAACCACTTTTTGGTTTCATAGATTTTCCACTATTTTTCTGTATTCTGTTTGATTCTCCTCCCCACTTATGCCTACTCTGAATTTGCTTTTTGTAATTTAAGGTACAGGCTGAAGTCATCAGTTAATGACCATTCCTTTGAATGTAGGTGTTTAGTGCTATAAATTTCCCCCTAAGTAGTACATTAGTGGCTCTCATAAATTCTGGTATGTTGTGCTTTTATTTTCTTAAGTTTAGGTTTCTTCTTTGACCCATGGGTGATTCAGACATCGCTTATTTAGTATCCAAACATTTGAGGGGTTTTCTAGATATCTTTCTGTTACTGATTTATAATTTAATTTCATTGTGATCAGCAAACATATTTTGTATGATCTGAATCCTTTTAAATGTATTAAGATTTGTTTTATGACCCAGAATATAGTTTTACTTTGTAAATGTTACATGTGCAGCTGAAAAGAATGTGCTTTCTACCATTGCTGGGTGTGATGGCTGTGATGTCAGTTAAATTTTATCTATTTATTTATTTATCTATTTATTATTTATCTATCTATCTATTTATTTATTTATGGCTGTGTTGGGTCTTCGTTGCTGTGCTCAGGCTTTCTCTAGTTGCAGCTATCAGGGGCTACTCTTAGTTGTGGTGCGAGGGCTTCTCATTGCAATGGCTTCTTTTGTTGAGGAGCACGGGCTCTAGGCTAATGGGCTTCAGTAGTTGTGGCTCACAGGCTGTAGAGCTCAGGCTCAGTAGTTGTGGCGCATGGGCTTAGTTGCTCCGTGGCATGTGGGATCTTCCCGGACCGGGGCTCGAACCTGTGTCCCTCTCGTTGGCAGGCGGACTCTCAGCCACTGTGCCACCGGGGAAGCCCTGTGATGTCAATTAGATCAAGTGGGTTGGTAGTGTTGAAGTCTACCATATCCTTACTTATTTTCTGTTTACTTGTTCTATTAACTATTGAGAGAGATTGAAATCCCCAGCTATAATTGTGAATTTGTCTATAGCTCCTTGGAATTCTATCAGTTTTTGCTTTGTGTATTTTGAAGTTGTTTAATACTGTGATTTGCTTTGTGTATATGAAGCTGTGATATTGTGATTTATAATAATAAATATATATTTGATCTTTGTCCCTGTTCCTGGTACAGAGCTTCTAAAATCTTTGGAATTTTCTTAGTGGTGAGAGCTATAAAGGTATCTTTTTGTTAATAATATGGTTAACTTTGGAAAGCCCCTAGGTAACCTTGGATGGGGGCTGGTTTTCAGGGGAACCATCTATCTGCTTAGAGGGGTGGGACTGAAAGTTCCAACCCTTGACCTCCAGGAAGAGGAGCGGGGCTGGAGGTTGAATCAGTTGCTAATGACCAGTGATTCAATCAATCGTGACTCTGTAATGAAGCCTCCATAAAAACCCAAAAGGACAGGGTTGAGAGAGCTTCTGGTTGATGAACATATGAAAGTGCTGGGAGAGTGGTGCTCCTGGAGAGGGCATGGAAGCTCTGCAGCCGTACCTAGCCCTGTGCATCTTTTCATCTGGCTTATATGCTGAGTTATATCCTTTTATATAATAAACTAGTAATCTAGTAAGTAGAATGTTTCTCAGAGCTCTGTGAGCTGTTCTCCCAAATTAATTGAACCCAAGGAGGGGGTCATAGAAACTTCTGATTATAGCCTGTTGGTCAGAAGCCCAGGTGACAGTCTGGACTTGCGATTGCATCTGAAGTGTGTGTTGTTGGGGAGCCAGTCTCTTGGAGCTGAGCCCTTAACCTGTGGGATCTGACATGGGTAGATAGTGTCAGAATTGAATTGAGTTGTAGGATACCCAGCTGGTGTTGGAGAATTCTTGGTAATGTGGGGCAAAAACACACACACTAGAAGATGTATAAACATTACAATTGTTAGGTCCTCTTGATGAATTGACCCCTTTATTATTATTAAATTGCATTAATACTAATTAACACTAATATTAACATTCTTTGCTCTGAAATCTACTTTGACTGATATTAATATAGTCATTCCATCTTTCTTTTGATTAGGGTTATCGCGGTATTTCTTTTACCTTCTTTTACTTTTAACATAATCGTCTTTGTATGTAAAGCTGTTTTATGTAGGCTGCATATAGCTAGGTCTGGATTTTTTTTTCTAATCTAGTAATCTCTGCCTTTTAATTGGGATGTTTAGACCATTTTCATTTATTGTGATTATTGATATGGTTTGGTTTAATATTCCAGCACCTGCTATTTGTTTTCTTTTTGTCTTATTTGTCCTTCGTTCCCTTTTTCCTCCTTTTCTGCTTTATTTTTGGATTATTTTTTATGATTACATATTATCACCTTTGTCAGCTTATTAGCTGTGAGTCTTGTGTAAGTGTATATGTGTGTATATATTTTAGTGATTTTTTTTTTAGTTGTATAGTATGTATTTTTAAATTACCACAGTCTACTTTCAAGTGAAATTATACACTTCACATATAGTATGGTATCTTACAATTATACTTCCATCTCTCTCTTCCCAGCCCTGTACTTATTGTCACACATTTTATTTATCTACATTTATAAACCCTACAATTATTTTTCCTTTGAATGGTCCATTATCTTTAAAAGAGATTCAAGTAAGAATAAGAGTATTTTATTGTACTTATCATTTCCAGTGCTCACTCTTTTCTGTAGATATAAATGTCTATTTGATATAATTTTCCTTCTGCCTAAAGGACTTCCTTTAACATTTTTTATAGTTCAGTTCTGCTAGTGAGGAATTCTTTTTTTTTTTGTACTTCTCAAAAAAATCTTCATTTCACCTTCCTTTTTAAAATCATCTTTTTGTTGAGTATAGAATTCTGTGCTGACAGGTTTTTTTTCTTTTCATACTTTAAAGTTAATACTCTTCTTCTGTCTTGTATTGTTTCCCAAGAAAAGTTTGCTGTCATTTTTATTTTTCTGTATGTAATGTGCCTTTTTCTCTGGCTACTTTTAAGATTTTTTTTCATCATCACTGCTTTTGAGCAATTTATGATGTGCCTTAGTTTTCTACGTGTTTTTGTGTTTGGCATTCATTGAGTTTCTTGGTTCTGTAGATTTATAGTTTTCATCAAATTTGGAAATTTTTCACTCCAATTACACATATATTAGGCTGGTAGAAGTCATTTCCCAAGTCATTGTTGCTCTGTTGTTTTTTCCCCCAGCCTTATTTCTCTGTGTTTTATTTTGAATCTGTTGGTATGTCTTCAGGTTTACTTACCTATTCTTCTACAATGTCTAGTCTGCTGTTAATCCGATCCAGTATATTTTTCATCTCAGAGTTATAGATTTCTTCTCTAGGAGTTTGATTTGAGTCATAATTTCTATGTGAGGTTCTGTGTACTTCACACGTTCAGTCCTTCCTCTGGCTCATTGAACATATGGAATACAATAAAGATGGTTTCAGTGTCCTTGTAGAATAAGTATATCAGCTGTATCATCTCTGTTTTGTTTTGTTTTTTTAATTTTCTCATGATGGGTCTAATTTTCCTGCTTCTTTACACGCCTTGTAATTTTTTTTTATTGGATGCTGACTGTGAATGTTACCTGTTGGGTGTTGGGTAGTCTTGCGATCCTTTAAAGATTCTTGAGCTTTGTTCTGGAACACAGCTAAATTACTTGATAACAGCTTAGTCCTTTTGGTACTTGCTGTTTGCTTTTGTTGGAGAGAACCAGAAGTATGTTTAGTCTAGGGCTAATTTTTTCCCACTACGGAGGCAGAATTCTTCTGTGTATTCCGCCTATTGCCATGTGGATTTTGAGGTTTCTCCATGCTGCTTAGTGGAAATAGGCACTGCTCCCAGCCCTGTGTGAGCCTGGAAGAGTATATGCCACTTAATGTTTTCAGGCGTTTCTTTCCCAAGCCTTGGGTAACTTCTTGATAGGCACACGTTGATGAGCATTTGTCTGAAAACTTGAGGGGAGCTGTCTGCAGATCTCTGGAGCTTGATGTGCCATCTTCTCTCCATTTGCCCTACAAACTTCAGCTGCCTTGGCCTTCCTGGACTCCCAGGCTGTATCTCCTCTCTTCAGGGAGAGTGCTGAGCCCTGTGTGGGCTCCCTTCCTTGAAACGTGACCTGGGAACTCTGCCTGCAGTAATCTACGGCAATCTTTGGGCTCACTTTTTTTCTCATCTCTCAGGGACCAAGTCCTTCATTACCTGATGCACAGTTGATAACTGGTTTTTTATATATATATATTTCATCTGTTTTTCAGTTGTTTTTAGCAGGAGCTTAAATTCAGTTACTAGTACTTCATCTTGGCTAGAAGCCGCAGGTGATATTGGAACACTTGGAGAGCTTGTTAAAACTACACATACAAAAAAAAAAAAAAAAAAAAAAAAAAAACTACACATACCTTGGGCCATGCTCCAACCTTACTGATTTACAGGTCGTAGCAGTGAGGCTAGGGTGTGATTCTGCAGATGTGCACTAAAAATATGCCAGGCATTAGGTATACAGAGTTAAATTAGACATAAGAGTTGTTTACAAAATAATTTATAATCCGGTGCAGAAGACTCATTGTTATGATACGATGTATTAGGTATAATGTCTCTATACAGGGTGATATGGAACATCCTTATGAGGAAAGGCATCCAAATATAGTCTCATGGTGGCCCAGGGAGGGTTAGCAAATGCTTCCTGGAGAAAATGAAGGAATGGATTTGCAAGAATGGGCTAGAATTAGTTGGATTAGGGAAAACGGGGGAAAGAGGACCGACAGATAAGAATAGTCCAAGTGGGGAAAATGTTATGAGGCTCAGAGGTACAAGGTTACATAATACATTTGGGGAACTGCAAATAGTTTGGAATGGAGAGAGGTGGTCTCTAGTGTCTCCATCTGTAAAAGGAAACTCCTTTAGCCCTGAAATTTGTGAGTTTCAGTGCAGGGGGAAGAAGGTAAAAGAGAATAACGCATTTTAACCCAGAGTAGGGTAGTGAAGCATGTGATAATAGATGCTCCAGTTTTCCCTTGAAGCTGAAAATATGTCTGATAAACTCATTCATTCATTTGTTCATCAAAGGTCTGTTAAACTCCTCCTTTACATCAGGCTACGTGCTGGGTGCTAGGGAGCCAGAAATTCGTAAGACTCTAATTGGGTAGTATTTTTAAAAATTGTTTTGTGTCTTTAACACCCACTCTGGAACATACTTTACTTACTAAAAAGCCTCATTCTGAACAGTATCAATTTCAGAAAAACTATTAGTGACTGCTTTGAAAGCAAAGGAAGTTTTCAGCTTAGCACATAATAGTGGACATAAGTGAATACAGCGCTAAATACCAAGCACTGTTCTAAGCGCTTGATATAAATTAACTTATATGATCCTCACAGAAATCATATACTCTTACTTACTGTTTATTTTAACCATAAACATACTCTTTTGACAGTTATCTTTCCGCATATTTATTTTACCAACCACTAATCACTACCGCAAAAAATAACAAAGGCCTAGAAACCTCGAGAAGTAGAGGTGGGGTCACTGAGATAGTTGAGGGTGATAGGAATAGTCGTTTTCTTCCAAATGGAAGTTTTTCAAACTGCCAAAGAATTCTGCAAGAGAAGTGAGTCAAAAAGCAGACACGGGGCTTCCCTGGTGGCACAGTGGTTGAGAGTCCGCCTGCCGATGCAGGGGACACGGGTTCATGCCCCGGTCTGGGAGGATCCCACATGCCTCGGAGCAGCTGGGCCCCTGAGCCATGGCCGCTGAGCCTGCGCTCCGCAACGGGAGAGGCCACAACAGTGAGAGGCCCACCTACCGCAAAAAAAAAAAAAAAGCAGATACGGCAGTCTCTCCCCAGGCTAGTGGATACAGCAGTAAACTCAGGAGTCTCTGAGCTCTGTCCACCAACATGAACAGCCACATGGGCCTAAAGGTAGGCTTGAAACAATGTCATTATCAGGCCATCTCAAGTGAAGTTTGAAAAATAAATAGTACTGGAAACCAAAGAGTAAGCAAATGCACCGTTTATCATTTCACCTTCATGAGGTCAACAAACATCTGTCACACACTTTCACTAAAGTGGCCGGCAGAGGCAGGGTGATGGCTTCTGTTCTAAGCATTTGAATGGAAAATTACCAGTTGTCTTTCGAGACTTCCTTACACACTCAATGGAGACCTGAAAACATGGATGCCGAGGGCCATGCTACTAGATTCTATGAGCGGGAGATTTCAAGGCCTCTCCTGATGCCTCTTGATTTGCAGGAATAATGGTTTTGCAGATTTTGATGGTCCATCTGCCTTGTCCATTTTTGTTTTCTCCCATAGTCTGTGCTAAGACTGTACACAAGACCAGAGTTCGACCATGAGTATTCCAGATTACAGATCCTCTGATGTTTCAGTCTACTTCTTCATGTGATATCCCAAGTACATTTTCCTAGAGCGGGGGGGAAAAAGAGAAATAGATTCTTAAAATTCCAAGTTTGATTCACTGTTGAAGTGAAAACATTTGCCTGTTAACTCTGCTTTCTTATCCCAGGCATGACCCAAGGCCTGGAGACCACGTTAAGGTTGGGGGAGGGTTTGGAAAGGTGACTGGCATCCTTGGTATGCCTGAAAGGAAAACTTTATCAGCTAAGGACTTACGTTACACACCCAGGGCTAACTGGCTAGATGGGAAAAGTCTTTGATTCTATGGTTAAATTCGAAAGAGTAGATTCTGAAAGGTTGATGACTATGGAGGTTGCAAACCTCTTCTTTCAAGGTGCTGTAGAAGGGGTGACGTTGCCAGGACCACAGGGTAACGATGTGAATGGTGCTTCAAGTAAAGCAAAAAGGCCAAGGAATAAATTAAAATCAAATGGTGGCTTGTTTGGCATGCTTTGTGGATAGAATTGCTATTCATTCATTTGATCGACTCATTATTCTACAAGTATTGGCTGAACATCTATGACTTACGTAAAAGTAATGGAAACTATGAGAGAGAAAAAGGGGCATGAAATACATAATTCTGCCCTCACAGATTTGCAGTTCCATTGGGAAGATAAGATGCACTTCTATGAAATGTGGACGACTAAGATAATTAGGAACCCTGAGCTCCTGGAAAACGTGTGCCTAGCAATAGTTTTTCTTCTTCCGCACCACACTACAAGGACACTCCAGAGAGCCACTAACATCCCTGGGGCAATGGAAGGCTTGCCACCCAGATTCATCTCTTTCCTGTTCAGGGAGACTGAGCCACCCGCCTCCACACTTTCATAGTTCATATCAACTCGTAAATATTCTTTCAGCAGCATCCTTTACTTTTTGCAACTCTGTCTCTGCAACTTTGGAAAAAATGAGTCCTTTCCCTCTTATTCTTTTTCTTCCCTCTCCTAATTTCTAGCTACGTGCTCCAAATTAAACCTAACTGTGGCCAAGACTTAAGATTTATGATGACCTGGAAAAGTGAACTAATACATTTTGAATTGAAAATACAAGTGCTAAAGAACTAGTGCCACAAAATTCTAAAGGCTTTGAAAATTCCCTTTATTATTTCTACCCCCAAAAAATCCACCTGTTTTCTCTGATTGGAACTGTTTTTCTCTCTAGCACTAGCAACCAAAGTAAGAACTAATAAAACTTTTTATATTCTTTTTTCTTTCCTCTTTTTATTTGCTTACTAGAATTAGAACCACTGTTGTTTTTTTGTTTTTTTTGTTTTTTTTTTGCGGTGCGCGGGCCTCTCACTGTTGTGGCCTCTCCCGCTGCGGAGCGCACGCTCCGGACGCGCAGGCTCAGCGGCCATGGCTCACGGGCCCAGCCGCTCCGCGGCATGTGGGATCCTCCCGGACCGGGGCACAAACCCACGTCCCCTGCATCGGCAGGCGGACTCTCAACCACTGCGCCACCAGGGAAGCCCAGAACCACTGTTTTTCATAACAGATTTTTTTGAAACATACCTAAAACTCACCTCTTAAAGTGTATAATTCAGTGGCTTTTAGTATATTCACGAAGTTGTGCAGCCATCACTTCTATCTGATTTTAGAACATCTTCATCACCACAAAAAGAACCTCTGTTCCGTCAGCAGTCACACCCCGTTCTCTCTCCCCAAAGCCCTAGGAAACCACTGTCTCTATGAATTTGTCTATTCTGGACATTTCATATAAATGGAATCATACAATATATGGCCCTTCTGTCTGACTTCTTTGTACATGATGTTTTCAAGGTTCATCCACCTTTCCATACTTCATTCCTTTTTATGGCTAAATACTATTCTACTGTATGGATATTCCACATTTGGTTTTTCCATTCATTATTCATCATGGATAAACTTCTTCATTGTTTCCAGTTTAGGGCCATTATGACTAATGATGCTGCTATGAACATTCACGTACAAGTTTTTATGTGAACACTTGTTTTCAGTTTTCTTGGGTATAGACCTTTTGGGGAGCTGCCAAATTGTTTTCCAAAGGGGCTTGACCATTTTAGAGTGCAACCAGCGATGTATAAGGATTCAAATTTCTCCACATCCTCACTGACACTTGTCTTTTTTATTTTAGCCATGCTAGCGGGTATCTCATTGTGGTTTTGACTTGCGTTTCCCTAATGTAGAAATGAAGATGGCAAGCAAGGATCTTTTCATGTGCTTATTGGCCATTTGTATATCTTCTTTGAAGAAATGTCTATTCAAATCGATTTTGCCCATTTAAAAAAATTGCGGGGTTTTTTGTCTTTTATTGTTGACTTGTAAGAATTTATTACATATTCTGAATACAAGTCCCTTATCAGATATATAATTTGCAAATATTTTTTCCCATTCTCTGGGTTTTCTCTTTACCTTCTTGATGGTATCCTTTGAAGCAGAAATATTTTTAATTTTGATGCAGTCCAGTTTATTTTTTCTTTTGTCGCTTCTGCTTTTGGTGTACAAATGCCGTTTTTCATAGAACACTTATGACGTTTCAGCTACATTAATTAACTAAATAGACTTTTGAGAATGGGCCTGTAAGCCCAATTGATACTTATAATCTCGCTGGAAAAATATATTAACTAGACCAACAATGATGGTAATTTCCTATATATAATCATAATGCAAACGTGAAGTGTTGTAAAAGGTCTGAGGCTGGTAAGAGTCTTGAGCCGGAGTAGTCCGTAAGGGCTCTGGGGCAGAAGAGGGACTTGAGGGGGTTCTGGAAGGAAGAGCAGTTAAAGCTGAAGTGATGTTGAGGATTCTGTCCTCTCCTTAGCGTGAGTTAAGGCAGCTTGAATTTAGAAAGAGCCTTGTTCAGATTAGCCATTTAAGGGCTATCATATCTGGTGCAAAAGTGGAAAATAGGAAAGAACAGAAGTCTGGGTTGCTTAATGGGTAGCCACTGGAGACCATGGCGGGCACTTCAGCCCCTTAGGCATGATCAGCTGTACTTTCCGTCTGGCAGCCAAGACACTAAGCCTGTTTGGAGGCCCCAGGGCCATGTCCAGAGCAGACTCAAACCTCCTGGCCCCTGGACCATTCTAGTGGAAAGAGGACTAATGATAATGTATGTCCTCCTAAGAAGGGCTTGAACAGACAAAAATGCCCAAGGCCTACAGTAAGTCCCCTACACACGAACCTTCAAGTTGCGAACTTTCAAAGATGCAAACGTGCATCTGGTTCCAGCAAGGAACCAGAACCTGTGCCATCAATGTTGGGCATGAGTGAAAGTGCAGCTTGCCCTCCGTCTCCTATTGCTGAGGATCCTTCAGCTCCACCTCCTCTCCCTCCTCCAGTCAGTAACTCTTCTTGCCTGGTCACTCGACGCCAGCCCCTGGATGCCAGCTGTTACACTGTGTTACTGTACTTTTCAAGGTACTGGACTGTAAGATTCAAAATGCTTTCTTGATTTTTTGTGTCATGTATTATTTGTGTGAAAAGTATTATAAACCTATTACAGTACCGTACTATATAGCCGATTGTGTTAGCTGGGTACCTAGGCTAACTTTGTTGGACTTACAAACACACTCTCAGAACAGAACTCGTTCGTACGTAGAGCACTTAACTGTATTGAGATTTAGAGCTCTGGATGGGGTAAAGCGTTTTGAAAAGGTTACTGTTATGAGGCCATTTGAACATGGCAGTTTTAAGGAAATCTCAAGGGAAAAGGATGGGAGAGGGGTTGAGGTGAGGAATCAGGGTAGAGAGGTCTGTTTTGCCTGATAGCAGGTAACTAGAAATAGATGAAAATTTAACTGCTTCAGTTATCAAAATGTCCCTGTCAAAATGGCTGGGTCCAAGCAACAATGGCAAAATGTCATAAGTCCTGAACCTCTGTGTGAGAATTACACCCACACCCCATCAGCATCTGAGAGAATAAGGAACCATCTGCCTGTCCTTTTCTCACTGCTAGACTTCCGCTGCCTGCAAAATTTGTGAAAACAGAAATTATGTCTATCTAAACATGTTATATCAACATCTCTTCATTTCCTGTTATATCCGACCAGTCCCTCTCCCCCCACACACATACCCCACATACCCTTTGGGAGCTCAGTAAATATTTATTGATAAGATAATCACTAAAAAAATATGTTCCCATCAATGGGGTAAATCTCTTGCCACTCAAGTGTCCGAAACCCATGAGAACCGCTTCAAAGATGTGTTCCCTTCACTTAAAAAAACAAACCCAAAAAACCCCTTTCCATCCCATCTCCTCTGAGTTCTGGGAAGATTTATTTTTAAATAGGATGCACTTACCCAGCCACCGTGCTGCTGGACCCAGGGCGAGAAGTTCTCCTTCAGGTACTTGGTTCCAAAGCCCAGCACCCTGTTCATGGGATGGCTGTCGATGCCTGTGAGCTTGGCCGTGACGTCTATTGCAAGAGCAGCCTTAAAGCCCTGAGCTTTGACCTCTGATTCTCCCCTGGTGTCCACACCGCTTAGGAACTGGTCTGTGATGGTCTTGAAAACAGAGTAGGACAGCCCGCCCTGGAAGCTGTTCATCAAAGCCTTGTCTCTCTTCAACTGTGTGCAAGAGGAGAAGCAGTCAGTACAGCAGCCTGGCCCGGGCAGGCAAACTCTCCCACTCGACACTGGGCAACTGAAACACCCAATGGAAAACCCTCAATTCTGGTCTCAATCGTGGTACCATGTCCTGCAGGACCGGATCGGGCATGGACCTTCTCTGTGAATTTCTTTCATGGGGACAAATACAAACTGAACAGCCCATTCATTCGACATTTAACAGATGTTTCCTGAGTGCTGAGTACCCAACAGGTGGTACTGTGGACCATTAAGACTCAGCCCCTCACTCAAAGGGCTCACAGTCTACGGACGGTTGTGACCCAGTGCAAAGTGCTTTGTTAGAGATTGTGTAATGGGCAGAATCTGAAGCCTGGAAATCACTGTCTTTGGGCTCCACCCCTCCTGCTACACCTCTTACTAGCTGTGCAATCTTGGAGAACTTAACCTCTCGGTTTCAGTTTTGTCATCTCTATACTGGGATGACAGTACCTGTACTACAGCGTAATTGAGTAAAACATGTTGTGCTCAACATGGCGGAAAGTGCTCTCAAAGTGTTAGCATTTGTCCAGGATGCTTCAAGATGCGAGATGCTTTTTTTTGGCCATGCCGCAAGGCATGTGGGATCTTGGTTCCCCGACCAGGGATCGAACCCGTGCCCCCTGCAGTGGAAATGTAGAGTCCTAACCACTGGACCACCAGGGAAGTCCCTGCCTCTGCTTGTGAAAAATCAGGGCTTGTGTCATAAAGCATACATCATCCTCATCTAAGGCCTTCCTTGCAATGTCTGTAAAGTGATGGTTGTCATGTGAAAACAGAAATTTCTCAATGATCAGGGGCTATATGTTTATTTGAAAATCAACTAGTTCTGTCCTTGAGGAATGATAAGCTGAGCAGGTTTTCAACCAAGATGGTTTCTAAAAGGGGTATTCTGGGGATGAGTCAGATACGACATAAAGATTTTTAGTGGAGCCGTGTCCTTTATCTGAGCCCAGCCCACCTCCTCCCAACTTCCAGGAGACACAGGGGCCTATTTGAATTATAAATCTGAAGCAGGGACATCCTCGACACCAAGAATGGACTCCTCTTAGTCATGACCCAGCGGAAGAAGGTAGACTCGAAACCTCCAGCGGGCGGCTGGAATCCAGGACCATGCCAGCACAGTAAAAGAATGAAACGCCAGAAAGAAACCCCTTCCACAGGTACCCACTCTGCCCCCCTGCCCCTTGGGGTTGCACCTGGCTTTCTGGCATCTCAGGGAGGTGTGGGAGGAGCCTGTCCCTGGCCTCCCTGACCTACTGCCAAGTCCCTGCCCCAGGGGGAGGCCGGGAAGGAGACGGCCGTGAGAGCCACAGCAACTTTGAGCTGTAAGGAATCCTTGAGCACACCTGTCAGATCCTTCCTAGTTCAAGTACTGAACTGTGGGCTGGTTAGTGGCATCTACTTGGAATTCTTCTAGAGACAGGAAGATCATTTCTTCACAAGGCAGCCCTTGGCTTCGATGGACAGCACTGAGTGCTAGAAAGTTCATTCTTAAAGTGGGGAGAAATCAATTGCCCTGTAACTCCTATCAATGTTAGTTCTGGAGAAACACAGGGGTGTCCTTAAAACCATGTGCCCTCTTCTGTTTTCTGCTTCCTCTGCACCCCTGTCCACCCCGTACTGTGGCCCAGAAGCTCCCATACCCCCTTCTCTTTTCTTTGGTCCTCAGTGTTTCTCATTCTGCACCATCTCACCTGCCCTTCCCCGTCCTGGTCACCATCCTCTGGGCACACCTGTGACAAAGGCATCGAGGAGCCACAGAGCATGCTGAGACTGGGCTGGCTGGCTAGCCAGTGAGTGCTGTTTCCCCCTCCTGCAGAGTCCTCACAGACCTGACTCCTCCCCGTGGATCCTGGCCAAACGAAGGAATGGGTCCACAGGCCAGCCCCTGATGCACAGATGCTGGAGACCATGCAGCCGTCAGTGGGCGGCAGACACGGACAAGATCCCTTGAGAAGCCCTGACTACAGGGGGGCCTGCTCACTACCTCTTTACCTGAAGGTAACTCCTACACGTTCCTGATGGGAAGGACTGGTCTCAACTTCTAAATGGCAGGAAACTCAAAGTTCTCCGAGTTAACACTAACCTGCCCCCTGGCCGAATTGCTGAGAGAGAACAGTCCGGCCTTTCTAGGGGGAGATTTCAGACAAGACTCCAGACTTGGAGCAGCTGTGGGACACAGATATCCAGGCTGCAGGGCAAATGCAAGAGTCTAAACTTCCCTGAGGATCAGTTACATGGGGAACTAGATTCATAATTCTATTTAGCAAATTTTAATTTATTGGTGTCTTTTTCCTGCAAAAACAAAGTTACTTTTTTCATTTCCAAAAATTCCAAGGAGGCTCCAGAAGGTTTACTTATGTTTTCCAAAGTGATTCATTTTTGAGATGCTGCCAGCATGAAGAGTTTTGAGTCCAAGGGAAATAAAATTTAGGACTAAGTGGAAACCAGAACTTTGAAAAGGAGTAGAAGCAGCAGCACAGTTCCATTCTTGGGTACCAGCGCGCGGACACAGAAAGAAAACTCGTTAGTTCAAGAAGCTCCCTACCTCTCTTTCCAACTGATCCCCCGAATATTTCAGCAGCTCAACGATTCTGGCTATTATCTGGTCTTTTCCGTCTGCCAGGGGGAAATTCCAGTTATTTCTTTTAAGAAAAAACAATCTTAAATGTTTCCAGGGACAATGCTTGTAGCCTGGTTAGGGATTGAGGAAGACATGCCCTTCATAATTCTCAGCAGAGTAAATCTTACCTTGCCTCTTCTGATCAGGCCCAAACCATTCCAGACACCCTATCCCACCGTCCCCTCCTTTCCTCTCTTTCTTCCCCCAGCACTCCCACAGTTCTCACCGTGAAACTCATCACTTTATTTACTGTAAAAATGTTGTTGAAGATACATGAGCTTATCTCTAAAGATATTTAGGAGCAGTTTCTCTCGGTCTTTGGGTTTGTCCTGAGCATATGGTGCTTTTTCCATATAGACACCATAAATCCCTACTGGATCATCTTACCCCTTTGTGTTAGCTGCTAGGAACTGTAGGGCCAAACTGTGGCCTCCTAAGGGGCGGGGGGGCGGGGTATAGTCTTCCTGCATTTGGGGAATTAAACTCATTCCTAAACCCACCTATTTTCCTACTGTTTTCTTTTTACAGTATCTTTCAAATTTGATTTATCTTACTAAAATGTGTACTTTGTGTGCTGTGTCTTTACAACAAGGTGGAGTATAAGTAAATAAAATGAAGAAGGTCTCCCACCCCAAAGGCTAACATGGCAGACAGAGAGAGAGGTGGCTCCAGTTGGTGTGTGTGTTGGAACAGGGAAGGTGGAGTCTGATTCTTCTTGTCTCAAAATGTGCTAACATGCAACATTAGGAAAACAGTCGTTGCTATAGAGCGGAATCCAAACAGAGACGGCCCTTTTTCCTTATGGCGCAGTCTCTGATGTCATGGAGTCCTCATGTTTGTCCCAGAGGGAGAGGGGAGGAGAGGCCAGGAAATACATCCCACAAGGTTGAGTGAAGGGCAAGGTGGTAGGAAGTCTGAGACCCAAGTCACCTGGGAAAAGAAGGACTGCATGCTTCCACCGCCCACGTGTAGTTTTTAAATCTGATGCTGCCGCCTCTCTCCAGGAAAGTTGCTAGAACAGCAGCCTGAATTTCTCATGCGCGCAAAGGATGAGAGCCTGAGCTTTTGCTTGGTTTAGGGGTATTGCTTTACGAGGCCCAGGCACACATGAGAGAGCTTTAAAGTTGGAACACTGTTTTTTGCTGTCAGAAGGGTCCTTTCCCAGCGCCTCACTCTCTGAGCCCCTTCGGTAGTTTGTGGTCCCAACAGCACAGCACTTTGCTTCTGAGCTTGGGAGACACCACCACCTTTGCAGATAAATCTTCTGCCTTCTGTTTTGGCGTACTGCAAACTCAGGGGCCAGCTAGGACCCTCATCGTCCACTGGAGTTTGGGAAAGAGAACCACGGGCAGGATAGTCATTAATGAGGGAATGGCCAGACTGAACTTCTCTTCCCGTGGCACTTGGTCCTGCTTCCCTCAACTCTAGAATTCCTGCAAGTCGGATGTGATCCACAGTCCTACCTATTGGTACAGTTTGGTGACAACTGACCCAGTCTGATCACTACTTCTCAGTTCTGCTTCACGTTTTGCCCCAGACCTGGTACCTGAAAACCCCCTGCTTTTTCACAGTAGCCCAAGGCAATATCATAAATCCCCGGGCGACGCTCCAACTACACCCTGTGCACTTGCTCGAGTACACTGGTCCTTGGCCGTGGCTAACATGATGAAATCTAACATGCATTTCCCCCTGTGGACAAGGTTGAGCGCACGCTTTGTGCTTCCTCCTGCCCCTCAGTAGGAGACTTTTCTTTGGACTTAGCAGTGAGTTTGGCCTGTTGCTTCCAGCTGCCGGCACACTCGCCTTGGCTTGGGCTGGTCTCTCAAGCTAAAGAAGGTCAGTGCCTCCAGCATGTTGCTGTCGTGCCCTGAGGCCAGCTTAGCAGAGATTCCTAAGTTGCAGAGCCCTGAGCTGTATAAGTACATAAATGCTGTAGACCTCTGCCTGGCAGACAGGCAGCCCACTGCAAACACTCAGAAGAGATTTACCTGTCTTCCCACCTGCAGCTGTAGGCTGGAAGCCCTGGTGCTGGAGACCCTGTGCCACAATCGTTCTGGACTTGAAGCTTCCTCCCTGGCTCTGGAGCTCTGGCGCCGGCCAGGAATAAACGATTTCAGCAACTCGGTTGGCAATGGAAACAACTTTGGGGTCCACGGCTGAAACAAGACAAAATGGTGCTGACAGGCCCTTCCCAGAACTTCGTCTAGCTGATTGGTATGCATAGTTGCCCGAAATGAAAACACCAGCCTGGAGCGAAAGGAAGCGGCCGGGAGTGTGCATGGAGGGGAGTCCATTCTTCAGAAATCACTGGCAGTTGCCTGGCAGAGGCTGGGACGGAGGAGGAGTTCACAGAGGAGTGATTGCCACCTCGAAACAATTGCCCCTCTGCACCCTCTTTCTGAAGCCTTGCAAAATTAGGGTCCCCTTGCCCCTTTGCAAGGGAGGAAACACAAAAGGGAGTGCTTAGTTCTTTGCTTGAGGGAATACTCATTATGCTTTTATTTTTATTCTTTTTTTTTGGACATCCTTTATATCTTGGAGAGCTGGCCCCTATGCGCATAGGAGGGCATTCAGCAGTGTGACAAGCCTTTGGGGGTTGTCACGGAGGAAAGAGAAATATCCCTGCTCTCAGGCCATATTCGTGACTCATTATCAAGTGAACACTGAACTCCCCTTGCTTGCATGGTCACTTGTCTTCTCTCTCCTCCACGTCTAGTGGGAAACATGCGAAAAATGCTGATAGGTAAACAAGGATGCATAAAGTCTAACCCACGACCTTCAAGAGTTTATAATCCAGGAAAAGCCTTATGTCATTTGCACACGCAACTAGAGGGTAAAGCATTTGGGGACATGAAGGTTTAAATGGCACTGGCCCCCTGAATGTCATAGCCTGTGAAGGACAAGTCGACTTTGCCCCTGGTAGGGGATGGGGTCGGATTGGAAGGGCAGGCAGTACTGCTGAGTTATTTGGGAGTAAAATTGACATTGTTAATCCATCACTAAGTTCTTCTAACTTTTAGAAGCTTGTACAAGTTGTGCCTTTGATACGGAGCGGTCGTATCATGCAATGTTTAAGAACAACAGTATTTAATTCATAAGACTTGACGAAAGTAACAGAGGGGGGTTTTGGCCAGAAGGTTGGTGTGCCCAGGGGAACACCCGGACCTTGTCAATCAGGATAGATAAGAGAGGCAAGGCCTGGGTCCGGGGAGGAATTGTGTCACATGCAAGGCAGGGTTTGACCTCCTAAGGAGCTGCCGAAGTGGTTCCTGAACCTCTCTCTCTGGATTCGCCCATCACATGGAGCTCTGGTGCTTTCCCTTCACCCCCCAGGGCATTCACTGAAAGGCCATGGGAACTGACACTTTGTCCACAATGCCTTCCTTTAAAAAAAGGCATAATGGCTTCCTTAAAAAGCCACATTTTTCATGGTGCTCCCTCCATAGGGTTCAAAAACAGATCAGGAGTGGGTTAGAGAGAGAAAAATTGGAGAGGTCAAGGAGAAGGATCAACGCATTTCCTTCCCATTTTAATAACCCAACCACAAGTACTTTCCACTTTTAAATCACCTTACTGCAGTCCAACCGGCTTGCTCGTGAATGCTGGCCACCCCCGGAAGGAGGTGGCAAGAGGCTGGATCCCAAAACCGGTGGGAGCCTTCCCTTGTGTCCGCAGGAGACGGGAGAGGAAAGCTTCCACGTGCTTTCCTCTCTGCAACCTTGTGCGGCCTGCAGGGTGATTAACACGCTCTCTTCCACGGAAGTCACACTGCGCCCACCTTGCCCTCAAAGGAGGCAGATGAGGGCCCCCAAGGTTGTCGCTCCCCAGCCCCCGCCACGTGGCAGGGCAATCACAAGGCCCCCAGCAGATGTGGAGGTTCCCAAGCTGACTAACCTGTGTATGTGTATCTGTCTCTGCGGACTGGAGGGATGCAGGTGAAATACGTGCAGGAAAAACTATAAGCAACCTCATTTTGACTCAGATGAATTAGCTCTCGTTAAGATTCCCATTCTAATACCTTAATTTAAAAAACTGGGGAAAAAAATTCCCTTCTCATCAGAGTTGGTGCCATCTGATAGGCAAGGGAACATCGGATGGGTGTGGAGAGAGAACAGAAAGGCTGCCCATCCTTTTGAGTTTATTCTGGGGGCTCATTGTGGGATTAAGGAGAGCAGGAGAGTGGGATGGGGAAGGCATTTGGCTTGAGGCATTTGTGTTAGAAGAGGCAGCGCATTTGCGAGAGAATTCCATATGGTCGAGACTGCTATTTCCTACCCAGTATCCACTTTCTTTTTCTTCCTTAGTAACAGATCCCTGAGATGCCAGGGGAAGCTGACAGCACTACATTTCCCAGCCTCGTCTGCAGTAAGGAGTAGCCACTGAGATGTAAGAAGTTGGGTACAGTTTTAAGAAAGCTCTCTGAAAGGGAGCTGAATTATCTAGGAAGGAGATACCCTTTTGTCCTTCCCTTGCTTCCTCTTTCTTCCTGCTTGGAATGCAGACACGATGGCTGGAATCCCAACAGCCACCTTGGGTTTTAAGGCGACTTTGAGGTTGGAAGCAACTAGCTGAGGGATGGCCAGAATAGGAATCCTTAAAGATTGTGGAACTGGTAGGTCAAGCCTGGGCTGCCAAACTGTGGTTTTCTTCTAGGGGAGAGAAAAATAATCTCTGTGTTATTGAAGTTGTAGCGAGTCATAGCTGTGGAGAAAAAAAGATTCACACAAAAACCCGGGTTGGTGTTCCTAAAATTGGTATCGACATTCATTTTTCCTACATTCCAAGGTCTCTTACTATGAGACTTTGGTCTTGGGACATAACCTTATCGTTCTCACTCCAACCTGGTGTCTGAGTCCTGGAAATGGTAGCACAGGCTAAAATTGCGACCTTCAGTTAAAAGAACCCAGGGGACGCCAGCTGCTGAGCTCTGATTTACATGTGGCAGAATAGAAATAGAACGTGAGTCCCTCTGGGGTCACACCCAACATAAAACCAACTAACTACCCACATAATTAACTAAACAAGAAAGCAAGGAGAGAGGAAGGTGAGAAGGGAGGAACAACTGTGCTTAAATCCTTAAAGCTAAGCCTCTTTAGGAGGTAACCGTTTCTACTTTTGTAGGGATATCTACACAGAGATATGGAAATTTTAGAAAATAAAAAAGGTGAAATGACACTTCAGTAATATTGAAATACAGAACGTCATTTTTCTCAGGAAAGCCAGAAGGTTAAAGTCTGTAAAATCTTCCGTTTCCTGGCAAACTCCAAAGAACAGGACAAGCAGAAAAGCCTATTGAGGTGCCTCCAAACTGTTGTGTTTGCTCCAGAGCTCAGATACCACCCGCAGTAGAAGAAGCCTGCTGTACCCCTGGGGGAAGGAGGAGTTCCCCCAGGTAATCCCGACCCTAACTTCCCCTCTCCTAAGATTCTATAAGTCTGATAGGAAATGGAAGTTTCCTTGATCACAGTGAATGATCTAAAGCTGTCGTTGTGCGGGGTGATTCTCCAAGTAAGCCGGCCATCACAATGTTTAAAAATTGAGACATTACTGCCACCTGTTGACTAATTATTGACAAGTTACATGGGCCAATCAGCCCAGCAGGAGGGGGGTTTCTTTTAAAATCTGGGCATTGGGCACAAGGTATTGTTGGAGGGGAAGAAGATGGTTATGCCAGGGTTTGTGGATGAAGGGCGATTCTGATAAAGCCTTTCATGAAAATGTTTTGTTCAATACAACGTGTTTTGTACCACTGAAGGAAGATTTTGTCAAAATTCTTCTTGGTTGTTTTTTGAGTGGCTTGTACTTTGAAAAGTATTTTTGTGTACAGCTATCGGATCTTTCCATCCACCTTCAGAGGCCATTGTACAGATGGAAACACAGAGGCCCAGAGACGGGAGTTGACTTCCCTCAGGAGGAAGAGCAGCCTGAACGCGGCTGGGGCTATTTCTCTTGTATTGGTCTGTGGCACTGAGGATTAGGGATTTGGGCAGCAAGTTTATAGACGGTGGAGCCAGAAAACCAGTCCCGTCACCCTTCACGGCTATCCTCTTCCTTTCTTTTCAGTCTTGAGAAAAGCAGGGAAATTAGAATTGAGTATTAATAGGTTGGGAAGCTGAGGTTCAAAGAGTGCCTTGCCTAAGGCCCCATTACCAGCTGGGAGGAGGTGAACCCCCAGGCGCACAAAGAAGGGAAACACATGGCTGCGGGAGAGAAAGAATCCCCGAAAGCCTACCTTCACGCTCTAAGCGCTGTTCCACATTGGAGAGGGACCTCGGCCACTGCTGACTGTGAGGACCACTCTGAGGTCCCACCGGACTTTGCAGCTCAAAGAGGATCTCCGGAGGTGAGCTCTGAGAGTCCTCCTCCTTCTCTGCTACTCCAAAGAGTGTTCTCCAAGACGACTTTTTCTTGGCAACGTTTATGGCCTTCTCCGTGGATTGGGAATTTCTGCAAGTCCACGGTCCCTGTGTCCATGCTTTGTTTGCCGGCCAACTCTCTGGTCCTCTCTGGGACAAACTTCTTGTTCTCGGGAGCTTTCGTGAGAAGACAGCAGAAGTGTTCTTGAAGACGTGGTGTTTGACGTAGAACTCCAGGATTTTGAATTCCATGCTGTCTGGGTCATCATCATCCAGGGGGATCTCCTCCAGGTCGCAGGCGCTACTGGTGCACATGGCAGGGCTGCAACGACAAAGTCCACACGCGTCCGTCTACCTGGGAGCCACCTACTCTTTGTAGGTTGGGAGAGATGGGGTGAAACTCGATAAGCATTTATTCAGTACCTATTCTCTTTGTGCTGGGGGGCAGGGGGTCATCAGAGTTGGAAAAGCCAAGGTTTGTTCTGAAAGTTCAGTCTTACAGAGATGAGACTTGTACATAGATAACTCCAGACAAAGAGGGCGAGCTAGGAGCTCGAACAGAGATGCAGGAGCCAGCGCGGGAGGTGGGGAGGAAAGACAGCTGTGAATGGGGGGCGAGTGCAGGCTCCTTGAAGGAAAGAAAGCGTTTGGATGGGTGGCTGGCAACTGGGCCTTAGAACAGGCTGGGCAGAGGGCAGGCTCTGGGTGAATTTAGGATGTGTTTGAAGAGTGGAAAGAGATCTGGTGGCGCATAAGCCTGTGCTTTGTGGAGAGCTGGGTCTATAGGGATGTGGAGGGACCACAGGGAAGTGGCAGTCAGGGCCAGGCGATGAGGGCCTTGGAAGGTCAGACTGAAAGCTTTGCATTTTCTCATGTCGGTAGATCAGTACATTTCAGAAGGGGCCCTAGACTGTGGAGGGCAGTTAAAAGTCTTCTTGGGGGCTTCCCTGGTGGCGCAGTGGTTGAGAGTCCGCCTGCCGATGCAGGGGACACGGGTTCGTGCCCCGGTCCAGGAAGATCCCACATGCCGTGGAGTGGCTGGGCCCGTGAGCCATGGCCGCTGAGCCTGCGTGTCCAGAGCCTGTGCTCCACAGCGGGAGAGGCCACAACAGTGAGAGGCCCGCGTACCGCAAAAGAAAAAATAGTCTTCTTGGGAGAGGGTAGCTGGGCAAGGGGAGAGGCCAGCTCAGGGGAGGGAACTGTCTGGGGTCCCTGGCCCTCCCTGGCCTCTCTCCATTCTTCCTTTACTCACTGATTTCGCTTGGAAAGGTTTGCTTCTATTCCTTGCCATATTTAGCATTCCATGTAAGATTTTATCTGAAGAAAAAAATCCTTTTTTTTTTTACAAGTTTGAAGCACACTGATGGAAGCAATGGAGAGCTTTTCAAAGTCTGGAGCGGGAGAGTGATGTGACCACAGACATGTTTTAGAAAGATCAGTACCAGCACTAAAATGACGGGGATGGAAGTTTCATCTTTATTTCCATATGAATAACCAGATAGATGTAATTAACTGATTGTGTTCAATTTAAGCTCTCATGAAATAATTCCTTAAATGGTTGTCTGCTAGGAAATCATTTCTTTCTGATCTACTTTGCTTTCTTTGGTTGTATCTTAAGGACTATGATTTCCTTTTTGTCCCAGATGCCAGAGAGCCCAGATCTACCAGCCGTCATCGGATTAAAATTTCACAGACAGTGCGTGTGCTGGAAACCAGCTTGGGCTTCTCAGTCTAACAGTCCTGAGTTCAAATCCTGGCCATACCACCGACTAGCTGTGTGACCTGGGGCAAGTTACTTCACCTCTCTGAACCTGAGCTTCCTTCAGGTAAATTGAAAATAATAATAGTCATCTTGCAGGGGTATTGTGAGGGTACAATGTAATGCATGAGAAACCCCAACACAGAACCTGGCTCAAAAACGGTAGCTATTTTTTTTTTTTTTTTTTTAGTACAACTGTCACCCCAGGCCCTCTGACTGGGTCCTTGATGTGGCTCTTAATCATGGACCCTTCCCTTAATGGTCCAACTTTAAGAGTGTTTTTTGGCATGTGAGCTGGTGTGATAATAAATAGCTGTAGTGATATTAATGGGATCGGCTGGCATGTCTCTCCTTTTCTTTCCACTGTCCCCTCTCACACCATGACCAACTGATAAAGAATTGGGGGCTTCCCTGGTGGCGCAGTGGTTGAGAATCTGCCTGCCAATGCAGGGGACACGGGTTAGAGCCCTGGTCTGGGAAGATCCCACATGCCGCGGAGCAACTAAGCCCGTGCGCCACAACTACTGAGCCTGCGCGTCTGGAGCCTGTGCTCTGCAACAAGAGAGGCCTCGATAGTGAGAGGCCCGCGCACCGCGATGAGGAGTGGCCCCTGCTCGCCACACTAGAAAAAGCCCACGCACAGAAAGAAGACCCAGCACAGCCAAAAATAAATAAATAAATTTTAAAAAAAAAAGGCAAAATTCAAAAAAAATAAAAGAATTGGGACAGTGACCACAGATGGGGTTTGAGGCATTGTGACGTGGTTCAGATCAATTTGACTGTGTGCCTGGAGGCCGATGGTCCAGGGTTGGCTCAGTTTACAACTTGCAAAGTGCTTGGGCAAGTCTCGCAATTCTTTTGGTCCTCTGATTTCACAGCAAATGTTCTCTACCTTTCCCCTCTGACTCTATTACTATTGGAAGGAGGTGTGAGGGCTGAGACATCTCCCCTGCAGGCCTGCCGATGAGGCGTCCTGTTTCTATCGTTGTTTCCTATCTTTTTTTGGAAGAGCCTCACACTGGATGATAGGAAGCTGCTCATCCAGGAAGCGCTCTGTGGCCAAGCCTCGAGAAAGCAGTTCTGTTGGAAGTGATGCCAGGCGGGAGATGCAGGGGTTGTGCCAGAACATCAGGTACAGATGGAGGGGGCAGAAGTGATCTGCCAGGGTGGCCAAGGGCAGGGCTGCAAAACCTGAGACACCTACTGCACACACAGATATAGCTGCACGACTCCAAAGCCCCCCAGGCCTGCCTCGGGCGACTAAGCGTGAGCAGTGCTTGAGGGGCGTCACTGCCACTGGGTCCTCCTCCCTCCCTTTCGTCACACGCCTGTCCTATTCTGGGGCTTGGACTGTCTTCCTTCCCTCACCTACTCCCGATTTCACGCGCCCATTGTGCACTGCAGGGAACTTTCTGCTGTCTGGAATCACTTCAGCATCTCCGCCCTCACCTCGCTCTGCCTGCGCCCCCCTCCTCGTCCCATTCTCACAGGTCAACCATTCTTCCCCTCTTGGTGCCCAGTTTCAGTCACACCCATGAGGATCCTTCCCAGGTCTTCCAATTTATCTAGACTTCATGCTCTTTTCCACAATGGAATGTAAGTGCCGGGAGGACAGGCATGTTGATGTGCTATTTTTTCTCTGCTGGGTGCCCAGCTCCTACAGTAATGCCTGGGGCAGAAAGGCACTTGGCGATGAACTGTGGACTTTTTCCTATTCTGAGACACTGTCTGGGTTCCAATCCTGGCTCTGCCGTTAGCAGTTATGTGACATACTCTCCAGGCTTTAGTTTCCTCATGTTTAAAATGGGGACAAAGGGACTTCCCTGGCAGTCCAGTGGTTAAGATTTCGCCTTCCAATGCAGGGGGTACAGGTTCGATCCCTGGTCAGGGAGCTAAGATCCCACATGACTCGTGGCCAAAAAAACCAAAACATAGAAACAACAGAAGCAATATTGTAGCAAATTCAATAAAGACTTTGAAAATGGTCCACGTCAAAAAAAATCTTTAAAAAATAAATAATAAAATGGGGATGAGAGTAGTACGTTTCCTTCTGTTACAAAGATTAAATGAGTTAATATTTGTAAAGCATTCAGAATAGCATTTAAGTGTTTGAACAAGTATTTGATTTAAAAAAATATTTATGAAACCCACTTACGGCCGGCCACACTGTTCTAGAGAAGTTGCAAGGGGTTTTTGGGTGGCGTAACGGGGAGAGTGTAGCATGTGGGGTGAAAAGGCGGTTGAAGAGCTGCTTTTCATACTTATTGGCAAGGGGGCTGAGGCAAGTCATGTGGCCTCCAATGAGGTGTAGTTTTTCCATTTACAAGATGCGATTCATATCGTCTAACTTGAGACGGATAACCTGGTTCAAATCCTGGGTCATCGGCTTACTAGCTGTGTGACAGGCTACATACCTTAATTTATTTCTGCCTTCATTTTTTTCATCTGTAAAATGGGGTAAAACAAAACAAAACAAAACAACAACCCTGGCAGGAGATCAGCCAAGATGGTGGAGTACAAAGACCCTGAGGTCACCTCCTCTCATGGGCACACCAAAATCACAACTATTTGCCAAACAACCCTCGATAAAAAAGACCAGAACCTACCAGAAAAGATCTTCAACAACTAAAGATAGAAAGAAGGAACCACAGCAAAACGAGCCGGAGGGGCAAGGTTGTGATAGAGTCAAGTGCCATAGCCCTGGGTGGGTGGCCCACAAATGAGAGAATAATTACAGCTGCAGAGGCTCTCCAAAGGAGTGAGAGGTCTGGGGCCTTCCCTCCTGGGGGCCTTGTGCTGAGAAGATGAGTCCCCAGAGCATTTGGCTTTGAAGGCCAGAGGGGCTTACTTTTGGGAGAGCCAGACGGCTAGGGCAAACAGAGACTTTGCTCTTAAAGGACACGCACAAAACCTCACACGCTCTGGACCCAGAGCAGAAGCTGTCATTGGAAAGGAGCCTGGGTCAGACGTACCTACTGAGTTTGGAGAGTCTCCTGGAGAGGCAGGAGGCGTCTGCCGCTCACCCTGGGGACATGGACACTGGTGGCAGCTGTTCTTAGAGTTCCTTCTACTATCTGGATGTTGGTGCTGGCCCGCCCCATTCTGGAATCCTCCCTCTAGCTTATTAGCCTCAGGGATTAGCCTCGCAGCGGCCCAGCACCCTGTAGGCGCCAGGGCTGGGACACCTCAGGCAGAGCCACTAAGTGGGCATACACACAGTGCCATCCATCAGCAGACAGGCTGCCTTAAGACCCCCTGAGTCCACAGCTGCCCCTGGACACAGCCCTGCCCACCAGAGGGCCCGGGACCCCGCCCCATACACCAGTGCGCAGGCACTAGACCCAGGATCCTCAGGGCTTTCCAGCCAGAGACCCCACAACCCCCTGGGCCCTGACCCTACCCTCCAGCGAGCCTGCTCTAACCTCAGGACCAGCCTCACCCGCCAGTGGGCAGACACCAGCCACAACACAACCACAGCCTTGCAGGCTGTGGACACAGCCCACACACTAGGAGGCCAGCACCAGCCCTGGAACTAGCTGGGCCCTGGCCCTACCCACTAACAGGCCAATGCAAGCTTTGGGACACCCCGGACCCTGCAGCCAACTGTGTCAGGAACTGGGCCCATCCACCAGGTCTAGGACCCCTGGGTCCTACAACCAGACCCCAGGACTTGACTCTGCCTACCAGTAGGCCGGCACTAGCCCCAGGACATTGTTTCACCCATCAATGGGAAGGCAATAGCCCCAGGGTCTCCTGGACCCTGACTCCATCCTCCAGTAATTCAGCCTTAGCCCTGCCCCCTTCCCACCCTGGGGTTCTGCAGTCAGCCACCTTGTGACCTGGCCCCGCCAACCAGCAGCTGGCAGCCTCCGCACAAGGTAGGGCCTGGCATCCAACTGGACCAGGGGCCAACCAAGCCTACAAGACCACCCACAGTAGTCATCCCACACAACAGAAGGGCCCATGCAACCCACACAGGGGGCACCCCTGGAGCATATAGCTCTAGTGATGAAAAGGGAGTGCACTGATGGGATGTGGAGGACGTCTCCTTCACAAGGCCACTTCTCCAAGATCAGGAAATGTAACCAACCTACCAGATACAGAGAAATAAAAACAGCAAGTTAGGCAAACTGAGGCAACAGAGGAACATTTTCCAAACAAAGGAATGATAAAGTCCCAGAAGAACCAAGTGACGTGGAGATAGGCAATCTATCCAAGCAAGAGTTCCGGGTAGTGATCATAAAGATAATTAAAGAACTCGGGAGAAGAATGGATGGAGAGCGAGAAGTTAGAAGTTTTTGACAAAGAGAAAATATAAAGACC
Source organism: Phocoena sinus (assembly GCF_008692025.1). Taxonomy (NCBI): domain Eukaryota; kingdom Metazoa; phylum Chordata; class Mammalia; order Artiodactyla; family Phocoenidae; genus Phocoena; species Phocoena sinus. Next base: position 94,009,924 of record NC_045772.1, read on the forward strand.
CAAACAGAGATGAAGAATACGATAACTGAAATGAAAAATACACTAGAAGGAACCAGCAGGAGACTAGATGATACAGAGGAATGGATCAGCAAGCTGGAAGACAGAGTAGTGGAAATCACTGATGCTGAACAGAAGAAAAGAAAATGAAAAGAAATGAGGACAGTTTAAGAGACCTCTGGGATAGCGTCAAGCACACAAGTATTTTCATTATAGGGGTCCCAGATGGAGAAGAGAGAGAGAAAGTGGCTGAGAAAGTATTTGAAGGTATAATAGCTGAAAACTTCCCTACTCTGGGAAAGGAAACAGACATCCTAGTCCAGGAAGTGCAGAGAGTCCCATACAGAATTAACAGCTCATTTCAACTCAATATCAAAAAAACAAACAACCCAATTAAAAAGTGGACAGAAGACCTGAATAGACATTTTTCCAAAGAAGAAATACAGATGGCCAACAGGCACATGAAAAGATGCTCAACATCGTTATCATCAGAGAAATGCAAATCAAAACCACAATGAGATACGACCTCTTACCTGTCAGAGTGGCTATCTTCAAAAAGTCTACAAATAACGTAAGTTGGCGAGGATGTCAAGAAAAGGGAACTCTCATACACTGTTGGTGTGAATGTAAATTGGTGCAGCCACTGTGGAAAACAGTATGGAGGTTTCTCAAAAAACTAAAAATAGATCTACCATATGACCCAGCAATTGCCTTGCTGGGTATATATCTGAAAAAACCAAGAACACTAATTCAAAAAGATGCATGCACCACAATGTTCATAGCAGCATTATTTACAGCTGCCAACATATGGAAGCAAACTAAGTGTCCATCAACAGATGAATGGATAAATGTATGTGTACTACGTAAATGTATGTGTACTACACATACCACACACACACACACACACACACACACACACACACACACAGACACACACAATGGAATACTACTCAGTCATAAAAAAGGATGAAATTTGGCCATTTGCAACAGCTTGGAGGATATTATACTAAGTGAAATAAGTCAGACAGAGAAAGACAAATAGTGTATGATACCACTTATATGTGGAATCTTAAAAATGCAACAAACTAATGAATATAACAAAAAAGGAACAGACTCACAAATATAGAGAAGAAACTAGTGGCTACCAGTGGGGAGGGGAAAAGGGGAAGGGGCAAGATTGGGGTAGGGGATTAAGAGGTACAAACTATTAGGTATAAAATAAATAAGCCACAAGGATATATTGTACAGCACAAGGAATATAGCCATTATTTTATAATAACTATAACTGGAGTATAACCTTTAAAAATTGTGAATAACTAGGTTATACATCTGAAGCTTATGTAATATTATACATCAACTAAACCTCAATAAAAAATTTTTTTAAAACCCATAAAAAAACCCTCCCCCCATCACATAGGTATGTGGGCAAAAAAAAAATTAGCACGTGTAAATCACTTAAAGTAGTGCGTGGTAGATGTTAAATGCTCAATAAATATTAGCGTCTTTATTCATTAAAATAGGGGACTTCTGGGCTTCCCTGGTGGCGCAGTGGTTGAGAGTCCGCCTGCCGATGCAGGGGACACGGGTTCATGCCCCGGTCCGGGAAGATCCCACATGCCGCAGAGCGGCTAGTCCCGTGAGCCATGGGCGCTGAGCCTGCGCATCCGGAGCCTGTGCTCCGCAACGGGAGAGGCCACAACAGTGAGAGGGCCGCGTACCGCAAAAAAAAAAAAAAAAAAAAAATAGGGGACTTAATCTGGTATTCCAGTGGTTAATACTCCACGCCTCCACTGCAGGGGGCGCGGATCGATCCCTGGCTGGGGAACTAAGATCCCGCATGCCATCCTGCGGCGCAGCCAAAAAAAACCCAACTATTTTAATAGGTTGCCTTTCTTGTAAGGTTTAATATGTTTATAAAAGAAAATTCATCAAAAGCAGCAATTAAGAAAACGAATGACATGCAAATATTTGGTTTAGCACAAAATTCACACTTGTTTCCTGTAGTTTACTATAGTCATATATATATGACTATAGTAAACATATGTCAAATATATATATGACTATAGGAAACTATATATTTATATATATATATAGATAGAGAGAGAGAGAGAGAGATAAAGAGTATGTGTGTATGGGTATGTGTGCATAAAGTCTACATACTTGTAAGATATGAAGCCTGGGACTTGGCTGGCTTTCCCAGCACCTCATATAATGCCTGACACCTGATAAGCTCTCGGGAAATATTTGATGAATGAAAGAAACATGATATAGAGCTGCCAGATGAAATATGGGAGAGCTAGTCAATTTGAATGTCAGGTAAATAACAAATAATTTTTTAGTATAAGTGTGTCCCAAGTATTGTATGGGACATGCTTACACAAAAACACAGTATCTGTTGTTTATCTGAAACTCATACCGAACAGGGCCAGGGCCTCTTGTATTTTTATGCATACCTGGCAACTCGGTGAATAAAAGGTGCCACTTAGAAAAACTGAGATCTCGGGTTCTTGGAGGCGAGGAAAGTGGACCGAGGGTGGAGCCTGAGCGACCTGAGTCACACGAGAGAAAGAGCGGGACACGCGGTCGGGACTCGGGCGCCGCCCACGCGGCGTGGAAGTGGCCGAGCCCAGGCCGAGAGCAGCGCCGGAAGGGCGTTTAGGCGGGTTTTAATTCCGAGCATCCTTTGGAGTTGGGCAGCTCAGGGCGCCCCGTAGGCAGGAGGTACCTGCGGGTCCTCCAGGAGCCGTTGCATTGGTAGCGGGGGAGCCCTCTCCCAGCCACAGGACTACGCTCCGAAGAAACCGTGTCGGTTAAAGCCAACCCAACCAACCAAACCTTTTTAATGCAGTGTGAAGACTTTAAAATTGTGTGTATAGGTGTGGGGGGGGGGGGCGGGGGCGCTGCTCTTGGAGAGAGAGGAAGGGTCCGACTTCTTTAAGAAACGAGTTTGCTGGGCTTCCTTGGTGGCGCAGTGGTTGAGAGTCCGCCTGCCGATGCGGGGGACGCGGGTTCGTGCCCCGGTCCTGGAGGATCCCACGTGCCGCGGAGCGGCTGGGCCCGTAAGCCATGGCCGCTGAGCTTGCGGAGCCTGTGCCCGCAACGGGAGAGGTCGCAACAGTGAGAGGCCCGCGTACCGCAAAAAAAAAAGAGAAAAGAGAAAAAAAAGAAACGAGTTTGCTCATTGCTGATTCAGGAGCAACATTCGAAAAGGGGGGAAAACAGAGGTGAAGATGGAGCACACAGCACTTCCACTTCGTGAAAGAAGAGATTTTTGCCGTCTCCCAGGCTAGAAAGGAGCTGAGGGCCCAACCAGGAGATAAGGCCAAGGGTGAGAGAGAAGCAGAGGACAGGGCAGTGCTCAGGCAGCCCCCGGGACCGAGGGGACCTTGACCAGCCCCGGCGAGCGCTTGCAGCTGCGTCCAAGGATGAGTTCAGACACTTTCAAGGCACTTGACAAGCGTAGGGTGTTTTCCCTACTCATCCTCACCGGGAATGACGGGAGAGCTGTTAAATTGATAACGACGTCTTATTTTGAAGCAGCAGTGAGTTACTTTATTACCACTGCAGCCCTTCTGCTCTCAGCTGTTCGGGTTCAAAGTAGAAGCAGCCCAACTTCTGAGTTAATGGAAACGTACAGGTAAGTTTTATGCTTATGTTGATGGAAATGAAGCCCTGGGTGAGGCCCCAGAATGTAGGTTCAGAGCCTGGAGTGGAAAATTAGCTCCAGAATAAGCCCTGTGAGGCTCATTGTAATTCAGTGACTCAGTGCACACAGCCCTACCCTTTGGATCCAGTATTTACATACCCTCTTGCATATCTACAGCAAACTCTCACAGACCTACTCCCCGAAAGCAAGGTTTCACAGTGTCTTTTTTGGCCTCTCTGCCCTCTCGAAGCGTTTCTTCCCCCCAACCCCCTAAATGGCCAAAGCCCTCGGAGTCCCTGGTGGCTAGTCTCCTGGGAGCACCGCGGAGCAGCGCTGCTTGGCCTGCAGAACAGCGTCTGACCTCCAAGATCACAGGACACACTTGAGGGATTTTTCTAGTTCTGGATTCATCGGTGGAGGTTAGATTTTCCTTACCTTCCTGTGTCAGGTCACGGAGCAAACAGCCCTCGATGCACAGAGGCTGTGGCCACCAGGGCCCCAGGAAGCTGGACGGAACTCTGCCCTGGACGGAACTCTGCTCCGGCCTGTCCCGGGGCGGGGGGGAGGGGCGTGGAGGACCCGTTAGCAACAGGCTCTGCCAGAGAGCTGACTTCCATCACTCTGGACACACAGACAAGGCCCGAGTGTAAGACATGGGTGAGGACACTCATCCCAGAGGGATGTTCCCAGGCCAGATTTTGAGCTGAGTTTTGTCCGGTTGCCTTGGGCCTCTCCTTCTGCACCCTCTGCCCCCTTACGCCCTTCAGAGGCGGTCCACCCCTTCCCCTTCCTTCCCTGAACTTCACCTTATGGTGTCTTCATCCCTCCTCCCCTGTGGTTTTTAATCCTAAGGGTGAAAATGAGGAATGAGGTAAAACGTGTTAAATTCCTACAATAGAAGCTAAACAGAGAGAGCCTCAGGTCTTATTAATTAAACACAAAGACTCAGGCTCTGATGATTATAGAACAGAGCATGCAGGGAACTGAGGAGGGAGCCTCCTGAGGGGGGGCGGGTATTCCCCATTTCACCTGAGCCCTGTACTCAAGGAAGTCTCTAGGGGGTCTGCCGGGACTAGATCTTGTGCCCAAGTGCCCACAGGTACTCAGGGCTCAAAGCCAGGGACTCTTGTCCTCAGCCCATTTCTGCTCTGGGGGAGGTAGCTGGCATTTCAATGGGTTTCTGTCACACTATCACATACCTTGCTACACACTCAATGAGACAGACCTGCATAATGTTAACAATGATTTGGCCAGTTACGTATTCTTAACCCTCCCAAACCTTCTGGAGCAAAGGAGAAATGAAAGGGAAACCTAAATACTTCTCCCTTTTCTGGAAACCCCTAATAAAGCAGATGCTAGCTTTCAGTTTTAGATTGTTAGTTTTGCTTCCTGAGACTTACATGATCAGAACTTTTAAATAAATGCCGTAAACGTTAGGTTTACGAACCCCCGTTAGATTGCCTCATTAGCAAAACCAGGACTGAAGTCCCCTGTGTCCTGCTGGGAAGGCTGAACGTGAAGACTGGTGTCTCCCAGTATTACCTGGTCTCCAAGCTGTCAGCAGTTTCTCCTGCTTCGGGTCAGGTGGCAGGAAGGATATTTCTATACCTGAGTCTCTCTCCACGAAACTTAAGAGGAAACTTTGGCCAAGTCTTCTTGACTTCTCATTTTGGAAGGCTCTTGTGATGTAAGACTCCACCCGGGTGTAGCCTCTTCAGGTTGGGACTAAGGCTGGAAGGAGGCTTAGGGAAGGGAGGCACTTCCTTGTTAAGCCCTGCCCCCAGCTTTTCAACTGAAGGAGGGGCTGACCTTTGCCCGAGTAATTTGACTCTCAGAGGAGTTCTGCATCCTTTACGGGGGACTCTCACTGCCCTTTGGGACAGACACAGTTATGAGGGTATTTTCCTGATAGTACTTTACTTTCTTTCCCTTTCATCGGTTTAGCGAATGTTTACTGATCACCTCTGTGGCAGGCGTGGCACACGTGTTTAATCTTCACATCAAGGGGCAGGTGTTATGATTCCCATTTTCCATACAAGGAAACTGAGGCTCAGAGAGGTAAGGTATTGGTGCGGAAGTGGTCCCCCCATCAGTGAGCTGAGATCCAAATCTTAGTTTTTCTGGCTTCACACTATATCAGTGTTACCTCTCCCATGAGATTCAAAGATTGTATTCAGATGGAACCACGGGAAAAGCTTTCAAAACGGAATGTAACCCCAGCCATAGTAAAAGCCACAAAAACTCATTTAAAGACCATATGTCACAATTTTAGGGATAGAATTCCCTATGTATAGGAAAGAAGAAACATGATTTTGCGGTCTATCCAGATTCTTAACTGAAACAGACACTTATGCTCATAAAACCATGAGCGCTGGCTAGTCAAAATGTGAAGATGAAGGAAGTGTGCATGGTGAAAGGGGAATTAAGGCTAATTTCATAAAAGTGGGGGAAGAACTGGCCATTTAAATACTAGGTAAACAGATCCATGAGAGACACATAATGGCAGTTATGGGAACGTTAGTTCGTTGGTGACGCGAAGTGAATTTTAACCAGCAAACTCATATTTATTGCTCATAACGAATACCAGTCTAGTCAACTTGAGGGATATTAAAGAAATATTAAGACTGTTTTGTCTTCAAAAAAAAACTTACAGTCTTTTTTCGGAAGAAGAGATACATTCATTTGAAACAATTTTAAGAACCAACAAATACATATAATCACAGCTAAATCGCATAGTTTGGACTACAGTTGTTACTGGAGTTCAGAGCTACATAACTTAATGACACTGGGGGCAGAAACCCTTTAGAATCTCGCGAGGTCTTCGCAGGTAAGTATATAAACACAAGAAAGGGGCAGTCGGCGCAAGTAGTCAGGCTCACTGAAGACAGAGAATGTCCTTTAATCATCCAGCTTTGCATCTCCCACACTCAACAAGCTGGCACATAAGAGACAGGACTCAATACATGTTATATATTAAAAGACAAAACAAAACCCACTTTTCTCCTGATCCTAAAAATACACATTGTGGGAACTCCCTGGCGGTCCAGTGGTTGGGACTCTGCGTTTTCACTGTCAAGGGCATGGGTTCAGTCCCTGGTCGGGGAACTAAGATCCCACAAACCACGTGGTGCAGCCAAAAAATAAATAAAAATTAAAAAAAAAATACACATTGTGCTTTAGAAAATTTGCACAACATAAAATAGCATACATAAAATAAAGGCCATCATGATCCAGTCATCCAGTGATAAATACTGTTAAACATTTGGTGTATTTCCTTCCTTCCATGACAATAATACCTTGCTACCCTTCAGGTGTCTGCCCGGCCCCCTGCCCTTTTTCTTCACGCTGTTCCCAATCATGCATCTCCCAGGATGCACCCCTGTAGTCAGGTGGACCAAACGACCTCTGCCCCTTGTTAAAAAGGAAACAACAGGCCCCGGATGGAGTCACTTGTGGTCCCATGGCAGCAGACCAAGACTTGATGCCTATGCTAATTACAGTTTCAACCTTCCCCAGGAATGTGATTCCAGCTAACCTGGGATTTCCTGGTCAGTCCTGGGAAATCTGTGGACAGACCCTTCCATTCCCTTCAGGAGGGTGGCCTTGCCTAAAACAATGCATCTTTGCTACTAATTTCCTTTTTTTTCTGCTCCCTCACTGCCTTTAAAACCCTTTCCTTCTCTGCAGCTCAACAAAGTTCCTCTTCACTTGCTAGATGGGACGCTGTCCGATTCATTCAATAAAGCCAATTAGATCTTTAAGATTTACTCAGTTGAGTTTTTGTTATTTAACAGGTTTGGTGGCAGCAGAGGGACTGAAGGAGACTTCTGATGGCTTCGGGGACAATGAAGAACACAGGTGATGTACCCATGAGCCCCTTTTTGAATTCACTGTCTTTCGTGCCCTTTCCAAGGGCTGTGGGTAATAAGTTCGCTCTTGGTTCTGAACTTTCTTTGCATCGAGTTCCCGATCTATTTGGCTTACAGGGCAGGTCAGCTTATGCTGGTAGATGGTTCTGCTAACTGAGCTAAGCCCTTAGCCTTTCAGACAATTCTCAGGTTTTAAACAGAAAAAACCCAGCCCTAGGGCTTCCCTGGTGGCGCAGTGGTTGAGAGTCCGCCTGCCGATGCAGGGGATGCGGGTTCGTGCCCCGGTCCAGGAGGATCCCACATGCCGCGGAGCGGCTGGGCCCGTGAGCCATGGCCGCTGAGCCTGCGCGACCGGAGCCTGTGCTCCACAGCGGGAGAGGCCACAACAGTGAGAGGCCCGCGTACCGCAAACAAACAAAAACAAAAACAAAACCCCAGCCGTTAATTCTGTTCATATTAGAGCCCCCAGGCCACAGCCTGCACTCATTGAGTCCCCACCGTTGGTCCAATCCTTGCCCCAGGCCAAGGTTCCACAGAAATTGTTGGGATGCACAGGCCTTCTCTTAGCCAGGTCACGGTAGCATCTCTTGGTCACTGCTGGTGTGTCAACGTGCACCTTTGTCTTGTTTCATGTAAATAAAGGCTATTGCTAGCGGGGATCTCAGAGGCCAAAAAGCTGCAAAAATTGGTGGCTGCAGGTTAAGCATATAAAGTCTGTTAGCGTGATCGACAGCTAAATCAAAGACAAGTTGACCACGGAACAGGTTAGAGCAACAGTAGGTAACCCGCCAACCTCGAGAAAACTTCCGTGCAACAAGGTGCACTGCAAAACACGCACAATCCCCAACCCAGTGGTGCATCCCTTTAGGTTTAAAAAACCCAAAGGCTCAGTGCAGGGGATTCTTAAATTCTAGAGAGTCAAGCACGCCACCTTCTGGCACATCTGCTTATTTTATGTTGAAAAACTATGGTCCCTGAAGCTATCTACAAAAATGGCAAAATCTTACTAAAAACAACCTAGGATTACAATGGCCGGTCTGGGGAATGTTCCAGTTAGTCATGGTCCTTCATTTAAGGAGTGTGCTTGAAGCTATTGTTTTCTGAATTAAACAGAACAGGATACTTGCTTTAATTGGTCTGCAGAGCTCCCCAAAGGCTTCAAGATTCCAAAATAGCTTCATTAGAAAACTTAAGACTGATGCATGCCTCCCACTTCTCCCCTCTGTCCTTCGTTAATGTGAAAACTCATCTTTTCCTGCTGAACGCTTTGAAAGGACTTTGGACCAACATCATAAAGGTCCTTCAATCTATGGCCTTACAGCTACAATAGCTCCAAGGCCAGAGACGTAAAATAATACCTGGTTTCCCCACACTGCACCTTCTTAGGGGTCTACCATCAAAACATGGCCCAAGGATTAATGTTTCCTTTGTAATCAACTGGGGCACTGGAAAAAAGATTGTCCTCAAAGATCCTATGCAAATTCCTAAATATCCACTCAAATGCCCCCAAGGGAGGGCCCCCATATGGCCACTCCCAGGACTGATGCAGCTCTGAGGGACCCTCAGGTAAACTGCTACCCTTAAATAGCCAAGAGGAAATTAAAATGAAAATTAGTGGAAAATCTTACCAAATTCTGGTAGATACCAGGGCTGTATTTTCTACTTTAAATCCCAGTCTCAGAAATCTCTTAGAATGAAAAAAAGGTTTCCATAGAGAGGGTATCTAATAAAGTTCAGGAAGAATTTCTATCTCAACCAGTACAAATGGCTCTGGGACCTTTTACTGAAAAGCATTCTTTTTTGCTATGTGACCCAGCCCCAGTGAATATATTAGGCAGAGATCTCCTTTCTAAATTCAAAGAGCTAAATATGCTTTGCTCACCTTAGAATTTCCTGATCAACCCGAACCTGATCTCTGACGTTTTTTACAATCTGTCTTTGGTATAGAAGAAGAATTCCAACAAAGATCCCCTAATGTAACCGAGGTGCCTGAAAATCAGTAGGCTACTTCTAATACTGACACCGGGAAAATAAAAAATGCAGAGCCTATAAAAATTCAGATAGATGTGACTAAACCTCTTCGTAAATGGCCTCAATATCCATTAAAGCCTGAAGCCGTACAAGGCCTCACATCAGTAATAAAAGACCTCATTGCCCAGGAATTAGTCCTTCCCTGTACCCTGTAACGCACTGGCCTCGCCAGTCCGGAAACCTGATGGGAGGGCGTGGTGATTTATCAAAGACTTAAGAGCTAGTAACAAGACAGTCATTCCCTGTTTCCCAGTTGTTCCAAGTTGTTCCCAGTTGTGTCCTTTGGACACAAGCTCTGCCAGATTTAAGATGGTTCAGCGCTATAGACTTCTGTTCAGCCTTTGTCAGCATCCTTGGAGACCCTGCAGTCAATATTTATTCACCTTTACTTGGAATAATCAACAATATACCTGGACAGTCATGCCCCAAAGGTTCACTGTGGCCCCTTCTTATGTCTCCCAAGTACTCCCTCAAGGTCTAAGCACCCTCCAGTTCCCCCGGGAAATTGACCCTTTTACGATATGTGGGTGACCTCTTGCCGCGCTCAGTTACCAAAGAGGCACCCGTAAAAGAGTCCCTTTATTTGCTGCAACACTTAGCTGAAAAAGGACATAAAGTCTCTAAACAGAATTCCAGTTATTTTTGGACACTGTTCATGACATAGGTCAGAACCTAAGCGCTGAAGACATCCAGGTATCTCCAGAAAGAATTAAGTTAATTGAAGAATTTCCTAGGCCTACAACTAAGAAAGAGCTTCGTGGATTTCTGAGCCTAGCTGGTTATGCAGACTTTGGGTTCCTGATTTTTCTCTATTTGCGTCTCTAATTTATGAACTTACTAAAATTTCAGTTCCTGAGCCCATTTCCTGGGAAGATAAACTTGAACAGACCTGCATAAGACTAAAAATAGCACCACAAGAGCCACCTGCCCTAGGGCTACCTAATGATTCAAAAACTTTCACCTTATTTGTACATGAAAAAGATAAACAAGCCCTGGGAATGCTCACACAAGAACAGAGCAATAAACACAGGCCTGTTGCCTATTACAGCAGGCAAATGGCTTCAGTTGCTTATACGTATCCCAGCTGCAGGAAGGCTATGGCCACAGCGGCAAAGATAGTAGAACCTCAGCAGATCTAACCCTAGGAAATAACATCTACAAGCTCCACACGCTGTCTGAAGTCTTCTTAACTCTGAATTAGCATTTCTCTGCAAGCAGAGAGCTTTCTGCTTTCACCACCTAATCTATATCTTAAACATTGCAGTGTTTCTATGTGTGTGATGTATGTTTTATTTATTTAAAATTTTATTTTATTGAAGTGTGGTTGATTTACAGTGTTGTGTTAATTTCTGCTGTACAGCAGAGTGATTCACTTACACACATATAGACATTCTTTTCCACTGTGGTTTATCACAGAATATTGAATATAGTTCCCTGTGCTCTACAGTAGGCCCTTGTTGGTTATCCATCCTAGATAGAATAGTTTGCATCTGCTAACCCCAGACTCCCAGTCCTTCCCTCCCTCTCCCCTCTCCCCCTTGGCAACCAACCACATGCCTGTTCTTTATGTCCGTGAGCCTATTTTGTAGATAAGTTCATTTGTGTCGTATTTTAGATTCCACACATAAGTGATATCATATGGTATTTGTCTTTCTCTTTCTGCACTTAGTATGATCATCTCTAGTTGCATCCATGTTGCTCAGATTGCAACATTCTCAATCCTGCCACATCACGACCCCTGCCCGACGCAGGTGAGCCGCACGACTGTGAGGCATTACTGTCCCATTTTGTGGCACTGCGTCCCCATGTATGAGACGCTCCTTTGACTAATCCTGATCTGATTTTGTTTGCTGGTGGGTCATCTTGTAAAAGTGAAAAAGGGAATTTCCAAGCTGGTCATGCTGTTCCTACTCATTATCAGCTACCTGAAAGGGGAAACCTCCCACAACAAAAGAATGAGGCTGGTTTACATGAAACACTTGAGGAAAGGAGCACCATTTGGTAGGAAGCGTACCTGTGAAGGGGTTCAGAGTATGCTACTCCCAAACATGCAACTTGGGCATAGGGATATTTTGAGCTGAAGGCAATTAAGAAGAAGCATAGGAGCTTCCCTGGTGGCGTAGTGGTTGGGAGTCCGCCTGCCGATGCAGGGGACACGGGTTCATGCCCCGGTCCGGGAAGATCCCACATGCCGCGGAGCGGCTGGGCCCGTGAGCCGTGGCCGCTGGGCCTGCGCGTCCGGAGCCTGTGCTCCGCAGCGGGAGAGGCCACGACAGTGAGAGGCCCGCGTACCGCAAAAAAAAAAAAATGAAGAAGCAACATAAGAAAAACTCTGCCTTCTGCTTCTTTACCAAAAAGGAAGGAGGATTCTTAATCACTGGAGACAACTCTATAGAGTCTGCTTAGCCTAGAGCTGCCACTAGAGGAATCTATACAACAAACCTTACTAAAACAATCCAGGTCTTCCATCACTTGCCCTCGTATATTTACCTTCCCACAGTTTGTCACCCCAAAAGCCTAAAGCTCTTTTCCTTTATCTTGTCACTTCTCTACAAATTTATTGTGCCTCCCTCAGCCTTATTGAGGTAAATTGACAAAATTGTAATATACTTAAAGTGTACATGATAATTTGATATAGGTGTGCATTATGAAAGGGTTTCCACCATTGAGTTAAAGAACACATTTATCACCTCACTTATTTATTTTATATTTATACTATTTAAATAATTTGTAATATTTATTTATAATATATTTATAATATTTGTTTATTTACTTATGGGTGAGAACACTCAAGTCTTACTCTCTCAGCAAATTTTGATTATACAACACAGTATCATCATCTGTAGTTATCATGTTATACATTGGAGCCTCAGAACTTATTCATCTTATAATTGAAAGTTTGTACCCTTTTACTAGCCTTTCCCTGCTTCTCCCACCTCTGACATTATAATCTCTGTTTCTGTGAGTTTGACTTAAAAAATGTTTTTTAGATTCCATATATAAGTGATACCATGCAGGGCTTCCTTGCTGGTGCAGTGGTTAAGAATCCACCTGCCAATGCAGGGGACACGGGTTTGAGCCCTAGTCCGGGAATATCCCACATGCCGTGGAGCAACTAAGCCAGCGCGCCACAACTACTGAGCCTGCGCTCTACAGCCTGCGAGCCACAATTACTGAGCCAGCATGCCACAACTACTGAAGCCCGCACGCCTAGAGCCCATGCTCCCAACGAGAGGCCACCGCAATGAAGCCCATGCACCACAACTAGAGAAAAGCCCGCATGCAGCAATGAAGGCCCAATGCAGCCAAAAATAAATAAAATAAATTTATTTTTTAAAAAAGTGATACCATGCAGTATAAAAAGTGATACCATGCAGTATTTGTCTTTGTCTGGCTTATTTCAGTTAATATAATGCCCTTTAGTTTCATCCATGTTGTTGCAAATGGCAAGATTTTCTCTTTTTTTTTTCATTTTTGAGTCTGAAAATATTCTATTCTCTCCCTTTCTCTCTCTCTCTCTATATGTATCTATATCTATTCCTATCTATCTATGTATTTATCTAATAAAGGTTTTCTTTTTTGGATGACGTTAATTCTTTTTCTGGCCTAATCACTCTGACGAGGACTTTGAGTATTATGTTGCATCAAAGTGGTAAGAGTGGGCATCCTTGTCTTGCTCTTGATCGTTTAGCTTTTTACTGTTGAGTATGTTAACTGTGGGCTTGTCATATATGGCTTTGGATAATACATGTTTTTTCATACCCAATTTGTTGAGAGTTTTTATCATAAAAGGATGCTGAATTTGTTGAATGCTTTAGACGCATTTATTGAGATGATCATACAGTTTCTACTCTTCGTTTTGTTAATATGGTATATAACATTTATTGACTTGTGTATGTTGAACCATCTTGTATTCCAGGGCTAAATCTCATGTGATCATCGTATGATCCTTTTAATATACTGTTTAATTCAGTTTTCTAGTATTTTCTTGAGTACTTTACATCTATGTTCATCAGGAATATTGGCCTATAATTTTCTTTTCTTGTAGGTTCTTTATCTGGCTTTGATATCAGGGTAGTGCTAGCCTTGTAAAATGATTTTGGAAATGTTCCTTCCTCTTCATTTTTGGGGAAGAATTTGAGAAGTGTTGGTATTAATTTTTCTTTAAATGTTTGGTAGAATTTACCAGTAAAGCCATCCAGTCCTGGACTTGTGTTTGTTGGGAGGTTTTCTAGTACTGATTCAATCTCTGTACTAGTAATTATGCTATTCAGATTTTCTATTTCTTCATGATTCAGCGTTGGTAGGTTGTATGTTTCTAGGAATATATCTGTTTCTTCTAGGTTATCTAATCTGTTGGTGTATAATTGTTCATAGTAGTTTCTTATGATTCTTAGTATTTCTGCATTTTCAGTTGTAATGCCTCCTCTTTCATTTCTGTTTTCATTTATTTGAGTCTTCTCTATTTTTTTTCCTTAGTTAGTCTAGTTAAAGGTTTGTCAGTTTTGTTTTTATCTTTTCAAAAAACCAGCTCTTAGTTCCTGTGATCCTTTCTATTGTCTTCTGGACTCTGTTTCGTTTCTTTCTGCTCGAACTTTGTTATTCCTTCCTTCTACTAACTTTGGGCTTAGTTTGTTCCTTTTCTAGTTCCTTGAGGTGTACAGTTAGGTTGTTTATTTGAAGTCTTTCTTATTTCTTAATATAGGCATTTATCACTATAATATTCCTTCCAAGCACTGCTTTTGCTGCATTTCTTAAGTTTTGGTATGTTGTGTTTCCACACAAGTTTTTATTTTTTTACTGAAGTATAATTTATTTACAATGTTGTGTTAATTTTTTCTATACAGCCGAGTGATTCAGTTATACATATTTATACATTCTTTTTTTGTATTCTTTTCCATTATGGTTTATCATGGGATACTGAATATAGTTCCCTGTGTGCTATACAGTAGGACCTGTTGTTTATCCATTCTATGTAAAAGCTTACATCTGCTAACCCCAACCTCCCACTCCATCCCTCCCCCAACCCCCTCCCCCTCGGCAACCACCAGTCTGTTCTCTATGTCCGTGATTCTGTTTCTATTTCCTAGATAGGTTCATTTGTGTCATATTTTAGATTCCACATATAAGTGATATCATATGGTATTTATCTTTCTCTTTCTGACTTACCTCACTTACTAAATCTCAAGTTGTATCCATGTTGCTGCAAATGGTATTATTTCATTCTTTTTATGGCTGAGTAGTATTCCACTGTATATATGTACCTCATCTCCTTTATCAATTCATCTGTCAGTGGACATTTAGGTTATTTCCATGTCTTGGCTATTGTGAATAGTGCTGCTATGAACATAGGGGTGCATATATAATTTTTGAATTATAGTTTTGCCTGGGTATATGCCCAGGAGTGAGTGGGATTGCTGGGTCATATGGTAATTCTACTTTTAGTTTTCTGAGGAACCTTTGTACTGTTTTCCACAGTGGCTGCACCAACTTACATTCCCACGAACAGTGTAGGCGGGTTCCCTTTTCTGCACACCCTCTCCAGCATGTGTTATTTGTAGACTTTTTAATAATGGCCATTCTGACTGGTGTGAGGTGGTACCTCATTGTAGTTTTGATTTGCATTTCTCTGATGATTAGCGATGTTGAGCATCTTTTCATGTGCCTGTTGGCCATCTGTAACCACACAAGACATTTTTTGATTTCCCTTTTGATTTCTTCTTTGACTCACTGGTTGTTCAGGAGCCATGTTGCTTAATCTCCACGTATTTGTGAATTTTCCAGTTTTCTTCTTGTAATTGATTTCCAGTTTCATGTAGTTGTGGTTGGAAAAAGATGCTGGATATGATTTCAGTCTTCTTAAGTTTATTAAGACTTGTTTTGTGACCTAATATAGGATCTATCCTGGAGGATGTTCCATGTGCTCTTGAGAAGAATGTATATTTTGCTGCTTTTGGTTGGAATGTTATATATACGTCTGTTAAAGTTCACCTGATCTAATACAAAGTCCAAAGTTTTCTTACTGATCTTCTTTCAGGATAATCTAGTCATTGTTGAAAGTGGGGTATTGAAGTCCTCTACCATTACTGTATTGCTGTTTATTTCTTCCTTCAGATCTGTTAATATTTACTTTATGTATTAGGCCCTCTGATATTGGGTTCATAAATATTCACAATTGCTATATCCTCTTGATGAATTGACCCCTTTATCATTATATAATGACCTTTTTATCTCTAGCTACACTTTTTGGCTTAAAGTCTACTTTGTCTTATATAGGTATAGTTACCCCTGCTTTCTTTTGGTTTCTATTTGCTTGGAATATCTTTTTCTATTCCTTTACTTGAAATCTGTGTGTGCCCTTACTTAAAGCTAAAGTGAGTCTTGTAGGCAGAATATAGTTAGGTCTTGTTTATTTAATCCATTCAGCCACTCTGTGTTTTTTGATTGAAGAGTTTAGTCCACTTAAAGAATTATTGATAGGTATGGACTTATTATTACCATTTTGTTCATTGTTTTCTGTTTTGTAGTTCTTTGTTCATTTATTTCTCGCTTTGTCTCTTCCATTGTAATTTGATGGTTTCCTGTAGTGGGATGCTCTGATTCCTTTCTCTTTATCTTTTGTGTATCTACTATAGGTTTTTGATTTGTGGTTACCATGAGATTTTATAAAACATCTTATAGTTATAACAGTCTGTATTAATCTGGTAACAACTTTTGATTTTCTGAGCCTACTTTTACGGCTGTTTGACCTTGACGTGGGGAAAAACCTGAATGTTTGGAAATGGGCAAAAGGGATTACTGGATATCCTTTCAGTGAAATCCTGGAACCCTTGGGATTACTTGATTTTATAGAAATGTGCACCTTTGTCAGCTTTTGATTGGGCTCTTTTACAAATCTAGAAACTGGATTATAAGAAACGGATAGTAATGCAAATAATTCCTTTCATAAAAATGCAAATTGTCTCTTGTGAATGCAACGGTTTATTGTCCTGTGGGTATGGACTAGTTTTTCCAGTTTTGCCTGTATTTGTAAAATGATTTCAGCATTTTTTATCTGCCTATAAGTGTGCAGTAGTTTGAGTTCTCCTTTGAGCAGTTGTAATATTATACTGGTTCTACTGTTAATTAATGAGTTAGATAAAATGTTTGACACATGTTCCTTTTTATTATCTGACGGTTAGCAAAGATTCTCTCCTTGATCAAACTCTAGCTGTGCTCCTCTGAGCCCTTTCGTGACTAGGCTCAACCTTGTCCTTTAAAGACTTGAGCAAAACACTGACAGCCCACAGCTACCTCCCTAGGCTGACCCAACCCAACGCCCGGCCCCCACACATACACCTTGAAGTGCCTGCCTGAAAAAACTCAAGACTGCCAACATAATTTACTGTTTGTTCCAGCCAACACCTGAATATAGGGTCCCTGTTCCCAGTCTCTGTAGGAGGAGAGAAACCCAACAAACCCAGATGGTTTCGGGCAGACCAACCTCCCCTTCCTGCTTTTTGTAATTTATCCCTCCCCTGACTCAACTGAGTGCCCAGTCACTCCTTCCTTGTTCCCTCATTCTCCCTGCAAAGTGCACAAATCCAAATTCAGTTCATGCTTTTCTTTATTGCAGTAGTATATTACTGATCCCGTGTGACGCGGAGCGGCTGGGCGCATGAGCTGTGGCCGCTGGGCCTGCGGTTCCGGAGCCTGTGCTCCACAGTGGGAGGGGCCACAGCAGTGAGAGGCCCGCGTACCGCCAAAAAAAAAAAAAAAAAAAAAAAAAAAAAAAAAATCTGTCCTTACTACTTTAACTAGCTTTGTTTATCTTTGACAGAGTCATGACTTTACCTTTAAAGAAATTATCTCCCAACACTGATTAAATTACCTAAAATCTCTGGACTTCATGTTCCCTTCAGGCTCTTTGATTGTCTGCTTAATTGAGACACAGGTGGGTAGAGATCTCAAGGTTCTGTTAGTGGTTGTGTTTTCTTGTTTTTTTTTAATTTAATTTTTAAAATTTATTTATTTTTGGCTTTGTGGGGTCTTCGTTGCTCTGTGTGGGCTTTCTCTAGTTGTGTGGGCTTCTCACTGTGGGGGCTTCACTTGTTAAGGAGTGCGGGCTCTAGGCGTGCAGGCTTCAGTAGTTGTGGCTCGTGGGCTCTAGAGCGCAGGCTCAGTAGTTGTGGCACACGGGCTTAGTTGCTCCTTGGCATGTGGGATCTTCCCGGACCAGGGCCCGAACCCATGTCCCCTGCATTGGCAGGCAGATTCTTAACCACTGCCCCACCAGGGAAGTCCCGGTGGTTGTGTTTTAATCAATGACTTAGTTATTAACACACTTGCAGATAATATAGGTATAATATAGCACAGCAGGTAAAGGCTTAGGCTCCAAAGGCAGTTTGGAGTTGAATACTGATTCTGCCTCATACTAAATGAAGGGTAGGAGAGAGTGATCTGAAGAAGGAAACAATAAAAGCACTTGATTTTGAGGCTAAAAGGAAGTTCTTGGGCTTAAAAGTACATGTACAAAAGATGTCCCGAGGAGGTGTAAAAGAAAAACTTATTTTGTCACTTGTTAAAACGCTAAGGCACTATTGTGATCAGGACTATTGTGATAGGCATAGGGACTACTTCAGTGGGGCTTCGCAGTAGGGGAGAGAGACTTGGCTTAGCTGTGAATACAATAAGGAAAAGTGGGAATTCATAGCCAAGGAGCAGGGGAGGGGAGGGGATGGAAAATTACTAAGGAAGCTTTAGGGGTAAGCGGGGATCCTGCAAAACTGGCCTGATAGGATTCTTGCTGAAGGCAAGCCAGGTGACCAGATATTACCTGAGGAATTATTGGGGATGAAGAATTTGATCAGACATCAGGGTGGGAACGAACTTCGCAGGATTCTTGCTAAAACTGGGCTCTTGGATAATATGACCTGGCTGGGCTCAGAGGGGCCTGACTAAAGTTTGGTCAAGGAGAGCCTTTGTCAAGGACTGTGACAAAAAGCAAATACACAGAAATAGAGTAGGTCTGGAGTAAATGTCAGACTGAGCTGAGGTTCTTGAAAATGTAAATGGCAAAAGAAGGGATTTTTCAGATTCAGTTACAACAACAGGAGGCAGAAAGAAAACAGAGCCACGCTGATTCAATTTGAGTCCTCTCTTCTGTAGCGAGGAAGAGAGTCTCAGCTGACAGTGACAGTGGGAAGTTGGAGCTTTAGATAAAGAGACAGCAGACGTGTGTTGAGCAGCTTTAAGTAAATCTCAGGTTCTGGGTAGGGAGACCCAGAACCACCATTGTAACAGAGGAGAACAGGTCTGACTGGATCCATTCCTTTAGTTCGAACCCTTGTGCTCTGTTGCCCGTGCTGAGTCATGCTGGCTCTGCACCCTTGTGAAAGAATGTTGCCTGGGGCCTGAAGTACACATAATAGCCCAGGTCTCAAGGCTCTGACCTTTAAAGATATACACTTTTCCATTCATATAGAGGTAAAAAGTTGCAGAGCAGAGAAGAACGTTTGTCTTGTTGGAGGCTTATAGGAACCTTGAGAGCAGACCTCTAAGGACAGCTGCAAGTACAAAGGATTCCAGGGCTCAGAACGCAGCCTGCACGGCCGGTCCGTTCTGCCCTTGTGTCTTTACTGAAGAAGGGCGGGGGAAGGGCGGGGGGGCCAGGGTGCAAGCGTTCAGATCCCAGCTCTGCCGTTAAGACTAGCTCTCTGAACTTGGGTAAGTTGTCTGACCTCTCTGTGCCTCTGCTTTCTCACCTGTAAAATAGGAATAACAGAGTTCGTACCTATCGCTTAGGGCTGTTACGAGGATTCAGCGGGATGTCAATGTAGATACGTAAAGTGATTCTAAAAACGTGTGGCTCATAAATCGCCAAAGAAGTGGTGGTGGTGGTGGTGGTGGTGATGGCAGCGGTGGTGGCATCATCACCATTCCGAGAAGGGCATTGTCAGTTTCCCAAAATGACGTGAGCAGAATGGTGCTGGGTGCTGTGTCAGTGCACTGGGCAGAATATTGAATGAATTCCCCTCCTCCTGTCCCCCCACCCCTCCCCCAGACACAAGTTCCACTCCCTTGATACAGGAGGGGCTGCAGGACACGTCTGGACTCTTGCCTCAACTGCAGTGCTCAAACTCATACCCTTTTGGGTCTCTACTACTGGACTTTAGAGATCAGTGCGTTCAGTGCCCTCATTTTAAATATGCTCAAGGTCAAATAGGAAGTTAAGAACCAGGCCCCTCAAGTCCATATCCTATGCTCTGTCCACTCACCACCTGCTTCCTTCCCCACCTCTGCGGTCGAAGTCTTTCAGACTCTAACTCAAATCCCACCTCTTCTTAGAAGCCTTTCCAGATCCCCCCAAATTGAATTAGTCTCCTCTCTCCCCTTAGCTACACCACAGCAAGTTTTGAGCATTGGTTATAGTACTTATCAGTCTTCTTGTATTAGAGTCCATTGTCCCTGCCTCTGTCTTCACCCTGTTTGCCTGAAGAACAAGGAGATGTTTATTCACTTTAGGATCCCACTTAGCACACGGGGTGCTTTGCATATATTAGGCCATCCTGAAATGATCTTTGACTTGGTTATTAAGGTTGTGTAATGTATAGCCTTGGAGCTACAGTTCTTCTGTTTGTTCTGGCCGTTCCATTTCATTTTCATTTTCTTTCATTTTTTTCCCTTTTGGCTGCATGTGGCTTGCAGGATCTTAGTTCCCCAACCAGGGATCAAACCTGGGCGCCTGGCAGTGGAAGCACAGAGTCCTAACAACTGGACTGCCAGGGAATTCCCTGCATTTCATTTTCAAATGATGGGTGTAGCTATTCTTTTTCTGTTTGGATCCTAAATATATTCCTATAAGTTTCTGCTTAAAGCCTTTCTTTTTTCACAGTCTCGCCACCAGCAAGTATATACCTACCCCTCTGGCATCGCTCTCAAGACCCTGTTTTCTGTTTTTGAGGCTCCTTTCCAAGACATCCCCACAGCCTCTGTATATCCAGGTATAGATTGTGACCTCCCATTATCCGACCCCATCCCCAGGGTCTGCCTAGTTTTCTTCACAACACAGTTTTGCTTCTCACCCTTGGCCCTGAGCATCTCTGCCGTCTGGTCCCATTCCTAAGGACCGTGCTCAGAGAGGTCAGGTCAGCAGACTGTCTACCCTTCATCGGCCTGACAAATGTACAGTCTCTAAAGCATCTTCCTTCACAGCATTCAATTCTAGACGACACCAAACTTAAGAGTGGTTTCTATTTCAAGAGTTCATTTGTAAGGGACTTATTTAGAACTCACATTTTTCTCTTACAGTAATGTTCTTCGTGGTGGTTAGTTTTGCCAGGCCAGTCCAGGAGAGCCCATTTAACTTATAGGATTAAGCTGAAGCACTGGCACCATGGAATCCTTAGGAGTGATAATTGTGGTGTAGAGTACCATCACAGTACAGAACAGTGTTTCTATGGGAAAATATTCTCAGAGTTCCAACTTGGAATGCTTGGTTGCCTTTAACTGTCTGCAGTTAGACTGAGTGTGCCTCCCACCTCCATTTAAAAAAAAAAAAAACACAGCACAGTATAATTTATTGAGGGATTACTATGGACCAGGAGTGTAAACTCATTACGTGAGTTCAATTGTCTCATCCTCACATGGACACTGCGATGGAGCAGTGTAGGTACTGCTGTTATCCACCCTTTACAAATGAGAACATGGAGACCAAAAGAACTGATCTCAGTGACTTTGGACAGAGATCTAATAAAATAAAGTCTGGTGAGTGCCAGGAAAGAAACTTCAATCTAGAAGATTGAAGGGGTGAGAAGAGAATCAGAGATGGGGCAGCAGTGGAATAAAGATTAGGTCAGGTCTGGGGAAGGTGACTAAGGAGCAGTAGGACAGCCTAGAGGCAGCTTGGCTCAGTGTAGGAAATTGCTAGACATCATATATTTCTTCCCTTGTGACTGGTATTCGGCAAAGGAACACTTAGATCCTGTTGTATGATCCTTGAAACAGTGGAGAATAACCACAGCCTGACTCTGAGAAGGAAGAGTAGCAGTAGGTGTTTTTAATCCTTGAGGTGATCAAGGATGGTGAGGTCGAGTCCGTCACAGCCCCGGCCTTTCACTGCTCCCTGTGTCCATGCCTGTAACTTGGCAGCACCCTCCCATGAGTAGTAGAATGATCTGCTCTGTCCCTGGAGTCTGGACTCAGTCGTGGGACTTGCTTCAGTCATGATGCAAAAGCCATGACTGAAGCCCAGGCTTCGTCGAGGTGTATCCATTAGAGCTTGCTTTCTTGTGTACCTCTGCAGTAGCCAGGAGAACTTGTCCAGGCCTGCCTTCTAAGGATGAGCGCTACATGGATCAGAGCCAAGTTCCCCAGTTGACTCAGAGGGACCCAGCCTAGGTCATTTGAACCCCATGCACATGAGTGAGGCCAGCCAAGATCAACAGAGCCACCTGGCCTATGTCAGCTGAACTTATTTGTGAAAAATAAGGTGGTGTGGTTTTTTTTTTGGTGTGTCATGAGTTTTTAAAAATTAAACTTTTTATTTTGAGGTAATTGTAGATTCACATACACTTGTAAGAAATAATAAAAAGAGATCTTGTACACCATTTATCCAGTTTTCCTCTATGGTAACATCATGCAAAACTGTGGTACAGTATCATTACCAGGATATTAACATTGATACAATCAATTAATATGATCATGTGATTTTTCTTCTGTAGCCTGTTAATATGATTGATTAAGTTGATTGATTTTGAATACTAAAACAGCCTTGCATCCCTGGAATAAACCCTACTTGGTCATGGTGTATAATTCTTTTTGTGTATTGCTGAATTCTATTTGCTGATACTTTGTTAAGGATTTTTGTATCTGTACTCAAGAGGGATATTGTTCTGTAGTTTTGTGCCTTTGTCTGGTTTGGTATAAATCAAATGAATTGGGAAGTGTTCCCTCCTCTTTGTTCTAGAAGAGATTGTGTAGAATTGGTATTATTAATTCTTTAAACATTTGGTAGATTGTCTAGTGAAAACATTTGGGCCTGGAGATTTCTTCTTTGGGAGTTTTAAAATTATGAATTTAATTTTCTTAATAGTCATAAAGCTATTCAAATGACCTATTTCATATTGGGTGAATTGCAGTTGTTTGTTTGTTTACAGGATTTGTTCCATTTCATCAGTGTTTTCAAATTTATGGGTGTAGAGTTGCTTGTAGAATTCCTTCATTTTTCTTGATGTCTGCAGGATCTGTGGTGATATCCTCTGTCTCATTCATTGGTAATTTGTGTCTTCTCCCTCTTTTTCTTTGTTAGCTTTGCTAGAGGTTTGTCAATTTTGGTTTGACATTTTGGTTTTGTTTTCTGTTTGTCTCCTGCTTTTTGTTTCTCTGTTTACTTTTTCCTGCCTTCCTTTGGGTTAAACATTTTTACAATTGGATTTACCTATAGTGTTTTTTTTGCAGTACGCGGGCCTCTCACTGTTGTGGCCTCTCCTGTTGCGGAGCACAGGCTCCGGATGCGCAGGCTCAGCGGCCGTGGCTCACGGGCCCAGCCGCTCCGCAGCATGTGGGATCTTCCCAGACCGGGGCACGAACCCGTGTCCCCTGCATTGGCAGGTGGACTCTCAACCACTGCGCCACCTCTATAGTGTTTTTAAATGTATCTCTTTGTATAGCTTTTTTAGTGGTTGCTCTAGGTATTACATTATATATATGTAACTTATCATAGTCAACTGGTATCATTATTTTATCAGTTTTTGTGAAGCATAGAAATCTTTCCCTCCTTTACATCTCTTTATCTTCCCTATTTATAATATAATTGTTTTAAATGTTTCCTCAAGCACATCGAGAACTACATCAGATAGTGTTAAGTGTTATAAATAAATTTTGCTTCAATCATCAAACATAATTTTGAAAACTCAAAAAGAGAAGGAAAGTCTATTGTATTTGCCCATATTTTTGCTTACTGTGTACGCTCTCCCTAGCTTCATGGTATTCCAAGTTTCTTTCTCTTATCATTTCCTTACCATTTGGAGAACTTCCTTTAGCCATTCTTTTAGGCTAACAAATTCTCTTAGTTTTCTGGTAACAGATTCTTTTAGTTTTTCTTCATCTGAGAATATCTTGATTTCCCCTTATTTTTGGAAGTATTTTTTTCCGGGTATAAGATTCTGGGTTGACAGCACTTTTCTTCCATCACTTGAAAGATACTTTGCCACTTCCTTTCAGCATCCATGGTTTCTGATGAGAAATCTACTCCATTCTAATTGTTTTGTCCCTGTTTCTCTCTGACCGATTTCAAGATTTTCTTTGTCTTCAGTTTTTGGAAATTTAACTGTGCTATATCTTGGTGTGAATTTCTTTGGATTTATTCTGTTTGAGTTTCACTCAGTTTTTTGAAAGCTAGCTTTATGTCTTTTGGCAAATTTGGAAAGTTTTCAACCATTATTTCTGTGATAATACTATTTTAGCTCTGCCTTCTTTCTTCTCTCCTTCTGGGACTCCAATGACGTGAATATTAGGTCTTTTATTATCGTCCCACGGGTCCTTGACATTTTGTGTAGCCTCCACAGACACCATGGTGGACGTGGTCTCATAACCTTTGGGCAACGGTGAAATTCCTGACTCTTCACTAGGCCTCCTCTGATATGAGCAGGGAAGGGAGAGGCTCCTCTTATTGCCAGGTGCAGGAGGAAGTCCCAGCTCCTCACATGGTCTGTATCAGGGATTTATTCAGTCTAAAGAGGTCAGTGTGGTTTCCAAACACCAGGCAGAGAGTTGGAGAGACTGAGCAGCCACAGCCCTGAAGCACTGCTGTTCAGTGGGTCCTGCACAGCCCAGTGAGACCTCACTCATTGCTGTACCGTAAACCCAGCTGGTGCTGAGCTCTGGCCCCCCCTTGGCCACCCAGGTTTATTGTCCTTTGGTTTATACTCACGATTCAGGTATCATTCCTGGGACCACTGGACCTCTGGGTCTTATGGGCCTTATTGAAGGATCTATAGGATGTTTCCATTTTGTGTTATTATTTAAAATACTCCAAGATAAACATCCTTGAATGACTATAATTGAACACTTGGTCAACCGTCTCTGTAAAACAAATCCCCAGAATTAGATTTGTTGGATCAAAAGGTATGCTTCACAAGCCATTCTTAGGAGGTAAGCCCTAGGTGCATTACTATTCTCCATATAGTTCACCTAAGCTCTTTTTTCCTCCGTGTATCTTAGCTTCTGAAAATGCATTTTCTTTGTTTAATTATCTTGAAGTTGTTCATAAAATTTCACAGTTTGGAAATCGCATTTTTAATAGGTGTTTGGCTATTTCTGTGATGTACAAGCCTCGCTCACTTTATCCTGACCCTCCAGATCTTGTAATGTTGGAAGATCTGAGTTTGCTTCTCAAAACCCACTCTACCTTTGACTTATAAAACAGAAACACAATCTGGATTTGTTTCCTCTTCTTCCTTTTTTTTAGACTAATTTTTTTATTTTTTAAAAATTTATTTTATTATATTTTATTTTTGGCTGTGTTGGGTCATTGCTGAGCGCGGGCTGTCTCTAGTTGCGGCAAGTGGGGGCTGCTCTTCATTGCAGTACGTGGGCTTCTCGTTGTGGTGGCTTCTCTTGTTGCAGAGCACGGGCTCTAGGCACACGTGCTTCAGTAGTTGCAGCACATGGGCTCAGTAGTTGTGGCTTGTGGGCTCTAGAGCACAGGCTCAGTAGTTGTGGCGCACGGGCTTAGCTGCTCCGTGGCATATGGGTTCTTCCTGGACCAGGGCTCGAACCCGTGAATTGGCAGGCGGATTCTTAACCACTGTGCCACCAGGGAAGTCCCTGCTCTTCTTCCTCTTTAACAAATTATTTACTTTGGAGAATCCAGAGAGATTACTAACCAAATGTAGTTTTCAGAATAGTGTTGGTCAAACTTTTTCAGTCTCGTATAAACCTATAAACATGAATGAGGCATAATAAATAGTTATATCGTTTTTAAAAAATGTGCTATGAAATTGGAGAAATTAAAAATATATAGATATATTCAGACTTTCAGTTAAGCATGGCACATTAAACACGTGCATATATCTGAGCTCTACCTTCCCTCCCCTTACCCCATCCAAAATTACAATGAAGGAATAAATGCATAAGGACAAAGAGAATTGGAGGGGAGATAAGAGTAGGGAAGAGATGTAATCACATCTGAGAGATGAAAAGTGTTTTGACGGATGGTAGCTGACTTCGAGCCGAGGTGGCTAAAACCCAAGTGCCTGTGGAAAGGAAGACTGATGAACAGCACATTTGTTCACCAGAACCCCTGAAAACTTCAGGAATTGGAGACACGATGACAGTGGAGGGGGCAACGGTTAGTCATGGGGCTGAGGAGAGGGAGATGGTTTTAAAGTTTCTCTAAGGACCTCTTATACCTCTGACCCACACCAGTATGGGATAACCTCTCCCTAATCGGTGTAGAACACAGAGTTCCTTTTCAGGAGAAACTGACCAGAGTCTCTGGCTCTGGGACATGCTAGCTGGTGTGCACCCATCAGCCTCCCTGCTCTTACTATGGCACCAGGCTTATTGTTACTCAGACCCAGTTCCCCAACTCCATCAAACTGGAGAAGACCTGAGTGAAGTCCTATGGAAAATTTCTATTGCCTCAGGGGAAATACTCATACATAATGACAATTAAGAGGGGGTGTGTCCCCCTAATGACAGAGTGGCTCAACACCTGATCGCTCTGCAGGCTGCCAGGTGACAATTTTGACTAATTACACAGGCTCTCCAAACAACTTCTTTGTGTCTGATTTTGGAGCATAAATCAATAGCCAAGGACCATCAGACTCTTGGGAGATGCCACCAAAATAAAAGACAGAGATCAAAGTGTGTGTGGGTGGAAACTATCAGTTTAAAGAGAAAGAAAATATCGTAAGGCAGAGGAAAAGCATTTAAAGAAAAAGTGTAAGTATCTTTAGAGAGATGAGACGATATTGCAGCCATGAAATGAGGATGGATGCCGTCAAAACAAAATAAAGGAATGTCAGAAAACAAGAAAGAGCTTCTGGAAACTAAAATGATTAGAGTAGAAATAAAAAATTTAACAGAGTATGGAAGATGAAATTGAGGAATTCTTGTATAAAGTAGTAAAAAAGAAAAGACTGGAAAATGGGATACCAGGTTGGTACATTTCTCCTTTACAGCTCCCCTTTCTTTTTTTCTACTCTCACTGTTGGGGGTGGGATACTAAACTTCCCTTTCTAGACTGCCCTATAATTAGATTTGGCTTTTGACACATTTCTGCTCAGTGAGTCAAAAGTTGAAGTCTGCAGGGGATGGATTTCTGGAAAGCCTTTAGTTCCTTGCTACAGATGCAACACTTTCTGCTTCTTTCCGCTTCCTCCTTATTCCTTATAAATATGGATGTGATGGCTGGAGCTGCAGCAGTTATCTTGTGGCCGTGGGTGAGAGGCCAAGAGAGTTCCAGAGATCTTTGCTGCTCTGACATTCTTGAGCCTCTGAAATAATACCAATCCAGCTACCTCTTGACTTCTTGTGTGGGGAAAACCCAAACAAACGCAATTTAAGTTACCGTTTAATTGGATATTCTTCTATTCCTAGCTGAACCATATTCCCTAATACAAAGAGAAAAGTTAAAAAACTAGAGTATCTATTCAAGTGGTCCAATATTCAACTGTTAGGAATTTCAGAAAGAGAAAACAGAGATAACGGTACAAAAAATTATCAAAGGAATAATAGAAGAAAATATTCCAGAACCGAGCTTTCATATCTTGAAATAACACATGAACCCAAGTAACTAAAAATCAGCAGGATGTAGAATGGAAGTACTTCACAGTTTGTTTTCAGATAAATGGACTGGAGGTCAGGAAACTGGCTTTACTACAATAAACAATTGTATAGTAGAAAGAATTAACGTTGTGTAGATATTCAAGAGGTTTGTCAATAAATGCTAAACCAGAAATGTTCCATTTGAAGAAGATGGGAACTTGTGGAAACACAGTAATACCTATAAGGTATCCATTCAACAAAGTGGTTTAAGTTGGGGCTGTTGGTTCGTACTTCAGAATTGCCATGTTTTATTTTAAAAGTTGGCTATTTCAAAAGGTTGTGTGTTCTGAAATCATACATACCTGGTTCTGATTCCAGTTGTATGGTACAGGCAGTTTGACTTCTCTGTGCTTATTTCCTCATCTGCAGGGCGACTTTAGAGGTTATTTTGGGGACCAATGGGCATTCTGTATTGAAAAATGGCACAGAGCTGGTATTGCTTAAATGTCAACTCCTTGTAATGATGTTTCTTAAATCAGGATGCTACCTGTACACGCAACAGCCTTCCCTTCTTCCCTTGTGTTATAGTTCATAAGAACTCAAGTTACCTTCAAGATTATCCAGTGTTGGTTCCCAAATTGGGCTTCCCCAGCCTTTAGGGCCTGGGAAAGTTATAACTAAGGTCTGTGAGTTAGTTTCAGTATTCTAAAAGCCTAAAAGAAATCATACATGTACCAGGGATCAGGATAAGGAGGGATCTAGTGTCTTCACTTCTGTCTGAGACGTAAAGTTATTACGGTAACTCTGGTTGCTTTATAATGATCAGAAGCTCCTGTCGACATTTATACATCTGATATTAAAGATAGAAAAGTTACTAGTTACTTTTTTTTTACATCTTTATTGCAGTATAATTGCTTTACAATGGTGTGTTAGTTTCTGCTTTATAACAAAGTGAATCAGTTGTACATATGCATATGTTCCCATATCTCTTCCCTCTTGCGTCTCCCTCCCTCCCACTACTAGTTACTTTTTTAGAGATGCATTTTGGAAGGCAACACCTTTTAAAATCATGGGGAAATAGTGAGGAGGGTAACAGGTCTGGGACACTAAGTTTCCAAATAGAGTAAGTACCCTGTGCAAAGTCACACAGTGGATTAGCGGCAGCGCCAAGACTAGGACTGATTTCTCCTGATGCCTATTTGTCTGCAAGTTCCAATACCTACAGTAGCTCTGCAGACCATCTTTCCCTCCCAGCCCCAAATAGTGCTTCAGGTCCAAACACCATACTATATGTGGTGCCGGATGTTAACTAGACTTATTGTGATCATTTTGCTGTGTATACGTTATGTTGTACACCTGAAACTAGTATAATGTTATATGTAAATTATACCTCAATTAAAAAAAAAAAACATATATTGCTTCAGAAACTTGAAATCCGGATAGTGTAGTGTCAAGGGTACTTCAGCTTTCCTTTTTGCTGGGACCCCAGGAATCATGATGAGGGAGAAAGTATCCCTGAAAACCTGTCATGATTTATAGGTACAGCCAGAACTTTCTTGCTTGCCTTGTCAATCAGTTAATTTGTACCTTAGAAGACTTAAAATACTTGAGAGAGAAAACTCTGTTGCTTGTTTATGTTGTTTTGTGTCTGTGAAAAGACAGGAGATTTTCAGCCAAGGTTGAAATTCCCACGGGAAAGTAGGCCGGGCATGAGATCTGAATGTATACCTGGTCTGGAAGCTGTAGCCTTTGATAGAAACAACAGAACCGGGAAGAAAACTGTTTTGATAAGTAGTGGTCACCAGGTGGCGCCACACACTCGCTGTCAAACCTAACAATTTTTTTTCCCCCCAATCTGGGGAATTTGATTTACCCAAGCAGGAAAAAAGAAAGTACAGGTAGTTCCAGTACTTCAGCTTGGGACAGAGGAGCTGAAAGGAGATGGTAAAAACCCCAAAGCACTTGCCCTCTTTAACTGTGTGGCAGAGAATCCACTAGTGTTCTTTGAATTCACTGAGTAAATGAGAAGCTGGCTCACTTCTCAAGGCTCCAGCAGCAGGAAAGCCTGGGGTTGTTCTGCAAGGTGTACTCCTTTACGTCTCGTCTGACTGTCTGACCTTAAGGGGAAAGGCAATTTCCATTTCTGTATGGAAAACTCATTTCCTTTGCTGCTTCCTTTATTTTATTTTCCTCCCAGGAATTGTGAATTCTCAGCCGGGTTAGGGGTTGGGAGGCGGGCAAAGACGAAGCAGAGAAGCAGCCGTGTCCTTTCTTCCCTCCCACCCCTCCGCCTCATAAGACCTTCCAGCACCTTAACCTACCGCTTTCCTCCAAAGGAAAAATGCATATGGTAAATCCATGGCCATCGACATCATGGGTTTTCCTGCCAGTCCTGATTTACAATATCTTGAAAGTTTGCTTACACGGGGCCACTTTGTATTAAGAGGAGAAAATAAGGAAAACCCCATGCCTCCCTACCCTAAAGCCTTTTCCTGGTACCGCAGAAAACAACTGGCTATCCGCCCTCCGGCCTCTACGACTCCAGGCCTCTGTGATGGCGCACAGGTCAGCTCCCAGCATCCCTGCTGACGAAGCAGAGACTCCACCAGGTTCTGGGGGCAGAGCCACACCTAGGTGCCGCCTGGCTGCAGCTTTGGAAGAATCAGTGTTCCAGAGCAGTGGTTCTCGCACTTAGCACACATCAGAATCACCTGGGGGGCTTATGAAGCCAGATTGCTGGCCCCCCCCTTTCTGGTTTAGTCAGTCTCAGGGGCAGTCGGAAACGTGGCATTTTTACCGGCCTCCCCCGGGGAGGCTGATGCTGGTCTGGGGACCACACTTCGAGAACCTCTTTTTCAGAGCAGAGAGCTGGTGGGGGGAAGGGAGTAGCAGGAGGAAGCCCGTGGCTGGGGTTTGGCTGGTCTTCCTTCGCGGGGGCCGGGGGGAGGGTGTGTGCCAGGGCTGGGCGGTGGGGGGCACCAGGAGGGCCTGACCTCCAGGGATGCTGCACATCTTTCCGTCTTCTTTCTGGACTAGTGATTCTGAAACTTGGCGGCACGTTGAATCACGTTGGGAGCTTTGAAAAAATCCCCGTGACAGGCTCCCAGCCCGAGATCTTGATTTAATTGGTTTGGAAAGTGGTTAGGCCACTGGAGGGTTATACGCTCCCCAGGTGTTTCTGATGAGCAGCCCAGGTTGGAAACCTATTGTTCTAGGCTCTCCTCTCATTGTGTTCTAATCTCCAGCGAGTGGAAGTACTGATCACCCATCCTAGAACACTTCTAGCTCTCTCTCACATCTCCCTCCCTCTGCCCATCTTCAGGCTGGAACACTCTTGCAAGTCACTGACTACTGAACTCCTGTGTTTCCCTCAAAGCCCAGTTCAAATATTCCTTCCATAGTGGAAACTTCCTGGCTTCCCCTGACAGTGAATTGATCCTTTCTCTGTCTCTTAAAGTACTTTGCACGCACTTGAATTTTAACCTTTATTTCACCGTATTGTAATTATTTGCTTTCATATCTTCCCTCCCCACTTGTGGGTGTACCCCTCAGGGGGCTTAATAAAACTGTGATGGAGTGAATCCCATAGTTGGAGGTAAGGTTTAAAATGCAAAAGATCTGGATAAGGAAGTTTATTAATTTTGATTCTGTTCAGCTGAGTGCCTTCTGTGGGTCAGACTCTGGTGGGTGCCTGGGAAGCAAACCTGAGTGAGGTATGACCCTGCCCTTGGGGAATTTCTCTTGAAGCCAGGCTCTCTGAGGCTAGCTGTGCTCTCGTTACATTCAGCTTGGTACCTGCTTTCCTGGAGCACAGCTCGAACCCTGGGCCTCCCTTTCACACCATCCATGGCGCTCACCTTCCCCAGGATAAGGTGAGTTTCTCGGCATGTCTTTCATGAACTTGCCCTTGTCTACCTCTCCAGACATGCAATTTGCTGACCATTAAAGCTTGGGTTGTAGTTCCCTGCAACACAATCAAGCTTCCGCGTTTCAGTTCTCACCCTTGTTTGCCTGGCTAACAGCCAAGGTCTGTGGGTCTTACCCGACCCCAGGCTGGGGGCTGTCTCTTTGTACTCTCTTAGCATCTTATGCATCCCTCTATCACTGTGTTGAAATTATGCTAACTAGTTTTTTATGAACCTGGCACACAGTAGGAACTTTTTAAGTATTGAATTGAATTAGATGCTTACACAGTGGTTCTCAAAGTTTATTTTACCCATGCACCCTTCTCATTCCTTCTCAGGAATAGGTGGACATCTTCTCCTGGGGGGAATCAGGATACTGAGGGGGATGAGACCCTTCCTTGCCACCCACATTCTAACATGTGTCCTGCTCTCAAGCTGAGTCGTTGAATTACTATAGGCCAGGCAGTGTGCTAGGCGCTTTCTAACTCATGGACACAATGATCTTCACAACAGTCTGGCCTGGTAGTTATTATTATCTCCATTTTATGGATGAGAAAACTGAGGTTAAGTGATTTGGCCACAGCCACACAGCTGTTAAGTGGCAGAGGGTTACAAGGACCAGAGCCACACTACCGTTCGATTGGTTTCTATGCATCTATCCCCCCTGAGAGCTGGGTATTTCTTGAAGGCAGGGACACGGTCTTAGTAATCTTTGTCCCCCAGCTCCTGGCACATAACATCCTGGTGTCGGAAAGTCCTCAGTAAATGCGTGAACTATGCTGAATCACACTTGGCCACATCTCTTTGCTAATTACCTACAAGCACTGAGATGACACATTTAGTTGAGATGTTGTTGTGTCTCCATTTCTAGAGCCTTCATGAGTTAAATAACCCACCGTTTGTCCACACGTGAGCCGCGTTTTAATTGCTCTTTTGCCTATTAAACACCGTGTCAAATTCTGATTTTACAGCTACACGCTTCCTATGTCATGTGTTTGCTTATCATTTTTCTCCCTAGATCTGCTGCCTTTGTTCTCTTCTGCCATCTTTTCACACAGTCTTTTCAGTGGACAGAGCCTTTTCCTTTTCTCTCCAGCAGGGCGCTCTCATCCCACTAGCTGTTCGTTCGAGCAGGTAGATTTAGACCCTTGTCTCCTGCTTTCTGTACCCCTCCAACGAGGGCCCTGCAGACCAGCTCAGCTTCCCCTCCCACGGAGGTAGATCCCAAGCCAAGTTCATGGCACTGTCCCATAAGGCCATGAAAATGGCACCCAATCAGCCAGCTCTGTGCCCCATCTGTGCGAGTGGTTCATGGCTGTGTGTGTCCAGAAGAATCAGTGTGAGAAGCGGCACGGCCACTTAGAGCCTGCTTCTTCTTCTTTTAGAGTTTTCACATCCCCCAGGCCTGCTTCTCTACTTCCTTTATTGTTACCCTCCTCCCTCCATCCCAAAGCCCGCTGTGGAAACCTTATATTTGTTATGAGGGCAGCTTGATGCCGAGTTCCACTTTCATGCTTCCATTTTATTTTCACAACAGATCTGTAAATTAGGTTCAGTCTAATTCTACTGTGTTGCCATTTGTTGTTGGTTGTATCCATCTATTTTTTTGTTCCTTTCCCCCTCTCTCCTGTCTTCTTTTGGATGAATGAAGTATTTGTTGGTATTCCGTTTTATCGCCCCTATTGGCTTTTCAGTTATGACTGTTTTGTTGACTTTGTTCGTTTGTCATGGTCTGACTTGGATTCATGAGACCACGTGAAATACAAGAACCTTCCAACAGTGTGCTTCCATTTGTCCCTCTCCTGTCCTCTGTGATATCGTTATTATACCTTTTACTTCCACATATAAACCCAGAAACACATTGTCATTATTTTTGCTTTAAACAGTCAATGTATTTTAAATAAATCAAAAAAGGAGAAAAAAAAGCATTTTATATCTACCCTGTGTGTTTGCCATTTTCAGCACTCTTTTTTTTGTAGATTGTGTTTTTTGTAGATTGTGTATTGTAGACGTGCATTTCTACCTGGTATCATTTCTCTTTGGCCCAAAGGATTCCCTGTAACATTTTTTTTTTTAATGTTTGTTTTTTTGTTCTTTTTTTGTTTTGGCCTCGCTTGCATGGCTTGTGGTATCTTAGTTCCCCGACCAGGGATTGAGACAGGCCACAGCAGTGAAAGCACCAAGTCTTAACCACTGGACCACCAGAGAATTTTCTCCCTTTAACTTTTTTTTTTTTTTTTTTTTTTGGCGGTATGCGGGCCTCTCACTGTTGTGCCCTCTCCCGTTGCGGAGCACAGGCTCCGGACGCGCAGGCTCAGCGGCCATGGCTCACGGGCCCAGCCGCCCCGCGGCATGTGGGATCCTCCCGGACCAGGGCACGAACCCGTGTCCCCTGCATCGGCAGGCGGACTCTCAACCACTGTGCCACCAGGGAAGCCCCATCCCTTTAACGTTTTTTATTGTGCAGTTCTGCTGGTGTTAAATTCTTTTAGTTTTTGTTTATCTGAACATGTCTTTATTTTGCCTTCATTTTTGGAAGATATTTTCACTGGATATAGAATTCCAGATTAACAGTTTTTACCTTCTCAGAGCTTTAAGATATCCTCCCACTGTCTTCTGGCTTGCATTGATGCTGATGAGACGTTGGTAATAATTCTTATTATTGTTCCCCTGTAGTAAGGTGTTTTTTTTTTTTCTGTACCCAGGATGCTTTTAAGATTTTCCCTTTATCTTTGCTTTCCAGCAATTTGACTATGACATGCTTAGATGTGGTTTTCTTAGTTTGTCTCACTGAAGAGATTCTTGGATCTGTGGATTGGTGTTTTTCATCACATTTGGAAGTCATTCCTTTTGTGAAATATTTATTCTGCCCCAATTCCTCATTTCTTCTTTGCTTTCCTTCTGAGACTTCATGTGTGTGTATACGTATGTGTGTGTGTGTGTATATATGTATATATACACACACGTATATATAAACTGATGAATATTGTCCAACATATAACTGAAGCTCTGTTCTTTTTTCAGTTCTTTTTTCTCTGTGTGCTTCAAACTGGATACGTCCCATTATTCTGTCTTCAAGTTTACTGATCTTTTCTTTTGTCGTATCCAATCTGCTGTTAAGCCCATCCTGTGAGTTGTTGCAGTTATTGTATATTTTTGAATTTTGTAGTTCCCATTTGGTGCTTTTGCATAGTTTCTATTCTCTGATAAGATTATCCATCTATTCATTCCTTATGTCTATTTTTTCCCTTGAAATTCTTGAACATATTTCTCCTATTCATTTTAAAGTCCTTGTCTGCTAATTCCATCTGTATCACCTCCAGGACTCCTCCTACTGACTGCTTTCTTTCCTCTTTGTGACGCGTCATAATTTTCTATTTTCTTATCATCCTTTCAAGAGTATTGACTTTATTGTGGTGGCAGCTGGTTCACTGGTGGGTCAGCCTGATACTGCTGAGCGTCAGCCTTTGGCTTTGTTATGGTGGGTCCGGTGCAGCCCCTCTCCAGGGCCAGGAGGCCCGACTCCTAGTGGCCTTTCCTGGATCTCAGTTAAATGTCCGAAGTGTGCTATTCATCAAACTCTCTCCCTTATGGCCACTGAGAACATCAGTGTCTCCCCCACCATGGGATCTCTGGAGTCTCTGTTCAGGACCGATTCTCTCCTAGGCCCTGGCATTTCACCCTGCACATGTGCAGCTTTGTTTGCAGTGAAAGACTCAGGATTTCTTCTCTGTGCAGCTCCCTCCTCTAGTACCATCCTTGCTAATTTCAGCCCCTTTGTAGCCCTAACACTTGGTCTCCTTTTCCTCCTGCCTTGGTTTGGGTTCTACTTCCCTGTGCTGTGGTTTGGAAAGCCCCCAGGCAGAAGGCCAGAGTAAATGTGGATTTTACCTCTTCTGTTTTTCTTCTCTCAAGGTTCCCATCCCTCCACCATCTGTAGTTTTGCACCTGAAAACAGTTGTTTCCTATATTTTGTCCAGTTTTATTGTTGTTTGTGGTGGGAGGGTGAGCCCGATATCCTTACTCTGTCATGGTAGCACCAGAAGTTACTCTGTAGTTAGACATAATTAGTCTCTTTTAGAGTCAAGCAACCAGAGGCTTAGAGTCCATAGGTGACCTTGCTTAAGGTCACACCAGAGCGAGCTGGGTAAGGGCTGGGACTCAGGTCAGAGCCCATGCTTGCCTGGTTCTAGAGCAGGGCTCTCCACATCACTTCCCCTTTTCGTAGCACTTTTTCTTTTCCGTCTTTCTCCTCTTTAAAGAGACTATACAGCAGTCTCTTGTCTACCTTGACATCTTCAGTTCTGTCATTTCACTCTGTCTTTTCATTTTCATGGCTTTCAACTTTGCTCCACCATATCTAGCAAATTCTATATCTTAAATATCCCAATATCTAGTCATGGTTCTTATTTATTCTTGTAGTTTCTCTGTATCAAGCAGTATATAGACATCTCTTTATAAATTTTGACTGAACCAAAGGAGAAATGAGTTTCTTTTCATTCATCTTTTCACCCTCTCCCCACATGCCATTGAAAACAGGTGCTCAAGGAGGTCCAGGTGAGGAGCCCAAGTCCTCAGGAGTCAGAGGGAGAAGCCCGAGTCTGAGGGAGGCCGCAGAGCCTGGCTGCCTCTCCAGGCAGTGCTTGAACATGGTTCTTGTTGGATATGCGTTGTTGGCTGGCATACTGGAATAAGCCCACTGCCTTTTCTTTCTGTACCTTTCTTCTCCTGGAAACAATTTCATAAAGATCCCCTTATTTTCCATTTCAATCATGCCACTAAAATCTGTTCAATTCACTGTCTTCATTTTACCATTACTCTTTTTTCCCTTACCTTTCTAGCACACTCTAGAATTTTGTATGCAGTTTCTTTACTTTTTGCTGTATCTTTCTCTGTTTTTCCTCATTTCCTTCTTGGTACAGACTCCTCTAGAAACCTCTCTGTGGTACTTTAAATGTCATCATTTCGATCTCAGTTGCTTCATCCTGGCCTCTCTGTTTATTGCTTCTACTTGAGGGAGTCTGGTTTTCTCTTTAAAACCCTTGGTTTCATGGCCATTGTCCTTGAGCACTTCCTCGTATCATATCATTTTTTAACACACCCACCACTGCCAGCCTGGGAAGATCAGAGGCCTGCCCTCTCCTTGATCGCTCCTTGTTTGTTTTTAATCTCTTCTTGTTCCATCAGGAATTTACCGCCTTCTTTATGCCTCTGCCAGACTTCTAGTTTTTGAGAAGCAGAGTTTGGCTATTACCTTCACAAAATAAAAATGGGAGCGTTAGTCACGTCACATGTCACCACCTCTGTTCTTTCTTGTTCATAAATAATGTCAACCCACCTGGCTCAGTTTCTGTTTTGGTAGTCATGTGGCCAACTGTGGGAGAGTGTGTTTAAACAAACATCTTTCAATTCTATGCACTTAACAACCTGGGTTATTTGGTTTGCTGGGGCACTTTTCTTAGCTCTCTCGTTTCATTCTTTTCTCAAGAATTCGGTAGAAATCTTCCTTTCCTCCCCTCCGCCACCACACTCTTCTTGTGGTGTTTAGAAACGAGTGGTGTTTTATGTATGGCTTTTCTTTTTCAGATTTCTTTGTGGGGGGGGGGTTATGAGGATTTCTTTTGGGGGAGATATGCATATCCATGAAGCAAACTGAATGCTTCTTTAATTAAAAAGCATCATTATGGATTATCAGATCCAGATCCTACAAATCTTTGGAAAGTTCCCATTATAAACTATAAATAAAAATCTCACTCTCTTGAACTCTCTGGTAAGGGAACTCACGGATCCGGTTCTTCTCCGTATTCCTGGAGAATACATCTGCTCCAGACAGGTAATATCCAGACTTCTTCCTGCACAAATTGATGCCCAGTTTATCTTTCCCCAGAGCCTGTCAAGTGGTAACTCTTGCCTTCTTTTTAGTGGTAATTTTATACTTTTACATTGAATTATTTACTGTCCTCTTTTGGTGAAAATTTAATTAGCCTTCAAAGCCTCCTCCTAAATTTCTTTTCCTTTGTCTCCTTTTTTTCTGCCCATTCCTCCAGGACTTGGAATCCATCCACAGTGAGCTGGCCAGGCTTCTCTGTCGCTTTCAATAGCTATTTCTCCTCCTCTATTTCCTCATTCATGCACTTCACAGAACTTTCCCCCTGGAGCTAGGCTTATCCACTTAGGCACCTTTTCTCATTAGAAGCTGTCTTTTCCTAGATGTCTTCTCAGGGCGCCAGTCACCACACCCTGACTTCTTTCTTGGTTTTCCTTTACCCCTTTTTCTCCATCACCAGCTGAAATCAGTCCTCTTCATTTCCCCCCTTTTCTTCTGGAAGCTCTACTAACCCCCTTCCCTTCCCTCCCAGTCCCAGGTAGCTTCCTTGAATCCATTTGAGCAGGTGTTCCCAGCTCACCTTTCATTTTGCACCTTTGAACCCAGCCCAGATCCTCCAGCCTCCATGTTTTTATGACCTGCTCTTGGATAGTCTGCCTAGCCGTTCTTCAACAAAGGCCACACATTAGGTAGCGATAGCACCTTGAGAGTACACCTTCACATTGCACTCAAATGATTTCTTGAGCTTCCTCTTTTGCGGGTCTTTATCCTATACAAAAAGCCTAGGAAAATATCTCACGCTTTTCTGATAGCAGCTCAATTTCATACTTCCCCGGTCTAAGCCCTATAATGGTCAACCATTATTAGCTCTACAAGATGGTTAATAACTCACCAAGTCTCGTTAACTGAGTCATAATGTATTTGTGAACAAGATCTTTAGATGGGACCTGCCCAGTGGAAGCACCAGAAAGTTCCTACAGTACCCTGACCCCTTTTTACTGAAAATGTCTCTAAAATAAATCAGAGTTTTCTGGTGATCTGAACTTACTTCACACTTCTTACCATTCATTTTTAGGAAGGTCTGCAAATCTGTACTTTGGGTTCATCCAAAACGAATTGAAAATCAGTTTCTCTACCACATGTCTCAAACCACAGGAGACTTTAGAAAGCACAACCTGACTGCTGTTGCCAGAGTCTCGGCAGCCTTGGTGAACCTCTTATTATGTCCAGTTCCCTGTGTTATGCGGATGAAAGCTGAGACTTTGGCATATGGGTATATGCCCCCATTTCTGATTCAGAATTTAAGTTTGGGGGCCTCATCTTTTCAGTCTCCAGACCCATGGGATTGGGACTTATTGTTTACATTTACGGTTGGTTTTACGGTCAGCAGAACTGGTGACTGTCTAATTGGTGTAGTGAGAAGCTCCCACGTTTCAGACCCACTGGGTTCTCTGTATGATTGCATCAGCCAATGTTGGCTATGGCCCGCCCCTCTGAGCATTGTTGGCTGGGTTGTTAGGCTCTGGTTTTACCACACTGCTGTGAAAAGGCAAATATTCCTGAAACTGCATATGAGATCATTTCTTAGGGAGTACCCCGGTTATGCCATTGCCTTTGGAGTCCGATGAACACGGATTCTCATTCCGGCTCTCCTGCTTAGTAGCTGAATGATCCATAAAGTCTTTGAAGCTCTGTGCCCTCATCTGTAAGAAATGAGTGTAACAATAAGTACTGCCTTAGATTGTTCTCATAACTCATTGAGGGCTTTGGGAGGCTATTGTTAGGACAGAGTGCTGTGTAAATGGTAGTAATTGAAGCTCCTTTCTGTTTCTTCCTCTTGCCTTAACTGACTTGGTCGGGGGTGGGGGTGGGGGGGGGGGATGAATGGCATCCAGGACATTCCATAGACAATGCTAAAGAATGATGATAGCAATAAAGGACTCAGGGCAGGTGGGAAAATTCTACCCTGTGGTAGACGGGGCAGCACAGGGCAGAAGGGTGAGAAGTAAAGGAAATGTATATGTCAAATGGGAGGGGTACCTGTTTCTTGACCCTTTTGTGGAGCTATGCATGTCAGCCCTTGTTTTATGGCAGGAGGTAGGGAGGGGATATAATTTAAAGCTTTTTGATGGAAGTGTTTTCTTTTGGAAGGGCAAGGCCAGTGTTAAGACAATGAAGGGTGTTAGGAGTAGACGTGGAATTGTGGACAAGAGGTAGGAAGACCCACTGAAGGTGGCTGCACCCACACACCAGCTTTGCTTAGGACGGACCTAGTTTTCCCGAGTTGATGTTGAGTGTATTCACATGAGTCACCCAGCCTGGGGATGGAATCAGTCTGAATGCAGTTTGATGGACGTGAGCCAAAGGGACATGAATGTTAACCATGGGCTGTGTCATACCCGGAGGATAAGCTGTGGGGCTCTGATGTGAGGCCCTAGTTGTAGCCCCTCGCTCTCAGGGGTCTGCTTGGAGGAATGAGCTTGACTCTGGTTGGGGTACCTCCTACCCACATAACCTTGGCTATGTTTCCCAACCCCCTTCTGCACCTCAGTTTTCCAATATTACCTAATATTACTACTTCTGTCACTTATTACAACATTATGTCTAATGTTACTACTTATGTTTTTTTTGTGTGTGATGATTAAGTGAAAGGTATTTGGTCATTTTTAAAGTTCCACATAAACCTTATTTTTCTATAAAATTTGTATGGAACTTGTACTGTTTTAAAGTCCAACCATAGGTGTGTAACAGATAAGGAAGCTAGTCGAGAGAGGTTAAATGGGGCTTGAAGGCGATTAGCAGCAGGAAGGAAGGGAACCCGGGGCTCCTGTCTCCCAGGCAAGGAGCAGGGGGTGCTCGGAGGAATGTGTGAGCGTCTCTGGACTGATGAGTAGGTTCTGAAAGCGAGGGGCAGGGAAGCTGGCAGGGAGGTATTCTTTGTGCATGTCAGACGCTGGGTGAGGAGAGGGGAGCACAGAATAGAATCTTTCATAAGTGAGTTACTCTTTGGTCCTAATCCCAGAATTCCCATTAAACTGAAACTGCCCAAGGGAAGGGGCCTCCATTTATCCACAAATCCTCGGATACTCTTTTAACAAGTGAGTTTGTGTGGACTGTAGGGAAATCTAAGGAGCTGGAGGAGGTCAGGTTTTTCCTCCGTCAACCCAGAAGAAGTGTATTGGGTGGGACTTGTAGGCAGGGAGGCGGGGGGCAGGATGGGGGGTTGCAGCAGTTGGGGCATGGGGGCATGCAGAATGATTCCATCTGTCGTGGAACCTGGGCCTGGCCAGGGAGACAGGGGACAGATGCTGCGATGTCAGCCACCATCTCTTCTTAGTACCTTCTAAAGGCAGGGTGCCTGTCTTCCCTGAAGGGATCTAGGGTGGCTACTTCCTCACATCCTTTAGTAAGACCTTCCCTGGAAAGTGATGGACTGAGACAGAGACATACTCAGGAAACAGGAAGAGGAGGTGGCTACGTCCCTCCCCATTTTCTGTATGTGTGTGTGTGGACCACACAGAGGTTGGTGCCTCTGCGGCTTCTAGCGTTTTCCCCAGCTCCCTCACTCCCTCCTGCCTGTGGGTGTTTGGGGGCCTGTACTTAGCCAGCCCCTCCTGCCCCCACCAGAGTCCCTCCACCGTGACGTGCTTTAGGCTCAGAAAGCCTGGGCTTCACCACGGATTCCCAGTTCCTTTTGATACCTGGGCAGACTGTTCTGATTCTTGCTCTTCGCTTGGATTCCGACGGGCCGGGGCAGTGGTGGACTGGAGCTGGTTCATTCCAGCGTGCAGGGGCTGAACGTTTATCTTCAGAACTTTTGTGAGCCAGTGGACATCACACTGGCAATTTTGAAATTGGCCAAGATGGGAGTGTTTACACCATGGGAATTGGCAACTGTTGTAAATCAGGGCCTTTTTTTCCCTGGATAGCTGGTTGTTAAACTTTTACCGGCACACTGCTAGCTAAGGGGAATGCAGGATTCAGTGGAGTTCTTTGGAGGGGCTTCTATTCAAGTTTGTAGAGGCCCCTAGAGCTTCCTGAGAGGATCTAGTGACCTAGTTACCTAATTCAAGGTCTCCACCCACTTTCAGTGTTGGATGCCCTGGGAGAGAGTAGCAGAGGGAGCCAATGCTGAGCGCTGCTCTGGGCTGGGTAGTGCCCAGGCCCTGGGCCATTGTTACCTGGCATGACTAGAGGGAACTGCTTCAGCAGAATGGCCACATTCCTTAATGTGATGGCAGGGACAGGCCCAGGGCTGCATACCAGGACTCCCGCCTTTCCCTTCCTAATCTTTAGATGGTAATTGCACAAGACCCAGGTGGCAAACTGTTGCTAATTTCCTATCTGAGGCATCTGGTGTTTGGCAGGTCCCG
The DNA here is from genome assembly GCF_008692025.1 of Phocoena sinus. Classification (NCBI taxonomy): domain Eukaryota; kingdom Metazoa; phylum Chordata; class Mammalia; order Artiodactyla; family Phocoenidae; genus Phocoena; species Phocoena sinus. Next base: position 94,051,323 of record NC_045772.1, read on the forward strand.
AGGCATCTGACTCTGTGACTCTGAGCAACCTTGACCTTCTCTGTATGACCCTGGAGGTATTGTACATGGGCTCTGCTTTTTCTCCCCCAAGAAAACATTCTCTCTTGATCCTCCATCTCCAACTCCTCAGGAAAACAAACCACAACACAACAAAAACTAAGAAACCAACCAAACAACGTCAACAAAAACCAACCCAAATCCCCCTTTAAAAGAGGAAACCCCAAATGTCATTCTCACCAACCACCCCCGGGGAAGCCAACTTTCTGTCTTCCAGAAAATGAAAGAAACATACTCTTCAGAAAGCACTCCACACATGAATCACGTAGCCTCCCATGGCTTCATCTGCACGAAAGTAGACGCTTCATCTGCTTCCATTTCGAGTTTTCCTGCCCAGCAGTCATTATCCTTTGGTGACATAGAACCTGTGGCTCCAACGGTTGCTGGTGAGGGCGGCAGGCAGCGCCAACTGGTAGGGTGCCAGGTGTCCCGGCACTGAAACGTCCCAGGACAGGGAGAGGCTGAGAGCCGGGCTGGGATGTGGGACGGAGGATGGCTGGCAGGGAACACGCTCTCAGAGATGACCGCGTTGAGTTCCCGTGTTTGCGCTTTCCGTTAGGGTCCAGGGAGGGGGATTGACCTGCCCCAAGTTATCCCGTGAAGGAGTATAGAAACGGGACAGAGATGGAGCCTGTCATGTCCAGAAGTTCTCACCAGATGTGACAGCAAGCAGGGTGGGGCCAGGCTGCCACCGTTGCAGGAGAGGCACTTGGTGTTCGAGGGAAGAGAGGCAGATGAAGCATCGTTCTGCAGGGACAGAGCACAACAGGAGAGTCACATATGTGGACTCTCGTCTTACGCTGCTCTGCAGTCGTGTCTCAGGAGGGGCTTGGACGAGGGCAGGGATTGCCGAACTGTGGCTCAAAGGCTAACTCCAGCTCACTGCTTGTTTTTGTGAACTAAGAATGGCTTTTACGTTTTTAAATAATTGAAAAAAAAATTTTTAAAGACAGACAGTTTCATGACATGTGAAAATTATCTGAAATTCAAAATTCGGTGTCCCTAAATAAACACAGAGCACAGCCGTGTCCATTCCTTTACCTATTGTCTGTGGCTGCTTTGGTGTTTCATGGCGGAGTGAGCAGTTGTGGCAGAGCCGCATGTGGCCCGCGGGGTCCAGAGTGTCTACTCTCTGGCCTTTCATAGAAGTGTTTGCTAGTCCCTGGACCGGATGACTCTGGAAGGTCCTTGTGGCTCTCACATTCTAGGCACGGCAATGCCTTTGCCTACGGGGTCTTCCCACCTCCCCCTCAGCATCAGTTCTCCATGCAAATTCTCCGTCTGGTCCTTCGCCTTGCTGTCTGGGTGGATTCAGCCACAGGGAAGTGTATTCAAGGAGGGTGTGGCTCGAAACCCTGGGCTCTCAGGAAAGGTGCCTCAGCAGAGGGCAGGGAAAGTGGGAGGAAGGTGACACAGGACATGGAACAGAAAACCCTTTGTGTTAGCTGTCTTTTAAAAAAAATTAAGTATAGTTGATTTACGATGATGTGTTCGTTTCCAGTATATGGAAAAGTGATTCAGTTACACATATATACATTCTTTTTCATATTCTTTTCCATTATGGCTTATGACAGGATATTGAATATAGTTCCCTGTGTTATACAGGAGGTCCTCATCGTTTATCTGTTTTATAGGGTAGTTTGTGTCTGCTAATCCCAAGCTCCGAATTCATCCCTCTCCTACCCCCTTTCCCCTTTGGTAACCATAAGTTTGTTTTCTATGTCTGTGAGTCAGTTTCTATTTTGTAGATAATTTCATTTGCATCATATTTTTTTTAACATAATTCATCCGTCATTTTGTTTATTTATTTATTTTTGGCTGTGTTGGGTCTTCATTTCTGTGCGAGGCTTTCTCTAGTTGCGGCAAGTGGGGGCCACTCTTCATTGCGGTGCGCGGGCCTCACTATCGCGGCCTCTCTTGTTGCAGAGCACAGCCTCCAGACGCGCAGGCTCAGTAATTGTGGCTCACGGGCCTAGTTGCTCCGCGGCATGTGGGATCCTCCCAGACCAGGGCTCGAACCCGTGTCCCCTGCATTGGCAGACAGATTCTCAACCACTGCGCCACCAGGGAAGCCCCATTTATATCATATTTTAATATTTTATTTATTTATTTATTTGGCTGAGCCAGGTCTTAGTTGTGGCACAAGGGATCTTCGTTCTCGCGTGCAGGATCTTTAGTTGTGGCATGCGGGCTCTTAGTTGCGGTGTGTGGGACCTAGTTCCCCAGCCAGGGATTGCACCCTGGTCCCCTGCATTGGAGCTCAGAGTCTTAACCACTGGACCACCAGAGAAGTCCCTTGGATCATATTTTAGATTCCACATGTAAGTGATATCATATAATATTTTGTCTTTCTCTTTCTGACTTACTTCACTTAGTATGATCATCTCTAGGTCCATCCATGTTGCTGCAAATGGCAGTATTTCATTCTTTTTTATGGCTGAGTAATACTCCATTGTATATATGTACCACATCTTCTTTATCCATTCCTCTGTCAGTGGACACTCAGGTTGCTTCCGTGTCTTGGCTATTGTAAACACTGCTGCTATGAACGTTGGGGTGCATGTATCTTTTTGAATTAGAGCAGAAAACCTTTTCTTAGTCGTCGTGATTACATTTTGATCAACCAGGAGTTGAGCCAGCACATGGTTGTAGTCACCTTTGAGTCTCTAAAAGCTCAGGCTCGTGGCAGATTTTCTTGTGGGTTTGGGACAAGGACCAGCCTCTGGGAAGGGTCTTAGTAGACTTTCAGCGGGGGAAAGGCCATGTTCTCCCGGGTCCCCTCTTCTGCTCTTGGCCTTCATGTGTTAGACCAGATTCAGGAGTTTAGGCCCACAGCCTGGAACAGAGTGCTGGAGTAGGTGCTGGCCCTGTGGGGAGAGGGGTCCTGTCACCGAACTCCTCCCAGCCCCGGTGCTCAGGTCTCTGACTTGGACCCCAGCCTTGCCCCTTGGTTCCCACTGTCCTGTGACTATGATCTGTGCCTGGTGCCTGTTTACTCCAGGACAAGCCTCTCCACCTGGGGCCGTTCCTTTAACCACAGAAGCCAAGCAACTGTGAAAATGATTCCAGCTATAACTTGTGGGCACATGGTTGCTGCTCAGTATTCACTCTCGAAGGAAGATAAACCCCCCAGATAGCTTTTGAGGACCGACAGCATATAAGATACAGGGATGGAGGGATGGTGCGAGTGTGTGCTGTGGGCACAGGGCACTGTCTCTGCCCCCCAAGGAGCAGCCAGTCCAGGACACACGGATTTTAGAACTATTTGGACCAGCTTTCTACCCATCCAGGAATCTCCTCTCCACCTCCCCTGACAGGTGACATTGAGTCCCAGTACTTCCCTCCTGTCTTTGGTGACTGCCGCCATCTTCCCCTCATGCCTCACCCGGCCCGGCACGCATGCCCGGGTTTCTCCAGGCTGAGCATCCAATTTTCAGGATTTCTAGACCCTCCACACTCAGCTTGCCCTTTTGGGGACCTCCTCCAAGAGGCATCTCGGTGAAATAGAAGGAACACAAGCTCTGCCAGTGGTTTGAATCCTGGGCCTTTAGCTGTGTGACTGGGGAGAAATTACCTAAGCTCGCTGAGTCTCTGTTTCCTTGGATGTAAAGGAAATGTAATAATTACTTTGTAGCATAATTGTGATGATTAAATGACACGAATGTGTACTATACCTGGCACAAAGTTAGCCTCCCAAATATTATTTATATGTCAGCCCGCCACATGGGCTTTCCTTTCTGCTTTTCTTTGATGGCGCTTCCAGAACTTATCACCGTATTGCAGACGTGGCTTGAACAATGAAGAGTGCGGTGGGGCCCTTTCATCCTTATTTAGGACCGCCATCTTCTACTGCAGCCTAACGTGACCTTGCCCTGTGCTGCTGCCGTCTGGGACAGTCAGACTCCTGGGAGAGCAATACTAGGTTGGGAGTCAAGACCTCTGGGCTCTTCTCCAGCTCTCGCCTTCGTTTTCCCAGCAAGTGTTCACTCCCGCTGCGTACCATGCACGGGGGTCAGGGTGAGCAAAACAGACAGCGGCCCGCCGGCGAGGGGGCAGGGGATGAACAGACAGGCAAATGGATAACACAGTGCCAGGGAGGGACACAAACAGATAAAACATAAAACGAAAATAAAGCTGGCTGAGGGATTGAAGGAGTTCAGACACTAACTAGCTGTGTACAACTTACCAAGTCTCTACTTTTGAGCAAAGGGACCGATTCAGATCAGTTGTTCCCAACAGTGCTTGGCAGAGCTCAGAATCTTGGGAAGATGCCTCAGGGGCCTTGATAAGGTGGGGGTGAGAGGTGACTGCCCACTTGTCTGCTCCTCCTCAGAGAGGTACCTTTGAAACATTTCTTTCCTTGGCCTCTGTGTGACATTCTAACTGATGACAACGTCCTATTATTTAAAAAAAACACCTTGAGAGCCTCCATATTGGATCGTCGCTGGGTTCTCTTCTAGCTCAAAGCCTGTGAGAATCGCTGGAAGTTTTTCATCTGAGCCGCTGCTGAAGCAGATCCCCGTCACCGACTGGTGCATAGGGTCACTACCAAGGTAGCGTTCACACTTATTCGTGTGAATTTTTATCTTCTTAGTTTTGGTCTATTGATCTAGTAAGCCGAGATAATTTTGCAACATTAATTCTAACATCCTACATATTAGTGGTACCTCCCAGCGTTGGTTTCTCTGCTAATCTGTTTCAAATCCTTTTATATCTTCATCCAGGATGTTTATAAAAATGTTGGTTAGGACAGGGCTCAGGGTAGAGTGAGATCTTTGGGTCTCTCATAGAGACTACCAAGTTGATCTAACCATGATCAGGAGCCTTTGAATTTTATATGTTCAAATGGCTATACATCCACCTAAGTATAATAAGAGCACCCAGACAATATTTTCCCTTCTTACCTCTGACCATCTCATCTATAGTTATTATTATTTTAAATTTGTATTTATTTTATTTTTGGCTGCGTTGGGTCTTCGTTGTTGCACGTGGGCTTTTCTCTGGTTGCGGTGAGCAGGGGCTACTCTTCGCTGTGGTGCATGGGCTTCTCATCGCGGTGGCTTCTCTTGTGGGGAGCATGGGCTCTAGGTGTGCGGGCTTCAGTAGTTGTGGCATGTGGGCTCAGTAGTTGTGGCGCATGGGCTTAGTTGCTCTGTGGTGTGTGGCATCTTCCCAGACCAGGGCTCGAACCGGTGTCTCCTGCATTGGCAGGCGGATTCTTAACCACTGTGCTACCAGGGAAGCCCGCTTCTATACTTATTTAATGGCTACTATCTATCAAGGTCTGGGATCGACCCTGGGGAAACAAGATAAATAAGACACCAGGGGTTCATAGCTAATAGACAAGATGGAAATATAAACTGGTAATTGCAGCAACATGATGAGGGTTCAAGGGCGATATGAACAAACCAGGGTGCTGGGAGGAAGGGCTCAGCTTTGCTTGGAAACATCAGGGAGATTTTCTGAAGAGACGGCATCACAGGTGATCTTATTTTAAAAAGTGCCCATTAGAAATGTTGTCCAAAGTCATATGAAGTCCATATAAGTGACATCGATGGCATCCTTCTGATCTAGGTACTCAATAAATGTTCCTTGAATTTAATTTAAAAAAAAGGGGAGGCAGCATCGAATAGGTCAGGGAGCAGATGAAGTTGAGGTTGTGGGGACGGAGTGGGTAGCTGAGGGATGTGGGAAGCTGAACTTGGGCAGCAGCAGCGGGAGTAGAGAGGCGAGAAAATAGCTGGGAGGAAAATCAGGGCTTGTTGAAAACACAGAGAGTGGGACTGAGATAGAGCGAGGAGACAGCACTCTTAAGTTCTGTGTCCTGAGCACCTGGGAGTGAGGGTGCTGCTACCCAAGGTTACGAGAAGGAAGATAGGTTTGAGTTTTCCAGACTTGCAAGCACTTTGGTGGAATATATTTTGCCTCACCATCTTTTCCCTTCCAATTCTGACTTTGATTTCAGATTTCCACTGATAACTGCTGAATTAGGAGAGGGTGTCTTCTAGGATGTGCTGGGTGGGAGTAGTGGGGGAGCAGTGCCCATGTCATTTTCCCCAAGGAACTCCTACGCTGTGGCGCCCCTCTTCCATTTGACCTGGCTGGATCCCTTTCTAAATGTTCAGCTTCAGCTCGGAAGCAGAAGGTCTATTTGCCTGTCACACACTTGTCTCTTGGGGGCCAACTCATTCCGGTTCGCCAGGGACTTTCCTAGTCCTGATAACGAAGGTCCTCCTCCTCTGGATCCCTTTAGTCCCCGGATGGACGTGGAGTGCCCGGAGTGCTTGGTGTGTGCACAGAACATTCTAGGTGGCATGGGGTAGGAAATGCATTTGCTGGAACAAAGTGTAACTCTTCAGTCTTTTCTGCCCAGACCGAGAGGGGTGCCTGTGGCCTGGAGGGCAGCAGGGCGGAGCCCAGGGCAGCTTTGTGTGTTGTCCCCACGGAGGTCACCCCAGGGCGGAAAGTGCCCAGCAGAGTAGAGTGGCTTCGAGCAAAGCTGTGGGTTGTCCAGCCACGTCTTTGTGGGGCTGAGCCGGGCCTCCCCCGCTTTACTTTCCGGGCACTTAATTCACCGAATGGAGAAGCTGATGGAGAAATCCAAGAAGATACAACAAAGGATCAAGCTGGGCTCTCCATCCCCGAGACCACAGCTGCTCATACGCAGAAGTATCCTGGGAGCACTGCTCTTCCCTGGGTTGCTGGGACGCCTCCTGGTCACCACATGCTGTAGGAAGCTGGGGAAGCAGATAGCCGGAGCCACCGTCCTCCACAGAAACAGCGGGTGAAAAAAGCCAAACAACCGCGGAGCTCCTGAGAGAGAGGTGGGCGCTGCGGCACGTGGAGGATTTCTACTTCTGTCTTCTCCCACTTTCCCTGAACGCTCGCTCACTCCCTGGGCAGGGATGTAGGATGGGGAAATCATGCCTTGCTTCACTTCCTGTATGTAGCACAAGGAAGTCTTTGGCAAATCTAATCTGAAACGTATTGCTCAGGCCAAATCCAGCGGCCCCCTCCTGTCCCCCCCTTGTACCACCCCCGCCCCCCGCAAAGGTTAAATAGTTCCCACAGGGTACAAGAAAGGGTTATTGAAAACAGCACGTTTTGTTTTTTTTTTTTCCTTAACTTAAGCACTTCTGGTAAATCTCTGATCCAGCATCTAGTGGTTAACCACTGATCCAGGAAATGACATTTAACGTTTTTATCACTCAGCCAGAAATGGAAGAACAAGGCGAGTCTGTATTTAGGGAAGATGGATGGCTGCCCACCACCTTCGTCTTAAAGGCGCACGGTCTCCTTTCCTGATTGCCTCGGTTGTCGGAGGCTCACGTCCCCCCCTGGGTCTGCTTGCTCCCCTGCCGACCGACCGTGAACAGGAATGGCGGGAGAACGTTCAGGGTCTCGCTGCTCAGAATGGGAACCCAACTGTCGTCAAGTGTGGAAAGGATTCTGGACAGCCCTTGGTTCCCCTTTTTCAGGAGCCATTGCGTGTGGGGACAGGCAGGCAGGAAATGAGTGTGGATGCCCGCGGTCCCAGGCGCTCTGGGCCACAGCATCAGCGGGGGCGGTGGGGGGGGGGGGGCGCGGCTGAGCCTGGGGCCACCTGGGCGGGGTGAGACTTTGAACGGAGCCCCGCCTGTTGCTAAGTGGAGGATGGTCCTCAGAGGGTCATTGACCTCCGCAGGATCAGCGAAGCAAGAGCGTTCCACCCCATAAGCCACAGGGAGACATTGCGTTTGGTTTCACTTGCAGTTTCCCTAAGTCACTGGGTTCTTCTCCACTTTTATTGGTGGCGTTGCCCTTTTGATACGAGGGGTTTTCAGTGCAGCTGCGAAGTGGATTCCTTGTGAAAACAGAAATAACAGCAACAACGACAGTAATAAACGCTGACACTGTTGAGTGGTAAATAGTCCAGATTCATGACCTTTACTTACTCCAGGTCTAGAGCTGGTCAGGGCCATAGCCAGGCAGGATTTGAACCCAGGTGTGTCGCTGCCAAAGCCATCCTGCCCTAGGATGGCTAGTCGTCTAGTCGTAAGCACGGCCCTGGGGCCACCTGCTTGTACAGCCTCTGCCGTACCGTTGAGCAGGGAATCAGGTGCCCCAGGATCCTAACTGTGGCCCCCCGCCGTGCAGTAGGGTGGAGGAGACCAGTCAGTGTGGTGTTGGCCAGGATACCTGTCTTCCTGTGTTCATTAGGGCCCCAGGGTCTCTGATAAAACCTCCAGGTGCCTCCCTTCTCTCAGGAGGAAGCAACAGCATCGTGTTTTTATGAAGAGTCGCTCAGGTGCAGAGCCCTCTCCCTCCTACGGCTCTCTGCCGCCTTCCGCCTAGATTCCTGCCCTGCAGCTGTGTCTCCATCACCACCAGGAGGCCAGACAGCACACTGGATGGCCCTGCTTTGGGAGACAGGAGGGTCGGGCTCTGTGCCCCCGCCATGGAACTGAGGGCTCTTGGCAAGTCACCTGCTGATTTCTGCCCTGCATTGTTCTAGAGGGGATGGCGGTGAGGGCCGCTCAGCCTCGGAGCTTCAGTTCACCCGTCTGTGTACTTGCTCTGAAGAGGTAATGAAATCTAAAGAGCCCTGAAAAGTAAATCTGTCCCTCCAAATGCGCACTTCCCTCCGTGCAGGGAAGTAAGTCGCCTTTTGACCTCAAAGCCTTCCTCATGGGACAGACTTGCATATGAGTGTTACACCCCCAGGAGCCATAGCCGCAACTCCAGCTGTGTGATTTTGTACCGGAACAAGCCGAAGAGACTGCTTTCCACCCAGGCTCACTTGAGGGTGAGACTCCCTCCGATCTTCCCCAGGGGAAGGTTCTCCTCCAAGACCCTTCTCTTCTTCTTCTCCATGCCCTCTCAGCAGAGCTCTCACCCTGCAGACCAAAGTGGAGTGATCAGAGATTCGTTTAGATGACAAATACTGAGAGCTGTCTTCTCTGCTGGACGCTGGCGAGCAGAGACGGATCTGTCCTGTGCTCTGAGCTCATGGGATTGCAGTCTTCTCAGTGGTACTTAGCTACTAATGTCTGCCCTGGTGGGTGCTACCCACTAGAATTATTGGGGGGAAACTTACGAAACACCTATGTCCAGACCCACCTTAAGAGCTTCTTGTTTAATTGGCATTCGTGATTTTTTTTTTTTATAAGGTCCCTAGGTGATTTTAACATGCAGTCCGAGCAGAGAGCCACTGATGTAGACGGAGATACACATAAGCTAAAGAAACCTGGATAACACAGAGCATTATACGCTCTGATTTTGGCAAATACAAGTAACTATGGGAGCACACAGATAGGGCAACTTAAGCAGCCCAGAAAGAGTTGGGGGGATTTTGTGAAGTGGGAAACATCACAGCTGAGATGTCAAGAGTAGGCATTAACCAGGTGAAATCAGGACTGAGTGGCAGTGTGGTTAAGAGGAAAGCAAGAAGCGTTTTTTGAGTCTGGGAGCGAAAAAGAGCAAAAAAGGCACTCAGGTGGGATTCAAGTAGTTCAGTATGGCTGCAAAAGCCGGGTGCGAGACCCGGTCCTGGAGCTGGAGGTTGGACCAGAGGGCAGCTCACCAAGGGTATGGAAGGCAATATTGGGAAGTTTGGACTTTATCCTGAGGGTCAGAGGAGCTCCCGAAGACTAATAATCAAAGAGGGGGCTGTGATCGGTTTTGCAGTCTGAGAAACAGGTGGGAAGGGAACTAGATGGATGGCGGGAGGACGTTTGAACATGCTTCAGTGCCAGTTTCCTGAACTATGTTAGAGGTTGGGGGCATAGTGAGGGGGTGGGTGGATTTGAGGGATGTAAGAGCATAGAATCAATTTGACGTGGGGGGAAAATGAGAGACAAGTCAAGGATGACGTCCTGGTGTTTGCCATGGGCCATGGGCTGTAAAGTCGTGCTGTGCTCTGGGCCAGCCGTGCAGGAGGCTGTCCACCGAGTGAGTAGGGTTGCCTCCATGCCACCCAGGACTGGATGGGCCTCTGCTGGCAGCCTGGGCTCCGGATTCTACTCAAGTCTTCCACAGGTGGCTCAGAGCTCCTGGGAGCATCAGGGGAGGGCGCGTATCTCAGTGAAATCAGTCGGGCATTTATTGTCTACTTTGCAGCTTGCCAGCCTGTTCAGATTCTGTTGTATCCTCTGCCCCCCACCTCCCTCCCTGCCCACACACACTCGGGGTGCTCATTTCCCCAGCTAGCCCAACCCCAGATACTGGCCGAATCCCTAAGACAAACAATAATAAGTAATTCCCATTTTCTGTGACCTATTACCTAATCTCCATTTTATAACTCTAAGTAGAACCTTCCAGCCCCCATCTACCCATGTAAGAAATCTTTTAATGGCATGCACACCTAAAAATATCTTTTACATTCCTGTTGACAAGTTCGTGTCCCTGTAGGCGCCCTACAGGCTCTTTATCTTTCCTGCCCCAGGGACTTGCCCCCTCTAAAGACGCCTACTCATTTCTTATCCCACACAGGTGTCTCCACCCACTACGACTCATTGATGCCAACTTCAAATATCACCGCCCTCTCTTCCCTGCTTTGTGGGCTGTCTTAGTTCAGGCTGCTATAACAAATTATACCATAGACTAGGTGACTTAAACAATGAACATTTATTTCTCACAGTTCTGGAGGCTGGAAGCCCAAGATCAGTGTGCAGCTTGATCAGGTTCTGGTGAGAGCCTGATTCGGGGTTCCAGATTGTAGCCATCCCTCTGTGTTCTCAAAGGGCAGAAAGAGGGAGAGAGGGCTCTCTGAGGTCCCTTCTATAAGTGCACTAACCTCATTCATGAGGGTCCCCCCTCATGACCTAACTATCTCCCAAAGACTCCACTTACTAATACTGTCACATTGGGGGTTAGGATTTCAACCTAAGAATTTCAAGGGGACGCAAACATTCAGTCCACTGCATGGGCCATTCCTGCATGACTCGTAGGTTATATCCTTTCTCCTGTTACCACTCCTTTCGATTCTTTGTCTTCTGATCTCCCTCCCTGTACCTCTGCCATCTACTTTTCTTGCCTTTTGGGGGGTCTCTTTTCTGCCTTACCTGTCGTATAGTTATTCCACAAATATATCCAGAAATTATTCTGTGAAGATGTCAAAGTCACCTACGACTTTAATCTTGATTATTAGGGTTGTTTAGTGTAAAATATAACAGTGTAAGGGAAAATGCTTTGTAAGTGGTAAATCATCAAATAAGTGTTAGATAATGTTAGTAACGGGCTTCAGAGGTCTCTTTTTGTTTAAAGGATTAGGTGTAAATTACACCTAGAGACAGAGGTTGCAAAATGATGAGATTACATCCTTAAACTCTCCTGGAAATCCAGCGTCTGCTGAGCTGGTTGTTCAGAATTCAGATTCTAAACTGAGATGAAATACTGGCAGGTTTATAGAAAGGTTGGTTTGCCTCCCTTGCTCTTGTTGTTGTCCAGAAAAGTTTGTCCTGCAGGCCACGTGCCTCTTTTTTTCCTTTACTCTTGTCCCCCCTACTTAGAATTTTTCAATCCCAACACACATACATTGAGTCATTGTATTCATTCGTTCACTTATGCATTCACCTTACATTTATTGAGTCCTAACAATGTGACGGACAATATACCAGAAGTTCTAGAGATCAGATGGTGGGCAAAAATAGATAAGATTCATGCCCTCGTGAACTTACATCTTCAGGTCAAGTGTGGGTGAAACACAGTAAAATGGTCAAATAACTGTAAAATACAGCTGTGCTGAGTGCTGTGATGGGCAAGTCCACAGCACCATGAGGCCTTGTAATGGGGGGATTCGACCTAGACTGGAGGTGGGTGGCAGGAAGACTTCCCCGAAGAAGCGATGCTTCTGCTCAGATCTGAAGGATGAGGCAGGGTTGACTAGATGAGGCAGGGGGTGGGGAATGAGGGGATTTCAGGTAGAGGCAAAGGTGTGGGGTTTGAAGGCTGGAGGTGGCCAGATTTTGTGGGCTTTCTAGGTGTGTTAAGGATTTTGTTTCTGTTTTTAATCTTAAGGAGTAGATGTCCTTGGAAATATTTTAATCAAAATAGTATTAGATTTGAATAAATGTAAAAAAAATCATGGGCCCATCTCCTTCCTCTCTCCTCAGGAGATCTTGGTTTATGGAAAACATCAGATTCATGAGCCAGTAGGAAGCAGTGCGTTCATTACCCTGATAGAACTATATACAGACTGCTAGGGAAGCGTAAGGAAGAGAGAGATTTTTCTGGGTGAGGGGTGGTCAGGAAAAGCATCAAAAAAGGAAATATTTAGGTTGGGTGTTGAAAAATAGTAGGAATTTTCCAGGTAATCAGAAGTGTGAGAAGCGGTGAAGAAATAAGGAGAAGCAGCTCATTCTGAGAAAAGAAATCGCAAATCCAAACGCACAGGCACGAGAGAGCTTAGCAGGTTTGCATGAAGACCAGTCATTTCATGTGGATGGAGACCAATGTTCTCTGGTAGTCCCCAGGTATACTTAGCAGTAGCCCGACTCGCGTTCCTTCTGGGCGTGTGGTAGCTTTGCACTTCCACCAGGCCCAGATGGGTGCTGCACCCGGTGGGTGTGTGTCACAGCTGAGTAACCTCAAGCTTAGGAAACCCCAGTCTTTTATAGTGGACTGTAAGCCAACCTGCCCAAAATTTGTCCTGGAGGTAGATAATAGCTTTACTGGAAAGCAAACAGACTTTCCCTCCATTCTGGAGAGAGTCACTCTCTCTATTTTCCAAAGCTGCTCACTATACAAACATTCTTGGAAAGGTACTCTGGGGCAAAATTTGTGAGTGCCTCTGTTTGCAAGAAGTACAGAAATGTCAAAGACCCATGGAGAGCTGTCTCCAGCAATATCTTTGGGTAAGTGGAGAAAATGGGTGATGGATGGCATTTGGAGCCTGATTAGGGAGGATTTTGTAGGCCATGTCAGGGAGACTGGACTTTATCTAGTAGGCAGTGGGGAGCCATCGATAGTTATAAGATGTGCTACAGAGGATAGAGGACAGATTGGAGAAGGAGAAAAATAGAGCTAGGAGAAAGGTTAGGGTTAAATATGTAGGTTTGGGAATTTTAACATCTGAACAGAGCTGAAACCACTGCATTTGATCTCTAGTTGGATAGATTCTGTAACCTTCAAAGCTCAGATCAAAGGGCATCTTGTTTTCATAATTTTAAAAAATTATTTTTCGAAAGAGAAGCATTTTGTCAAAGAAGTCTTAATTCAGACTTCCAATGGAGAAATCAGATGGAAGGAGATATAGTTGGGTTGAAGCAACAGTGGGAGCCCCGGATCCCTGCCCCTCAGCCCCTCACTGTCCCAGTAGACACACAGAGCTCTTGGAAGCCACAAACCTCACTTTGAATCCACTTCTCTCTTCCCAGCTGGCCCAGGCAGCATTAATTGTTCCTTCCTGTCTGTTCTCTCAACATTTTGATCTTACCACCAGAGCAGCATTCATCACCTTGAGGCATGTTTGCAGAAAGCATCCTTAATCTTCATCTCTGTATGTCCCAGGGCCCAGATGGTACCTGACCCACTGGAAGGCTCGCAAGCAGTGTTTGCTGACTTGAATTGAATTGATGTGAAACACACGTCAATGAAATAACTATAAAATTACGTTTTTGGGGTAAAGCTTCGTATTTTTATTTTAATGAAATAGACAATTCCTGAGATGAAACCATAGGCAAACAAGAATCAAGGAAATAATGAAATTAAAGGATAACTCTATTGTAGTTAAACAGCCTTAGTTTTAATTTGTTTTGGTTTGTCTAATGTATCAACAAATGTTTGTTCAAGACACAAAGAGTTTTTTCTTAGAGAGGAGACCACAGTCCAAATAAATAACATCTTTCAAATTAGAGTGAGAAGATTGCCAGGCCTTCCTCAAGTATGTAAATCCATTCAGTCACCTGTGTTTTTCATCAGGCAGGGAATGTGTTTACTCTGCTTACTCATGCCAGAGAAATATTTGCTTTTGAAAAAACTGAATAATTTAAAAAATAGCTTTTTCCCCCTATCTAGCTGTTATATCTGTGTGGCGTTCATAGGTGATTTGGTGAAAACAACAGTCCCTGGAATCTTGAGTGCAGTGCTCTGCATTTTCATGGGGCTTTATGCTTATTAGTGAATGAATTTGTCTGACTTTTAAGGAGAAGAACAGAGCTGGCAGAATTTCTATCCATTCCTGCTCTGGTGCTGTCCTGGCCACTGGCTGTGTCTGGAAGAGGGTCAGCCCCGAGTTACAGTGAGGAGGGAGGGGCAAATCTAAGATCTCATCGTGAGGATGGATCCAGGATTTATAGGGCTGAAACTTTGACAATTTTTGGAGCCCTCTTTAAGAATGCAAAATTAGGTATGAAAAGGAATATTTATTTATAATGAGAACAGAAATCATGATATATTATTTTTATTAGCTAACTACTGAGTACACCTTTATAACATTATTTTATTTTTTTTTAAGGCAAAGTTTTATTTTATTTTTATTTTTTTCTGGCCACGTGCAGCATGTGGGATCTTAGTTCCCCGACCAGGGATTGAACCCATGTCCCCTGCAGTGGAAACAGGGATTCTTAAGCACTGGACCACCAGGGAAGTCCCCACATTATTTTAAAAGTTATTTTAGCAACATACTGTTTGATTGTGGTTTTATCTGGCAGCAGTTTTGTGATATTTTCTATAGAAAGAGTAGATTATTCAGTTATTTACCTAGCATAGTTGATGAAATATTTATTTTTATTACAGAGAATTTAGGAAAACGTTTTCCAGCTTCATAATTGGTAATGCCAAGAAAATGTTTAGAATTGTCAAATCTAATCAAACCACTGTCATGTTTGTTTCATAGAGGAGCTCTAAGATTTCAGGAGGTTTGAGATTTTCTTGTGAATTTCTATCTTAAATACTCTTTGAATTGATGACACCCATGTCCTCATTTTCCTGGCATGTTATGAATTTTGTGTTACCTTCATCCATAGCAGTATTTTCTGTCAGATCAGCAAGAAATTTACATCTTTTCTCAATGTATTCCTGTGATCCACTTCTCATTAATTGGATTATCAGATCTAAAAGCTTATTACTTACCATTACTTCTATTTGAAATGTATCCCTTCTCTTCCTCTTAATGAATTAATTGCTGCCTTTGGTGTGATCTAATTTTATTTTATTTTTTCATTACAGTTTGCTTCTTGATGCTAGGATGATACCTATTGACTTTATTACTCATCTTTACTGTTTCTATTTTACATTTCATTATTGTTTTAGTCTGAATGTTCTCATAGTTCTCTAAAAATTTATTAAACTTTCATCAGAAGGCTGTACTTTCTTATTCGTTTTATTAAAACATCCCAAAACATCTTTGACTGTTGGAGGGAGGGAGGAAACTGGTTGAATTATGACTTTAACCAAGCTCCCAGATCGAGCCAGCATGTACCTTGGGAATGTCAGTCGAGGGCAGGTGGGATTTGGTGGGAGTTGCTGATGAACGTGAAGATTTAATGGAGGCGGGGGCAGCTAATTTGGGTTGCAGTTGCTACTACCTTGTCAAACCAGCCAAAGGACAGGGAGTATCAGGATGGGAAACCCAGCAAGAGGGAGACAGAGCCACAACAGGAACAAGGTGGATTCTCCTTAGAGAGTAACAGAGATGCTTTGGAGGAGAGGGAGATACCATGGAAAAGACCGGCTGGTCAGGAAGTCATGGGGAAATGCAGGAACCACAAGAGGCTGGTTAGGCTGGAGTATAATTCAAGGTGGGGGCAGGACCGGGATTCCTCCTGCAGCTGCACGTGGGGCTGACAGCATTGCAGTCAGTGTGGTCTTGACTGATTGATTGATTGGCTACGTTGGGTCTTCCTTACTGGGTGCGGGCTTTCTCTAGTTGCGGCGAGCAGGGGCTACTCTTTGATGCGGCACGAGGGCTTCTCGTTGTGGTGGCTGCTCTTGTTGCGGAGCACGGGCTCTAGGCACGTGGGCTCAGTAGTTGTGGCTCTCGGGCTCTAGAGCGCAGGCTCAGTAGATGTGGCGCACGGGCTTAGATGCTCTGCGGCATGTGGGATCTTCCTGGACCAGGGATCGAACCCGTGTTCCCTGCACTGGCAAGTGGATTCTTAACCACTGCGCCACCAGGGAAGCCCCTAGTGCGGTCTTGTTGATGGTTGGTGGGGAGCCCCAGCTAAGAGAAGACTCTTTCCTTCTTCCGGGGACCATCGGTAATGGGGCTGGGTTTTTCTCAAGCAGATTGAAACATTTTGAAAAGAGGCAGCATTGTATTGCTGACCATGAATTTTGGAGTCAGAAAGGCCTGGGTTTGAATTGGCCATGCAACTTCTTATCACAAATTTCTCTCTCAACAAAAATGCGGATAGTAGTACATGTTTTTTGGATAGATATTATATAAATCTTATAAATAATATGATGAAGAGCATAATAAATTCCATATTTGTGTAATCCAGAATATTTGTGGTTGTTAAAAATGTTTTGGTTTTAAAAAACATCAGATATATTTTCATACTTTTGCTGTGTTTTGTTAATTTAATCATTATTTTCCAAATGGAAAAAAATGATGTAAGATTCACTTATCTCAGACTGATGTCAGAATTCTCAATTTCCACCTTGGCCTGTTTGTATTGCCAATGCTGTATGTGTCACACACACACACACACACACACACACACACACACGCACGCACATTAATGGACATCACCAAGAAATAGAGCCAGAGTCCTTGAACTGATTATAGAGTTTAAAGAGAATATCTTAGTTCTGATCCCCTCCAAGTTGGTTTTTAACAAGAAGATATATTTTACTGATACAATGGGTCCTGATTTTGGAAAGGAGTCGTTTTAGTTCTCTGTGTATTGATGCTCACGGGCTCCATTTTCTTGGATTGTTTTGTTAGTATTTCTTTGATTATTTTCCTTTATGTCGTGTTTTGGGATTCATTCTTTTGATGTGCTGTCCTGGAGGGGGATCACAAGTTCAACTGCAAGCCATCCTCTCACAGGAAGAGGTGAGTTGGACCCATCAGAGCACAGACTCTTCTGCAGTTAAAGCTGGTAGGATGCACTGGGACCAGGTGGGAAAGAGCCTGGTATCTCTTTCCATCGTCCCGTTGTGCATTCTCACCTTCCATCCTGCCAGTGCCTGTGAGATCTCTTTAAGCTCTGTTTGTGAGTGTCTCACCTTGAGAAGTAAGGAGGGAGGAAAACGAGTATCAGTTTGGGAGGGTTTAGATATGTTAGACCTGGAATTTCCCACAAAATATTGTTATTAGACTTCTGCCCTTGGAGAAAGGTGAGGGGAAAGCCACCTTGATCATGTTTGATGTTGGTAGGAAGTAAGATCTGGTTTTGACATTAACGGTGGCTCATTTAGCAGTTAATTCGTCCTACTTACTGAGACCCCACTCCTCCAAAAGTCTTCTTCCTGAAGATATAGGAACCTTGGTATGGTAAACCAGTGCAGCCAATCACAGTTGGTTCTCAATTCCTCTGATTGAATGTGAAAAAGAAACCAGCCAATGAAAGGCCAGCCCCCATTCTGATATCATGGTCGTGGAGAGAGGGACCCTCCAGAAGCCGGCCATCTCTTAGCTGCTGGGATGGGGTGGGAGCTCCCTGTGAGCCCTAGTGAGTGCTTAGGTGCACGTCGTGTTTTGGTTGGATGATACTTTAAGACCCAACTTGATGTTTATAACTTCCTCCATAAAAAAAAGGCAGGCACACAAAAAAATAAATAAAAATAGAGGCCTGTCAATAGCCAAGTCACAACTTGAGAGGCGTCATTAACAACATCCTGAGCGAGGAACACTAGTTCGGGAGAATATCCTGCCTTGGGACCTGGAATGAGAGAATAGAGTGATACTTTTTCTCTGTTTCCCCGTTTTGTTTATAATACTCAGTATCCTATCTTTCAAATGTGGCTGGTGTAGAGTGGCCAATTCAATTAAACCACCTAGGAGGACTGGGGAGGATTTGGATAAACTCTTGTGCGGGAGTGTGTCATTGTCACCGTGGGGCCATAGGAGAATATGGATGAGTCAGCAAAATGCTCTACTTCCTGCCAGTGTTGGATCCACGGAATGACAGCTGAATATCGAGAGATACGTTGTAATGACTATTAATAAGGATAAAATTAAAGTGACAGTGAGCAACGCTTTTGACTTCCCACCAGCATTTCTTGTTCAGGAAAATAAACGTCTCCTACAGCAGGTTTAACCAAAATGGAAGGAACCCCTTCGCCGGGTGAGAACGCCACACCTTCCGCAGGTGTGTGAATAGTAAGCACAATGAGTGGGAATTTAAAACGCAACAAAGGGATCACGTGGCTGTCCTCATATTGACCCGGGCTTTTTGCCACCTCATGTCTTGTTGCAAGTGACAAAGACAGTCATACCCCAAATGGCTTAAGCAGAAAGGGAATTTATTACTGATGTGATAGTCCCAGGCTTAAGGGGCATCTTGTTGTCACACTGCTGTCATCACACCCTCTTTCTTCCTGTGTACACGCTGAGTCTGCCCACCTTCATCAGACCTCATGCTCAGAGGCTCTCCCTTCGGGGACATGATGGCTGTGCAGCTCCAGACCTCACCTCTTCTCACCTTCAAATCTCAGGGGAAAAGACATCAGGCCCTTTTTCTAGAGTCCCAGCAAAAGTCCCATTTCATCTCATGGGTGCCGTTGGATTTTATGTTCATTGTGGCCAGAGAATGCAATGCTTTGCTTGACTAAGAGTGAAGGAGAGGTGGGTCCCCAGACAAAAACTCGGGGCTGTTGCCGAAGGGGAAATGAATGTTAGGGATGCAAACCACAGCCGTCCACTTTGCATGTGAACGCATTCTAGGCCCCTGCTGTTCTCTGGGCCCTCTGAGTTTCTTGTCTAAGTTCAGAGCACCTGGGGTAGAAGTGGGTGTGTGGGGTCCCTCCCAAAGGCTGGTTGGCACCTGGGCTGACTCCACCCTCCCTCTCCTCTCTTCAGGAGACACTGCCCAGAGGAGAGAGTTGGTATAAACAGCAATTTTATATGCACTGCCGAAGCTTGGGGAAAGTATGGGCCCCAGGATCTTCCCAAAGGATCAGGCATATAAGAAAAATTAGTGTTCAAATGATCTTCGCCTCCCAGCAGGGGCTTGGGGGCCCATCAGAGGCCCCTATTTTAGCATCTGACCGTTCCCAGACCAATAAAGGTCTGTGCCTTTTCTTTTCTCTGTCTCTGTCCCCAGAGGAAAGGCATGGGAACCACAACACAGTTGACTTTATCAACTAGAAATCTGGCAGTGGTCCCCTTCCTGGTCGGCTATCAGAATGCCTGAGGCCATTTGATTTGGTTATTACTGAAAAGCAGAGGGAGGTAATTTTTGGTCCTTACTCCCGAGAACGGAAGAAGTAGAAGAACGTCACTGTTTTTCCCCAAGATACCATAGTTTTTTTGTTTTTTTTTTGTTTTTTTGTGTGTGGTATGCGGGCCTCTCACTGTTGCGGCCTCTCCCGTTGCGGAGCACAGGCTCCGGACGCACAGGCTCAGCGGCCAAGGCTCACGGGCCCAGCTGCTCCACGGCATGTGGGATCCTCCCGGACCAGGGCACGAACCCGTGTCCCCTGCATCGGCAGGCGGACCCTCAACCACTGCACCACCAGGGAAGCCCAGATACCATAGTGTTGAGAGAGGTTTGACCCACATGTTTTTTTCACATAAAGACTGGACAGACTGCAATTAGAGTTTCTCTTCATTGATTATCTTTTTTTAATTAAAAAAAATTTTTTTTTAAATAAGTTTATTTACTTTGTCTGCATTGGGTCTTCATTGGTGTGCGTGGGCTTTCTCTAGTTGCGGCGAGCGGGGCTACTCTTCGTTGAGGTGCACAGGCTTCTCATTGCGGTGGCTTCTCTTGTTGCAGAGCACGGGCTCTAGGCGTGTGGGCTGGGTAGTTGTGGCGCGCGGGCTCTAGAGCACAAACTCAGTAGTTCTGGCACGTGGGCTTAGTTGCTCCGAGGCACGTGGGATCTTCCCGGACCAGGGCTCGAACCCGTGTCGCCTGCATTAGCAGGCGGATTGTTAACCACTGCGCCACCAGGGAAGTCTTGAATCTTTTTTTTTTTAATTGAAGTATAGTTGATTAACAATGTTGTGTTAATATCTGCTGTACAGCAAAGTGATTCAGTTATACACATATATACATTCTTTTTTTATATTATTTTCCATTACAGCTTATCACAGGATATTGACTATAGTTCCCTGTGCTATACAGTAGGACCTCATTGCTTATCCACTCTATATATAAAAGCTTACATCTGCTAACCCCAACCTCACACTCCATCCCTCCGCCAACCCCCTACCCCTTGGCAATCACCAGTCTGTTCTCTATGTCCATGAGTCTTTTTTTGTAGATAGGTTCATTTGTGTAATATATTAGATTCCACATGTAAGTTATATCATATGGTATTTGTCTTTCTGTCTCTGACTTACTTCACTTAGTATGATAATCTCTAGTTGCATCCGTGTTACTGCAAATGGCATTATTTTGTTCTTTTTTATGGCTGAGTAGTATTCCATTATATATATATATATATATATATATATGTATGTATTTGCCACATCTTCTTTATCCATTCATCTGTCGATGGACATTTAGGTTGTTTCCATGTCTTGGCTATTGTGAATAGTGCTGCTATGAACATAGGGGTGCATGTGTCTTTCTGAATTATAGTTTTGTCTGGATATATGCCCAGGAGTGGGATTGCTGGATTGATTGATTATGTCTTAATTAGGTTCTTGACGCCAAATTCCACTGGATGGTTATGACAGCTGTCAGGGCCTTTCCCACTAATATGCATAAGGTGGCGGTTGGCATCTTCAGAAGAGCTATGCGAAGCACAGCCGACAAACGTGGGTAACACTTTAAATCCCTTTCAGTTGTACAGCTGTCTGAGTCAGCTGATCTACGGTGGCGGCTAATGTAAACGAGGAGAGTGGGGCTGGAATGAGGGGAACCAAAGGGAACCTCTTTGAATGGGTCTCAGATCTTGGTCCCATGTTCACTTTCAGGAACATCCCCCTACTTCTTGCCGCGGATTCCTTCTCGCGGAACCATGAAACACCGTTCCTGGAATTACTGGGATGCATGTGATGCCGTAGTATGGTTTAGGCAGAGATGCTATGTCCAGTTAACCTCATGAGGGAGTGACTGCACTATCACTTTTTTCAATAAATAAAAGTGTAAAACTATTCATACATCAGAAGATCAACCAGAGGGCTTCCCTGGTGGCGCAGTGGTTGAGAGTCCGCCTGCCGATGCAGGGGATGCGGGTTCGTGCCCCGGTCCGGGAAGATCCCACATGCCGCGGAGCGGCTGGGCCCGTGAGCCATGGCCGCTGAGCCTGCGCGTCCGGAGCCTCAGTGAGAGGCCCGCTTAATGCAAAAAAAAAAGATCAACCAGAGAATCAGGCTACCTGAGGAGACATATGGGCTATCATCATTCCAGCGGAGGATGAATTCATTCTGTCACTTGGAGGGAGACCTAATCCTGAGTCTGTCGTTCCAGAGATAAGAATGCATGGTGCATATTCTTCAACTTTTAAAAGCTCTCATTAAATTCCATTTCTAAAAATAGAGAATTCACATATGTTCTCTGTAACAAGTAAAATAATATGAAGAAAGAAGGAAAAAAAATTAGACATCTTTCTCATGACTTCTGCATTCCTATGTCTTGTTCCTCTAGGGTAACCAAGGATAATGACCTATTGTGTATCTTTTCACATCTTTCCCAAGTTAGTGCAAATAGATATTATTTTGACTTTTTAAAATTGGACTCACACTGTATACGGTTTTATGCAAACTGTTTTTCTCACATAACAATTTTCTATGGATATCTCTCCAGATCAAAATAGCTAAGTCATTCTTTTTAATAGCTTCACAATAATCCATGGTATAGATGTACCAAAATCTATTTAATGTCCATTTGATGGATATTCAGAAAGTTTCCAGGTTTTCACCTTTAGGAATAATGCTGCAGTAAATACTCCTTTAAGTGTATCATTATGAACTAGTGCTTTTTTCCCCCATAGGACCTATTCCTTGAAATGGGGTTACTGGGTCAAAGGTTATATGTATTTGAATTTTTAGTCACTATGGCCAGCGTGCTTTCCAAGAAAGTGTAGCAATTCCTGTTCTAATAGCAACGTGTGAGAGCGCTTGCTAGCACAGAATGCTATAGGTTTTGAATTTTAAAATGTTAAAATCTGTTTTGTCAATCTGAGGGGTGGGAAAAAATGGCTTCCCCTTACTGGTTTAATTTGCATTTCCTTACTTACCAGTGGGGATGAGCATCTTTTCACATGTTCATTGGCCATTTGGATTTCCTCTTGTGTGAATTGTCCGTTCTGTTGTATTGAGTTGGATATTAGTTATGTGTTGCAGGTATTCATTCCCAGCTATCATTTGATTTTGATTTTGTTTACCTTTATCTTTTGTCCAAAGATAGTTTTAAAAAATTATGTTCCAGATAATTGAAAAATTACCCAGGTAATATTAGTTGTTTATAGACCATTATTAAATACAGTAAACCATAAGAAGACTATACAAATCGCCCATTTTCACACCACTCATAGACAACCACCCACAGATGACTATTTATATTTTGGGGGATATGCTTCCCGACTGTCTTCTACACATATTTTACTCCTTGTTTTAAAATATCACCACTAAAGGAGAGAACTCTAAATGGGTATACTGATCAGAAGACAAAGGGAAATTCAAATGTGGGATCCTTTTCATAGCTATGAAAGGCACATAGAAAGAGGCATATAACAGATGAAGGAGTGATGGGTAGTAGTCATCAGGAGGGAAATTTAATGTTCATATTGTAGTGATTCTAAAATGCACGTTTCCATTGTAAAGCAATTACACTCCAATAAAGATGTTAAAAAAAAAGGTGCACATTTGGGGGCTCAACTTAATCTCCCTGACATCAGCAAGGGTTTCGTAAGCAACGGTGTCTCACAAACACTGCCTGCCAGGCAGCAGCCAGAATGTTGTTGTCCACACGTGTGTGAGCTTGTTCATAACTTTTCACAACGTCCCCACTTCCCTTGGGTTACGCTCACTCTTCGGAGTACAAATGTTGAATTGAATTGCTATTTAAAATGTCTTCAGAAAGATTTACACTGTGACTACATTATCGCACACTAAACAATGCAGCCTAAGGCAGGAGGAATAGGCAAATCCCAGATTTTGAGATAACAAGAGGCTGTGTGAACATGACTGTTCTTAATACATCATGTATATGTTACGGTACTAAAATAATGGTGCCTCTTATGATTGACGGTGTCTTAAATTTGATGTATGTGGTATAAAATTGTTTGGTTAAGTAATATATAAGGGAAATGTGTTTTTCAAGAGGTTCTATAACATGGCTATGCCCATTTGGGAATATTTCACATATTATGCTTTTGGTACAAATAAGATAAAATGAGTGAAATTAGGGAAATATGACCTGATCAATAATAACATTCAAGATGCTTGGAGAAACAGAGTGATAGAAAAGGTAAAGATTGCAAAGTTGCATAAAGATTGCTTGTGACCCTAGAGAAATGTGAGCACTGGATGGACTTTGGGGGGAGTTTTGTGTTGGAGCCAGTGATGTAGATTGTGTGGGACAGTGTTCAAGTCATGGCTGAAAGGAGGTGTTGCACTGATGTTGCAAACTCAGCAGCTTCTTTTTTTATTTGCGGCACGCGGGCCTCTCACTGTTGTGGCCTCTCCCGTTGCCGAGCACAGGCTCCGGACGCGCAGGCCCAGCGGCCATGGTCCACGGGCCCAGCCGCTCCGCGGCATGTGGGATCCTCCCGGACCGGGGCACGAACCCGTATCCCCTGCATCGGCAGGCGGACTCTCAACCACTGCGCCACCAGGGAAGCCCCTCCACTTGGTTCTTTTTTAAAAAAAAAAATTTCATCTCTCTGCTGAAATTCCCCAACTGTTCACTCTTGTTGCCCAACTTTCCTGCAACATCCCTTAATGTCATAATTCTTTTGATGCCCATGTCTGACCATTCCATCATCTGGGAATCCATCTCTGGGTCTGTTTCTTTTGACTATTTCCTCTCTTGACCATGGGTCACATTTTCTTGTTTCTTCACAAGTCTTATAAATTTTAATGGTATGCTGGACTTTGTGTGCCAAAGAGCAGTAGATGAAAGTAAATGATATCTACCTCCAGAAAAAGGTACACTCCTTTTTTTTTTGGTCACACCACTAGAGGGGCTGAGTGGACCTGCTCTGTGGCTGAACTGGGGCTAGGCTTTGTTGTAGTTGTAGTTACTTTGTTGTAGTCTTAGTTAGACTCAATTCACCATTACCTTCAGGATCAGAGCAGGAACAGGACTTTCCTTTCAGAGATGCTTGGGCAGTAAACACTGGTACATATTTTATAGCCAGCTACCAACTTTCTGCATGTCTGGGAGTTTTCTTTGCTCTGTATTCCTCTGGCTTTCAGTTTCTCAGGAGCTCTTTCTCTACCTCGCTCCCCTCCCCACGGCAGTGCAAGCAGTGAAGACTCAAGAGTGTTTTGCAGGGATTCCTCTCAGCTCTCCTGTGCTTCCCTGGCCTCTGGAAGGCTACTGAGGTATAGTTGGTAAGACTCAGGTGCCTCTGAAGTATTCCTTTCTGCTGTCCTGCTGTCCCAGACTTTGAGAGACTCTGCCTTACAATCAGCGAAGGCCTGGAGAACTCAGGAGGGGTCTCTTCCCACTCTCTAGCCTCACCTTCAGCCTTGAGAGAGTTGCTGCCCTCAGAGCTCTTGGTGAAGTGGCTTGGGTGCCTTCCCTCAGCTCTCCGGCTCTGCTCTCGGCCTTTAGCAGGTGCTGCCTTGTGCTAGGAGAAGGCTCTGTGCGTCTTGCTGGGGAAGGAGGTCGGGCTGGTGTGTGGATCTCTCTCAGGTCTGGTGCCTTGCCTCCAGCAATTCCCCCCCCCCCCCCCGCACCACACGGCATGTGGGATCTTAGTTCCCCGGCCAGGGATTGAACCCCGGCCCCCGGCAGTAAAAGCACCAAGTCTTAACCACTGGACCTCCAGGGAAGTCCCATTGCCTCCAGCTTTTTGCCTATCGCCAGGCACTGAGCGAAGACCTGTGGAGAACAGGATGTCAACTTGCCCTGTGGCTGGAGCTCATTGGCATTCTAATCTGTCATGCGCGTCCACACAGAACTAGGAGTTTATGAAAAGTTTGGCTGGTTTCTCCCTATCTGTCTCTTCCTCCTTTTCACTCTGCCAGGGATGAAAGCAGCCATAGTCTCTTCTCTCCTATGAAGTGTTTATCACTTTCTGAAATTTACTTTGTTTAGATTTCTTCTTGTCCTCAGCGTCCAGATGAGTTTTAAAATGGTGACTAGTAGCTTCTCTAGCTTGTTCTCAGCATTAGTGGGGAACAACGATCTCATGAATTTCTGCATTCTGAATGGAAGCGTAATACCTGGGAATATTTTAAAATATGGAGCTGCCATAACCTGTGTCTTGCTAATACTTTTACCATTTTTATGGTTTTGTAATAGAAGTATAATTTTAACAAGAAATACCAAATAACTGCCATTAAGTCAGGAAATGGCACATGGAGGCCCTAATTCCCGTCCTCGGGAGGCCCGTCACCTCGACCCACAAAGGTGGGGCATCTTCTAAGCTGGCACTGGCGCTGGCCTCAGTGGCGCGCCCAGCAGTGTGGCACTCCTGCCCCTCACCTTCTCAGTGGCTTCCGTGTGAGCATCTCTGCCTGTAGGCTGTGTTGTTGACTCATTAAGTAACTTTGGAATCAACCATTAGATCCGAAAACTTTGATGGAAGGGGAAGAAGAAAAATAGCTTATCCTCGGCTGCGAATTATCGTCTACACTTCCTTGTGTGCGCTGGCTCCTCTTCCTTTCTTTTTCTTTGTAATTTTATTTTTTAATTTTTTTTTACTGGGCAGAGAGTCAGTTCTTGGAAGCTCTTTCCAATCAAGCCATAGACACCCTCTGAGATTGCACGTCATACCCTATGTGTCCCTCCTCACCATCGCCCGTGGAAGTAGCAAGTGCTGGGAGAGTTATCAGCTTGCAAGGTCATGTGTAATTACACTATGTTCTGCTTCGGTAACAAAACTACTTGAATAAGGTTGAAGACAGAGCAGCAGACTATCCGTTAGGATTAGCTTTGGCTGTGTGTGACAGAAAACCCAGAGTAACAGTGGTTTAAACACAATAGCTGTTTATTTCTCTTTTAGACATAAAAATCTCAGTCCAGGACATTCCTAGATGTCAGGGATCCAGAATCTCTCTACCTTGTTTCTCAGCCATGTGTGTCCTTGGGCTCATAGTCTAAGATGGTTGCATTCGGATTCTAGAAAAAGAAATATAAAGAAGCTGGACAAAGGGTGCAGGTATGGTACCTCTTAGGGAAGGTTCTTAAAGCCTGTCCAATACATTCCTACTCGTTCCACTGACAAGAACTTTTTCACATGGCAACACTTAGCTGCATGAGAGGCTGAGGAACATAGCCTTTATTGTAGGCAGCTGTTTGTCCAGCTGAAAATCAGGGGTTCTGTTGCCATGGAGGAAGACAAGAATGTATATCGAGGGTCAACCAGCAGTCTTGGTCACCAATCAGCTTTCTGGGGAAGAATATTACAGAGTTCCAGTCTAGTCCTAGACCTTGAAACTGTTTCTGAAGGGGGAGCATTTAATATGTCAGTCGCCTCCATTCCAATAACTGCTCCCCTTCCTTCCGTGTTAGCTGAGTGGGTCTTTAGAACCAGAGCAGTGATATGATAACATCCAGGATAACAAAGGAACTAAAAAAATCACGTGGAACAGCTGAAGAAACTTGCGGGTCTTTAGATTAGAGGAAAGAAGAGTTGATGATGACACAATGTTTTCACACATTTGAAGTTCTATTTTGTGAAGTCTGGATGGACCAGAAGGGCAGAATCCAGCCAGTGAGTTAAAGATACAGGGAGAGTAATACAAGTTCAGTATAAAGAGGGAAACTCTAATAGTAAGAGCTGTCTCAGGAGATAGCACACATTTACTGCTATCTTCCTATCTCTGATAGGTGTTGAGGACAGAATAGTCAGCAAGAACTTTTGGTTCCTGCCAGGATGACACCTCCTTCTAGTGAGGAAGACAGAAGTTGATCAGATAATCACACATACGTAAATGCAGATCATAAAGTATAACAACTAGGTCTTGGACCGTTGACAGTGGGAGAAGCAAGGGACAGTCGGCCATTTGTAGACCTCATATAGAGAGGATGTGTGCTCATGTCAGGTCTAAACTAAATGACTTATGGTCTCTCCTGCTCATTTCTAGAAATGTGCTCTGGGTAGTGCTGCAGTAGAAAGAAGAGAAGAGATTTGCCTTGGAGGGCAAAGAGAATTCCAAATTTGTGGGACTTCTAAAATGGACTTTCTGAAGTTCCACGATAGTTCACCATCACTAAACCAGGTTGTGCTAATCTCTTGCCTGGATAGAGGAAGTTGGTTGAACACATGTGATTTCAACAACTTGAGAACTTAAAAGACTTGAACTAGTTGATTTAGGAGAAGTAAAGACCCTCTAAAATCTGTAAATTTTCTGAAAAGTTTCTGAAAATTCTGAAAAGTTTTCCCACTGAGGACTTAAAAAAACCCATAACTCCCTTTTGCCCAAGAAAACAACCAGGAAAGAAATGATAAAAACTCTTTTTTCAGTTCTCTCGATGTCTAAATATATCAATATACAAAACATGGTAATTTTATGAGTGAAACAAGTTATACATAATGCATTTTTATGTTCCTAAACGAACAGCATGACTTTATATCTGTAAAGGGCCCTAAAAATAAGCTTTGCATGTATTTCAATCCCCTGCCCCCAAATTTTCTTTGAAGAAAAAAATTTTTTGTTCTTCCGTGGCTTAACATTTCTGAAAAATCTATGTATCTGGTCTGTTCCTTTTGTTCTTGCTGCCTTGTAGCTTGTGTTCTATTCCTGTAAAGTTGATGGGTTGAAATTAAATTGTTCTTTTATCCTAACTGATAGATGAGATTTAACTCTCGGTAGTTTACCTGCTAGGGTTGTCTAGAGAGCTAAGGATCGGGGATGAGTGTTCTGTCAGTGGTTTTTGCCAAGGTGGGCTGCTTCATCTCTTCCCAGCTTTACTTTCCATGGGGGCCTGCCAGGTACAGTGACATGCAGCAAGTTTATCCAGAGGACTCAAGAACCATACAGCCAGAGAGTAATTCGTCTTCATGACACACCCAGGAGGCATTCAGGCAAAAAGGCTGTTACCGCTGTGAGGCATTGGCGAGAGAATCATCTTGGCGTCTGGACAGCGCGGTTGGGGGCCAAGACTCTTGGGCGCTGCCACCAACTCTGTGGAGTCATAGGAAGGTCCCTCCCCCTCTCTGAGGCCTTCACCAAAGGATGAGGGTATTGGACAAAACCTCTGTGGTCCTCATAAGCTCTAACATTCTATAAATCTATTAGTTTGAGCCCACATTTCAAAATAAGAAGGTCACAGCATTGATCTAAGGTTATAAAATACACCAATGGGAGAGTTGTGCTTTCTTGTCTCTGAATGGCACTGCAATCTTTTGAATAAACGTGTATTCATGTAAACACGCTGGACAATCTTGGTGTACCATGGGAAGGGTGAAAATAACTCTGGGGGAAAGCAGGGTTGAGGGAAAAGAATAAATCCTCCTGGTGCCCCCAAACTCTTTGCCATGGCAGTAATAATTTCAACACCTACTTTAGACTGTGTCACCTTGATAGCTCTTGGGGAGTAGAGTTGGAGAAGAAATGTTCCCTCACTTTCTGATGCTGTTTTGTTGGCTTATTTCCTTCCAGAGTCTTCCCTTGAATGCCTGACTTTGCTTGTAATTAGCCAGCTTTAATCCTGGCTTTGAGTTATTCCTGACCGATGTAATAATGACCAGGCCACTCTGCCCTGCTGTTGTGATGGAGACGGGCTGAGGAGCTGGGTGACGTTTCTGTCCTCGTGGCCCAAGAGTCCACGGGGCTCCTTTGCCCTTCCAGAAATGACTCCAAGGGCAGGGTTGCCAAGAGGCAGCCAGAAAGCTTGGTCTTGTTTTGTCTCCAAACTGGTGGGCAGACCCAAGAGGCTGAGATGAACGTCTGAATTTAGGAGTGCTTAACGCTGATCCAAAACTTAAGCTGCCCTCTAAACTTTCGTGTGGATTGCCATCAATATGTGAAGTATACATATGTGCTCTTTCAAAAATGACTAATCTGCACTCAGCCACGCTATTTCCTTTCTTACTGCCCACATTCTAACACCCCCAAGGGTGGTTTCTATTTATTGTCAATAAAGGCACTTCTTAGATTGCTTAGATCTGAAAATGAAAATAAATGCCTTAATTTGTATATGAAGTGATGTGGGCCATTATGCACGCAGAAAGTAATTCTGAAAAATCGGAAATAACCTAGATCTCCATCAATGGAGATTACTATAAATTATCAAATTTATAGTAACTCACAAATGAAATATAAGGCAGCATTTAAAACCATAATGGAAAAGAATACAAAAAAGGATGTACACATATGTATAACTGAATCACTTTGCTGTACAGCAGAAACTAACACAACATTGTAAATCAACTATACTTCAATTAAAAAACAAAATGATGATGTAGGTACATCTTTGTTGATATGAAAAACTATTCTGATATGTGAAACAGGTTAAAACTATATGTTAGATGACCCCGTTTTTGCAAAGAAAAAATTGAGAGGATTCACCTAGGCCTGTGTAGTTGGGGGAATAAGAAGAATTTCTGGTGTCCACGTGGCCTGGACCCAGGGCCTTAATATTTTCACCACATTTTTTCGGTATTGTCACCTTGGTTTCCAATGCTCTGTACTTGTCCATGTATAAAAAATTTGAACAGTGGCCAACCATGGGTGATGGAAATATGGATGATTGTGTTTTCTGCTCAGCAAACAGATTTTTTCCCACAATGAACATTTATTGCCTCTGTGATAAAATAGCAAAAATAGGAAAAAGGGATTCAGGAGAACCTCCTTTTCTTGGGATGTTTTG
Organism: Phocoena sinus; assembly: GCF_008692025.1. NCBI lineage: Eukaryota > Metazoa > Chordata > Mammalia > Artiodactyla > Phocoenidae > Phocoena > Phocoena sinus. Next base: position 94,081,409 of record NC_045772.1, read on the forward strand.
GTTGAAATTAACGTGAACTTCATTTCTAGTTCAAATTGCTGAATCTACTTCTTCCCCTTGCTCTTTTTTGGCTCTAAGTTCTTTCTACTCTGTTATTTTGCATATTCGTGTCCCTTTCCAATCACAAAGCTATCTTGACACGTGGCAGGTTGGGCAGAACCTTCCAGAAGGCAAGTTGGCCCTTCTCCATTTGGGTGGATAACCTGACCTTTTGGAAATTTGGCTCACCTGTAGGGGTGCAGACATTGCCTGGGAAACTAGAGGAGAAAACCAGCAGGAGCCAGAGGAGGAAGAGCTGATGGATATGTGGAGATTTAATCACCACTGTGGAAAACCAAATAACTGTTCTCAATTCTTCACAGCACTCAAAGAGAGTTATCATCAACGCCCTTGTTATGGCCTCGTGGTGGGTGGAATATGCGTCCTGCCCCGCAACTTTGGGTTTGGCCAAAGAGAATATTAGTGGATGGGGGATGACAGAGGCTTGAAAAGAGCCCGTGCATTCGGGCTGCAATTTTGGTACATCCGTGACCCCCCATGAGAAGAGCTTCCTCCAGGCAGCTGTTGCCCCATCAGCCTGGGCCCCAGAATAAACATACATGCCTACAACCCAGTCTACAGTCTGGAGCCAAGCGCAGCTGAACTGCCACCCGAAGTGGAGCTCCCTAGCCTGGCCTAGCCAAAGCACAATCAATCTTGCAGGCTCGTGAGTAGGAGACTAAACCCTGGTTGTTTGAAGCCACTGAGTTTGGGGGTGGTTTATTATGTAGCTTTACTGGGACTATTTTTGGTTGTTACACTGGTCTGAGTCTGCTAAACAGACCCAGCTGAGTCCCTGCTAGTAGAAAAGGGATTTCTGGCTGCTTGCACATGGTAAGTAGGCCCAAACCATCCACAGACGTTGTGGTGATAACCTGGAAAGAAGAGAATATGGGTAATCCGACTTCCCATCCAGGGCAAATATAGCTTGCCCTACCTGATTATAAATGCATTCCAGTGTCATGTGAGCTCCTTAAATTAAGGAATACGTTACTAACATTCTAGCCCAAGGTCCAGAGAAATTCAGTTTGCTGTCAATGCTTGACCGGTGAGTGAGTCGTCATGAGCAGCTTATAAGCCAGGAAGCCCAGACTACACCGTTGACTCTGGACTTTGCGTCAACCCTACTGTTTTTTGCAGGACTTCGTTCCTTTCATTTTAACTTTGCTCTAACATCCAGCAGGCTGCTCAACAAGTCAGAGGTCATGGGAGGAAATGGTATTGGAAAACTCACAGACATGGTGGCAGGGGATATTGGATGTACTTTGCTTTCTGTCCGAGAGTTTTGCAATCTGGGGGATTTCATTGAAGACAGGATTGTGTTTAGATTCCGAAGTGCAAGCGTTATCCAGATTCACCTTCTCCTTCTGCGCTTGGCAAGAAACGCCGAACTTGCTTGGATGCTTGCCTCGTGTGCAATCAGTTGTTAATGCCCGTTTGATGGCTGGAACACGGTCCCAGGGGGTGCTCTCGAGGATGCAGACTCGGAAAGAGCACGTGGAAGTCATCCGACTGCTCCCTGTAATAACGAGGAAATGAGGTCTCAGCACAGAGCACACCCAGGAAGCAGTAGGGCTTTAGCTAGAAACCAGAGCAGCGAGACCTCTCCCCACTGGCTTTCAATGGTACACATAGGTTTTTTTCCCTTTTCGACCTTTTCTCTGCAGGATACACACTGAACGTGAATTTACTTATGGGGCTAATGTTTTAAATCAATGAACTTTAAAAAATTATAAAAATAATACATTGTCAGTTTTAGGTAGTTTGGAAAATGTAGAAATGTACAAACAAACAAAATCACCTGTGATCCCACAAACCAGACATAGTCACTGCTGGTATGCTTTTGTGTTGCCTGACCTCACCAACAATTTGGTATTTGGCATACATGTCATTTCGTTTAAAATTTTTTATAGAAATCGCTTTTCTTTGCCATTTCATATTCTCTGAAAACACTGGATTTTAGTTACTGAAAAATGATCCATCATGATCTACTTAACTTTTCCACTGTTGTTGGATATTTGTTTTTCCTCCAATTTTCGCTATCATCAATAACGCTGTGATGAGAATTCTTTTAGAAAGGGAATGTGAGTTACTTTGGAAAGTCCTCATACTGTGTAGTGAGATGGGCTTGTTAACACACTGCTGTTTATAGATTAGTTTATGTTACACTTTTGATAAGTACTGTGAGTCATTAAACAGTTTCACACCTTTTGACTATAAAATTGTTTATATTCCAGGGAAATAATTTGAAATATGGCCAAAAATCTATGCTCAAAATTTCCTTTGCTTCATTTTGTTTTTAATAATAAGATTGAAAAGGTAAATTTCTCGTATTAGGAAATTAGTTACATAAATGACGGTTCATTCTTCTGATTGAAAGTGATACTTATGGGAGTTTTAAATAATGGAAATGTTGACTGTAAATGTAAAATAAGGATACAAAATTCTGTGTATTGTATCAGTTCGACTCTGGGAAGCAACATGCATAGGAGAGAATCTACCAGTTATCAGTACAAGATCGAGTGATCTTCTGCCTCTCTCTGTACTTTTTCTACTATCTTAAATATACTGCTTTTACCAGCAGGAAAAAGAGCGTGTTGTTGTTCTTTATAGTCACATATTAGAGGTGAGGTCACTTCCAGGGAAGGAAGGCATGACTGTCTGTGTGGGTTCCATTTCCTTCCTAACAAGAGTTATTCAGAGCACGGTCAAAGCCGTATCCCTGTGCTCTCACCCCTTTAAGCAAGATCAGTGCCTTCCTTTGCTCCGCTTAACATAATCTGAACTCTGGTTTCATTTTCCTGAGTATATTTTTCCCTAATTCAATTTTCTAGCTTTCAGACATTTTGATGCCTTTCCAAGGATGAATAAAATCCTATATGTTGGGTCACACCCCTCTATTTTTCTCTTAAATTTTTTTGTTTCAAATCTTAGGTAAAGTAGTTCTTCAAGTTGGGTGTGTACGTATATGTACAACTCACCCTGCCCTAGGTAACCCATTAATCTACTTTCTGTCTCTGTAGATTTGCCTACTCTGGGTATTTCATATAAATTAACTCATTCAGTGTGTAGCTTTGGTGACTGGCATCTTTAAGTCAGTGTATTTTTTTTTTAACTTAATTAATTAATTAATTTTTGGCTGCATTAGGTCTTCGTTGCTGTGTGTCAGCTTCCTCTAGTTGGGACGAGCCAGGCTACTCTTTGTTGTGGTGTGTGGGCTTCTCATTGTGCTGGCTTTTCTTGTTGCAGAGGATGGGCTCTAGGCACACGGGCCTCGGTAGTTGTGGCACATGGGCTCAGTAGTTGTGGCTCGTGGGCTCTAGGCACGCAGGCTCAGTAGTTGCGGCACACGGGCTTAGTTGCTCTGTGGCATGTGGGATCTTCCTGGACCAGGGCTCAAAGCTGTGTCCCCTGCATTGGCAGGCGGATTCCTAACCACTGCACCACCAGGGAGTCAGTGTGTTTTCAAGTTTCATCCATGTGGTAGCAGGTATCATTACTTCAGTCTTTTCATTGCCATATAATATTCTATTGTATAGATTTACCACATTTTATTTATCTATTCATCAGTTGATGGACATTTGGATTGTTTCCACTTTTTGGCTATTATAAATAATGCTGCTGTGAACATTGTGTACAGGTTGTTGTGTGAATGTATGTTTTCATTTCTCTTGGATAGGCACCTAGTAGTGAAATTGCTGGTTCATATGACAACTCTGTGTTTAACTTTTTGAGGAACTGCTGCTCTGTTTTCGAAAGTAACTGCACCATTCTATATCCCCGTCAGTCATGTATGAAGGTTCTGATTTCTCCACATTGTAGCCAACACTTGTTATTATCCATCTTTCTCACTGTAGCCATCCTAGTAGATGTGAGATGGTATCTCATAGTGGTTTTCATTTGCATTTTCCTGTTTAGTGATAAGGAACATTCTTTTCACCTGCTTCTTGGCCATTTTTGTGTCTTCTTTGGAGAAATGTCTGTTTAGATCCTTTGTCTATATTTTAATTGGGTTATTTGCCTTTTTATTACTGAGTTGTGAGAGTTCTTTATATGTTCTAGATACAAGTCTCTTATCAGGTATATGATCTGCAAATGTCTCTCTCATTTTGTGAGCTGTCTTTTCACTGTTTTGATGGTGTCCATTGCACAAAAGTTTTAAATTTTGATGTAGTCCCACGTATCTATTTTTTCTTTTGTCACTTGTCCTTTTGGTGTCATTTCTAAGAAGGATTATTTCCTCACTTGAGGTCATAAAGATTTATTCCTATATTTCTTCTGAAAGTTTTATAGTTTTGCTCTTACATTTAGGTCTCTGATCTATTTTGAATTCATTTTTGTGTACAGTGTGAGGAAGGGGTTGTAATGGACTGAATTGTGTCCCCCCCCACGCCCCCAATTCATATGTTGAAGCCCTAACCCCCAATCTGGAGATAGGGTCTTTAGAAGGGAATTAAGGTTAAATGAAGTTATAAGGGTGGGGCCCTAGTCCAGCAGGACTGTGGCCTTATAAGAAGAGGGAGAGACATCGCTCTCTCTCTCTCTCTCTCTCTCTCTCCTCTTTACTCACTATGTGAGGACACAGTGAGAAGGCAGCCTTCTGCAAGCCAGGAAAAGAGCTCTCACCAGAATTCGACCACGATGGCATCCTGATCTTGGACTTCTAGCCTCCAAAACAGAAAATATATTTCTGTGGTTCGAGCCACCCAGTCTTGGTATTTTGTTATGGTGGCCTGAGTTGACTAATATAGGGGTCCAACTTCATTCTTTTGCATGAGGATATCTAGTTGTCCCAGTACCATTTGGTGAAAGGACTATTCTTTCACATTGAATTGTCTCGGCTCCAGTTACTCTTAAACTAGCTCAGGGCTGAGAGTAGAATCTACCCAAATTGTCTGTGAGCAGAGAAGAAATAGTGAAATAAACAACTCTGCTTCCTTCCTCAATTCGTAAGTAGATCAGGGCATTCTAGAATTTTGATGTGAAGCTTTGTTCATGTTATGTGTGAACTTTTGAATCTCCCTTTCTTTGCCAGCATTTGATAGAACCTCAATAACCTTGCATCTGTTTCTATCGGCAAGATAATCAAGCTAGGTTAGGCACGTAATACTTTAGCACCTTATTAATAAAGGCTATTCTAGTGTCCTGGAGCTCGGTTGGTGCTACTATGAGGAGTTAGGGGAGGGGAGCAGGAAGGAGGATTCAAAGAGTATGCATGTGTAAGTGAATACATATTTAGTAACCATTTTAGTTACAAACCTATAGATTTTTATGGAAATCTAAATCTCAACCAAAGAAAGAGAAGCTTTGGCTCTCCATTTCTTTTTCCTCATAGCCCATGGCCAAGTTCAATTCCTGCTCCAAACCAGCATCGAAAGAGGAAAAAAAGCAACAACAACAGAAACGCTTTTGCTCTCTGAAGCACACAGCGGACTCTGATCTGAGAACACATTAGTTCCATTGCTTGCTTTACCTTGCTGCTGGGAAAAAACAAAAACCTCCTATAAAAACATGGCTTGTGGGAAAAGGTGGGATTACCCTAAAAAGCTTTTCTTTGTTTCTGAAGACAGTCTATTCTACAGAGCTTGAGTTGTGTAGCGATCAGGACATGGAGATCATTCCTGGCTAAGCCACTGATACCGCCCATGGCTTGGGCATGCATACCCACAGGGCCTCTCAGGTTCCTCACAGGAAAAACAGAGACAGCACAGTGATTCCTCCGTAAGGCCATGCTCTTAGATTTCCATCTTCAGCTTTCAAGGGGACTGCTGTGACCCCCCTGTAGACACAAAGAGGAGGAATCTTCCCTCTACTCCTTTCTCTACTCTTTGGATTGGACAGAGGACTGAAAACCAAACCAGCGATGGTGATCCCTCTGTGCATGGGTCAGTTAGCAATGCGGCCAGCTGTCCCCAGTTAGAGGGGTAGGTCTAGGGTGGATTTTCTGTTCACATGTTCAAAGCTGAGATAAAGTTTGCACAGACCCTTCTTTCCAGGTGTGGAATGCCATGGGCATGTTTCAGGTTTCCAGATTCTGTTACATGCGCTAGCATCTTCAAGAAGTAAGTAAGGAAAATGTAAAATAGATAGCTAGTGGGAAGCACAGGGAGATCAGCTCGGTGCTTTGTGACCACCTAGAGGGGTGGGATAGGGAGGGCGGGAGGGAGACGCAAGAGGGAGGAGATACGGGGATATATGTATATGTGTAGCTGATTCACTATGTTATAAAGCAGAAACTAACACACCATTGTAAAGCAAGTATACTCCGATGAAGATGGTAAATTAAAAAAAAAAAAAGTAAGGAAGGAAAGTGACCAAGGCCATCCTGGTAAGTCCTGTCTCCTCTCCTTGGTGGTGGGGTTCCTGCCCTTGCTGTGCTCCTTCCCTGTGCTGTCCACGTTGCATTTCTGGCAGTTGCTGTGGCTTTGGGCCACAGCCTGCTACAAGAATCACCTTTTTTGGTAGAGTTCAGTAGAGCTGGGTGATGTTTTTTTTTTCCTTACTTCTTTATTAAATTAGACATAACTAGATGTTAAATTCAACTCTCTTGTTGCTTAGGAGATGGGCAGAGTCCCTAAAGTCTGAGAATATTACAATAGGTGCTAAGTAACTCCATGTTGTAAAAGAATAAGAAGTTGTATCCTTTTTCAAGACATGCTGAGAAATGGTAAAGCCAGATCCGCTAGCATTAATAGTCACCCACCTGCAACCTTTAAAAAGAGTAGAAATGGGGCTTCCCTGGTGGCGCAGTGGTTGAGGGTCCGCCTGCCGATGCAGGGGGCACGGATTCGTGCTCCGGTCCGGGAGGATCCCACATGCCGCGGAGCGGCTGGGCCCGTGAGCCATGGCCGCTGAGCGTGCGCGTCCGGAGCCTGTGCTCCGCAACGGGAGAGGCCACAACAGTGAGAGGCCCGCGTACAGCAAAAAAAAAAAAAAAAAAAAAAAAAAAAAGAGTAGAAATGGAGAGCCTAGAGTGAGGATTCCTCTAGAGGCAGCTGTTAGAGTGCTATGCCCCCTCCCACCACAGGGGCGAGGAATGGGGGCCTTCCTTTTCACTTTAGGCAAGTGAGAGGGGCTTTAGGGCAGCTTCTGTATAGCCTCTGGAGTGAGAGGAGTGTGAGGATATGTGGGGGAAGGGATAGTCAGTCCTGAGGTGGGAGAGAAATGACAACAGAGAAAGGGAGCTGCAGTAGTTGTGAGCTGCATTTCTTAGACCATGTGAGGAAGGGGATCCATTTCCATGGACACCAGATGTGAGCCATGTGGGTGGCGAGCCAGCCTGGAGATTTCTTGAAAGGACTTTGTCCACAGTTCTCCCTGGAGGGATGCAGTGACCAGTAGAGTGGACTGCTGGGAGCCTACAGGTCAGCGGGAAGTTGAAGCGTGCCCATTTGTGTTAAGCAGGATGATTATTTAACTTTTTATCAAAACGGGGCCATTTTTTGAGAAAGAAAGGGGGTGCTATTACCCAAGATGCTGGGGCAACAGGCTTGAACTGGAACTGTCTCTGCAAACAGGACATATGGCCACCGTGGTGTTAAGGTAACTGAGTGGGAGGTTCCCTTAGCCACCTCCAATGGCCGCCCACACAGGGGTCAGCCTTGCATGTGTGCCAGGCCCCGTGGCCCTGACCCCAGGTCATGCTAGTCCCAGCCATATAAGACAGATGCTCTTTTCCTCCAATCCCTGCCTTCCCTGAATCTGACCAGAAGGGGTCAAAGCAGCAGCAGGTCCAGTGGGGAGACAGGGAGGAAGATGTCCATGCATCCTTCCCTGCCTGTAGGCAAACACTCAGTGCCCTGAAGTACTGCCCTGCTGGAAGGGTAGAGACTCTAATATAGATAAAAGTTCAGTATTTTGATTATTACTATGGCCTGGATATTTAAATACTGAAGTGAGGCTGTTTTGTGACTGGAAATGACCCGTATGCCTAGGAAGGACCAGAAGAGGTCCTAGATCTGTCTGAAATCTCAACTAGTGCCAGAGAAAGAACCCACTTACAGAAGGACAGTGGGAGAAAGAAGAAAGTTGCTTTATGACTGTAACCTTTTGAATCTATTTCATTCATTAAGATATGACTAAAAGAGGACATGAGAATTTCATCTATATGGGGCTCGAGCAAGTATTACTAGTGTGGGGTTTTGAGAAGTTCCCCGAGACGCTGAACAGAACCATTTTTCATGCCCTGAAGTGTAACAGGTATAAAACTCATCTGCTCCCGTTGAATTCAATTCAGAAGTCGTGTGTCTAGGGTTCCATCAGAGAGGAATGCAGCCAAACCCTTCCCACATTCCTGACCCACCAACGTACAAGAGACTAACAGGCTCTGTGGCTCCTGGATTCATCAGGAAGAAGAGATTTCAGTTCCTTCCTTAAATAGAAATGAGAATTGAGTCAACTCCCTTCTAGAATGTGAAACCACGGAGACTTTTTGCGGAAGACCATTCCATTGCAAAATGGAAAGAATATGGATCCCTGTGTCACTAATTGGAAGAGAGTGATCAAGAAAGCTACCCATCCAGAAACATCCACATTGGGTTTTGTTATGAACAATAAATACATATTAAGCCCCTGAAAAAAATATTCCTGGCACCTGAGAATCATCAAGGAATACCAGCTAGTGTAATGATTTACTTAGCATCTGCTATGTGCCAGAATCATGCATGATCTCATTTATACTTAAAACAACCTTATAAGGTTCAAGATCTAAGGTCTAGTTGTAGAGTTCGGATTCCAACCCAGGTTTCTTTCTGCTGTAGCTTGCTGCCATTCCAGGAGTTGCCTATATTCTTCTCAACAGAGAGAAGAAAATATACGTCACTAATTTTGTGGACTGCTTAGCGGTCAAGTATGGTGGTCAAGAGTAGGGACCTTGAAGCACATGGCGTGCATTCAAATCCTGCCCTGAGCCTTGCACACTGTGACCTCGAGAAAGATAGCCAAACTTTCTGTGTTCTATAAAGGGGAGTGATAATGTATCTATTTCATACCATTATTGGGAGGTTTAAATGAGTTAATACATACAAAAGGCTCAAGAAGATTCTAGTACATGTTTTAAAACGTTGACTGTTATTATTAATATGCTATGATGATCTCATTTCAGATGCTTGGAGCCAGAACTCTCTATGGCCCATGGGTTTAGTAAACACGCCATCCTGGCAGTACAGGGTGGTGATCTGCCCCTGCCCGCCTGATTCTATACTGTTCTCTCTGGTTGGTCAGGTGTCCTCACTACTCCTCTCGGAGGTCAGGCTCACCCCATATTGAGCCTTGGTTCATGCCTTTCACCCCCGCCTCCCCTCTCTGTGTATTTAAGACTAGGTTCTTTCCAGCATATTTTATCCCAGAGATTAGATCTGTATCTGTGATGACCAATCTTTTGTCTCATTGCTTCTCTCCCTTTTCATGTTATTTGCTTTTCTTAACAAAGGAAACTCTCAACTTCAGTTCAAATTTCCTTCAGCAAAATTTTCCCCAAAGATAAAGTCCTTCTCAGGAGGCTACTTGGAACAGGAATCTGGAAGCTTCCTTTTTCCTTTTGTTTGTGGGTAGAGTTTCCTGTTTGCCTATAAGGTTGAGCTGGCCTATGCCCCAATCATTCTGGGAGGAAAGGACCCTCCAGGGGGCTTCCCCCCAACTTTGTTAGCAATGCTTCTGGTGAACTCTCAGTGGCCAAGTCTGAGGAGCTGCAGGCCCCCCCTTTTTTTTTTTTTTTTTTTTTTTTTTTTTGCATTTCAGCTTATATCACCAGACTCAGTATTGGTTCCACCACTAGGCTAGAAATCACAAGCAGAGAAATAACCTCCTCACAGAGGCTTATCTATCTTCTCAGTACACCCCACTCTGTGGTAGACAAAGTCTATATTAAGGGTGCTAAATATGACAGTGGCTTCAAGAAAGCTGGCTTCAAAGTGGGCCAAGAGTTCTCGTTAGGCAGCCAGACAACAGGCGACAATGTTTGAAGTTGTACCAAGTGTCTGGTCAAAGCAGAGATGGTAAGATAAGAAAAAATTGCCTTAGAAACTGGGAACTGGCAGAAGCTAGAATGTATGCCCTGCTCAGCAGCACATAGATGCGATTGAACTGGTCTGAAGGAAGGTGAAGTGACCAGGGGGTGAAAGGCTAGCAAGCAGGAAGCAGGTCCAGATGGAGCGTCACCCAGGTGGGGAGGGGGATGGAAGACAGCTGGGAAAGTGGTGTCAGAGAAGAGCCTGGTAGAGCAGGAAACTGGATCCCCGGCTGCAAGGAGGACTCTCAAGCGGAAATGCAGAGGTTATGCCTGAAGCATACCAGGAACGAGGACTTGTTCAGGAAAGGCAGGAGAGCATGGGGGACAGAAATGGAGTTGGAGTTTCAGCTAACAATTTATTAGCTGGTGGCCTTGGTCAAATTACTTAATCTTGCTGTGTCTTGGTTTCTTGGATTTTGAAATGGGGCTGATAATAGTTCCTGTATCTTAGGCTGTGACAAGTGAACTGATTTACAAAACAGGAGCAGAGTCACGGACGTAGAAAACAAGCTGACGGTTACCAGGGGGTAAGGCGGGGGAGGGATAGGTTGGTAGATTGGGACTGACAGTTACACACTACTATATATAAAATAGATAGCTAATAAGAACCTGCTGTATAGCACAGGGAACTCTACTAAGTGCTCTGTAATGGCCTATATGGGAAAGGAATCTAAAACAGAGTGGCTATATGTATATGTGTAACTGATTCACTTTGCTGTACCCCTGCAACTAACACAACATTGGAAATCAACTATACTCCAATAAAAATTAAAAAAAAAAAAGAATGAATTGAGATGAAGCATCTCAAGTGCTTAGTGGGGGACCTGACATGGAGGAGTACTCAATCAATAAACACTGACCGGTGGCAGTAGTCAGAGCTGCGTCGCTGGGGTAGTGCCTAGAATGAGCTGTTAGTCTCCTGAGGGTTGGGTTGTGCTGACAAAGGAAACTTGATACCAAGTTGGATTCAATAGCTAAGCTGCGATTTCCCTCTTCCTGAGTAGCTAGCATCCGGGAATTCCTTGCAGGATGGGAATACACATTTCCACACTAAACAATTAACCGATTGGTCTGATAACGAATCTGGGGTAGCCAACTGAGATGGCGGTCAAGTTTAGAGTGTAGAGTGAAGTGTAACCTTTCATTCCTTGGAAGCATCTAGGTGGAGAAGTGAAAAAATCTATTTTTCTGGATGATTCCCCCAAGGTGATTTTTTCGCACACGGGTAGCAGGAACGTGGGGGTGAGTGATAGGTTACGGTTACACGCTTTAAGCGAAGGTTCTCAGTCGTTAGTGTTACTAGTATCACCTCGTGGGCTTTGCTAGAGCACAGATTGCTGGGCCTGACCCCCTCACCCGTACATCATTTCCGATTCAGTGGGTCTGTGATGAGTTCCCAGGAGGTGCTGCTGGACGAGGGCCCACACTTTGAGAACCACAGCTATACAGTCAGATGGACTTGGTTTTAAATTTCCACCATTAGCTACTTTTATAACCGTAGGCAAGCGATACAACCTCTGTGAGCTTCAGTTTTCTCGTCTGTAAATAGAATAATAACACGTCTTGGACTTGTTTTGAATATCAGTTTAAAAAATATATGACAAATGTTCAGCATTTAAAAGGAGTAACTGAAGGAGTAGACGTTAGGGATGTAGCAGGAATAGGAGGCTTAAAGATCTGGAAAAACTGTAATTTAAAAAGGTACTAAAAAGCAGAGCAGAGAAACTAAGCTGATTTCCCTCTGCCTCCTCTCTGCTTACGCCATCAGTCATGAATTTGGGAAGGAATGGGAGTTCGTGTAGGGCAGAGGCACCACAGGCAGCTTTGGAGAAGCTTGTGGAGGGGGGAGGGAGAGGGATTTGGCTATTTTTAGCAAAATAGCTATTTTTGGATGTTTTATCAGGTTAGTAATTCAAGGCAAAAATCATATCTCAGAAGCGTTTTGAAGGCAGAGGGGAAATTTCCACTGAGGTGTCATCCCCTTCCACCCAGTCCCAGGACTGGACTTGGCTTCTCAGAAGGTCACTGTGTGTCCAGGCCTCTCTGGGGTGGGGCTCAGGCCATCTCCTCTCCTCAGAATATTCTTCTTCTCTGGCCTCAGCTCCGGAAGTGGAAGTTATCTTTTAAATTTCTTCATCTCTGTGAAGCTTGTGGCCCTTCCACAGGCTGATTCTATTTTTAACTTGTTTTTGTTTTGAGACTTTGAATACCTCAAAAGTATGACCTATAACTTATCTTTATATACCTTTTGCATTCTCTAGCAAAGGTCCGGCTCAATGTTTGGTAAATTATGAAGGAAGAAAGGAAGGAAGGAAGGGATTTGCATTGTGAAACTTAAGTTTCTAGAAAGCAGGATGGGTATCCTTCCACACTTAGCTCAGCACCCTGAATACGTCAGGCATTCAGTAAATACTTTTCAAAAACTTTCAGTTAGGATTTGCACCATCTGAGTGTGGGTTTAAAGAGTACTTCTAACTTCTTTTGAGTGTTCTCCTTTCCCTCTGTGAATGTTTTCTTTCTTCACTCTTTCACCTGTTCAAGGCTTTCTTTCACTTTCTCCTTTTCCAAGAATAAACTAACATATTGAACACATAGCTAGGGCATAATAACTTTCTATTTAAATTTTGCCTTATTTTCCATTCTTATATTTTATAATTACACCATTGAATTATTTTAAGACTCTGCCTCTGGTGGGGATCTCTTCTCTCCTCATGTCCTCCCTCTGCCCGTAAAGGAAGAAGCTCCCACTAACAATATCGCACTGCTGGGGATCTGCTCCGCCTTGGGTATCTATCAGCTCGGGCCACCATAGTACTTACAGACTGTGCAGCATAAACAACAGAAATTCATTTTCTCACAGTTCTGTAGGCTGGAAGGCCTTGATCCAGGTGTTGGCTGATTCGGTCCGTGGGGAGAACTCTCTTCCTGGCTTGTAGATGGCTGCCCTCTTGTTGTGGCCTTTTCTCTGCAGTGTATGGGAGGGGGCAGAGAACTCTTGTGTCTTCTCCTCTTCTTATAAGGGCATCATTTCTATCGGATAACCCCTCTCCCCCCATGACCTCATTTAACCACCTCCATCTCCAAATACAGTCACACTGGCGGTAGGGGCTTCAACATGACTATTAGGGGGACACAATTCAGTCCATAACACCTTGGTTGCACCTGTCTTCCAGAGGATGAGTTAACTGAATGGCTGCGAGCCTGACACACCCGTTGAGCTGATGTGTAGGGGCCAAGGCATGATGTAAAGATGAGGGCCTTGTGCCCCACCTCCCGCTTTCCTGGCCCTCTCCTCCAAGGCTCAGAGGCTGGCATTGTGCAGCCACAGGCAGCGAGCAGGACAGCAAGGGGCCTTAGGCTGCCCCAGCCGGACCCCTGCTCGGTCCCTTCCTGTCTTCAGCTGCTGCACGGTGGGTAAATAGGGCCAGCGCTGTGCTCAGATGTCTGTTTGCAACTCAGAGAAGGAGTGAGATGCCCCCGTGAACTTTGATCCAAGCCCTGTTCTCCAATCAGACTTTATGAGGAAGCCCAGTCCTTTGAGCTTTTGAGTCACCTGAGCACATGTTTTAAATTGTACCTCCCCTCGCCCCCCATCCTAGCTTCTTCCACCTCCTTTACTCTGCTTTTTAATTTTTTTCTCCATGGCACTTTTTGTCTTCTACCATTTCTCCAGTCTATCCATAAGAATCTTTTAATACACTTTCAAGTGGCTTTCTGAAAAAAGAGACATTAACTGAAGCATCTGACTGTTATTCTGTTGAGGAAGGTGGCGTTATATTTAACTGAGGAAAAAGGCTTTTTGAGGCGCAGTTGGGGGAGAGTACATGAACGGTTATCAAATATCTAAAACATGGTTTTGGAGCAGAGGCATCACAAGCAAGCTCTGGAACTTTAGCTGGTGGAAACTCTTAGGGAAATGGGGATGGAGATGATGGTGCACATTTTTATATATATATATAATTATTTTTTCTTTTTTTGGCCGTGTTGGGTCTTTGTTGCTGTGCGTGGGCTTTCTCTAGTGCGGCAAGCAGCAGTGCGCAGGCTTCTCATTGTGGTGGCTTCTCTTGTTGTGGAGCACGGGCTCTAGGTCAAGCAGGCTTCAGCAGTTGTGACACGCGGGCTCAGTAGTTGTGGTGCACGGGCTTATTTGCTCCGTGGCATGTGGGATCTTCCCGGACCAGGGCTCGGACACATGTCCCCTGCATTGGTAGGCGGATTCTTTTTTTTTTTTTTTTTGCGGTACGCGGGCCTCTCACTGTTGTGGTCTCTCACGTTGTGGAGCACAGGCTCCGGACGCGCAGGCTCAGCAGCCATGGCTCACGGGCCCAGCCGCTCCGCGGCATGTGGGATCTTCCCGGACCGAGGCAAGAAACTGTGTCCCCTGCATCGGCAGGCGGACTCCCAACCACTGCGCCACCAGGGAAGCCCCGGCAGGCGGATTCTTAACTACTACACCACCAGGGAAGTCCCAGTGTACATTTATTGAATCCTTTAATGTGTCAGATAGAATGCTAAGTGATTAATGTGCGTTTTCACTTCTAAGTATCCCTGTGGTGTAGCTAACACCATTTATCCCATTTTATAGCTGAGGAAGCTGAGGACCAGTGAGATTAAGTGACTCATCCTGAAGTCCAGCTGAGGTCTGGCTCATCCCAGGGCCTTTGTGCGTGTGCTTAAGAAAAGAACATTCTAACAATTCGAGCTGGCCAGCGATGGGATGGCGACGATTACCATGTGGTCTCTGCTCTGAGCCTGATCCAGGAGAGGCTGGGTGACCATCTGTTAGGCCTGCTGCAGAAGGCAGATGCATTTAGACTACTTCTGAGTGTCTTTCCAACTGTAAGATCTTATGAAAACTTCACCGGGCGGTCCTGTGGGAGAGGAATTAGACTGGTTCTTTGTAGCTCTTCTCAGTAGAGCAGCATGTCTCAGGCTCTTCCATCTAGAAATTCCCAGTGTAAAAGACAAGTGAATAGATACTCCTGAGGGGTCTGGGGCAGAGCTGCCAGAAGCAACATTTTGTGTCAGATCCGAAAAAGAAGTTATTTGAACTTTATATTTATCCACAAAAATATGCTTGTTGGTTTGAATGAAAAGTATTTTAGATTAGAAAATCTTTTAAAATGCAAAGACATTCAAGGTAAAGTTTAAAATCCACCCCCCCACCCCGCATAAGTCTTCATTTCAATTTGGTTCATCAGGAAAACATGCCATATTTACTGTATGGGTTTACACATCCCCAACCCATCACCAAGTCTCATGGGGGAACGTTTATCTTAGTATGAGAAGCAACGTAGTAAGTAGCGTTAAGACCAACAGGAGGGGAACTTCCTGGTGGTCCAGTAGTTAAGGACTCGGCGCTTTCACTGCTGAGGGCCTGGGTTCAGTCCCTGGCTAAAAAAAAAAAAAAAAGGACCAACAAGGAGAGGCTACGGAGAGGTAGATCAGATGTTATCCCAATGCCAGAGGGATCTTTCTAAGTAGTGCAGTTATCCAGCAGTGGAAGGGACCCTCTAAAGAAGTAGTAAGTAAGCAGCCCCTGAAAAGTTTCCAAGCAGAGATGGGTCACAGGCCTGGGGAAGTTAATAGAGGATTCTACTTTGGGAGTGCTGGTGCCGGAGCAAATTTACGGCCACGATCAAAGGAATAGGTGAGAGCCCGGCTCTCCCCCAGTCGAAGAAGGCTTGGAGAGAATCCACTGTCAGAGTAATAACAGCTAACGTCCTGATCACTGTGTGCCAGGCCCTCTTCCCAAAGCTTTAATGTGTCCTTCTGTCCTTAGAGTGACCCATATTATCATCAGCCCACTTTCCAGACAAGGAAATAGAGGCACAGGGAAATGAAGTAAATGGACCCAACATCTCACAGCCGCTAAGAAGCGGAGCTGGATTTTTGAACCCAGACTGTTGGAGTTTGGCCTGGAACTGGCTATCTTGGTGCCCTCCCTGCCCTTTCTGCCTGTCCCCCAACCTGAGATGCCATTCCTGGGTTCCCTGCTCTGACCTAGAAGGGATTTTGTCCAGCGGAAGGAGGACTGGTGGTGAGTCCTGGTCCACACTCCACCACTAACCAGACCTTGGGAGGGTCACTTACCATTTCTGTTTTTTTCACATACTGACCCACTATTTCTGAGCCTGCCATGGAGGCCATCGTTTTTTAACACGTCTTTTACTGAAACTCAGGGAAATTATGCCCCGTCATGTAAAAGTCCTACTCAGCTACCAGTAGAACTGAATTATAGTAAAACAAAATAGAACAAAGCAAACAACCAAAAAAAAAAAAAAAAGGCAAAAACTCTACTGGGAAGCGCCTCTCTCCCTTGGGTTTACTTTTCTAACCGGTGGCATCCCGTCCCCCAGGATGCTGGACTCTGTAGACAGTGAGTCTTTCTCTAGATCAGGGAATGTCTGTCAAGGGGGGTACTCTTCATGGCTCCCAGCACCAACATTATAGTAGGATTTTACTGGACTCCTCTTACGGTGTATTTACAACTTCACAAAAATATGAATGGGTTGTATCCAGATGGCTGTCTGGTTTCCAGTTTAAATGGCCATGAAATGTATTGACCTGGGACAGTGGCTTCAGCTTTGAATCATTTCTGGGTTCCCATCAGCTATAGTGAGATGATGAGGAATCTTCCAGGTCTCCCAGGGAATCTCTGCTCTAACGTTCCCCCTCCCAAAACAGTGGGGAACAAAAGAGACTCACAGTGTGGACCACCAAGAGCTTGATCTTATCATAGCCTGGGATGGGTGAGGCAAGTGCCACATAATTCTTTCCAGAATGCTTTTTAAGTCACCAGAGGATCTCACAGGGAAATTGGGTCCTTGGAAGAATCTCACCCCTCATCTCCATTTTATCTTCAGAAGAGACTCGCCTTCACATGAGGGTCAAATGCAGGCTTGGTGTTTTCGAGCTGGAAAACTTGCCTCAGTGACCTGAGGGTCTCACATACTTTGGGTTTTGAAGGTGGCAAGCGAAAACAGCATTGATCTGGTGTCCCTGGAAGTTCTTCCAAGTGACCTAGCAAGACCAGAACAGCTCAGAAGAAATAGCATGTTCACTCAATCATCCCGCAAGTGTGTCTAAGTACCTAGTAGGTGGAGATACATACATTAATACATGTAGTTATCCACCTACCTACCTATCTCTCTCTGTCTCTCTATCAGTCTGTGTCTATCTATCGAGATCTATCTGTCTTGATCTATATATAGATATACTGCTCACAATACGGGTAAGAAGTGTATTTCATAAACAAACTTGGCAATACAGAGAGACAAGTGCAGTATCAGAGGTGGGTTCAAAGAGCCACGGAGAGAGGACTGATTGTCTTGAGTCAGACAATGAGAGGAGAAGGGCATTCCAGGAAAAGAGCACAGAGGAAGTAAGGACAGAGAAACGCCAAAGAGCTGCCATCACTGGGACCTGGGAAGAGTTCTGTGTGGTCAGCATGGAGGATGTTTACAGAGCGAGGGAAGTATCTGGGGCTGGAAAGATAGATTGAGAAAGATTGTGAAGGGACTTGTCAGCCTGGTTCAAAGAAGTGGGAATGAAAGCAGGGACGAGGTGGGAGGCTGAAGGCAGACGGAGTGGGTGAGGGGTCGAGGGGGGTTAAAATGGGAGGAAATGAATACTGAGAAATTTATGAAGGGAGTATTAATAATATTACTAGCTGACATGTATTGAATATGTTCTATGCGCCAGGCAATGTGCTTCATTCAATCTAATACTCATAGCTACCCAAAAAGATGGGTGCTGTAATTATCTCCTATTTTACAGATAACGAGGCTGAGTCTTACAGAGGTAAATAAATTGCCCAAGGTCACAGATAGTGAGAGAGCCAAGAGTCAAATCCTGGCTGTCTTACCCAAGGGAGAAATAACTCAAGACAAGAAATGTCAAGAAAGGAGAAGAAAGCCAATTTACTTGTCTTGAATTATTTCTCTGATTATTTAATTATGCAACACCCACTTTTAAAATGTTTTATTTGTCCCCAATAACCCTTCTTTCCAAAATCTTTGGTTTAAGTTGTTCTTTGTCTGTGTACCTCTTGTTATTTTCCTCTCTCCGCAATCCTTACCACATTTACACAGTTCACGGTAAAAATCTTTTTAGGGTGCGTTGTATGGAAAGCATAATGCAAAACAAAACTTAGTGTATGAAATACATTGGCAGGATAAGCAGCATCTGTTCGCAGTTTTCTCTGCACAGGTAATTTGTTTCTTAGAGCTGGGGTTTGGTGAGAATATTTATAATGTCCGTTTTGTTTTTCTACAGCATTTCCTGATCAGGACACTGGGACTTTGGGAACTCATGCATATCCACCCATATCTCAGTATAAATTGAGATGCAAAGTAATTGAACAGGACAAAAAAAAAAAAAAAAAGAAAAAGAATGAAACTGCCTTGTCAGCACCGTGAGTCTGACAGTGCATGTAGGCAATTTATAAGTCTAGTGGGGCTTCTTGGTGTATGAGTCCACCTTTCTCCACAAGTAGGGCGGGCAGAGTAGGTCGTGGTAGCATATACATGGATGACAAAGGTGTCCTTTCACAGGTGAGATGTTCTGAGAACAGTGCCTCCTTGCTCCTTCGTGAGCTTCGAGTTCTCTTCCTGATGGGGATCTAAGCCTGCATTCATAGACCCTTACTGCAAACTGCAACAAAGGATGTTTTCAGGAATGGAAGAGGTGGGCTGAAAATGCTTCTTGGCCCACCTGTGGGCCTCTATCTTACTAGCCACTAGGGGCCTTCGCTGGTTGCCTGAGTGGAAGTCAAGAGCCATGGAAGGTAGGGGGTCCTGGAGAGAGGCTCTTTGTGTGACAGTGTCCACAAGGGAAGAAAAAAACTGTGTTTCTGCACGTCCCGAGAAGCTGTCGGAATGGACTTCTAGATTCAGCATCTTCACGAGTGCCGTGTTCTGAAGACTGTCCCACAGCGGCAGAGGCAGCGGAATTGCCATCACCTCTCGAGGTGAGCCAGTCTGTGAGGGTGCTCGGCCCCAGGTCCTAAAGTTCCACACACAGAAGCCGAAGAAGGTTCTCTAAAGCCGTGGGGCCACTACAGAAGCCACCGCCGGGAGCTGAGACGTGAGGCTTCTTGTTGGCCGTTCATGAAGCAATGCAGCCACTCTAGAGGGGAAGGGTTTTTAGCTGCCACACCCAGGTCTTTTGCTAGTGGAGTCGAGGGGGCCCGACCGCAGTGGGTTGAGAGAGTGTGAGAGAAAACTTAGAGTCAGTGAGTGTAGACAACACTTTCAGGGAATTTTATTGCCAAAAGGGTGAAGAGAGCAAAAAACAGTGAAGGAAGTGGCTGGCAAAGTCAATGAAAGTTTTCTCTTTTAAAGATAGAAATAGTAGCAGTTGGGATGTATGATTCAGAGTTTCAGGGACTGTTATGCATGTATCTCAAAAGCATAATGAGCAGTGAAAAAAGTAAGTACAGAATAGAACATACAGTATGATATAATTTTATTTTTTTAAGAAATATGTCTTTTTTTAAAATAAATTTATTTTTGGCTGCGTTGGGTCTTCATTGCTGCACACGGGCTTTCTCTAGTTGCGGCGAGCAGGGGCTACTCTTCGTTGTGGTGTGCAGGCTTCTCATTGCGGTGGCTTCTCTTGTTGCGGAGCACGGGCTCTAGGCGTGCGGGCTCAGTAGTTGTGGCTCTGGGGCTTAGTTGCTCCGCGGAATGTGGGATCTTCCCAGACCAGGGCTTGAACCCGTGTCTCCTGCATTGGCAGGTAGATTCTTAACCACTGCGCCACCAGGGAAGCCCATGATACAATTTTATTAAAAATGTAAAATATGCCGCCAAATCCTATCATTGCTTTATGAGTATAAATGCAGTAAATCTTTTTTAAAAGTCTTCATGGGACTGATACCATTCACCTCAGGCCAAGGGTTACCTGCTGGAGTGGAAGGAAGTACGTGGGATCAGGGAAGAACATTTCCAGAGCATTATGTGTATGTAAATGCTTTCTGTTTTTAAACGATTTTTAAATTTTTTATTTATTTATTTTCCTTATTTTTTTGGCTGCGTTGGGTCTTAGCTGTGCCGCGTGGGTTCTTCACTGCGGCACATGGGTTTCTCTCTAGTTGTGGCGTGCAGGGTCTTTTTCTCTCTCTAGTTGTGGCACGCAGGCTCCAGAGTGCGTGGGCTCTGTAGTTTGTGGCATGTGGGCTCTCTCGTTGAGGCGCGCAAGCTCAGTAGTTGTGGTGCGCGGACTTAGTTGCCCTGCAGCATGTGGGATCCTAGTTCCCTGACCAGGGATTGAACCTGTGTCCCATGCATTGGAAGGTGGATTCTTTACCACTGGAGCACCAGGGAAGTCCCTAAATGCTTTCTTCCCTTTATAAAAAAAAACTGAACAAAATATGGTAAATTGTTAATAATGTGGAAGCTAGTTGGTGGATACACAGATATTTGATTTATTATAGTCTGTACTTTGCTCTTTACATTGAAATACTAGATAATGTAAAATGAGCCAACACAAAAATATCATCAACAACAATAAAAGAATTCTCTCCCACTTGGAAGATAACAAATATAGAGCTACCAGAATATATGGGGGATAGGTTATGATTTCTTAAGGTCTTTTTTTCCCCCCAGTCCCTTAATCAAAACAAAAAGTTCATTCCATGCAAACGTGTGGAGTGAAAGGATTATTAACTAGTTACTGTTCGGCTCTCTACCATCTCCCTTCCCACCGTGGGGGAGTGTTCTGGCAGATGGAGGTGATCATGAGAAGAGGGGGTGATTTTCTGATGACAGTTCATGTCCATAGAGCATACCTCTACCTTTAGAGCAACGTTGACACGTTTGCACAAATAATTTTGGAGAGAAGCTAAAGCTATAAGCTGTTGCCTGGATTGACCCACATGAACCCACCACTGGGAAATGGGAAGTTTATCATTGTGGGTTTTATTTTGTCCCTAATAAGCATTGAGAAGCAGCCACAGCTGTCTTTCTTCGATGTTCACAGTCACTTATGTTGGCCTCCGCCTCGAGTTTTCTGTAGTGTCCATGGGCTGGATACTGCCCTGATAGGAGGACTATGTGACTCCCAGGGGATCAGATGAGGGGGCCCAGGAAAAGCAGTGCCCTGGGGAAGGTCTTTTATAATCGATCAAGATGTGAGTCGGGAAACAGACTAGAACATCTCTGTGGGATAGATTAGGAGGAGGATCTGCAAGGGAGAGTAGAGGTACCCGTTCCTCTCTTTGGGCCGCTTGTGTTTTCTGAAGGTCTGATATAAATGTGGTATATCTACTGGACCAATGGAAGTTGTAGAGAAGCTGGCCTGAGTCCACGTGGAAGGCTGGAGCAGTTTGCTTGAGGATTGCTCAGGATGGAGCCCTTTGGAGCGATACCAGCCAGATGTCCAGGCCCATTCAGATGGTGGGACGGCGGCTGCTTTGTCGTTCTGTGAGATGAGGCGTCGTTCCCGAGCCGTGGAGCTCAGTGGTCAGACACAGTCGTTCAGACACAGAGTCAGGGCAGAGTCACAGGAGGGTGGCAGCTCCTGGGCGTCAGGACTGTCGCTAAGTACTTCGGCATTTCTTTCTTTTTTTAAATTGAAGTATAGTTGATTTATAATGTTGTGTTAATTTCTGCTGTACGGCAAAGTGACTCAGTTACGCATATATACATTCGTTTTTTATATTCTTTACATTATATATATATATATTTTTAACATCTTTATTGGAGTATAATGGCTTTACAATGGTGTGTTAGTTTCTGCTTTATAACAAAGTGAATCAGTTATACATATACATATATCCCCACATCTCCTCCCTCTTGCGGCTCCCTCCCTCCCACCCTCCCTATCCCACCCCTCTAGGTGGTCACAAAGCACCGAGCTGATCTCCCTGTGCTATGCGGCTGCTTCCCACTAGCTATCGGTTTTACATTTGGTAGTGTATCTTATTCTTTATATTCTTTTTCTTTTCCACTATGGTTTATTGTAGAATACTGAATATAGTTCTCTGTGCTATACAGTAGGACCTTGTTGTTTATCCATTCTATATATAATCGCTTACATCTGCTAATCCCAACCTTCCACTCCATCCTTCCCCCAGCCCCCTCCCCCTTGGCAACCACTAGTCTGTTCTCTATGTCCATGAGTCTGTTTCTGTTTTGCAGATTGGATCATTTGTGTCATATTTTAGATTTCACATACAAGTGACATCATATGGTATTTGCCTTTCTCTTTCTGACTTCCTTCACTTAGTATGATAATCTCTAGTTGCATCCACGTTGCTGTAAATGGCATTATTTCATTCTTTTTTATGGCTGAGTAGTGTTCCATTGTATATACTTCAGCATTGCTAACAAAAGTTTTAGAAATTCCTCCTCTTCCCACCTGACTCTTTGTTAATTACAACCACCCAGACTTCCAGCATGTGTTACATGGATCTATGCCCAAGAAGAGGTGGAAGGAAGGAGCTGGCCTGGAAAGATGCCTCATGTTTCTGGCCCTTCTGCAGCCTCTCCCCGTGGAGTCGACACTCCCTCCTGCTACAGGGGAGCAGTTTGGAATATTTGAAGGTTGTATTTGATGAAGCCCCACAGATAGCTGAGAACACAAACTGTCCTGGGTTTGATGAGCAGAAACATAAAGTGATAATAAAAGTGAACTTTTATTTAGTATTATTTCCCAGGCCCTTTTGGACTATGTCTCACCAGCCTCTCTCTACTGAATAGTATCCCCATTTACAAACACAGCAACTGATTTTAGCGGGTGAGGGGCAGACAGGAGGTCACAGGCCTAACAATGGTGAAGCCAGAACTGGACTTCAAATCCCTGTTCTGTCCATTTCCATGCTGGCCTGCCCGCTGTCTGCCGGTTTCTGGATGCTCAAGTCTGGTGGGGGCTGCTTGGGTGGTAGCTGCATCCATGGACACCTACTAGCAATAAGGGTTCACCACCAAGAGCTAGTGAGGGGCTGGCAAGGTCTCCAGCACTGGGTCTGTGCCACACACGTGGCCCTCGCCTCATAGCTGCTCCCAGGGATAGGGCTTCATCTCTCTCCTTTACGGATCCCCAGCGCTTTGAACAAAGGAACCCAACAAACACTTGCTGAATTATTGTCGCACTCTCAACTCTCCGAGCAGATGAAAGGGACCGTGTTAAATGTAGATGGCGCCTCTGCACATGGACTGCGAAGCAGAACAGTCTAGTGAATGTTCTGACGGCTTTCAAGAGAGAAATAAGCTTCTTATCGCGGCTCTACGCATTGGTAGCCTTGGGACCTCGGTCTTGTTACCTAAGCCCCTCCGAGCCTTAGTTTCATTCTGTGTTGTGAGGATTAAAGCAGATCACATGTAGTCAGTGTTCAGCTTTTATATGTTTAACAAAAATAGTCCCTTCTGCCGGTGGTCACTTCCCACTGTGTGAATATATTGGTGGACGTGTGAATTCTATAGGCACTCTCTCATAAATATAATGAACATTTAGTGGTCCCCCTTTAAGTGTTCTGTCCTGTTGACAAACTAGAGAAAGATAAAATGCCATTTAACAACTAGAGGGATTCATTTACCCTTTTTAATGCATTTAAGTTGAACCCTATAGAATTCCATTGATAATTTCAGATCCAATCCAAATACTACAGATTTTCTTTTCCATTATTTCTGAATCCTGATTCACTCAACCTATCCCAGCTCTTATGCTGATGGGACTCAGCTGCCTTTAATTCTGGTTTTTAAGCTAATCACTTGCATTTGCTGTCTTTATAATCACCAGATACTCCCATGAACACTACCTTGTTAAACCCTCAGGATAACACAGGGAGTAAGTAGTATTATCCCCATTTTATAGATACAGAAAGGGAGGTTTGTGGTGGTGAAGTGAGTTTGCCCAAGGTCACAGGCAAGAAGTAGCCAAGTCAGAACTGGGGTGTTCTGACTCCAGAGTTCAGTATGTCTCCCATTATACACCAGCTGTGCCCTCTCCACCATCATCAGAGTCTTCATCATTGGCTATGATGTAACAGTGTTTGTACAGCTGACTTATTACCTATTTCTCTTTATCTCTGTTGCCTCCTGGTTTTCAGTTCCAGCTCTTTCAGCCATTTGCATGCCCAAGTCCTGCTCCAGCGGATTTATCTTATTAGATCCTGAAAAGGAGTATAAAGGAAGGGAGTGTTTGAGTCTGCTTCACTTATAACTTTTCCTAAGATCCCAACCATCTTAAACACAACAATGACTACGATTTCAGGACCCGGAAGGTACTCTTTCCTTACCTGCATTTCCCCTGGCAGCTGACAGACCATGTGGGCAGAGGGCTTCCCACTCAACTGTAATAAAAAATTTAATTATTCATCAGTATAGTTGCTGTTAGACGAATGCCCAATTGTTACTCATCCATAGCTAAGTAACCTCCTGCTCTTTTTTGGAGTTGTGACAAACCCAGCCCTTCCAGAACTGGCAGAGGGCTCAGATCAGAGAGTGCTCTGTGTCTTGTTTCAACCAGGAAAGGAAAGGTGAGCCAGAGCTCCCTGCCTGAGCCTGGGCCTCCTCCCTCACCTGCTGCCCAGTGCAACTTGGCTCGAGAACCTGGAGTTAGGAAAGCTGTTGGGGGGAGCTTTGTTCTGCAGCCATCAAGCCGGCAGCTGGGAGGCATCCCGCACCCCCAGTTCACCTGGCAGAGGCTCTCTGGGCGGAACAGCTGCACGAGGGCTTTTGCCAAAGGAACAACTGAATTGCAAATGAAGCTCTGGAGAGAGGGCCTTGATTAGATCGACTCTGGCTTTCCTCCTCCACAATCTGTGGCCTCCTCCCTGCGCGTCCCCGGCTGGCCCAGGTCACCGGGAGGGCGAAGCTGGCGACGAGGAAGTGTCCCAGGTTGCAGCCTTTCGCTTCCCCCTTTCCCTTCCTGGCTCAGCATCTCTCTCCCCCGAGCTCTTCCTCCCTGCTCACCAGTCATCACGGGGTGGGGGGGTTTTCCTGGGCTGAACAGCTCTCCAGATTTCCTTTTTCCCTACTTCCCACCTCCCCAAACTTACCACGAGATAGATCTTGGCCAGACAGTCTCTTGCACTCCTCCTGTGACCGAGGGCACCATTCTGCACATTTGGGAGGCCTCCCCCCTCCCCACGTCCCCCCAAACATCCTGAAGCCTTGTGGGAACTGTTCCTGGTGGCTTCCACGTTCTACCACAGCCCTCGACCAGAGCCCATCTCCATGGGGCAGTCCTTTCTGCCCTGCGCAGGCCCCGGGTGTCTCCCTGGGGCTCCTGCTCCTGGCCCCATCCCGCCTCAAGGCATCTCAGTCTGCTGCTGCTTCTCACTACTTTAATCCTGGGTGTCCCAGGCATCTTTCCACCTCTGCCCTCTCTCATGTCTCTGCTGCCGTGTGCTTCCTCACCCATCCCTCCCCACCTCTGAGTCCACTGGACCCTGTGAACGCTCACCTCTGGGTGTTCAGCCCCCTCAAACCACTCTTCCCCCACCCCCTCTCTTCCTTGCAGCCTGCCTTTCCTCTAAGGAACAGTACACGTGTAACTTTCTCCACTGTAGGTTTTCCATTCTCCCGTTTCTGGATCTTGTCACTTTTCTCCTCATTAACCTATGGTGGCTTTCCAGCTCACTCAGTAAAAGCTGAAGTCCTTACAGTGTCCCTATGTGATTTGCCCCCATTATACTGCAGCGACAATAAACCCTATCACTGTCTTCTTTTTCCCTCTCTCCTCTCCATTGTCTTGAGTCAAACCTGGTCCTGCCTCAGGACCTTTGCACTTGCTGCTCCCACAGGTTATAATGCTCTTCCACCAGATACTCGACATCTCACTCCCTTCTTCTTCCATATCTGCTCTACACACTGTAACGCCCTGGCTCTCCCTCTCCCCACTGAACTTTTTTTTTTTTGCTGTATGCGGGCCTCTCACTGTTGTGGCCTCTCCCGTTGTGGAGCGCAGGCTCCAGACGCGCAGGCTCAGCGGCCATGGCTCACGGGCCCAGCCGCTCCACGGCATGTGGGATCTTCCCAGACTGGGGCACGAACCCATGTCCCCTGCATTGGCAGGCAGACTCTCAACCACTGCGCCACCAGGAAGCCCCTGAACTAACATTTTTATAGCACTATTACCCTAACATGATATATATTTATTTTTTTGTTGTTGTTTATTTTCTGCCTTCCTCCATGAGTATGTAAACTCCATGAGGATAGGGAGTTTGTTCACAAATAGTGGAGTGCTGTGGACTGAGTTGTGTCCCCCCAAAATTGATATACTGAAGCCCTAACCCCCAGTATAATGGATTAGGAGGTGGGATCTTTCGGAGGTGATCAGGGTTAAATGAGGTCATGCAGGTGAGGCCCGTGTGAGGGGATTAGCCTCCTTATAAGAGACACCTGAGAACCTCTCCCCTCTCCCTCCACCGTGAAAGGAAGCAGGGAGAAGGCAGGCGTCTGCAAGCCAGGAGTAGGGCTCTCTCCGGAACGTGACCACGCTGGCTCCTTGTTCTTGGACTTGCAGCCGGACCTCCAGAACTGTAAGTAGTAAATTTCTGTTGTTTAAGCCACCCAGTCTGTGGTATTTTGTTATGGCGGCCGGAGCTGGCTAAGTCGTGGAAATTCACTAAGTATTTGCTTAAATGAATGCGTAGGGGGCGAGGAGAGGAAAGCTGGGATTTTTGTGTTGGTTTGTTTGCTCCCTGCTGCAGCTTCTGCCCTTGCGTGAAGTCCTTCCTGTTGAGGCCACTGCTGGTTGCTGTCAGCCACTGTCTCCCTGTAACTCTCTCACAGAGACTGTGGAGTCTGATTTCTCTCTTCTTCCTCCAACCCGTTTTTTAACGTCCACACCGATGCTCTGTCAAACAGCTTCCTCAGTGTCAAGGTCTCCTTAGCTCCCCTGCACTTCACCTCCCTCAGGAACTTGTTACTCCTACACTGAGAACTCCCCGACTCCTGTGTCTCGTGCTGTGACCGTAACCGCCCATCTCTCTGGCCCCCGTAACCTCCTTCCCACTGCACACGCGCTTTGACTTTGTGGAGACTCCTTGGCTCCTGTAAGGTTTCTCCTGAGTCAGTAAGCCCCAGGGTTGTCACAGACAGTTGTGTCCTTTGCATTCTGCACAGATTCTGCCACCTGAGGAGGCCAGGGTGGCGATGGGGGGGTGGGGGTGGGGGCTGAAGCCCAGCCTCTACTTTGCTCTGGAAGCCGTGCCCGGGTGCAGGGCGGTGTTGCCCGGAAGAAAGAGCACCTTTGTCTTCTTATAAAGGGCAGACCTTGCCAGTCATGTGCCCACAGGGTGTCATGGGCCCAGCAGGGCATTGAGAAAAATGTTCACAGAGGCACCGTGTAGGCTGCAGCAGCCTTGATACACCCTATGGTGGATGGCTACTCCCCTTCCTATATTTCTTGCACGCTTTCTCCACGTTGCAAATACCAACTTTGCAACGGGGGGATGTGGAGGGAGAAAAAACACACAGGCACACACACAGAGTTAAGTTCTCAGCCTCCTTTGTTTCCAGGGGCAGATAAATGGTTTAGTTCCACCAACTTAATGCACCTACGAGAGACTTTGACTCAAAAGCGAGTTATACAGAGATGGTCAAGCAGGAGCCTCTGTCTTCCTGGGAGCAGGACAGCTGAGGGCGTTTAGTTGTATAGCTGGCAGCTGTGGTGGTGGCCTCGGAGCTAAAGCCTTGTGATTATGGCAGAGGCTCGGCCCCTCTGATGGACCAGTCCTGGGGTGTGTTGGAGAGACTCATTCTTGGACGCCTAGCCAGAGGCTGTTTCTGTGCACCCCTCAAGTGGTTTCTTGAGCTGTCTGTATGGCTCTCTGTTTAAGCCAGCTGAGGCGGATTCTCTTCTAACTAGAGCACTGCCCACCCTAGGTATCCTCTTGGTCTCTCGCCCTTCCCTTCCCAAGTCCTGTGATTATCTGAGCTTCTCTCTTCTTGATGTCCTTGCCTCTCCCCACCATCTTTCCTCTGCACCCACCCAACAAAATACCTGCCCCACTCTCCTTTCTCTCTACACCTGGGTAGCTCAGCACTTTGTGGGAGGAAATCCCAGAGCTGTGCAAACTGTCATTTGTGTCTCAGCCTCAACTGGGTCACTGTGGATATCCAGCAGTCCTTTTCTTTCTCCTGTCATGTCCATCTCCCATTCTCTTCAATAGCAATTTAAAACTTTCACCATCCCCTACATATGTGGCCTCTTCACTCTTAGCAGACAGCCCTTTAGCTTTCTGTTCTATTCACCCCTCACCCCCTCCACACGCCCTGCCAACCTTATGCACCCTCCCGACATTTCCTTAAGGGTCAGAATGTAGGGCACCCCTTTTACTTACAGGCAACCCCATGCGGTACCTCTGACCCAGTCTCCTCCCGCCTTCTCTGGACCTTCATCATCATCATCACCATTTGCTCCTGCATCTTCTGCCTTTCTTTCCCTTCTTAAAAAATAACTCAAAAACATTCAGTTAGTTTGCATGTTGATTAATTATTTCATATGTGACTTGGTTGCTCATGTGTTCGCAAGCTGATGTAAGGATTTAGATGTGAGTAGGGGGTGAGGAAACACTGTGGACTGTCTGTACACAGTAAATCTTGCCTGCACTTTTGTTGCGGGTATGCATTAGCCGGCAGCCAGCACAGGTGGCCAGTCTGGGCCTCTTGTCCTTGAACAGGTCAAAAAGGGAAATCAAAGAAAACAATTTCAGTTGATTATGGATTCTTGAGAAAAACCTTGAGTCTGGATGAAGAGCACAGCTCCAGACTCTCTCTCTATAATGGCTACCAGTGTCCGTCCATCAGCTCCTGCACCCCGTTATCACTCCTCACTCCCCACTGGATCCTTCCCCTGAACCCGCTCGTAATACTCTAATATTTCCATCTTGGAAAAATATATTCTCCCTTCACCCTCCCCTGCTGGCATATTCAAACTCCTCTGAAATCTCACCTCTCGGTCTCTGCTTCCTCACCTCCTTTTGCCCTTTATTCCACCTCAGTCTGTCTTCCAAACCCCATCAAACTACCAAAACTCCCGTGCCAAGATCAATCATGACCTGCGTATCAAACATAAGGACCAATATTTTTTTATTGAAGGATAGTTGATTTACAATGTGTTAGTGTCAAGTGTACAGCACAGTGATTTAGTTATATATATTTGTATACTTTTTTCAGATTCTTTTTCATTATAGGTTCTTACAAAATATTGAATATAGTTCCCTGGGCTATACAGTGACTCCTTGCTGTTTGTTTGTTTTATATGTAGTGGTGTGTATCTGTTAATCCCGTACTCCTAATTTATCCCCCCACTGATTTATCCGTAATTTTGTTTTCTGTCTGTCTGTTTCTGTTTTTGTAAATAAATTCATCCGTATTATTTTTTAGATTCCACATATAAGTGATATCATGATATTTGTCTGTCTTTGTCTGACTTAGTATGATAATCTCTAGGTCTATCCATGTTGCTGCAAAGACAATATTTCGTTCTTTTTTATGGCTGAGTAATAGTTCATGTGTATGTGTGTATGTATGTGTGTGTGTATATATATGTGTATGTATGTGTGTGTGTGTATATATATATGTGTATGTATGTGTGTGTGTATATATATATACACCAGCGGTCCTCAACCTTTTTGGCACCAGGGACCAGTTTCGTGGAAGACAGTTCTTCCATGGACGGGGAGGGGGGATGGTTCAGGTGGTAATGTGAGCGAGGGGGAGCGGCAGATGAAGCTTAGCTCGCTGGCCCGCCGCTCACCTCCTGCTGTGCGGCCCGGTTCCTAACAGGCCGTGGACCAGTGCCTGTCTGTGGCCCAGGGGTTGGGGCCCCCTGATACACACCACACTTCTCCATTCATCTGTCGATGGACATTTAGGTTGCTTCCATGCCTTGGCTATTGTAAACAGTGCTGCAATGAACACTGGGGTGCGTGCATCCTTTTGAACCATGTTTTTCTCCAGATATATGCCTAGGAATGGGATTGCTGGATCATACGGTAGTTTGCTGGATCACGTGGTAGCTCTATTTTTAGTTTAAAGATCCTCCATACTGTTTTCCATAGTGGCTGCACCAATTTATATTCCCATCTACAGTGTTAGAAGGATTCCTTAAGGGTCATCTTTTTTTTTTTTGTCTTCTTCCTGGATTTTCCTGCTACCTCTGACCCTTTGGGACTCCCAGGATACCTGGATACTGAAGTCCTGGTTCTTTATGTAGGCCCATGATCATGTCGAGTTCGTGGGCTCCTCTTAGCAGCACACCCTTACGTGTCGGTGTCCCCTGGGACTTTCTTGGCCAGTTCTCTTCCCTCTGGATTCTAAGTAGCACTCGCTGTCGTTTTCACAGCTAACGACTGTGTGCTGGTGACTCACAAACCTGCCGAGCACTGCCGGAAAATTATA
This sequence comes from Phocoena sinus, assembly GCF_008692025.1. NCBI lineage: Eukaryota > Metazoa > Chordata > Mammalia > Artiodactyla > Phocoenidae > Phocoena > Phocoena sinus. The sequence goes on from NC_045772.1 coordinate 94,111,814, forward strand.
CAGAAGAAAATTACAGTCTAGGGGTAAGGGAGTGGATTTGTTTTATCCTGAGACAGAAGTGCTAAACTTTACTGAACTCCTGCCATTTATTACTCACCTTTCACTGGGGAGTTACACCACTTTCCCTGAATGGCTCCTCCTTTCCTGGGGCAGAGACTTCAAAGTGAAGGCTGGGAAGTAGCCAGTTGTTTGGTTTTTTTTAAATAATTTTTTAAATTTAATTCATTTATTTTTGGCTGCGTTGGGTCTTCGTTGCTGCGCGCGGGCTTTCTCTAGTTGTGACGAGCTGGGGCTACTCTTCGTTGTGGTGCACGGGCTTCTCATTGCGGTGGCTTCTCTTGCTGCGGAGCATGGGCTCTAGGCGCGTGGGCTTCAGTAGTTGCAGCACGTGGGCCCAGTAGTTGTGGCTTGCGGGCTCTAGAGTGCAGGGTCAGTAGTTGTGGTGCACGGGCTTAGTTGCTCCGCGACATGTGGGATCTTCCTGGACCAGGACTTGAACCAGTGTCCCCTGCATTGGTAGGCAGATTCTTAACCACTGTGCCACCAGGGAAGTCCAAAGTGGCCACTTTTTGGTTCAGTCCATCCAGGTGTTGTCCCTTGAGTTACTCTGCAAATATTGACACTCGTGAGGCCCATTATAGTCATGGGGAATGTCCTGTGTCCCTGGAGAGCTGACAGCACTCAGATGGGAGGCTAGGCCTGGGGAATGGCAGCTGTGTCTTACGTCCATAATCTACTGGCCCAGTCGGGCCACCCATAGGCCGTGTGTCTGCTGAAGCATGATCAGGGTGCCCCGTCGTGCAGCATCAGATAAAGAGACTCTTGAGGGGCTGTTGTTTCAGTTTATGATTTTTTTTACACCAGAATTTGTCTGGGAGCACTGGCAGGGCTCCATGGAGACAGCTAGAGGGACCTGATGCTTTAAGAAGGGCATCCCCTCCCCATGGCACCATCAGCCCCCTCAAGCTCTCCTCTCCCAGCACAGATGATCTCTCCCATACGTTTGGGCATTAATCACCCCTTGGTTTGGCATTTTCTTGTCCCCCACCATCTTGTGCCCACGACCTTCTCCTTGAAGGCAGAGGCCATGGGGGTTACACATGACATATATGACACATTGCTACTGTGGAAAGGCACGGAAAAGTGAGTCCAGACCACGAAACAGAAAAAGCATGAACTCTGAGTCAGACCAACCTGTGTGTGAGCTCTGCTTGGTTGTTCACAGATTGTGTGACCTTGCGGGTAATTATTTATCTGAGACCGCACTTGGTTAACTATCATAGAGGAATAGCAATTCACTTGATCACACAATGGTGGCAAAGTTAAATGAGGGAGCACAGATGAAGCAGTTGGCATTTATTAAATGCCCCCAAATGGTAGCTATTAGTGGCATCATTAGTAGATAGACACTTAATAAATATTTCCCGTTTCTCTTTCTTTCTTCTTTCTCCCTGGAGAATTCCCTCGGCCCTGTGACTCATCTATCAGATCCGCCCAGTGAATATCTCCTCTGCTCTCCACTGGTTGCATCGCACACTTGAGCCTCTTGATGAATATTGATGCATACGTTTTTTCTGTTTATGATTTGTATCATAAACCCTAGTGTAAGATTCCTGAAGTAACGGTCTTATTTTATAGCTTTGAATCCCTACTGGCTTCCACAGTGTTCCAACCATATTAAATACGCAGTAAATATCTGGTGACACAGATGACTAACATTTCACCTTAGACTACAGTCAGACACATGTTGGGGTAAAAAACGACTCCCTTACCCTTCGCTCTCTATGTTCTTCTCCTGCCTGTGCTCTCCACGTTCCCTTATACGGCCCTCGCTCCACCCAAACTGGGGCCCACTCTGGTAGCCTAGGCTGGAACAGATTGCTGTGCAAATACTTGGCAAAGTAATAATCTATTTGTGGAGAAGCAGAAATTGGCTGTATTCTCAGTAGAGTTATGAACTGTCACTATTAACACCCATGAGTCACTAACATCACGGTGGGCCGAGTGATTTTCCTGCAGGCGTATAGGGCCTGTTATACTAAAAATGCCACCGTCCATCTGTCTAATTACTGTCTGTTCCATTGATGTCACAGGTATTCAAATGAGCTTCCTTCTTCATGCCAAAACACACAGGGGCTTTATGTAATCCCCAGATTCCACATGTGGGTGAGGTTGAGGTATCCAGTAGTGGTGGACTTTTTTCTTTTTATGGTTTCCAGGACAATCTGTAGTATATGATGAGAGAAGTTAAGGAGGAAACTTAAAAAAACAAACGAATCCCTGAGCCAGATCATTGGCCTCACATCCTAGAAATGGAAGCGGTGAGGGTTAGATGGAGGGGCACATGGGTTGAATGGCCCTTAACCCAGTGGTATTTCAACCCCAAAAAACCCCAACATTTCATTGACTGTGCTACTTCATGTCCACCTTCTAAATCACTCACACATTTCTCTTGTGACCAGCTCTACTCCAGGACATACAGGAAGGGAATTCTGGGGAATGTAGCTCCGGCTTAACTAAACTGACACAGTACAAAGCCACCACAGACAGTAAGTTTGGTTAGTATCCTAGCGAAAGAAAACCCTAGAGGAGGGAAAGAAAGTATCAATCATCTCCTTCAATTGCAAAAGTACCCCCTCTTTGTTATTATTAAGCAATCTGTGGGTAATACTTTGAGATGATGCGGATATCCTGGTGGTTTCGGCATCTACTGATAATCCCTGTCCTTATGGCAAGACTATGTTTAGCTTTGTAAGAAGCTGCCAACTTGTCTTCCAAAGCGATCATACCGTTTTGCATTCCCACCACCAGTGCATGAGAGCTCCTACTGCTTTGCATCCTTGCCAGTGTTTGGTGTTACCAGTGTTTTGGATTTTGTCTCTTCTAGTAAGTATGTACGGGCATCTCGTTGTTTTAATATGCAATTCTCTCATGACATATGATGTTGAACATTTAAAAAAATTTTTTTTGTTTTATATTGGAGTATAGTTGATCAACAGCGTAGTGTTAGTCTCAGGTGTACAGTATAAGCGATTCAGTTATACATGTATCTCTTCTTTTTCAAATTGCTTTCCCATTTAGGTTATTACAGAGTATTGAGCAGAGTTCCCTGTGTTACACAGTAGATCCTTGTTGGTTATCTGTTTTAAATATAGCCGTGTGTACATGTCAGTCCCCAACTCCCAATCTGTCCCTCCCTACCACCTGTCCCCCCTCGTAACCATAAGTTCCTTCTCTAAGTCTGTGAGTCCTTTTCTGTTTTGTAAATAAGTTCATTTGTATCATTCCTTTTCTTTTTAGATTCCGCATATAAGCGGTATCATATATTTGTCTTTCTCTGTCTGACTTATGTCACTTTGTATGGTAGTTTCCAGGTCCATCCATGGTGCTGCAAATGACATTTCATTTTTTATGGCTGAGTAATATTCCATTGTATATATGTATCACATCTTCTATATCCATTTGTCTGTCGATGGACATTTAGGTTGCTTCCATGTCTTGGCTATTGTAAACAGTGCTGTAATGAACACTGGGGTGCATTTATCCTTTTGAACCATATTTTTCTCCAGATATATGCCCAGGAGTGGGATTGCTGAATCATATGGTAGCTCTATTTTTAGTTTTTAAAGGAACCTCCATACTGTTCTCCATAGTGGTGGCTGTACCAATTTACATTCCCACCAACAATGTAGGAGGGTTCCCTTTTCTCCACACCCTCTCCAGCATTTATTGTTTGTAGATTTTTTGGTGATAGTCATTCTGACTGGTGTGAGGTGATATCTCATTGTAGTTTTGATTTGTATTTCTCTAATAATTAGGGATGTTGAACATCTTTTCATGTGCCTCTTCGCCATCTGTATATCTTCTTTGGAGAAATGTCTATTTAAGTCTTCTCCTCCTTTGTCATAGAGTGATTGACCATAGGTACATGGGTTTATTTCTGGGCTTTCTATCCTGTTCCATTGATCTATATTTCTGTTTTCATATGCTTATTTGCCATCTATATATCTTCTTCATTGAGGTGTCTGTTCAAGTCTTTTGCCCATTTTAAAATCAAGTTGTTTTCCTATCGTTGAATTTTTAAAGTTCTTTGTATATTTTGGATAACAGTCTTTTTTTAGAGGTGTCTTTTGCAAACATTTTCTCCCAGTCTGTGACTTGTCTTCTCATTTTCTCTTGACATTTTTTCGCAGAGAAGAATTTTTTAATATTAATGAAGTCCAACTTATTCTTTCTTTCACGAGTCATGCCTTTGGTGCTGTGTCTAAAAAGTCATCATCGTACCTAAGGTCATCCAGGTGTTCTCTTATGTTATCTTCTGAGAGTTTTATAGTTTTGTGTTTTACATTTACATCTGTGATCTATATTGAGTTAGTTTTCAGGAAGGGTGCAAGGTTTATGTCTAGATTCTTTTTTCTTTTCTTTTTTTCCTCCCATGAGGATGTTTAGTTGTTCCAGCACTGTTTGTTGAAAAAACTGTCATTGCTCCATTGTATTGCCTTTGCTTCTTTTAAAGATCAATTGCCTAATTATGTGGGTTCAGTTTCTGGGCTCTCTATTCTATTCCATTGATCTAACTAAGATTTCTTTTTTGGAGGGTGCTAATATAAATGGTAATGCACTTTTAGTATCAAATTCTACTTGTTCATTGCTTTTATACAGAAAATTGACTTTTTGATGTTAACCTTGTATCCTGCAACCTTGCTGTAACCACTTGTTAGTTCCAGAAGTTTTTTGTTGATTCTTTTGGATTTTCTACATAGATGATCTTGTTATCTGTGAGCAAAGACAGTTTAATTTCTTTCTTTCAAATATGTCTATCTTTTCTTTCCTTGTCTTATTGCATTCACTAAACTTCCAGAATTATGTTGAAAAACAATGGTGAGAGGGACATCCTTTCCTTATTCCTAAGGTTACTTTTTGATATTTGCATTCAATTTTAGGCTTTACTTTAAAAAAATCTCTATGCCTGTCACTCTTATTCTTATACCTTATACTTAATTCTCTTCCACTCTTTCTTGGTAACCATTTGCATTTATTTCTGATTTATATTTTCGTGTTTCTTTTTTGTAAAAACAAGCAAATATGTATACTCATTTTTATTTGCCCTTCATTCTTGAACAATATGTGGCATACTAGGTCTGCTTTCCCATGGCTTCACCAACTGAGTGTGTTCTCAGGAATTTGAACTTTTGCCATGAGAAATGGTACTCATTGTGAGTTTAGTTTGAAGTTATAGAAGTTTGAATTTCTCTCATTATAGTGAAGTTGAGCTTATTTTCATGTGCTAATGAGGCAGGCCCTTCTTTCCTTTTTTAAAAAATTGAAGTATAGTTGATTTACAGTGTGTATTAATTTCAGGTGTAAAAAAGTGATTCAGTATTTTTAATAGATTATACTCCATTTAAAGTTATTATAAAATATTGGCTATATTTCCTGTGCTATACAATATATTCTTGTAGCTTATTTATTTTACACGTAATAGTTTGTATCTCTTAATCCCCTCCCCCTTTCTTGCCTCTCCACCTTCCCTCTCCCCACTGGTAACCACTAGTTTTTTCTCTGTATCTGTGAGTCTGTTTCTGTTTTGTTATATTCATTCGTTTTATTTTTTACATTCCACACGTAAGTGATAACATACAGCATTTGTCTTTCTCTGTTTGACTTATTTCACTGAGCATAATACCCTCCGGGTCCATCCATGTTGTTGCAAATGGCAAAATTTCATTCTTTTTAATGACTGAGTAATACTCTGTTTTGTGTGTGTGTGTGTGTGTGTGTGTGTGTGTGTGTGTGTGTGTATCTTGCATCTTCTTTATCCTCTGATCTGTCGATGGACACTTACTTTGCTTCCATATCTTGGCTATTGTAAATAATGCTGCTGTGAACATTGGGGTGCATGTATCTTTTCAAATTAGTGTTTTCATTTTCTTTGGATATATACTCTGGAGTGGAATTGCTGGATTGTATACTAGTTCTATTTTTAGTTTTTTGAGAAACCTCCATACTGTTTTCCATAGTGGCTACACCAATTTGCGTTTGAACCAACAGTGTACTAAGGTTCCCTTTTCTTCACATCCTTGCCAACATATGTTATTTCTGTTCTTTTTGATGATAGCCATTCTGACAGGTATGAGGTGATATCTCATTGTGGCTTTGATTTTCATTTCTCTGATTAGTGATGTTGAGCATCTTTTCTTGTGACTGCTGGCTGGCTGTTGTCTTCTTTGGAAAAACGTCTATTCAAGTCTTCTTCCCGTTTTTAAATTGGGTTGCTTTTTTCTTTGATATTGAATTGTATGAGATGTTCATATATTTTGGATATTAACCCCTTGTTGGTCAGATCATTTGCAAATATTTTCTCCTGTATAATAGGTGTCTTCGTTTTGTTGATGCTTTCCTTTGCTGTGCAAAAGCTTTAAATTAGGTCCCATTTGTTTATTTTGTTTCCTTTGCCTGAGGAGACTGATCTAAAGAAATATTGCTATTATTTATGTCAAAGAGCATGCAGCTTATGTTTTCTTCTGGGATTTTTATGGTTTCTGGTCTTACATTTAGGTCTTTAATCCATTTTGAGTTTATTTTTAGATATGGTGTGGGAAAATGTTCTAATTCATTCTTTTACAGGTGGCTGTTGAGTTTTTCCAGCACTACTTATTGAAGAGACTGTTTTTTCCATTGTGTATTTCTGCCTCTTTTGTTGTAGATTAATTGACCATAGGTGTATGGTTTTATTTGTGGACTCTCTATTCTGTTCCATTGGTATGCATCTGTTTCTCTGCCAGTACCATACTGTTTTTATTACTGTAGCTTTGTAGTATACTGGGAAGACTTGGGAAGGTGATACCTCCAGCTTTGTTCTTTTTTCTCAAGATTGCTTTGGCAATTCAGGGTCTTTTGTGGTTCCATATGAATTTTAGGATTATTTTTTCTAGTTCTAGAAAAATATGTCATGGGTATTTTGATAGGGATTGCATTAAATCTGTAGGTTACTTTAGGAAGTATGGCCATTTTTACAGTATCTTTAAGCCCAAGAACATGGGGTATCTTTCCATTTCTTTATATCATAATCAGTTTCTTTCATCAGTGTCTTATAGTTTTCAGAGTATAGGTCTCTCACCTCCTTGGTAAAGTTTATTCCTAGGTATTTTATTCTTTTTGATGTGATTTTAAATGAGATTGTTTTCTTGTTTTCTCTTTCTGATAGTTCATTATTAGTGTATAGCAAAGCAACATATTTCTTTATATTAATCTTTTTTAAAAAAACATCTTTATTGGAGTATAATTGCTTTACAATGGTGTGTTAGTTTCTGCTTTATAACAAAGTGAAGCAGTTATACATATACATATGTCCCCATATCTCTTCCCTCTTGCATCTCCCTCCTTCCCACCCTCCCTATCCCACCCCTCAAGGTGGTCATAAAGCACCAAGTTGATGTCCCTGTGCTATGCAGCTGTTTCCCACTAGCTATCTATTTTATGTTTGGTAGTGTATATATGTCCATGCCACTCTCTCACTTTGTCCCAGCTTACCCTTCCCCCTTCCCGTATCCTCAAGTCCATTCTCTGTGTCTTTATTCCGTCTTGCCTCTAGGTTCTTCATGATCTTTTTTTTAGATTCCATATATATGTGTTAGCATACAGTATTTGTTTATCTCTTTCTGACTTACTTCACTCTGTATGACAGATTCTAAGTCCATCCACCTCACTACAAATAACTCAATTTCATTTCTTTTTATGGCTGAGTAATATTCCATTGTATATATGTGCCATATCTTCTTTTTTTTTTTAACATCTTTATTGGGGTATAATTGCTTTACAATGGTGTGTTAGTTTCTGCTTTATAACAAAGTAAATCAGTTATACCTATGTTCCCGTATCTCTTCCCTCTTGCGTCTCCCTCCCTCCCACCCTTCCTATCCCACCCCTCTAGGTGGTCACAAAGCACCGAGCTGATCTCCCTGTGCTATGCGGCTGCTTCCCACTAGCTATCTATTTTACGTTTGGTAGTGTATATATGTCCATGCCACTCTCTCGCTTTGTCATAGCTTACCCTTCCCCCTCCCCATATCCTCAAGTCCATTCTCTAGTAGGTCTGTGTCTTTATTCCCGTCTTACTCCTAGGTTCTTCATGACATTTTTTTCCTTAAATTCCATATATATGTGTTAGCATAAGGTATTTATCTTTCGCTTTCTGACTTCACTCTGTATGACAGACTCTAGGTCCATCCACCTCATTACAAATAGCTCAATTTCGTTTCTTTTTATGGCTGAGTAATATTCCACTGTGTATATATGCCACATCTTCTTTATCCATTCATCTGATGATGGACACTTAGGTTGTTTCCATCTCCAGGCTATTGTAAATAGAGCTGCAATGAACATTTTGGTACATGACTCTTTTTGAATTATGGTTCTCTCAGGGTCTATGCCCAGTAGTGGGATTGCTGGGTCATATGGTAGTTCTATTTGTAGTTTTTTAAGGAACCTCCATACTGTTCTCCATAGTGTCTGTACCAATTCACATTCCCACCAGCAGGGCAAGAGTGTTCCCTTTTTTCCACACCCTCTCCAGCATTTATTGTTTCTAGATTTTTTGATGATGGCCATTCTGACCGGTGTGAGATGATATCTCATTTTAGTTTTGATTTGCATTTCTCTAATGATTAATGATGTTGAGCATTCTTTCATGTGTTTGTTGGCAGTCTGTATATCTTCTTTGGAGAAATGTCTATTTAGGTCTTCTGCCCATTTTTGGATTGGGTGGTTTGTTTTTTTGTTATTGAGCTGCATGAGCTGCTTATAAAGTTTGGAGATTAATCCCTTGTCAGTTACTTCATTTGCAAATATTTTCTCCCATTCTGAGGGTTGTCTTTTGGTTTTGTTTATGGTTTCCTTTGCTGTGCAAAAGCTTTGAAGTTTCATTAGGTCCCCTTGTTTATTTTTGTTTTTATTTCCATTTCTCTAGGATGTGGGTCAAAAAGGATCTTGCTGTGATTTATGTCATAGAGTGTTCTGCCTATGTTTTCCTCTAAGAGTTTGATAGTTTCTGGCCTTACATTTAGGTCTTTAATCCATTTTGAGCTTATTTTTGTGTATGGTGTTAGGGAGTAATCTAATCTCATACTTTGACATGTACCTGTCCAGTTTTCCCAGCACCACTTATTGAAGAGGCTGTCCTTTCTCCACTGTACATTCCTGCCTCCTTTATCAAAGGTAAGGTGACCATATGTGCATGGGTTTATCTCTGGGCTTTCTATCCTGTTCCATTGATCTATCTTTCTGTTTTTGTGCCAGTACAATACTGTGTTGATTGCTGTAGCTTTGTAGTATAGTCTTAAGTCAGGGAGCCTGATTCTTCCAGCTCCGTCTTTTGTTCTTAAGATTTCTTTGGCTATTCGGGGTCTTTTGTGTTTCCATACAGATTGTGAAATTTTTTGTTCTAGTTCTGTGAAAAATGCCAGTGGTAGTTTGATAGGGATTGCATTGAATCTGTAGATTGCTTTGGGTAATAGAGTCATTTTCACAATGTTGATTCTTCCAATCCAAGAACATGGTATATCTCTCCATCTATTTGTATCGTCTTTAATTTCTTTCATCAGTGTCTTATAATTTTCTGCATACAGGTCTTTTGTCTCCCTAGGTAGGTTTATTCCTAGGTATTTTATCCTTTTTGTAGCAGTGGTAAATGGGAGTGTTTCCTTAATTTCTCTTTCAGATTTTTCATCATTAGTGTATAGGAATGCAAGAGATTTCTGTGCATTAATTTTGTATCCTGCAACTTTACCAAATTCATTGATTAGCTCTAGTAGTTTTCTGGTAGCATCTTTAGGATTCTCTATGTATAGTATCATGTCATCTGCAAACAGTGACAGCTTTACTTCTTTTCCGATTTGGATTCCTTTTATTTCCTTTTCTTCTCTGATTGCTGTGGCTAAAACTTCCAAAACAATGTTGAGTAAGAGTGGTGAGAGTGGGCAACCTTGTCTTGTTCCTGATCTTAGTGGAAATGCTTTCAGTTTTTCACCATTGAGGACGATGTTGGCTGTGGGTTTGTCATATATGGCCTTTATTATGTTGAGGAACGTTCCCTCTATGCCTACTTTCTGCAGGGTTTTTATCATAAATGGGTGTTGAATTTTGTCGAAAGCTTTCTCTGCATCTATTGAGATGATCATATGGTTTTTCTCCTTCAGTTTGTTAATATGCTGTATCACATTGATTGATTTGCGTATGTTGAAGAATCCTTGCATTCCTGGAATAAACCCCACTTGATCATGGTGTATGATCCGTTTAATGTTCTGTTGGATTCTGTTTGCTAGTATTTTGTTAAAGATTTTTGCATGTATGTTCATCAGTGATATTGGCCTGTAGTTTTCTTTCTTTGTGACATCCTTGTCTGGTTTTGGTATCAAGGTGATGGTGGCCTCTGAGAATGAGTTTGGGAGTGTTACTCCCTGTGCTATATTTTGGAAGAGTTTGAGAAGGATAGGTGTTAGCTCTTCTCTAAATGTTTGATAGAATTCGCCTGTGAAGCCATCTGGTCCTGGGCTTCTGTCTGTTGGAAGAGTTTTAATCACAGTTTCAATTTCAGTGCTTGTGATTGGCCTGTTCATATTTTCTATTCCTTCCTGATTCAGTCTTGGCAGGTTGTGCATTTTTAAGAATTTGTCCATTTCTTCCAGGTTGTCCATTTTATTGGCATAGAGTTGCTTGTAGTAATCTCTCATGATCTTTTGTATTTCTGCAGTGTCAGTTTTCACTTCTCCTTTTTCATTTCTAATTTTATTGATTTGAGTCTTCTCCCTTTTTTTCTTGATGAGTCTGGCTAATGGTTTATCAATTTTGTTTATCTTCTCAAAGAACCAGCTTCTAGTTTTATTGATCCTTGCTATCGTTTCCTTCATTTATTTTTCATTTATTTCTGATCTGATCTTTATGATTTCTTTCCTTCTGCTTACTTTGGGTTTTTTTGTTCTTCTTTCTCTAATTGCTTTAGGTGTAAGGTTAGGTTGTTTATTTGAGGTATTTCTTGTTTCTTAAAGTAGGATTGTATTGCTCTAAAGTTCCCTCTTAGAACTGCTTTTGCTGCATCCCATAGGTTTTGGGTCGTTGTGTTTTCATTGTCATTTATTTCTAGGTATTTTTTGATTTCCTCGTTGATTTCTTCAGTGATCTCTTGGTTATTAGTAGTGTATTGTTTAGCCTCCATATGTTTGTATTTTTTACAGATCTTTTCCTGTAATTGGTGTGTAGTCTCACAGCGTTGTGGTCAGAAAAGATACTTGATACGATTTCAATTTTCTTAAATTTACCAAGGCTTGATTTGTGACCCAAGATATGATCTATTCTGGAGAATGTTCCATGAGTGCTTGAGAAGAATGTGTATTCTGTTGTTTTTGGCTGGAATGTCCTATAAATAACAAGTCCATTTTGTTTAATGTTTCATTTAAAGCTTATGTGTCCTTATTTATTTTCATTTTGGATGATCTGTCTATTGGTGAAAGTGGGGTGTTGAAGTCCCGTACTATGAATATGTTACTGTCGATCTCCCCTTTTATGGCTGTTAGTGTTTGCCTTATGTATTGAGGTGCTCCTATGTTGGGTGCATAAATATTTACAATTGTTATATGTTCTTCTTGGGTCGATCCCTTGGTCATTATGTAGTGTCCTTCTTTTTCTCTTCTAACAGTCTTTATTTTAAAGTTTATTTTGTCTGATATGAGAATTGCAACTCCAGCTTTCTTTTGATTTCCATTTGCATGGAATATCTTTTTGCATCCCCTCACTTTCAGTCTGTATGTGTCCCTAGGTCTGAGGTGGGTCTCTTGTAGACAGCATGTATATGGGTCTTGTTTTTGTATGTATTCACCCAGTCTGTGTCTTTTGGATGGAGCATTTAATCCATTTACATTTAAGGTAATTATCAATATGTATGTTCCTATTACTATTTTCTTAATTGGTTTGTGTTTATTATTGCAGGCCTTTTCCTTCTCTTGTGTTTCTTGCCTAGAGAAGTTCCTTTAGCATTTGTTGTAAAGCTCGTATGGTGGTGCTGAACTCTCTCAGCTTTTGCTTGTCTGTAAAGGTTTTAATTTCTCCATCAAATGTGAATGAGATCCTTGCTGGGTAGAGTAATCTTGGTTGTAGGTTTTTCTCCTTCATCACTTTAAATATGTCCTGCCATTCCCTTCTGGCCTGTAGAGTTTCTGCTGAAAGATCAGCTATTAACCTTATGGGGATTCCCTTGTGTGTTATTTGTTGTTTTTCCCTTGCTGCTTTTAATATTTTTCTTTGTATTTAATTTTTGATAGTTTAATTAATATTTGTCTTGGCATGTTTCTCCTTGGATTTATCCTGTATGGGACTCTCTGTGCTTCCTGGACTTAATTAACTATTTCCTTTCCCATATTAGGCAAGTTTTCAACTATAATCTCTTCAAATATTTTCTCAGTCCTTTTCTTTTTCTCTTCTTCTTCTGGGACCCCTATAATTTGAATGTTGGTGCATTTAAGCTTGTCCCAGAGGTCTCTGAGACTGTCCTCAGTTCCTTTCATTCTTTTTTCTTTATTCTGTTCTGAAGTAGTTATTTCCACTATTTTATCTTCCAGGTCATTTATCCATTCTTCTCCCTCAGGTATTCTGCTATTGATCCCTTCTAGAGAATTTTTTATTTCATTTATTGTATTGTTCATCACTGTTTGTTTGCTCTTTATTTCTTCTAGGTCCTTGTTAAATGTTTCTTGTATTTTCTCCATTCTATTTCCAAGCTTTTGGGTCATCTTTACTATCATTATTCTGAATTCTTTTTCAGGTAGACTGTCTATTTCCTCTTTATGTGTTTGGTCTGGTGGATTTTTGCCTTGCTCCTTCATCCGCTGTGTGTTTCTCTGTCTTCTCATGTTGCTTAACTTACTGTGTTTGGAGTCTCCTTTTCACAGGCTGCAGGTTCGTAGTTCCTGTTGTTTTTGGTATCTGTCCCCAGTGGCTAAGGTTGGTTCAGTGGGTTGTGTAGGCTTCCTGGTGGAGGGGACTAGCGCTTGTGTTCTGGTGGATGAGGCTGGATCTTGTCTTTCTGGCGGGCAGGTCCACGTCTGGTGGTGTGTTTTGGGGTGTCTGTGGCCTTATTATGACTTTAGGCAGCTTCTGTGCTAATGGATGGGGTTTTGTTCCTGTCTTGCTAGTTGTTTGGCATAGGGTGTCCAGCACTGTACCTTGCTGGTCGTTGAGTGGAGCTGGGTCTTGTCCTTGAGATGGAGATCTCTGGGAGATTTTTGCCATTTGATATTACGTGGAGCTGGGAGGTCTCTTGTGGACCAGCGTCCTGATCCTGGCTCTCCCACCTCAGCAACACAGCCCTGACACCTGGCTGAAGCACCAGGAGCCTGACACTGAACCTTGACTCTGCCCTTTACAAGCTGTGTGACTTTGGACAAGTTTCATAACTTCACCAAGCCTCAGTTTCCTCATCTGTACTCAGTGAGGTGTCTGACGATGGCTGGCTCAGCAATATTCCAACCTATGGATGTGGATCAAAATCTTGGGTTGCAACAGCAGCTGCACTGGCCTTCTTCCCTGGAAGTTGTTTAAGACCCAAATCTGCCGCTGCCCCCAACCAACTCCAGTGCCACTGCCTCTACCTTGGGTGCCAGTAGCCCTATATTAATCTTGAATTTTGTCAGGTGCTTTTTCTGTGTCTGTGATGATCATGTGAGTTTTATCCTTCTTCTGTTAATGTATATCACATTGATTTTGAGGATATTGAACCATCCTTGCATCCCTGGGATAAATCCCACTTGGTCATGGTATATGATCCTTTTTATATATTCTTGAATTTGGTTTGCTAATATTATGTTGAGAAATTTTGTATCTATATTCATCAGTGATATGGGCCTGTATATTTCCTTTTTTTTTTTTTTTGGAGTGTCTTTATCTGGTTTTAGTATCCAGACAAAGGGTAATGGTGGCCTTGAAGAATGAATATGGGCGTGTTCCCTCTTCTTCAATTTTTCAGAATAGTTTGAGAAGGATACATAATAGCTCTTCTTTTTATGTTTGGTAGAATTCCTCCATGAAGGCATCCAGTCCTGGACTTTGGTTTGCTGGGAGTTTTTTGATTACTAATTCAATTTCACTACTAGTAATTTGTCTGTTCAAACTGTCTATTTCTTCCTGATTTAGTCTTGGAAGATAGTATGTTTTTAGAAATTTATCCATTTCTTCTGGGTTTTCCAATTTGTTTAAATATAACTGTTCATAGTATTATGGTTATTTCGTAACAGCTGTAATTTCTCCTCTTTCAGTTCTTACTTTGTTCGGGTCCTCTCTTGTCTTTTCCTTAATGAGCCTGGCTAAAGACATATCAATGTCATTTATTTTTTCCAAAAACTGGCTCATGGCTTCATTGATCTTTTCTATTGTTTTCTTGGTCTCTATTTTATTTTCCTCTCTGATCATTATTATTTCCTTCCTTCTGCTGATGTTGGGTTTATTTGTTCTTTTTCTAATTCCTTTAGATGGTAGGTTAGGTTGCTTACTTGAGACTTTTTTCTTGAGGAGAGCCTGTATTGCTATATACTTCCCTCTTAGAACTGCTTTTGTGGCATCCCACAGTTCTTGGAAAGCTGTGTTTTTATTTTCAGTTGTCTCAAGGTGTTTTGTGATTTCCTCTTTGATTTCTTCATTGACCCAATGTGGGTTTTTTTGTTTTTTAAGTATCATGTTGTTTAGTCTGCAGGTGTGTGTTCTTTTCCTGTTTTTTTTTCTGTATTTGATTTCTAGTTTCATACTATTGTGGTTGGAAAAAATGCTTGATATAATTTCTCTTGTCTTATTTGTTGAGACTTGTTTTGTGGCCTAGCATATAATCTATCCTGAAGAATGTTCCAGGTGAACTTGAAAAGAAATGTGTATTCTGCTGTTTTTGGATGGAATGTTCTATAGACATCTGTTAAGTCCAACTTGCTTAAGACCACGGTTTCCTTATTGATTTTCTGTCTGGATGATCTGCCCCACTGATGCAAGTGGGGTGTTAAAGTCCCCCACTATTATCATATTGTTGTCAATTTCTCCCTTTGCTTTATATATTTAGGACCTCCTGTATCAGGTGCATCTATGTTAACAAATATTATATTCTCTTGTACTGACCCCTTTATTATTATATAATGCCCTTATTTGTCTTTTGTTATAGGCTTTGTTTTAAAGTCTACTTTATCTGAGTATTGCTACCCCTGTTTCCTTATCTCCATTTGCATGAACTATCTTTTTCCATCCCGTCATTCAATTTCAGCCTGTGTTATCTTTAGCTCTGAAGTAAGTTTCTTATACGCAGCGTATAGATTGGCCTTGTTTTTTTTAATCCAGTCAGTCACCCTATGTCTCTTGATTGGAGCATTTAGTCCATTGACATTTAAAGTGATTATTGATGCGTATGTATTCATTGCCATTTTGTTACTTGTTTTCTGGTTGTTTTTGTAGTTCTTCTCTATTCTTCTTTCTAGTTTCCTCCCTGGTGGTTTGATGATTTTCTTTAGTGATATGGTTGTGTTCCTTTCTATTTTTTGTGTATCTGTTGTAGGTTTTTGACTTGTGCTTACCATGGGGTTCATATATGTTGACTTCTATATCCACTTGTTTTAAACCAATAGTCATTTAAGTCCAAACACATTCTAAATGAGCTCCATTTTTACTCCCCTCCCCCACGTTTTGTGTTTTTATGACATATTTTACATCATGTTTGTCCCTCAACTGTCTGGTATAGTTAATTTTACAATATTTGTCCTTTAATTTTTGATCTAGCTTATTAAATGGTTTATCCCTAGCCTTTACCATATATTTGCCTTTACTCGGAATTTTCCCTTTTCTGTAAATTTTTACTTCTTGTTATAGCCTTTCTCTTCCACTTGCAGGAGGCTCTTTAACACTTTTTTTTAGGGTCAGTTCAGCATTGATGAATTCTTTTAGTGTTTGCTGTCTGAGAAGTTCTTTATCTCTCCTTCAATTCTAAATAATAAAGTTGCTGGGTAGAATGTTGAGGTAAGGGGTTTTTCCCTTTCAGCACTTTAAATATATCGTGCTACTCCCTCTGGCCTGGTAGGCCCTTCTTTCTTTCTTTCTTTTTTTTTTTTTTTGCGATACGCAGGCCTCTCACTGTTGTGGCCTCTCCTGTTGCAGAGCACAGGCTCTGGACGCGCAGGCTCAGTGGCCATGGCTCACGGGCCCAGCCGCTCCGCGGCATGTGGGATCTTCCCGGACCGGGGCACGAACCCGTGTCCCCTGCATTGGCAGGCGGACTCTCAACTACTGCGCCACCAGGGAAGCCCCGGCCCTTATTTCTTGACTAGACTATTACAGTGGCCTCCTGACTGCTTTCCTTGACTTTGTTCTCACTTAATTTTCTACAGTCCCACTAGGGATTTCTTTTAACAAGAGCAATCTGATCATGAAGCACTCCTGGTAAAAGTCATTCAGTCATATACACTGTAGGAAAAATGTAAGATTTTAGCATGTCATACAAAATCCTTAATGATCAGTTCCCTGTTTGCATTGATTTTAGTCTCATATCACTATGTACCCCTGCTCTACTCACTCCAAATATTTCCTTTTTCTTTTTCTATGATGCTCTTTCATGTCTACTTTTTTGTTCTCAATTCCTTCTTTTTGGAATCCCCTTTACCTTCTTCATGAGAAAACTTCTAATCATCCTTCAAAGCCCAGTTCAAATATCATCTCCTTAATAAAGTCTTTCTTCTCTTTCTCAATAGAGCTACTCATCCCTCTGGGTTCCTATAGCATTTTGCAGCTCGGATGCCAACAATTAGCATTCACCAGATTGTGCTACAATTGTTTACTTTTGAGTCTAACTCCACTACTCTTAGAGCATATGGACTTAAAAAAAATGTATCTGCTCCTCATTTCACACACTGTGCCCGTTATATAGTGAGTGATAAAAGAAGTTTTCCTTAATGAGCAAATAAATGATAAGTAGAATTTCATTCCTCCTGGTTTCTGCTGATAGAAAATTTGGTATTTTCTCCTCTGACTTTTTCTTTTTCTAGGATGCTAATGTATATAGATTTAGCGGCTCAGTAGTTATGACCAAGCTTATGAGAGTTTCACTGCTTACCGCCATCCAGTCTCCTAAGCTAATTTCCTTCAGCAAATCATGAATCATACAATTATTGAATCTTAGAGCTGGAAGGGATGGTGAGGAATCATTTGATCCTTCTTTTCCTCTCAAGGTAGCACTTGAGCACTTACCCCATGGTAAGTAGGAGAGAAGATTGTGTGATTTCAGGTTTCAACATCAGCAGAGTATACATCTCTCTTTTCAAGTGTGTGTCCAATTGTGCCTGAAATAAGTCACCATGATTTTGCGCAGGATGGGTTATAGGAGTGACGTGGTTTTTATTTTAAGGTAAAAAAGTAGATATTTCTTTCCAAGTTAGACAAAGTACAAACATCTTGTCACCAGCGCTATCCTAACTGCAGATCTTTTTGATGAAGATATGGTTTAGATATAACTAAAAATGTCTGAAGAGCACAGTTGAGGGTAATTCACCTTTCTATCCCTTTTCATCATCTGAGTTCCTGGTCTCCTAATAAATAATAAAATCACATGACTACAATTTTAATAGTCATCATAACGATTAAGTACTAAGCTGTCATGTCACCCATACTAACGCAACTTGAAAGAAAATCGGCATTTGACTCCCACTCCCCAAAGCCCCTCAAGATAGGGGCTCCTCCCTATTATCTAAGGAAGATTTATTGAGCCATTAAAAAAAATTTTTTTAAAAAGTACCCTCCCCACCCCCGAATCAAGTTGTATGTGTGTTTTTCCTGTCCTCTGCTTCCTCCGATATAAACAGGGAGCTGTCTTAGCAATTTGGAGTGGCACCAATGCTGTGTCACACAGTAGGGAGCATGTGTTGTCATACTCCTTTAACCTTTAACCAGGTTGGTTGTGCTCACTCTGAAGAATAGCGCAGCCTGGAAAACTGCCTGGAGAGATTGCACGTTGAGATTTACATTCAGTTTAGGGTGTAATTTATTCAAACAGCTACTGTGCCAGGTACTAGAGGTAGGGCATGGTTCTTGCCTTCATGGAGGGAGCAGAGCAATAAAGCAAATGAATAGATACAAAGGAAAATAATTTTAAAATGTTGCGAAGGAAGCCATAAGAGGATGAATTGGAGAGTGGTGTGCGCGACTCATTTTTGCCAGGTTGGTCAGGGAAGACCTCCCTGGGGAGGTGATATTTATACTGAGACCTGAAGGACAGGAAGGGACCAGCCAAATGAAGAGTAGGATGAAAGCTCTCCATGGATATGGAAGAGAAGATGCAAAGGCCTGCAGCAGCAAAGATGTTGGCTTTTTAAAAGAAATTGAAGGAGGGACTTGCCTGGCGATCAGTGGTTAAGACTTAGCTCTCCAATGCAGGGGGTGTGGCTTCGCTCCCTGGTCGGGGAGCTAAGATCCAGCATGCCTCGTGGCCAAAAAACCAAAACATAAAACAGAAGCAGCATTGTAACAAATTCAATAAAGACTTAAAAAAAATAATGGTCCACATCAAAAAAAATCTTAAAAAAAATGGTCTACATCAAAAAAATATCTTAAAAAAATTAAAAATTAAAAGAAATTGAAGGAAAGGAAAATAGTGAGGCTGGAGCTTAATGAACAAGGAAGAGAGTGGAACAAAGCAAGCTGTAGATGAAGAGGAAGGCGGGGGTCAGATCAAGCAGCCTTTGGGGTTACTGCTGGAGTTTGTATTCCATTCTGAGGGTAATGGGAAGACATTGTTGGGTTTTATGTGACCTGTGACCTTTTAAGAAGATCACTTTTAGTTCCCTGAGAAGAATAAATAAGAGGGGGGCAGGGTCGGAAAAGAGACCAGTAAAGAACTGTGTGTAACTGGGGACAGGTAGTGGTGGCTTGTTTGAGGATGGTGGTGACAAAGATAGAAAGAAACAAATGGGATCAAGAACTACTTAGGATGTGAAGTAGATGGGTCTTAGTGATAGAATAAATATGGGAGGAGATAAAGATAGGAATCAGAGATAATTTCTAGACTTCTCAAGTCTTGAGCAGGTAGGTAGGTGGTGGTACTCCTGTTTTCTTTTTTTAATTATTTTTATTAAAATATACACATTTAAAAATCAATACTAAAAAAAGTACAACTGAAAGTGTCAGTCTCCTCCTATTTCAGTTTTGCTCCCCAGAGGAAACCATCTTTAACTCTCTTAGCTATTTTCTTGGTTTTATCTCTAAATTTCTAGATATTGGTGCATTGCTATTTTCTTTAAATGCCTGTTGATCCTTGGCTGTTTATTGACATTCAAGAGAGAGACCCCAGTGCCTGGGTTAAAGCTTCGTGTGCATGGCTGCTTTGTTCTTGGTGACTAGGAGGCCCTCTCAGGAGAGGAAACAGACAGTGAACTGGCCCAGTATCAGTGTCTGAGGATTGTTTCTGTGGGGCCTCTCAGTTTCTCTAGGGAAGAAGATGCCAGTCCCTTTGACTCTTATTGTTCTGGGAGCATGGCAGGGGGAAGGGGGCTGGGTCTGCTTCCTACCATAGCACATACAGACTTTCTCGTAATTACCTTATTTTCAGATCTGAATCTTACTCTCACCTTCCTCTGTGGCTGGTGTCCTGAGGAGGCAAGCTTTAGTTTCTCTGAAGGCTAAACCTCTGGTCTCTTGGCTGATTTACGGAAGGGTTCTGGTCACTTTTGTCCTGAGGATGGAGGGGTGAGGAAAAATCAAGAAATCCAGTTTGGAACACATGATGAGATAGGCATAAATGATGAGATATGCATAAATAGAGCTGTGAGGTAGGGAGGTGGGTGGAAGGTTTGGGGCTCTGAGAGAAGTTTCATTTGGACAGATATGCCTGAAGTCATCGGCGCTAGAGGGTATTTCAGACCGTAGATGCTGTCATTTGGGAGAGTGTAGGAAGAGGTGAGAGGAGGGCACAGGACCCAATTCTGTGGCGCCCCAGCAGGGGTGCAGGGAGCCTGCGCACCAGGAACGAAGGATCTGCGGAGGGAGGGTATCCTCACTTTGTTTGGAAAAAACCGATTGCTGAGAACCCAAGTGTCCACCGAGAGATGAATGGATAAACCAAACACAGTATGTACCAACAATGGAATATTATTTGGCCTTGAGAAGGAAAGAGATTCTGACACATGCTACAACGTGGATCAGCTTTGAAGACATTATGCTAAATGAAACAAACCAGACACAAATAGGACAATTACCATATAATTCCACTTATATGAAATACCTAGCATCGTCAACTTCGTAGGTGCCGAAAGTAGAAAGGGTAGTTGCCAGGGGCAGAGAGTGAGGTATGGGGAGTTCATGTTAATGGGCACAGAGTTTGTTTTGGATGATGAAAAAGTTCCAGATATGGATGTTGGTGATGGTTGCACAACCATGTGAATGCACTAAAATGCCACTGAACTGTACACTTCAAAAGGGTTAAAATGGTACATTTCATGGTATATATATTTCACCACAATAAAAAAACAAAGGAAATTAGAAAGTATCAGGTAAGACCACTGATGAAATAAATAAAACAGAGTGATATGGGGAAAAGAAAAAAAACCCACCCAAAACAGGTAGCTGAGATAAGGTGACAGAGCCCTGTAAACCTGTTTTGTTGATTGAGGGTTTTCCCCTTTCCCCTCCACTGCCTTGCCTGCCCTTACGTGGGGTTTTTGTCTAGTCCTTATGAAGGTGGGTGTGGTGTGG
Source organism: Phocoena sinus (assembly GCF_008692025.1). Lineage (NCBI taxonomy): Eukaryota > Metazoa > Chordata > Mammalia > Artiodactyla > Phocoenidae > Phocoena > Phocoena sinus. The sequence continues at coordinate 94,132,568 of NC_045772.1, forward strand.
GGAGAAAAAGGAGAGGGTAGAGAGGGCTGGAGAGGGAATAGATTAAAGAAAAAAAAAAAACATCTAGGGAAGGTACATGTGTGGGGAGGGAAGGAAGAAGAAATATAGAAGGAGAGGCAGAGGGAGAAAAGCTGCTTCTAAAGGTGTGACAGCCAGGGCGAGAGGACAGCTGCAGGCCAGCCCCTTGTTGTCCTCGGCTTGCTTCACACCCATGTGACAAGGACCTGGGATGTAGATCCCGCAGAGCCATGCCACACAGCTGGATAAGGTCCAGGTAAAGTCCATTGAAACTGTCTTTCTGTGCCTGCGTAACTCGATTCTGCAAAGTGAACGTGCTACACATGGATAAAATGTATTCGCTCGTGTGGTCGTATGTAACTATAATGCTGCTTAGGTGATGCATCCTGGTGTAGAGAGAGTTTATGGAAAATATGTATGGAGGTATCCCTGTACTTTGTCACTACTTCAAACTCACAAGGAAAATGCATGGGAAATATGGCTTTGCTGTACCACACACAAGAGAGTCTTAAAATAGATCCATGAGTTTTCTAAAACACTTATAACACAGGTAGTACTTGCTTATTTAAAGAAATTAAGAAATAAAGGTAGACAACAAGAAGAAAATTTAAAACTCCCCTAAATTCTGCTCCCTAGAGATAACTACTATTATCAGTTGATGTTCTTCAATTTCTGTATCCCTGCTTCTTGAATCTGAGCAGGTTTGTGACTGCTTCAACCAGTAGAGGACAGAGGCTAGTCATAAAGGCCGTTCAGCGTGTGCCTTGCTTGTTGGAACACTTGCTCTTGGAGCCCTGAGTTGCCACATAGGAGGTCTAATTACTCTGAGGCCGCCATGCTGTGAGAAAGCTACAGTCACTTGGAGAGATTGCTTGTAGGCACCCTGGTTAACAATGCCAGCTGAGTCATGGCAGCCTGAGTGCCAGACAGGGGAGTGAAGAGTCTTCAGGTGTGTCAGGCTCCGGCCATTTGAGTCACATGCTGCCAGTCAGTTCACAGCTGGAGCTCCAGACATCAATGACCAGACATAAGTCGCCCCCATCCCCTGCACTGTGCCCTAGCCAAATTCTTGACCCACAGAATCTGTGAGTGTGATAAAATAGATGTGGTTTTGTGCTGCTAAGCTTTAGGTTATAGATAACTGGAACACCCAGCTATTCTGTTCCCCTTCTCAGAGACAACCACCATTACCAGTTTCTTGTGTGTTCTATCAAAGGTATTTTATGATATAAAATCACATATTTAAAATATATATTTAGTATAAATGGTTGTACACCACGCACTTGTTCTGCACTTTGATTTTTGTCATATAACGGCATATCTCGAAGATTCTTCAACTATACATAGAGTTTCTTCATTCCTTTATAACAATGCATACTGTTTTATTATATAAATATTTCATAATTTAATGAGTTCTCTATTGATGAACATTTAAATTGTTTCCAGTCCTTCAGTTTTATAAACAGGTAGCAGTTGCTGGAGTGACATTTGTAATTTTTGTGACATTGACTAATTGCTCTCCATGGGGGTTATTCTGTTTTCCTCTCCTAACAGAAATTTAGTTTCCTCAAAAATACCTTGTTTTGTCAAACTTTGTTTTAAATCTCTGCCAAATAAATTGATGAGAATGATATGTTACTGCAGTTTAAATTATTTTATTATTTATTTTGTTTTTTATTTTTCTTCCAGTTTTGAGAGAGAATTGACATACAGCACTGTGATAAGTTGAAGCTGTACAGCATAATGATTTGACTTACATCATGAAATGATGTAATTTAGGGAACATCCATCATCTTACATGGATGAAAAATTAAAGAAATTGAACATTTGTTTTCTTGTGATGAGAGAACTTTTAGAATTCAGTAACTTTCACATATGACATACGGTGGTGTTAAGTATATTTATCATGTTGTTCATTACATCCCTAGTATTTATTTCTCTTGTAACTGGAAATTTGTACCTTTTGACTGCCTTCATCCAGTTACCCCTACCCCACCCTACGCCTCTGGTAACCACGAATCTGATCTCTGTTTCTATGAGTTGGTTTGTTTTATTGTTTTTGAAGTATAATTGATCTATAACACTATGTTAGTTCCTGTTACACAGCATAGTGATGTGGTATTTCTATACTTGTCAAAATGATCACCACAATAAGTCTTGGGATAGGTCTAGCTACAATATGTCACCATGCAAAGATATTACATAATTATTGACTGTATTTCCCATACTGTACATTTCATACCCATGACTCATTTATTTTGCTGCTGGAAGTTTGTATCTCAACCTCTCTCACCTGTTTCCCCACCCCCTACCTCCCCTCTGGCAACCACCTGTTTGTTCTCAGTAACTACAACTCTGTTTGTTATGCTTCTTCAATTGTTCTGTTTTTAGATTCCACATATAAGTGAACTCTTAGAATATTTGTCTTTCTCTGTCTGATTTATTTCACTTAGCATAATACACTCTAAGTCCATACATGTTGTTATAAATGGCAAGATTTCATTTTTATGCCTGAATAATATTCCAGTGGTGTGTGTGTGTGTGTGTGTGTGTGTGTGTGTGTGTGTGTGTACACACATACATACATCTTCTTTATCCATTCATCTCTTGATGGGCGCTTGGGTTGCTTTCATATTGTGGCTATTGTAAATAATGCTACGGTGAACATAGGGGTGCATATAACTTTTCTAATTAATGTTTGGGTTTTTTTAGATAAAACCCAGGAGTAGAATTGCTGGATCATATGATAGTTCTATTTTAAATTTTTTGAAGAACCTCCATACTGTTTTTCACAGTGACTGTACCAATTTACTTTCTCACTGAGAGTGTGTGAGGGTACCTTTTTCTCCACATCCTCACCAACACTTGTCGTTTATTGTCTTTTTGATAATAGCTATTCTGACAGGTGTAAGGTGATATCTCATTGTAATTTTGGTTTGCATTTCCCTGATGATTAGTGATGTTGAACATCTTTTCACGTGCCCATTGGTCATCTTTACGTGTTCTTTGGAAAACTGTCTCTTCAGATCCTCTGCCCATGTTTTCACTGAGTTTTTCTTCTTTTTTTTGGATGTTGAGTTGTGTGAGTTATTTGTGTATTTTGAATATTAACCGTTTATCAGATAGATCCATTTGCAAATATCTTCTCTCATTCAGTAGGCTGCCTTTTCGTTTTGTTGGTAGTTTCCTTCATAGTGCAAAAGCTTCTTAGTTTGACCTGGTCCCATTTGTCTTTGCTTTTATTTCCCTTGCCTGAGGAGACATGTCCCAAAATTAAGAACAGTATCAAAGACTGTACTGCCTGTGCTTTCTTCGAGAAATTTTATGGTTTCTGGTCTTACATTTATGTCTTTAACCCATTTTGAATTTATTTTTGTGCATGATTTGATAAGAGTAGTCCAGTTTGATTCTTTTGCATGCAGTTCTCTGATTTTCCCAAGAGCATTCATAGAAGAGGTTATTTTTTCCCCCATTATATATTCTTGCCTCCTTTGTCATAGATTGTGTCCATATAAGCCTGGTTCATTTCTGGGCTGTCCTGTTCCACTGATACATGTGTCTGCTTTTGTGTCAGGACCATGCTATTTTTGATGATTGTAGCTTTGTAGTATAGTCTGAAGTTAGAGAGCATGATACCTCCAGCTTTATTCTTCTTTATCAAAATTGTTTTGGCTATTTGGGATCTTTTATGTTTCCATACAAAGTTTAGAATATTTTGTTCTAGTGGTTTTTTTTTGGTCACACCATGTGACCTGCAGGATCTTAGTTCCCCGACCAGGGATCGAACTTGCACCCCCTGCAGTGGAAGCACAGGGTCTCAATGGCCAGGGGAGCCTCGCCATTGGAATTTTGATAGGGATTGCACTGAATCTGTAGATTGCCTTGGGTAGTATGGTAATTTTAACAATAGCAATCCTTCCAATCCATGAGCACGGTAAATATTTCCATCTATTTGTGTCATCTTCAGTTTCTTTCATCAGTGTTTTATAGTTTTCTGAGTACAGGTCTTTTACCTCTTTAGTTAGATTTATTCCTAGGTATTTCATTCTTTTCAATGCAATTGTAAATGAGATTGTTTTCTTAATTTCTCTGATAGCTTATTAGTGTATAGAATTGCAGATTTCTGTATATTAATTTTGTATCCTGCAACTTTTTCAAATTCATTGATGAACTCTAGTAGTTTTTTGGTAGCATCTTGAGGATTTTCTATGTGCAGTATCATGTCACCTGTAAACAGTGACAGTTTTACTTCCTCTCTTCCAAATTGGATTCCTTTTATTTCTTGATTGCTGTGGCTAGGATTTCCAATACTATGTTGAATAAAAGTGGCAAGTATGCTGTTAAGTGTGGTCTTATCATGTATGATCTTTATTATGTTGAGGTATGGTCCCTCTATACCCACTTTGTGGAGAGGTGTTTCTTTTTATCATAAATGGATGTTGAATTTTGTCAAGCTTTTTCTGCATATATTGAGATGATCATATGGTTTTTATTCTTCAGTTTGTTAATAGGGTGTATCACATTGAGTTGTAGATATTGAACCATCCTGTCTCCCTGGGAGACTTGCTCATGGTGTATGATCATTTTAATGTACTGTTGGACTCAGTTTGCTAATTTTTTATAGAGGATTTCTGTATCTATGTTCATCAGTGATATTGGCCTTTAATATTCTTTTTTGTGACATCTTTGTCTGGTTTTGGTATAAGGGTGATGCTGGTCTCATAGAACGAGATCAGAAGTGTTCCTTCCTCTGCCATTTTTGGGAATAGTTTTAGAAGGATAGGTGTTAACTGTCCTCTAAATGTTTGGTAGAATTCACCTGCAAAGCCATCTTGTCCTGGGGTTGGTTTGTTGGGAGTTTTTAAAAATTGCTGATTTGATTACATTCCTGATATTTCCCTGTTCATATTCTTCTTCCTGGTTCAGTCTTTGGAGATTGTACATTTCTAGGAATTTACCCGTTTCTTCTAGGTTGTCCATTTTATTGGCATATAATTGTTTGTAGTAGTCGCTTATTATCCTTTGTATTTCTGTAGTGTTGGTTGTAACTTTTTAAAATCTCTGATTATATTTATTTGGGTCCTCTTTTTTAAGAAAAAATGAGTCTGGCTAAAGGTTTATCAATTTTGTTTATCTTTTCAAAGAACCAACTCTTAGTTTTGTTGATCGTTTCTATTATTTGTTGTTCTATTTCATTTATTTCTGCTCTAATCTTTGATTTCTTTCCTTCTACTAACTTTGGATATTGCTTGTTCTTCTTTTTCCTAGTACCTTTAGGTTTAAGGTTAGGTTGTTTATTTGAGATCTTTCTTGTTTCCTGAGGTAGGCTTGTATTGCTATAAACTTCCCTCTTAGAACTGCTTTTGCTACGTACTGTTGATTTTTGGATCATTCTGTTTACATTTTCATTTGTTTCTAGCTGTTTTTAAATTCCTTCTTTGATTTCTTCAGTAATTCATTGGTTGTTTAGTAGCATATTTAGCCTCCATGTGTTTGTATTTTTTTGCAGTTTTTTCCGTGTAATTCATTTCTAGTCTCATAGTGTTGTGGTTGGAGAAGATGCTTGATATGATTTCAGTTTTCTTAAATTTACTGAGACTTCTTTTGTGGTCTAGCATGTTCTCTATCTTGGAGAATGTTCCATGTGCACTTGAATGTATATTCTTCTGCTTTTTTAGAAAACATTTTATTTTATATTGGAGTATACTCGATTAACAATGTTGTGTTTCAGGTGTACAGCAAAGTGATTCAGTTATACATGTATCTATTCTTTTTCAAATTCCTTTCCCATTTAGGTTGTTACATAATATTGAGCAGAGTTCCCTGTGTTATACAGTAGATGCTTGTTGGTTATCCATTTTAAATATAGCAGTGTGTACATGTCAGTCCCAAACTCCGAATCTATCCCTCCCCACCTATAACCATAAATTCAGTCTCTAAGTCTGTGAGTCTGTTTCTGTTTTGTAAATAATTTCATTTGTATCATTTTTTATTTTTAGATTCCACATATATGCAGTATCATATGATATTTGTCTTTGTCTGACTTACTTCACTTAGCCTGATAATCTCCAGGTCCATCCATGTTGCTGCAAATGGCATTATTTCATTCCTTTTAATGGCTGAGTAATATTCCATTGTATATATATACCAAATCTTCTTTATCCATTTGTCTGTTGATGGACATTTAGGTTACTTCCATGTCTTGGCTATTGTAAATGGTGCTGCAATGAACACTGGGGTGCATTTATCCTTTTGAACCATGTTTTTCTCCAGATATATGAGGATTGGGATTGCTGGATAATATGGTAGCTCTGTTTTTAGTTTTTAAAGGAACCTCCGTACTGTTCTCCATAGTGCCTGTACCAATTTACGTTCACACCAACAGTGTAGGAGGGTTCCCTTCTCTCCACACCCTCTCCAGCATTTGTTGTTTGTAGATTTTTTGATGATAGCCATTCTGACTGGTGTGAGGTGATATCTCATTGTAGTTTCGATTTGCATTTGTCTAGTAATTAGCAATGTTGAACATCTTTTCATGTGCTTCTTGGCCATCTGTATGTCTTCTTTAGAGAAATGTCTATTTAGGTCTTCTGCCCATTTTTTGATTGGGTTGTTTGTTTTAATGATATTAAGCCAATGAGCTGTTTGTAAATTTTGGAGATTAATCTCATGTCAGTCACATTTGCAAATATTTTCTCCCAATCTGTGGGTTGTCTTTTTGTTTTGTTTATGGTTTTCCTTTGTGGTGCAAAAGCTTTTGGGTTTAATTAGGTCCTGTTTGTTTATTTTTTGTTTTTATTTCCATTACTATGGGAGATGGATCGAAAAAAATATTGCCGTGATTTATGTCAGAGAGTGTTCTGCTTATGTTCTCCTCTAAGAGTTATAAAGTGTCCAGTCTCACATTTAGGTCTTCAATCCATCTTGAGTTTGTTTTTGTGTATGGTGTTAAAGGATGTTCTGATTTCATTTTTTAACATGTCGCTGTCCAGTTTTCCCAGCACCATTCATTGAAGAGATTGTCTTTCTTCCATTGTATAGTCTTGCCTCCTTTGTCATAGCTTAATCTACCATAGGTGTGTGGGTTTATTTCTGGGCTTTCTATCCTGTTCCATTGATCTATATGTCTGTTTTTGTGCCAGTATCATACAGTTTTGATGACTGTAGCTTTGTAGTATAGTCTAAAGTCAGGGAGCCTGACTCCTCCAGCTCCATTTTTCTTTCTCAAGATTGCTTTGGCTATTCAGGGTCTTTTGTGTCTGCATACAAATTTTAAGATTTTTTTGTTCTAGTTCTGTGAAAAATGCCATTGGTAATTTGAGAGGGATTGCATTGAATCTGTAGGTTGCCTTGGGTAGTATAGTCATTGATTCTTCCAATCCAAGAACATGGTATATCATCCCATCTCTTTGTGTCATCTTCGATTTCTTTCATCAGCATCTTAAAGTTTCTGGAGTATGGGTCTTTTGTCTCCTTAGGTAGGTTTATTCCTAGGTATTTTATTCTTTTTGATGCAGTGGTTAAATGGGATTGTTTCTTGCAATTTTTCTTTCTGATCTTCTGTTATTAGTGTATAGAAAAGCAACAGATTTCTATGTATTAATTTTGTAAGCTGCAGCTTTACCAAATTCATGGATGAGCTCTAGTTTCCTGGTAGCATCTTTAGGATTTTCTATGTATAGTATCATGTCATCTGCAAACAGTGACAGTTTAACTTCTTTTCCAACTTGGATTCCTTTTATTTCTTTATCTTCTCTGATTGCTGTGGCTAGGACTTCCAAAACTATGTTGAATAAAAGTGGTGAGAGTGGACATCTTGTCTCGTTCCTGATCTTAGAGGAAATGCTTTTAGCTTTTCACCGTTAAGTATGTTGTTAGCTGTGGGTTTGTCGTATATGGCCTTTATTATGTTGAGGTAGGTTCCCTCTATGCCCCCTTTCTGTAGAGTTTTTATCATAAATAGGTGTTGAATTTTGTCAAAAGCTTTTTCTGTATCTATTGAGATAATCATATGATTTTTATTCTTCAATTTGTTGATGTGGTGTATCACACTGTTTGATTTGTGGGTATTGAAATATCCTTGCATCTCTGGGATAAATCCCACTTGATCATCGTGTATGATCCTTTTAATGTATTGTTGGATTCGATTGATTGTATTTTGCAGAGGATTTTTGAGTCTGTGTTCATCAGTGATATTGGCCTGTAATTTTCTTTTTTTGTGACATCTTTGGTTTTGGTATCAGGGTGATGGTGGCCTCATAGAATAAGTTTGGGAGTTTTCCTTCCTCTGCAACTTTTTTGGAACAGTTTCTGAAGGATAGGTGTTAGCCCTTCTCTAAATGTTTGATAAAATTCACCTGTGAAGTCAACAGGTCCTGGACTTTTGTTTGTTGGGAGTTTTTAAATCACAGTTTCAATTTCAGTGCTTATGGTTGGTTTATTCATATTTTCTGTTTCTTCATGGTTCAGTCTTGGAAGGTTGTGCATTTCTAAGAGTTTGTCCATTTCTTCCAGGTTGTCCATTTTATTGGTATACGGTTGCTTGTAGTAGTCTCTTTTAGTCCTTTGTATTTCTGTGGTGTCAATTGTAAGTCCTCCGTTTGCATTTCTAATTTTATTGATTTGAGTCCTGTCCCTTTTTTGTGTGATGAGTCTTGCTAAAGGTTTATCAATTTTGTTTACCTTTTCAAAGAACCACCTTTTACTTTCATTGATCTTTGCTATTGTCTTCTTTGTCTCTATTTCATTTATTTCTGCTCTGATCTTTATGATTTCTACTAACTTTAGGTTTTATTTGTTCTACTAACTTTAGGTTTTATTTGTTCTTCTTCCTCTTGTTGCTTTAGGTGTAAGGTTAGGTTGTTTGAGGTTTTTCTTGTTTCCTGAGGTAAGATTTTATTGCTATAAACTTCCCTCTTAGAACTGCTTTTGCTGCATCCCAGAGGTTTTGGATCATTGTGCTTTCATTTTCATTTGTCTCTTGGTATTTTTTGATTTCCTCTTTGATTTCTTCAGTGATCCATTGATTGTATAGTAGCATATTATTTAGCCTCCACGTGTTTGTGTTTTTTTACAGTTTTTTTCTTGTTGTTTATTTCTAATCTTACAGTGTTGTGGTTGGAAAAGATGCCTGATACGATTTAAAATTTCTTAAATTTACCAAGGCTTGCTTTGTATCCCAGCAAGTGGTCAATCCTGGAGAATGTTCCGTGTGCACTTGAGAAGAATGTGTACTCTGCTGTTTTGGGATGGAATGCTCTATAAGTGTCAATTAAGTCCATCTGGTTTAATGTGTCATTTAAGGCCTGAGTTTCCTTATTGATTTTCTGTCTGGATGATCTGTCCATTGATGAAAGTGGGGTGTTAAAGTCCACCGCTATTATTGTGTTACTGTTAGTTTCTCCCTTTATGGCTGTTAGTATTTGCCTTATATATTGAGGTGCTCTTATGTTAGGTGTATATATATTTACAATTGTTATATCTTCTTCTGGGATTGATCCCTTGATCATTATGCAGTGTCCTTCTTTGTTTCTCATAAGTCTTTATTTTAAAGTCTATTTTGTCTGATAGGAGTATTGCTACTCCAGCTTTCTTTGGATTTCCATTTGCATGGAATACCTTCTTCCATCCCCTCACTTTCAGTCTGTGTGTGTTCCTAGATCTGAAGTGGGTCTCTTGTAGACTGCATATATATGGGTCTTGTTTTTGTATCCATTCAGCCAGTCTTTGTCTTTTGGTTGGGGCATTTAAACCATTTACATTTAAGGTAATTACCAATATGTATGTTTCTATTGCCATTTTCTTAATTGTTTGGGTTTGTTTTTATAGGTCTTTTTTCTTTCCTTCCTCTTTTGTTCTCTTGTCTCGTTTGATGACCATCTTTAGTGTTGTGTGTGGGTTGCTTTGCTTTCTCCTTTTTGTGTATCTATTGTCATTTTGGGATTTGATGTTTCCATGAGGTTTTGATATAGTAATTTATATACGTACACGGTTGTTTTAAGTTGCTGGTCTCTCTCCTGCCAAGAGGAGTTCTTTTAGCATTTGTTACAAAGCTGGTCTGGTAGTGCTGAATTCTCTTAGCTTTTGCTTCTCTGTAAAGCTTTTGATTTCTCCATCAAATCTGACTGAGAGCCTCACTGGGTAGAGCATTCTTGATAGTAAGCTTTTCCAATTCATCACTCTAATATATTGTACCACTCCCTTTTGGCCTGCAGAATTTCTGCTGAAAAGTCAGCTAATAGCCTCATGGGAGCTCCCTTGTATGTAACTTGTTGCTTTACCATTGCTGCTTTTAATATTCTCTCTCTTTAATTTTTGCCCTTTTAATTAGTGTGTCTTGGTGTGATCCTCTCTGGGTTGATTCTGTTTGGGACTCTTTGTGCTTCCTGTACCTGGATGTTGTTTCCTGTCCCAGGTTAGAGAAGTTTTCAGCTCTTATGTTTTCTCTGCCCCTTTCTCTCTCTCTTCTCCTTCTGGTACCCCTATCATGAGAATGTTAGTATGCTTGATGTTGTCCCTGAGGTCTCTTAAACTATCCTAATTTCTTTTTATTTTTTTCTCTCCATTCAGCTTCAGTGATTTCCACTACTCTGTCTTGTAGCTCACTGATTCATTCCTCTGTATCATTGAATTTACTGTTGATTCCTTCTAGCATATGTTTATTTCAGTTATCGTACTCTTTAGCTCTGTTTGATTTTTCTTAACTCTTTGGTAAACTTCTCACTGTGTTCATCCCTTCTTCTCCCAAGTTCTTTGAGCATTGTTAAGATCATTACCTTGAATTCTTTATTGGGTAGATTACTTATCTCCACTTGAGCTAGTTCTTCTGGGATTTTATCTTGTTCTTTCATTTGGAACATATTCCTCTTTTGCCTCATTTTGCCTAATTTTCTGTTTTTATTTCTATGTATTTGGTTGGTTGGTTACATTTCCTGACCTTGGAGAAGTGGCCATTTGTATTAGATGTCCTGTGCATCCCAGCAGCACACTCCCTTCTGGTCACCAGAGCTATATGCCCTATTGGTGCCTTCTATGAGAGCTGCATGGGTCTTTCTGTTGTGATGGGCTGACTACTGTGGGTGGTCTGGTAGGCATGGGTGGTCCCCAGTCTAGCTGGTTGCCAGGTCCTGCCTTGTACAGAAGCTGTCAGCCACTGGATGGTGGGGCTGGGTCATGAGGTGGCTAGCTGTGGAGCCCAGGGAAGACCTGGGGCTAATGCTGCCCTGCTGGTGGTTGTGGGACTGGTTCCTGACCTGACTGGCTGTGGGGTTTGAGGTATCCCAAAGCTGATGCTGGCGCATTGGTGAGTGGGACTGGTGTTGACCTTGTTGGTGGGGCCAGGGCCCAGGGCCCAGGGCCTCCCATGGCTGCTGGCAACCTGCTGGTGGGCTAGGTCAGGGCACAGGTGTTCCTGGGGTTAGTGCTTAGCCACTGGTAGGTAGAGCTGTGTCCTGGCTACAAGGCCCTGCAGATCCTAGGAATGGTGTCGGCCCTCTTGTGTACAGGCTGGTTCCTGACGGCTTGCTGCAGGGTTTAGGGTATCCCAAGGCTCATATCGGTCCACTGGCAGGTGGTGGGTTTGGATCCCACGGCTGCTGGCTGAGGGGCCCAAGGTTTCCCTGAGCTGGGTGTTGGCCTGCTGGTTGGTAGGGCTGGGGCCTAGGGGATCCTGGGGCTGGGGCCAGCCTGCTGGTGGGTTGGCTGTGTCCCGACGAGGCAGGCTTCAGGGCTGTGGTGGCCTGAGGCTGACGCCTACGTGCTGGTGGATGGAGCCAGGCTCTGGGGCTAGTGCCAGTCTACTGGTGGAAGTAATCAGTTCCTGGGGTCGCTGGCTAAAGGTCCTGGGAGTCCCAGAGCTGGTGTCTGTCTGCTGAAGCCCAGGAGGTCCTGGGGTTAGTGCCAATGCACTGGTGTGAGGGGCCGGGTCTTGGACCCTCTCATGGACAGGGCTGGGTCCCGGAGCAGCTGTGGGCCCAGGGGGCCTCAGGGTAGCAGGTCTGCTCGTGGATAGGGCTGTGTCTCTGCTTGGCTAGTTGCTTGGCCTGAGGTATCTTAGTACTGGTGCTGACAGGCTGTTGTTCAGGGCTGGGTCCTAGGAGGATTCCAGAATGACACTTGACAGCACTGGTGTCCATGTGGTAGCATGAGCTCCCAGAAATGGCTGCTGCCAGAGCCTGTGTAGCCACGGTGAGTTCCGGTTGCCTCCTGCCTCTCTGGAAGGCTTTCCAAGGTCAGCAGTACATCTGACCCAGGCTCCTTTCATATTACCCCTTCTGCCCTGGGTCCCAGAGTGTGTGAAGTTTTGTGTGTGTGTCCTTTAAGAGTGGAGTCTCTATTTCCCTCTGACTCTCCTGAAAGCAAGCCTCCTTGTCCTTAAAACTGAGCATTCCGGGGCTTGTCTTCCTGGTGCAGGAGCCCAATGTGGGGCTGGGACCTCTCTCTCCTTGAAGAGAATCTCTGCAATTGTAATTATCCCACTGTTTGTGGGTCAACCACCCAGAGGTATGGGATTTGACTTCACTGTGTCTCCGCTCCTCCTACCAGTCTCGTTGGGGTTCCTTCTTTACACCTTTTGTTGTAGATCTTTTCTGCCAGTCTTCTGGTCTTTCTCATCAGTAGCTGCTCTGTGAACAGTGGTAGTTTTGGTGCACCCACGGGAGCAGCGGAGCTCCCCTGCTCCACCGTCTTGGCCACGTCCTCACAACTGTAGAGCCACAGCTGTGGCAAGTTCTAAGTCCACAAGGCAGGCGAACAGTCTGCAGACTCATGCAGGGTTTCTGTGTTATAGTCTTGAGGTAGAATTCTTTTTCCTATAATTAAATTTCGATTATTTTATTATGAGTGAAGTTGAAGATCTTTTCATATGATTAAGACCATGTGTATTTCTTTTTTGATGTGCACTGTTTCTATCTCTTGCCCATTTTCCTACTGGACAGTGGCGTTTTTATCTGTTGACCCCTTTATATAGTAAAGATATTAACCTTTTGACTGTAAAGTTAAAATCTCATCACAGTATTTTTTTCTTTTGGGATTTTTTTCCAAAGAATTTTAATATTTGCGTGTTGTCAGATTGCTCAGTCTTTACAGTTTCTGAGTTTCATGGCATTCTTAGCATGTCAGTTAGGATTGCAAGTATCGCACAACTGCAGGAAACCAAAATCTAAATACAGTGGCTCAAGTAAATGTGTGTGTGTGTGTCTCATGGCGAGAAGTCCAGAGATTACCTGGGAAGAAGTGGGGGAGTGGATAATGGATATGATGGACAAATGATTCACACCATTTGGCACGTTAGAAAAGGCGTTCCTCACTTCAAGATTATAAAAAACTATTTCCCCATGTTTTCTTCTAATGCTTTTAGGGCTTAACAGCCTTTCGATCTTTGATTCATTTGGTTTATTTTACTAATTTTGGAATACATGTATAATTTTTTCGTGAGATGACAACTCGGTTGTCTTAACACTATTTACTGAAAAATCATTTTGCTTTCACTGGTTTAAAGTTCTACCTTTATCTTATACAAAATTCCTATATGAATTTGAGTCAGGTTCTTGATTTTCTAGTCTGTTTTATTGATGTATTTATGTACCAGTACCATAATATTTTAATTAGCTAAAATTTGGGAGAATAGATTTCTTTCACTATTTTTTCCCTCCAGAGTTATCCTGGCAGTTCTTGTGTGTTTATTCTCCAAATGAACATTAGAATCACTTTGTAGAGTTCAAAAAAAATTCTGTTGATTTTACGAGGATGACATACAGTTTAGATTAATTTAGGAAGAATTGACACCTTTATGATGTTGAGTCTTCTTGTCTAAGAACACATCACTTTTTATTTATGTAAGATTTGGGGGATTCCCTCAGTAGCATTTTAAAATTTTCTTGCTAATTTTTTAAGAGTTATTCCTAGGTGTGTTATCTTTTGCTTCCATTGTGAGTGGAATCATTTCTTCCATTATAAATTCGAAGCAGATGTTGTTTATATACAGACTTTGCTTTTAAAATTTTAATTTTGTATGTAGACAGCTTTAATTTCTTATTTTTTAATAGATCTTTATTGGAGTGTAATTGCTTCACAATACTGAGTTAGTTTCTGTTGCACAACAAAGTGAATCAGCCATATGCACACACATGTCCCCATATCCCCTGCCTCTTGAGCCTCCCTCCCATCCTTCCTATCCCACCCCTCTAGGTCATCGCAAAGCACCGAGCCGATCTCCCTGTGCTATGCTGCTGCTTCCCACCAGCCAGCTATTTTACATTCAGTAGTGTATATATGTTGATGCTACTCTCACTTCATCCCAGCTTCACCCTCCCACTCCATGTCCTCAAGTCCATTTTCCATGTCTACGTCTTTATTCCTGCCCGGCAACTAGGTTCTTCAGTACCATTTTTTTTTAAGATTCCATATACATACGTTAGCATATGGTATTTGTTTTTCTGACTTCACTCTGTATGACAGACTCTAGGTCCATCCACCTCACTACAACTAACTCAATTTCCTTTCTTTTTTATGGCTGATTAATATTCCATTGTATATATGTGCCACATCTTCTTTATCCATTCATCTGTCGATGGACGTTTAAGTTGGTTCCATGTCCTGGCTATTGTAAATAGTGCTGCAATGAACATTGTGGTACATGTCTCTTTTTGAATTATGGTTTTCTCAGGTATATGCCCAGTAGTGGGATTGCTGGGCCGTATGGTAGTTCTATTTTTAATTTTTTAAGGAACCTCCATACTGTTTTCCATAGTGGTTGTATCAATTTACATTCCCACCAACAGTGCAGGAGGGTTCCCTTTCATCACACCCTTTCCAGCATTTATTGTTTCTAGATTTTTTGATAATGGCCATTCTGACCAGCGTGAGGTGATATCTCATTGTAGTTTTGATTTGCATTTCTCTAATAATTAGTGATGTTGAGCATCTTTTCATGTGCCTCTTGGCCATCTGTATGTCTTCCTTGGTAAAATGTCTATTTAGGTCTTCTGCCCATTTTTTAACTGGACTGTTGGGTTTTTTTGATATTGAGCTCCAAGAGCTGTTTGTATATTTTGGAGATTAATCCTTTGTCTGTTGTTTCATTTGCAAATATTTTCTCCCATTCTGAGGGTTGTATTTCTGTCTTGTATATGGTTTCCTTTGCTGTGCAAAAGCTTTTAAGTTTAATTAATTCCCATTTGTTCATTTTTGGTTTTATTTCTGTTACTCTAGGAGGTGGGTCAAAAAAGATCTTGCTGTGGTTTATGTCAAAGAGTGTTTTCCCTATGTTTTCCTCTAAGAGTTTTTATAGTATCTGGTCTTACATTTAAGTCTTTAATTCATTTGGAGTTTATTTTTGTGTATGGTGTTAGGGAGTGTTCTAATTTCAGTCTTTTACATGTAACTGTCCAATTTTTCCAGCATCACTTATTGAAGAGGCTGTCTTTTCTGCATTGTATGTTCTTGCCTCCTTTGTCATAAGTTAGGTGCCCATATGTGTGTTGGTTTATCTCTGGCATTCTATCCTGTACCATTGAGCTATATTTCTGTTTTTGTGCCAGTACCATACTGTCTTGATTACTGTAGCTTTGTGGTATAGTTTGAAGTCAGGGAGCCTTATTCCTCCCACTCCGTTTTTCTTTCTCAAGATTGCTTTGGCTATTTGGGGTCTTTTGTGTTTCCATACGAACTGTAAAATTTTTTGTTCTAATTCTGTGAAGAGTGCCATTGGTAGTTTGATAGAGATTGCACTGAATCTGTAGATTGCTTTGGGTAGTTTAGTCATTTTCACAATATTGATTCTTCCAATCCAAGAACATGGTATATTTCTCCATCTGTTTATGTCATCTTTGATTTCTTTCATCAGTGTTTTATAGTTTTCTGAGTACAAGTCTTTTGCCTCCTTAGGCAGGTTTATTCCCAGGTATTTTATTCTTTTCATTGCAGAGGTAAGTGGGAGTGTTTTCTTAATTTCTCTGATTTTTTGTTGGTGGTGTATAGGAATGCCAGAGATTTCTGTGCATTAATTTTGTATTCTGCAACCTTACCAAATTCATTGATTAGTTCTAGTAGTTTTCTGGTGGCATCTTTAGGATTTTCTGTGTAAAGTATCATGTCATCTGCAGACAGTGACAGTTTTACTTCTTTTCCAATTTCCTTTTGCATTTCTTTTATTTCTTTTTCTTCTCTGATTGCTGTGGCTAGGACTTCCAAAACTATGTTGAATAAGAGTGGCGAGAGTGGACATCCCTGTCTTGTTCCTGATCTTAGTGGAAATGTTTTCAGTTTTTCACCATTGAGTGTGATGCTTGCTGTGGGTTTGTCATATATGAGCTTTATTATGTTGAGGTAGGTTCCCTCTGTGCCCATTTTCTGGAGACTTTTTATCATAAATGGATGTTGAATTTTGTCAGAAGCTTTTTCTGCATCTATTGAGATGACCATATGGTTTTTATTCCTTGATTTTTTAATGTGGTGTATCACATTGATTGATTTGTGTATATTGAAGAATCTTTGCATCCCTGAGATAAATCCCACTTGATCATGGTGTATGATCCTTTTAATGTGCTGTTGGATTCTGTTTGCTAGAATATTTTTGAGGATTGTTGCATGTATGTTCATCAGTGATATTGGTCTTTAATTTTCGTTTTTTGTGGTATCTTTTTCTGGTTTTGGTATCAGGGTGATGGTGGCTTTGTAGAATGAATTTGGGAGTGTTTCTACCTCTGCAATTTTTTGGAAAAGTTGGAGAAGGATAGGTGTTAGCTCTTCTCTAAATGTTTGATAGAATTCGCCTGTGAAGCCTTCTGGTCCTGGACTTTTGTTTGTTGGAAGATTTTTAATTATGGTTTCAATTTCATTACTTGTAATAGGTCTGTATATATTTTCTAATTCTTCCTGGTTCAGTCTTGGAAAATTGTATCTTTCCAAGAATTTGTCCATTTCTTCGTGGTTGTCCATTTTATTGGCATATAGTTGTTTGTAGTAGTCTCTTATAATCCTTTGTATTTCTGTAGTGTCAGTTGTGATTTCTCCTTTTTCATTTCTAATTTTATTGATTTGCATCCTCTCCCTTTTTTTCTTAATGAGTCTGGCCAAGGGTTTATCAATTTTGTTTATCTTCTCAAAGAACCAGCTTTTAGTTTTATTGATCTTTGCCGTTGTTTTCTTCATTTCTATTTCATTTATTTCTGCTCTGGTCTTTATGATTTCTTTCCTTCTACTGACTTTGGGTTTTCTTTGTTCTTCTTTCTCTAGTTGTTGTAAGTGTAGGGTTAGATTGTTTATTTGAGATTTTTCTTGTTTCTTGAGGTGAGATTGTATTGCTATAAACTTCCCTCTTAGAATTGCTTTTGGTGCGGCCCATAGGTTTTGGGTTATCGTGTTTTCATTGTTATTTGTTTCTATGTATTTTTTTATTTCTTCTTTGATTTTTTCAGTGATCTCTTGGTTATTTAGTAGCGCACTGTTTAGCCTCCATGTATTTGTGTTTCTTACAGGTGTTTTTTTTTTGTAATTGATTTCCAGTCTCATAGTGTTGTGGTCAGAAAAGTTGCTTGATATGATTTCAATTTTCTTAAATTTTCTGAGGCTTGATTTGTGACCCAAGATGTGATCTATTCTGGAAAATGTTCCATGTGCACTTGAGAAGAAAGTGTGTTCTGCCACTTTTGGGTAGAAGGTTCAATAAATATCAGTTAAATCTATGTGGTCTATTGTATCATTTAAAGCTTGTGTTTCCTTATTTATTTTCTGTTTGGATGATTTGTCCATTGGTGTAAGTGGGCTTTTAGAGTCCCCTATACTATTTTTGTGTTACTGTCGATTTCTCCTTTCATGGTTGTTAGCATTTGCCTTATGTATTGAGGTGCTCCTTTTTTGGGTGCATAACATTTATAATTGTTATATCTTCTTCTTGGATTGATCCCTTGATCATTATGTAGTGTCCCTCCTTATCTCTGTAACAGTCTTTATTTTAAAGTCTATCTTATCTGATAAGAGGATTGCTACTCCAGCTTTCTTTTGATTTCCGTTTGCATGGAATATCTTTTTCCATCCCTTCACTTTCAGTCTGTATGTGTCCCTAGGTCTGAAGTGGATCTCTTGTAGACAGCATATAAATGGGTCTTGTTTTTGTATCCATTCAGTCAGTCTGTGTCATTTGGTTGGGGCATTTAATCCATTTACATTCAAGGTTATTATTGATATGTATGTTCCTATTACCATTTACTTAATTGTTTTGGGTTTGTTTTTGTGGGTCTTTTTCTTCTCTTGTGTTTCCCGCTTAGAGAAGTTTCTTTAGCATTTGTTGTAAAGCTCGTATGGTGGTGCTGAATTCTCTTAGCTTTTGCTTGTCTGAAAAGTTTTGACTTCTCCATCGAATCTGAATGAGATCCTTGCTGGGTAGAGTAATCTTGGTTGTAGGTTTTCTCCTGCATCACTTTAAGTATATCCTGCCACTCCCTCTGGCCTGAAGAGTTTCCACTGAAAAATCAGCTGATAACCTTATGGGGAATCCTTTGTATGTTACTTTTGTTTTTCCCTTGCTGCTTTTAATATTTTTTCTTTGACTTTAATTTTTGTTTGTTGGATTAATATGTGTCTTGGTGTGTTTTTCCTAGGGTTTATCCTGTATGGGACTCTCTGTGTTTCCTGGACTTGGGTGACTATTTCCTTTCCCGTGTTAGGGAAGTTTTCAACTCTAATCTCTTCAAATATTTCCTCGGGTCCTTTCTCTCTCTCTTCTCCTTCTGGGACCCCCATAAGGCGAATGTTGGTGTATTTAATGTTGTCCCAGAGGTCTCTGAGATTGTCTTCAATTCTTTTCATTCTTTTTCTTTATTCTGCTCCTCGGCAGTTACTTCCACCATTCTGTCTTCCAGCTCACTTATTTATTCTTCTGCCTCAGTTATTCTGTTATTGATTCCTTCTAGTGTATTTTTCATTTCAGTTATTGTGTTGTTCATCTCTGTTTGTTTGTTCTTTAGTTCTTCTAGATATTTGTTAAACATTTCTTGTATTTACTCAACCTGTGCCTCCATTGTATTTCTGATTCTGGATCATCTTTACTATCATTACTCTGAATTCTTTTTTGGGTAGATTGCCTATTTCCTCTTCATTTATTTGGTCTTGTAGGTTTTTACCTTGCTCCTTCATCTGTGACATATTTATTTGCTGTCTCTTTTTTTTTTTAATGAGTGGGATTATGTTCCTGTCTTACTGGTTGTTTGGCCTGAGGCTTCTAACACTGGAGTTTGTAGGCTATTAGGTAGAGCTGGGTCTTGGTGCTGAGATGAGGAACTCCATGAGACCTTACTCTGATGAATATTCTCTGGGATCTGAGTTTCTCTGTTAGTCCAATGGTTTGGACTCGGAGCTCCCACTGCAGTAGCTTTGGCCTGACCCTGAGATCGTGAACCAGGATCCTGCAAGCTGCTGGTTCACTTTGGGGTTCCTCCCCTCTCCTTGGGGATCATAGTCCTGCAGCAGTGGCCGTCAGGTGCCCTAGTTGTTGGGAGACGCTAACTCTATGTTTTCCCACATTGCCATCTTGACCAATTTCTTATTGTTTATAATAATTTTCTGTGAATTTTTGTGTGTTCTCCAAGAAAATATTGTAATATCACCAAAGGTTACACTTGTCATTTTTCTTCTTCTTGTCTAATTCGTTTGAATAATACTTACAGAGTAATGTTAAACAGAAATAGAAAGAGTGATAGACAGCTTTGTCTTATTTATGAATTTATCAGAAACCATATATAAACATATATATGTATGTATGTAATGTGTTTACACCTGTTCTATATATATGTAATGTGTGTATATATTCATATGTAATGTCAAGGAAGTATCCATCTATTCCTATTATAAGAGTTTTTGATGGATGCCTTTTTAGAAACTTTATTTTAGAAAATTAAGATAAGTCCCTGAATTTTAGATTTATTGACCAGACGGGAGATATTCCAAACAGTGTGGGGGAAAAATTCATGAGACAAAAAATCTTATCCAGACAGTAGTGTGACTATTAAGTTTACAAGAGGGTCAGGGGAATGTTTTCAGCATGGAGCACGTTGCAGTAAAACATGTTTTATTTACTGGCAAATGGGTTGTATTGTTGTATTGCTCCGGTACTTAATCGTCACACGGAATTGCTGCTTATAATTAAAGGTTAAATCCAACATGGTACATTTTGAAATAACTCCATACTCTTCAACATACCTGCACTGTTCAGATCTTCCTGGAAAGGAATACATTTTGTTTAAAAAAAAAAAAGAAAGTAACGTTTCCATTCATGTTTGCTTTTTTTGTTAATATCCTTAACTGTACACACTTTTGTAAAGCCTCCTTTTTGATGTGAAAAATAATAAAACTCTTGATTTGAAATTAGTGAAGGAAAAGAATGTGGAGAATCTAGAGAAAATATTAGTGTTTTTCTTTCTGGGGCAGGTTAAAGTAGATGCAGTAATGCTACCTGAAGACCAAGGCCTCTTTTGATGGTTTTAAGTTTTCAGAATCAATGTGTACTGTCTTTGATCTGGTATTTGGAAAGAGATCAAGCTCATGTTAAACCCCCCAAGTTGTGCTTTGACACTTTGGAGGCTGACACAGGTTTTTACATTATTTTCTGCTTCCTGGAATGAGCTTTTTAATGGATTTGATACAAACAGCAGCAGCAGAGAATGAATGACTGAACCAAGTTGAGTGACTGTGCCCAGGTAACAAAGATGGGAGAGGAGGACCCAAGAGAGTTAATGTTGATAAGGATCCCACATGCTTTACTGTTGCTTAAGCTCTCCAGGGAGTTCAGAGGATGTTACAGTATGGTCTGATTACCTCTCCCAGCAACTCTGGACCATAGGTAATAAGTAGAAAGGAAGCTCTCATCTTTGGTAGTTAAATGCTGGAATTGGAACAATGAGAGCCCTGTTCCTCTAGCATTCCCCAAACACTGTACAATGGAAACCCCAGTCTTCTCTGGATTCCCTCTCCAGGTGAGGTGACACTGGCCAGGACTCCTCTTGCCCTCCTCTTAGTTGAGTCAGCTTTGGTTTCCCCCTTGTGTTAGAGAAAGTGAATCCCACACTTCTTTTAATCACAATTGACAATACTGGCTTTGTGGATTCAGCTGTCTCTCCAGTGCCTACTCTTGATGAAGGGTGAAAAGTGATAAGCCAGAAACTGGATTCATTGAGCTGCCTTGGCTACAACTCAATGACCCCAGGCAAACAAGTCTTATCAACTTTCATTAGATCAATTCTAATCCCTGAACTGTGTAATTCTTCCCAAGCTACAGCCCTTCCCATATCTCTAGATGCAAAGAAACTTTGAAAAGTAACCTGCAGGTGTCTGGATGGGGGATTTGGGGAGGAATGTATCACTGACAGATGCGGGTTTTGGTGACTTATTTTTGAAAAAGTGAAGTGAGGAAAAGGGGAAAGGATAAGAAAAAATTCCCAGAATTGAGTTTTTGAAAAAGAAAGATGAACTTAGTATTTACCTGCAAATTATAGTTGTCATTATTATAGTTGTATCAGAATAGTGACTCACATCTTGAGATAAGGATTCAGGGTACTGTGGCAGCCCATATCAGGCTTCTGAATCTAGAGCTTCTGTGGGAGAGTAATTCACTCCACAGAAGGAACACAAAGTTCCTCTCAGCACCTCTCAGACCATTCGTCATAAAATTGAGTGTAAAACATAGTTCCTGTGGAAACCTCAATTTATGCCCACATAATAGGTGGTATTGAATATGAAGGAGAAGGTATGGGGGGAACTGCAGGGATGAGAAGCAGAGTAGAGGTTATGGAAATAGCAGAATCACCAAAGAATAATGTAGTCTGCAGTCATTTTGTATGTGGGCAAACAATAACACACATGTTCTTGAGTCAGCAAAAAATTAAACTGTCTAAATATTTAATAAACCAAGGAGCTATAACAGTGGTAAAACTTCTATCCAAAAAAATAAAGACTTAAAGTCATTCAGCCAACGCAATATTGAAGAAGAAAGTTGGAAGACTGATACTACCTGACTTCAAGACTTACTATAAAGCTACAATAATCATGATAATGTGTTAGGACTTCCCTGGTGGCGCAGTGGTTAAGAATCTGCCTGCCAGTGGAGGGAACACGTATTCGAGCCCTGGTCCAGGAAGATCCCACATGCCGCAGAGCAACTAAGCCCGTGCACCACGACTACTGAGCCTGCGCTCTAGAGCCCATGCTCCACAAAAAGAGAAGCCACTGCAATGAGAGGCCCATGCACCGCAACGCAGAGTAGCCCCCGCTCACCACAACTAGAGAAAGCCCGCAGGCAGTAACGAAGACCCACCGCAGCCAAAAATAAATAAATAAATTTATTTTAAAAAAAAAAGGTAGTGTGTTATTGGCAAAAGAACAAATAGGTCAGTGGAACAGAATAGAGAGCCCAGAAATAGACCCACGTAATACAGCCAACTGATATTTACAGGGGAGCAAAGGCAATATAATGGAGCAAAGATAAGCTTTTGAGCAAATGGTGCTGAAACAACTGGACATCCACATGCAAAAAGAAAAAAATGCATCTAAACAGACCTTACATGCTTCAAAAAAATTAACTCAAAATGGATCATATACCTAAATGTAAGATGCAGAACTATAAAACTTCTAGAAGATGACACAGGAGAGAATCTAACAGGATGACCTCGGGTTTGGTGATGACTTTTTAGATACAATACCGAAAGCACAATCCATGAAAGGAGGAATGGATAAGTTGGACTACTTAAAATTAAATTCCATCCTACGAAAGACACTGTCAACAGAACAAAAAGACAATCCACAGAGTAGTAGAAAACATTTGCAAAAGTTGTATCTGATAAAGGACTGTTCTCCAAAATATGCAAATAACTCTTAAAACTCAACAATAAGAAAACAGCTCAATTATAAAATGAGTCAAATCCAGTGGTTAGGACACCACACGTTCACTGCCGAGGGCCTGGGTTCAATCCCTGGTCAGGGAACTAATATTCCACAAGCTGCATGGTGCAGCCAAAAAAAAAAAGGGTATGCAGATGACAAGCACATGAAAAGATGCTCCACAGCATATGTCATTAGGGAAGTGCAAAGTAAAACAATAATGAAGTATCACTACACACCCATTACAATGGCCAGAATCCAGACCACTGACAACAGAATGCTGACAAGGATATGGAGCAATAGGAACTCTCATTCATTGCTGAGGAACATGAGCATACAAAATGGTACAGCTGCTTTGCACAACAGATTGGCAGTGTCTTACAAAACTAAACGTAGTCTCACCATATGATCCAGCAGTCATGCTTCACGATATTTACCCAAATGAATTGAAAACTTGTGTCCACACAAAAACTTGCATACAGATGTTTATAGCAGCTTTATTCATAATTGCAAAAACTTGGAAGCAACCAAGGTGTTCTCCAGTAAGTGAATGGATAAACTGTTTCGTCCAGAAAATAGAATATTATCCAGCACTGAAAATGATTTATCAAGCCATGAAAAGACATGGTGAAACCTTAAATGCATAGTACCAAGTGAAAAGGCTATGTACTGTATGATTCCAACTACATAACATTCTGGGAAAGACAAAACTATGGAGACAGTAAAAAGATCAGTGGTTGCCAGGAGTTATAGGGAGGAAGGGATGAATAGACAGAGCACAGAGATTTTTTAGGGCAGTGAAACTATTCTGTGTGATGTTACAATGGTGGCTACATGTCCTGATACATTTGTCCAAAATATCATAGAATGTGCAACACCAAGAGTGAATCATAATGTAAACTAGGGACTTTGGGTGATAATGAAGTGTCAGTATCATTTCATCAGTTGTGGCAAATATACCACTCTTGTGGGGCATGTGGATAATGGGGAGGCTGTGGATGTGTAGAGGCAGGGGGTGTGCGGGAAATCTCTGTATCTTCTGCTCAGTTTTGCTGTGAACCTAAAATGGCTCTTAAAAAATAAAGTATACTAAAACAAAGACAAAAATAGGTTATTCAGGTCTTAAAATAGTAATTTCATTTTCTGAAACTGGTGTTTACATTTTGTATCACCAATATACCTGACAAATGAATTGTTTCTTGATTAAACAAAATTTTGAATTCTAAAAATATTGAAAATTGGATACGGTTGGGGATTTTGTTAAATATTCTAGTTTTGGGTTTCACTAGGGCTACAGAGAATCCAGTAGAGAATTTTACAAATATGAGTTGGGGAAGAGAGTAAGAATATTCTCCTTGAGTTATTTCCCTATTTGACCTAGCGAATATATGTGTCTAGAAGAAAGAAGCACATTCTCTGATCTTCTACTTCCTAGAAATCCCTCTGTCACAGATTTATATTTTGGCAAAGGTGAGAACAGGCTGGCTACCCTGACAGCTAAACTTTAATTGGTGATTTGCGTGAAGGAGCAAAGCCCTTGCCTGCCTATTGGAAGATGAAATTACCACAAAGAACTTCATAGGGGCTGCATTTAGATACATCTCATTATATCTTTTTAATTTTTATTTATTTTAAAATTTTTATTTAATTCATTTAGTTTGGGCCGTGTTGGGTCTTTGTTGCTGTGCGTGGGCTTTCTCTAGTTGCAGCGAGCGGGAGCTACTCTTCGTTGCAGTGCGCGGGCTTCTCATTGTGGTGGCTTGTCTTGTTGCGGAGCACGGGCTCTAGGTACGCGGGCTTCAGTAGTTGTGGCTTGCAGGCTCTAGAGCACAGGCTCAGTAGTTGTGGCGCACGGGCTTAGCTACTCCATGGCATGTGGGATCTTCCCGGACTAGGAATCGAACCCTTGTCCCCTGCATTAGCAGGCGGATTCTTAACCACTGTGCCTCCAGGGAAGTCCCTCTTTTTTATTTTTATTGCCTGGGGAGTGTCTCAGCTGAGGGTTTGGGTGGAATCTGGGCTGAGCCTCTGTGTAGTTGGGGCTAGGAATTTTGCCCCATTGGCAAGGGTAAAGCTTGGCAGAGGCTAGGGGTTACCCCAAAGGAAGACTGGTTGCAAGGAGTCAGACCCCAGGAGCAAGTAGAGAAGCAAGGTGGAGTCTGAAAGGAGATTCCAGTAGGTGATGACTCATGGTAAAAGTCCTAGGTTAGTTT
Source organism: Phocoena sinus (assembly GCF_008692025.1). NCBI lineage: Eukaryota > Metazoa > Chordata > Mammalia > Artiodactyla > Phocoenidae > Phocoena > Phocoena sinus. Next base: position 94,157,668 of record NC_045772.1, read on the forward strand.
CAGAGGCAGAGACTGGCCAAACCATGCACAGATGTTTCCTCAAAACTGGATAGATTATTGCCACTTGAGCTGGATTCCATCCTAGCATTTATACCTGTTACTCTATCTCTGTTTTTAAAGGGGGATAAAAGGATGTAGTTTATGACAGGAAGAAACAAAGATGGCTGTGGGGTTATAGGTTCTACCAAGCTAGTAGGACTGACTCTAGTCATTACTAAGCCAGTCAGTCTAACAAGGATCTGGGCAACTTGACTGGATTGGGTACAACCAGGAAAAGGTCAAAATTGTTTAGAATGCATTGTCAACTCTTTGCCTTTTTCTAGGTACCACACAGGTGAATCTCGCTGATGGAAAGCCCAAGGAACTCTTAGATGGATCAAGGAATGACAAAAGTATCTTTAAACGCGATGTGTTTGCATTTGATCTTTTCAATCTTTTGAATATTTATTGTTTCACTAAGAGACGGTCTTGGGTCTAATGGGATCTCTTTACTTTGTTGGGGCTGATTTTGTTTCCCATTTCCTCAAACTGCTGGCTGTTCCCTTCTTCCAACCAGGCAGGACTGCCTTAAAAATAGGACTACAGCAGGAATCCTGTGGTGATTGGAAGAGCCTGGATCTTTTGAGAGCCCCCCTCAGCTTTCCCATCTTGAGGCGCTTCCCCTCTACTCAACTCCCTCCACCCCAGTTCTTGGCTTTGGATGACCAGATCAGCCTTTCTGCCCCAGTTCACTCTCCAGAGCTCCCACAGGGACCGCTTGGTCTTGATCCTTCTTCCTTGAGAATATTTCCCAGCTACAAGAGTAATAAAGCATAGATAACATGAGTCAGTTATGTTTCTGCCTTCCTGGAGCTTAAGAAATTTGGGGTGGGATGGGCAGCAGCAAAGACATGCGTAAATAATTACACATCAAGTCAGAATCCAAAAAATCATTATTGGAAACCAGTATATTCACGTAGTTAGCCAACCCATCACTACTTATCAGAGCTAATGTTGGGATAGTTGTGGTTTGGAATCTAGTTTCTGGATGTGTTTTTTTTTTTTTTTTTTAAAAAGGATAGGCTTCTTTCTGGCTGATGCACTTTTATGGAGTGCCCAATATAGTGGAAAAAGCTATAAGAAGAGATGGGGCGATAGCTTTCTGTGAGGTGATACACACCTTATCCCTGTAATGGACTCTCATGATGAATGCCTTAGCTATTCCAGATGCTTCCAAGTCACTCTATTATTTCCCCCTCACTACAGAATTGAACATAGAGAGCTAGGCATGGAGGGTTCACAAAGTGTCAGTGTACTTTATTTAGTTATGAAATAGGACAGAGCTCCTCCTTTTGAGTAGAGAAATCTGGTTCTCCTTTTGGATACTACCTGTCTGACTCTGAACTTTGAACTCCTAAGATGTCAAATGTTAGATGGCTTTGGTGTGGACTTAATGATACTCACTTAGATGGACCAAGGAATGGCAGAGACATGTTTACATTTGATTCATTTAATCTAATAAATTTTATTGAGTCATTAAGAGAAGGGATTTTAATGAGATCATTTGTTGGATATAAGTAGCTAAGATTTGTAAAAGAGGTTGGTTATAGGTGAGAAAAAGGACTGACCAAAGGCAATTCATACTGTTTGGGAATAAATAAAATTAAGCCTTTAATTAATACCTTACCCTCAAAGTATGGTTCATAATCTGGTTGATTTATTGCTCTTTGTGTAACTTGTTGAGATTTTATATCAGGGGCGATATTCCCCATCATCCCTCTCTGTGCTCCTGAAAAAACCAGCCATCCTAGAACACAGAGCAAAACCTTCATTCTACAAAAAAAAAATTGAATTCCTACTATTTTCCAAGTGCTGTAGTAGACATCTACCATTCATTATTTCATTTAGTCATATCACACCAACTAAAGGAACTGGGTATTACCATTATTTTATAGAGAGTTTATACAGCTAGTGAATAGCTTACCCCAACCCCAAAGCCTTTCCCTAGAGAGAAAGGTAGTAGGACCATTCAAGGTGAGATCATCTGCTAAGAGTGGGGAAAGGAGCAGAGTAGGTTCCAAAGGCAAAATTTACCTATTTACAAATTTGCGTAGGGCCAGTTCTCTCCTGCAGTATAGAATCTGAAAGCTGGGTGTCTCCAGGACCGTAAGTGCTGCCCATCATAAATTTGTTTGCATCTCAGTCAGGTGTAAATATTTTAGTATTATGAAGAGCAACAGTGAATTGTTTTGCTCTTTTTCAAAGTGTGATGGTTTGGGCTATTTCATAATACCTTCCAGAGTCTATATAAGTGTGATTATTTGCTGGATTTGGGATTTTTATATCTATCTGATGAGTGAGATTGTTCCATAATTTCCATTTTTGTATCATCCTTATATGGTTTTAGTATCAAGGTTATGTTAGTCTTTTGAGTACATCTTGTACTTTGACCTTTTTGACTCTTTAGTTCTATAGTCAGCAAGCTAATGCCTATTTTCAGAAGTTCCCATTTTGTTTATCTCCAGTAATACTATTGATATTTGCCTTAAAGTCTACTTTGTCTGATATTAACATAGCCACTTCAGCCTTCTTATGCTTGCTGTTTGCATGGCATATTTTTCTATCCGTTTATTTTTAACCTGCCTATGTCCTTTCTATTTCAAGTGTGTTTCTTATATAGACAGCATATACTTGAGTCTTGCCTTTTTAGCCATTCTGACAATCTCTGTCTTTTATTTGGAGTGTTTAGTCCTTTCACATTTAGTGTAGTTATCAGTTTGATCGTCTACATTCTATTCTTTGTTTTCTGTTTGTCACATCTGTTCTATTACTCCATCCCTGGTTTCTTTTGGGTTAAATGCATATTTTTAACAATTCCATTTTAATTCATCTATTAGCCTATTCGCATTTTAAAGTGATTGCTTAGACATTGCAGTATTTATCCCTAACTTTTTTAGAGTCCTAGAGTTACTGTTGTATTGCTTCATGTAAAATGTAAGAACCCGGTAATCATATAGGTACATTTATCACCTTCCCTGCTATCGTTCTTGCTTTAGTTGTCATGTGTATTACATTTCTGTATGTTACCCCACACTCTGATGCTAAAACTTCTGCTCTAACCTCAGTTCATTCAGAGTTTTGCCATTTTGGCCACTAGTCTACCTAACAGTTTCTGGAACAAGAATGAAAACCAAGGCCTAGTTTATAGCCTCGGTGTACTCCTTGTTTCTGAAATTGTCCAGGTGTATTTATAAATTACCGAGAAGCCTACAGGAAGCCACTTTATTGGAACACCCAATTGCAGACTTTCAGCTAATAAACTAGGTTTATTCTTCCTCTTTTTAAACTTAAATTGCAGTGAGCATCCAAGCCTCTTTCCTCCCACACAAACCAGTTCCTTGTATTTCTTCATGCAAAATCAAATACTTCGGCCATGCACTTTATTATAACACTTTGGCACCAAGCTGTCCATAAAATTAATATTTTTTAGGGTTTTTTTTTGCATTTCCTTCTGAAACAATATCTTATGCTTTTTCTGCTTTCAGAATACGTTTTTCCTAAGACTAAATTGTCTTCTCAAGTATGGGACTTTTCATATCTGAACGTGTGCTTTCCAGAAAATTTTCCTCTCTTCTTTGGCCTTCATGTTTATGCTGTTGGTTGGTAGCTTTTGAGGGCTGTTTTTTTTTGTTTTGTTTTTGTTTTTTTAATTCCTTGCCTAGGTGTTTTCCTGACTCTTTGTGCCAAAGCCAGTGAACCATACAGAAGCATGCTAGCTATGCCACTGGGTAGCTGTGTGACTTCAGGTCAGTCATTAATTCCTTTGAGCTCCAATTTACGTAAAATTATGTAAGATTTCCTTCTAGTTCTAATAGTCTATTGATAATGTTCCTATGACTCAAACTGTATTTTTGGTGACATATAAACGCTAGTGGGCGGGGGTTTGGAACTGCTATAGCAGTATTATCAGTTGTTCACACACACATAAGCACATGCAAGTACATATAAACACGCACATACAACCCTCCTCTCTTATTGTCCTCTGACACTTACGGTTTTGAGCGTCGTTACCTTTAGAAGCTGCTTCTGTATATCTCTTGATTCTCACCCCATATCCAGCTACCTGCTCCTTGCTATTCAAATACCCTCAGTGCTTATATTCTTGAATGGGGCTTTTACCCCTTTCAGCTACCCGGGTGATGCACACAGCTCTGATCCTGGCCTTGTACTCCACCTCTGCCTGTTGAGTTCACCAGGGTTTTCCTTCTTAATCCCTTCACCACACCCTCTCCTTCCTGAGAAAAGGCCATGGAAAAAGTTGGTGAAGTTTGTGGAGTCAGGATAGTGAAAAAGAGAGCTGCGGCTGGCCCAGGGTGAAATGACGACTTAGAGGAAGTTTATTTTCAGTATTCTTCCATAAGTCCTTCAGATCCATTTCCTTTCTTTGGTGCCCCACATCCAGTGTTCTCATACTATCTCTTGCTGCCTCACCAGACCCCAGAGGCACCTTCACTGAGTTCTCAGGACTCCAAATTCTACGTCATGGCCATGTCCAACTCCTCCCTCCAGCTAGACTTACTTGTCCTGTGTTCACTCCTTAACAGTTCTCTAATAGCCAAATCAAGAGGGATCTGTGTCAAAGGCTGACAGTGGTTTGAAGAGTTTCCTTTCCTGGATAACACAGAACATGAAAAAACAAATCGGAAGATCTTGGTTTGAAACCAAGCTCTCCTGCTTCAATCTACGTGAACTTCACCAAGTAAGCCACCATCTCTTGAGTTTGTTTCCTTTTCCTTAAAGTGAGAGAGAAAAGCTTTTTCATGGGTTTGTAATAAGGATTTATAATATAGCACATGCAAACAGTCCTTGTAAGTTCTAGGGTAAGTATAAAGATTTTTACTTGGGAATCAAAAATGTTTCTCAGCCTCACCATATATATTGTTAATTGGGAAAGAGGTCAGTTCATTTGGAAAAAGATCTAGAACAGCCTCTATACAGAAGTTGTTTCTTATAAATTTTTTTCCCTTGGCGAACGAGTGGAAAAAAGAATAAAATATGAAGAGAAAAGGTAGGTATGATTTGATGAGTGGAAGATAAGACTTTCAGACAGAAGACTGCATATATATCTACTTATCCATCCAGTTTCTGGAGAAAGGACCCACCCAGTTGAATAATTGTATCATTTATTGAACACCTACAATGTACCAGGCGCTTTTTACATACATTTTCTCTACATTTCAAAGAAACCCTTCAGAACTGTAGAAAAGGAAATGGCTACTCAAAGAAAATGAGTAATTTTTACAGGGTCACATCGCTGCAGGGAGTAGAGCCAGGTTCCAGACTCAGCTCTGTCTGATACCAAAGCCTGTTCTCCTTTCAGGAGACCACCCTGATCTTACTTTTTGGAAGAAACTTACTGATCCATCTCAGAAGCTACATACACCACCCGAGGAACCTGGAGCTCCTTCAAAAAATGTTCCAAAAACAAAGAGCAGGCATTTTCCCAAATAATTTGAAGTTGACTGGCCTGAGGCTGTTGGGCTGGAACTGTTAGGACTGTGGCTGAGCAGTCTCCCGAGAACAGGGTTCCTCTGTGGAGCACCCAGTGGGGGGTGTGCTTTGGCAAGTCCGAGCCCATCCAAAGGTTGGCCCCCAAAATTATAAAGGGAGGGACACTCAAGGAGTCGCTAATCATGATACCGTATCATTATTTTACATTGGTGTAATTCCTGCTCGACTGCTGGTCAAGCCGCCTTACGTGTCTGAAATGGAAGAAGCCTTTGTACATAAGCATAGAACTGAACTGGGTGTTCTTTTTTTTTTCCCCCTTTTTAAAAAAAAATTTTATGTTTTTTTCTTTTCCAGTATGGTTTATTACAGGATATTGAATATACTTCCCTTTGCTATACAGTAAGACCTTGTTGTTTATCCATTCTCTATATAATAGTTTGCACCTGCTAATCCCAAACTCCCAATCCATCCCTCCCCTGCCCCCTCCCCCTTGGCAACCACAAGTTGTTCTCTGTGTCTGTGAGTCTGTTTCTGTTTTGTAGATAAGTTCATTTGTGTCATATTTTAGATTCCACATATAAGTGATATCATATGGTATCTGTCTTTTTCTGACTTACTTTGTTTAGTATGATAATCTCTAGGTCCATCCATGTTGCTGCAGATGGCATTATTTCATTCTTTTTTTATGGCTGAGTAGTAGTCCATTGTATGTATACGTGTGTATATACACGCACGCGCACGCACACACACACACACACCCACCCCATTTTCTTTATCCATTCATTTATCGATGGATATTTAGGTTGTTTCATTGAACCAGGTATTCTTCATGGCCAACTTCTCAGCCAAGTGGCAGGACAAGGTGCAGGAGTCCCTGAAGTTGCACCTCTTCCTACATTCATGTTGAATGAGTCAGTCTACACCCTTCATGGGAAGGGACTCAGTGGTCCTCAAGGGTGGCTTTCCTTTGCACGTGGCCAGGTGCCATGTCACCATGGGCACTGGGGCAATATTTGAAGATGACCATGGTGTTGAATGCTGGCAGCAGAAGGAGAGAATGAAGCATCCCCCAACAAGGGAGCTATATTTGAGTGTCTAAAACCCTGATTACACCTAAGTAGGCTAAACCAAAACCCAAATTGCCCTTTCAATAGAAAATCTTTCTATCTGGGGGGATGGACTTGGGGAAGACCATCACTGGAGTTTTCCATCTTCTCCTGGGTTTTTCTCAGGCAGGGAACTGGATTGGGGGCTGTTAGAGAAGGGAACGGAAAGAGCTCCAAACTGAATTGCCCAAAGCAGATTTCAAATTCCTTGGAGAGTTTGTATTCATCTGCTGACCTCCAAGCGGATGCAAATGGTCTCCGCAGGATTTTACTGGGAGGAAGAGGCCGGGGGAGTGGACGAGCTTGCGGATTTCTAGTCCTGGGGGAGGCTTCTCCTTTAGGAGGCTGGCAGAGGAAGGATGTCCGACTTCCCAGGTTGTGTTGCAAGGTAATCTACCTCATTTTGGTGAAGGTCTTGACCCAGGGCCATGTGTGTCTCGAAAGGGGGACATGGTAATTCAGTTGACTAGAAACTAAAGGTCTTATATCCCTCAGCGGTCATCATTGGGTGATTTTCCCACATGCAATTCTATAGAATCAGAATTACAGACATTTAATGCTGGCAGGGCAGTGTGTACATGGGTCGAGGGGAGGGTTTGGCAGGCAGGAAAGAGAAAAGGGAACTAACACGGACGTGCCAGGATCGTTACACATTTTCTCCATTGAATCATTGCAGTGGTGCATTGAGGAAAATAACTCTCCAGGAAACAAAGGCTCAGACCTTCAGTGAATTGCTTGAGGTAGTGGTTAGATGGGATTAGAATCCAGTACAGCTGCTGTTCCTCCTATTTTTCCACACGTCTCTGGAAAGAGGAGATTCTCACCTGGTCACGTGCATGTTTCCCCTTTCTAACAGAAAAGCAGGAGTCCAGCCTGAGCAAGATAGAAGGGGTGTCTCACAGCTGGATCTCCGGAACACCCAGACTTCTAGGGCTTTCCCCGTGTTCGGGGCTCTCCTCAAAAGTACTGTCCTAATTTCCCAGTCCCCAGACTGAAGCCAAATAGCACTGTTTTGTGCACATGTGGGCTGAGTAGAGACTTCCTTAACAAGAAGGAGGAAACAAAATCAAGGAACCTCACAAAGTAATCTAAGATAGAACAAAACCTACACACATCCTAAAGCTATTGAACTGGAACAAAACCAGATCAAAATGCCCTCAGTAAACCCGAACTGAGGCAGTATTTCCCTTGAGTCGAGTCCAACGCCACAAATAAGTTTCACCGAGCGCTCAGGGGCTCTGTGAGGCTGAGAACATGGTCCACAGAGGATGCTGGGCTGTGGGCCCTGGTTCAGACACCCCCGGGGCGTGAGGGGCTTGGGCAGCCCGTCACCTGGCTGGGCTCGGACCCCTCATCTGTATAAGTGTTGGGGTTGTACCTTGTTTCACGCTCTCCAAACTCAAACGAAACGAGCGGTGGAAACTCTTTCAGAAGGTGTCTTTTTGGGGAATCCCGATGGGTAGCACTGATAAAAGCAGAGGCGCTCGGGGTGAGCTGCTGTTGGTAGCTCAGTAGATCCAGAGTGAAGTACAAAAATAGTAACAGGTAATATTTAATGTGCCACGTATGGTACTTTTCTAAGCCCTTTCCGTGATAACTCATCTACTCCGCACGGCCGTCGAAGTGGGTGCTGCTAGGATCGTCATCCCCATTTCACATGTGAGGACACACAGAGGCACAGCGAGGTTAAGCCAATTGCCCAAGGTCAGACAGCAAGTGAGAGGAAGGTGGGATTCAAGGCAGGTGTTCTGACTGTACTTGTTTCAACACCCTGCTCTGTGGCTCTCTCCAGCCAGCTGTGCTGGGGACCAGTCTACGTAAGGGATACAAAATAAGAACGGACTCACTCAGAAACTTGGTACCAATGAACCCAGGTCTCTATCTAGAATTCCTGATGTGACTGGCAAGGTGGAGGTTGGGCATTGACGCCCAAGTAGACAGGATCCTCAGGTGGACAAAACCAGCATCCTTGCTGGTAATGCCCTATCTCTGATGCTGTTTTGCTCCTGGCACGGCTGGTCACTCCTTGATGATTTTGCAGGCTGTTCCTGCAGCCCTGAGGCCCACTGTCTAGAAATATCTCTTTGCCTATAATTGCGATAGGCTCAAGTTCTGAGACCAAAGATTCAGTGCGTAATGCTGTTTACCAGGAATGAGGAATTTATTTTATTAACTCATTTTAAAGCCCTTTAATATGCCTCCCAAGAGGCTGCCTGTTTCAGAGATTTGCAAAAGGAACGCGAAGAGGGAATATGAATTACAGAACAGTGAGAAGTGTTTTGCCAACATGACAGACAGAAGAAATAATTTTAAAACACGTTTGGAAGATGGTTTCATTTCAGTAGACATGTAATATATCTCTGTCTTTTATGTGTGAGTGACTAACACTACCTGGTTATGAATGGAAAGATAACTGTCTTTTAAGGTAGCTTTAGATAAAGTAAAAATGTCGATATGTTCAATGCATGCAGTGAATTTATTTTGTATGCAAGAGTTGTGTTTTCTCCCAGTCTGTAGCTTGTCTTTTCATTTAACGGTGGCATTTGTTTTTAATTAATTAATTTATTTTTGGCTGTGCTGGGTCTTCGCTGCTACGCACGGGCTTTCTCTAGTTGCAGCGAGCGGGGGCTACTCTTTGTTGCGGTGTGCGGGCTTCTCGTTGTGGTGGCTTCTCTTGTGGAGCACGGGCTCCAGGCATGTGGGCTCAGTAGTTGTGGCTTGCAGGCTCAGTAGTTGCGGCGCATGGGCTTTCTCTAGTTGCAGCGAATGGGGGCTACTCTTCGTTGCGGTGCGCGGGCTTCTCATTGCAGTGGCTTCTCTTGTTGTGGAGCACGGGCTCTAGGCGCGTGGGCTTCAGTAGTTGTGGCGCGCCTGCTCTAGAGCGCAGGCTCAGTAATTGTGGCACACGGGCTTAGTTGCTTCGTGGCATGTGGGTTCTTCCCGGTCCAGGGCTTGAACCCGTGTTCCCTGAATTGGCAGGCAGACTCTTAACTACTGCGCCACCAGGGAAGTCCCTTAACGGTGACTTTTGAAGAGCAAGGTTTAACTTTGATAAAGTCCAATTTGTCAACAATTTTTTTCTTTTTTGAATTGTGTTTTTGGGGTCATATCTAAGAAATTTTTGTCTAACTCAAGTGAACTCTTTGACTCTACTCCCACATTCAAAACACTTATTCAGATACACATGTACCAGGCACCACGCAAGGGGCTGGTCATATAAAAGCACATAAAACACTCTCTTCCCCTCTGAGAGCTCTAGTAGGGACAGGGGCGATGAGCAATCCATGGCAGACGAGCATCCAGTTGGATTTACAGAGTGCTTGCCGTTGGGACACCAAGGAGGGAGTGTGTAGCGCTCCCAGGCCACGGAAGGAGGCAAAGGCCAACTCAGGTGGTCTGACGTGGGATCTCATGACCAAAACTGGTTGAGGGGACAGGCACAGGGACCCTCAGAAGACTCAACTCCAGAAGAGTGTTGCTAAGAGGGTTTGGGGAGAGAGAGACAGAGGGAGAGAGACAGAGACAGAGAGAGAGAGAGAGAGAGAGGTCTTCTACTGCCTTCAAAGAGATTTCGCAGAATTTATGTGTTGGCTTTTACTAGCAGAGATCTACCTCATCAATCTAGCAGGAATGAGGTCCTTAAAAAAAAAGGTGAACAGTGAGGACACTGCCCCAAGATTGTCTGCTCTTAATGTTAATGTCTTGGGCAGTTCGAATAGAGGATCTTTTGGAACAAGAATGGCATTGTCAGCTTTCTGTCTGCTCATACTACTCAAGATGGGTCTTTCCAGAGGCTAAACGACGCAGTGATGCCAGGAATTCTTCCCTCCCACAATGATGGTGACCATGAAGCATCTGGTTATGTGCACCTGTGTTAAGGTCTGGTATGTGAATAGTTTTTCCTTCACTCAGCAGAGACTTTTGCTCGTGGTGTTTACTGTTGTTGCTGCCCTTAAAAGGAGAACAAGCAGACTTCCCTGCAGAGCAGGATTGGCCCTGGGGACGATTCTAGGGGAGGAATCGGCAAAGGAGTGCACCAAAGAGAGAGGCTAGCTCAGTGCCGCCTTAGCTTCAGAGTCTCAGGGCTGACAGATCATTGGTCTCTTGCTACTCAAAGTGTGGTGTGAGGACCAGAAGCCTCAGCATCACTGGGGAGCTTTTGGTAAAAATGCCGCATCTCAAGCCTCGCCCGGAGAGGAGAGTAGAAGAGGAGATCTTCTGCCCCTGTTTCCTAAGATGGTGACCTTACTGGCAAAATCTGCTTCTTACCCAGAGCCCCAGGTGATTCGAAGCACTTTCAGGTATGAGCAGCGCCGGTCTGGTCCAGTGGTTCTGAAGTCTCTTGCAAGACCCCTGGCTAAGTGGTCACCTGGGCTCTGCTTAATAATTCCAGGAACAGAGAGCCAGGGGCAGTGAGAATGATCCTTTTTTTTTCTTTTTTTTAAATGTATGCATTTATTAGCTAATATTCATGATCCTTTGCTTTTTCGATTAGGCTACTTAGGCAGGTAAGTGGATAGAAGGGAATGAACTTCCCGTGCTCTGATTTACAAGGGCAGGTCAGCGGTTAGAGTTACCTTTAAAATAGCTCATCTTTATAGCAAACAGACTGCTGAAAAGGTTTGCAGGAGGCAAGAAGAGGACTCTGTTATGTGAGTCTGTCCCTTTAGCCTCCTTCCACAGTATGTCTCGTATTAGGGAAAATGCAGCATGTTATGAGTGACATTAATGCAGGTTAGTTGTCATCGATTATTTTGTGTATTTACTTTAAAGCACCACACACTCTTTTTCATACTATGGTGAACAAATGGATGCTAGCTAGCAGTGGCTCCCAGACTTTAGCATGCATCAGAATCACCCAGAGAGCTTGGTAGACCAGATGACGAAGCCCCACTCCCAAAGTTTTTTGATTCAGTTGATGGGGGCGGGAACGTTTATTTGCATTTCTAGCAAGCCCCAGGGGATACTGATGCTGGTTATAGAAATAGGAGCTTCAGACGCATTATTAGCTCCTTAGGAAATGCCTAAACCCCTGTTACTCGATACTGTGCTCTGACGACACAGAATATGGGGCCAGGTTTCAGTAAGTCAGGGTCATGGGCGACAGAATGAATACCTGGGACAACTTAAATATAGAAATAATCTCACAACACTTTCGGAGACCACTGATTCCAAACTTCTGCTTCCCAAACCTCTATCGGGGTTGCTTACAAGCAAAAGAAATTGCTTCCTTTTCCATTCTTCTCTTAGTTTCTACCCACCACTGATGGCAGGTAGATAGTTCTGGTCGACTGCAGGATGCTTGATATCGGGATCATAAGTGCCTACTGGTGGGCAGGTGACTCCACTGGCTAGTGTGGCTGAGACATTCTGAGTGCGGGGCTGGCCCTGAGCGGTGTGATGGATGACCTTCCAGGTCATCATAGGCCCGGGTGTAGTCACACTCATGCCCTCATCACCTATACGCACACACCCATGATGTCAGCACAGCTGGGGAGCAGTTCTACTGTGGGAAGACCTAGGGTCCTTTAACTCTTCGAGTCAGGTGAGTCCGCAGCAAACCGATAATCTTCGGCACAGCGCAGGACCCAAGCCATCTCTGACTGAGGTTCCTGCTGGCAGATTTGTCCACTTGCGGCAGCTGCTCAGACTTGAAATGTTTGCTCTGACCTTTCTGGTGCCGCTTGTCTAAAGATTGCCTGCAAACTGCTCTGTGACAGAGGCTTCCTGCCAGTGAAAAACCATGACTGCACTTACACCGTAATTGAGTGGAGACAGGATTTACCTCACTGGACCACCCTGCCTGTCTGACTCCATTTCATATTATTAAAAACAGAGACTTGGATTTTTTTTTTTATAAAAAATTTATTGAGATGATGCAATTATAGGCTTTTCTTTAAAAATTATTTGCAATTCACTGGCCCTGAGAAAAGGCTTTTTTTTTGTTTGTTTTTCTTTTTTGTTACATTCATTTGATTCAGTCCCTTATAAACCCCACACCTCATAAACAACAAGAGATTAGAAATTAAAAAAAAAATTCTAGATTCGTCCTCGTTTGCAGGTGGTTGCAGTCACAAAGAGAAATCTTCAAGAATGTTCACTTGGCATGTATGAAAGATTCGGGGAGTTTGTCGTTGTTTAGTGTTGATGCAGATGGGGCCCAAAGGGTATCAGGTTAGTCTTCTGTGGTTTTTAGGCAGGCAGGGACCATTGTCACCCCCCTTCCCACCCCACTCCCGGCTCCTTGGATCACTCCCTTCATTACTGTTCAGAAGAGAAACAGGTTGAGTGGGTGAAAACTAACTAGCACCGAATGTTTGGGCAAAGAAACTGCCTTTTGTTCTTTGTGTATTTCCCCCAATTTTTATCTTCAGCTTCCTGGGTGGGAATGGGTCAGATCGGGGTATGGCCAGGCTGGGTCCCAATCCTCATTCTGTCCCTGGCATGCCGTCTGCTCCTAGGACAAGTCACAGGACCTCTCTGATACTCAGATTTCCCTTCTTCAAAAGGGGAGCTAATGTTTCAGACATGTATTCAGAGTTGGATCCTAGGCAGTGAATGGCGGAGGAGGTGTGGTTACTTAGGCATTTAGGTACATCCCGTCCAAGCCATTTAAGTTTCTGCTAAATCTACATTCTCACTTGGACCAAGGTATCAGTGTAAGATGATGGAGCAGGGGGTTCCAGACATACTGCTGAAAAGAGAAAAAATCCATCAGTTGTTACTCCTCTTTTCCTGTGGGGACACCCCCGCCCCTCAAAGGATGTGGAACATCGGTGATGCTACCTTAGGCACGACAGAGTTGCCTCGGGACAGAAAGATCTTAGAGATAGCATTACTTCCACGTAGCCCGTCCAGCCAATTGCCACTGCTGTCTTCTGATGGAGAGGAAGCACCCTGGTTACCTCAAGGTGCAGGGAAGAGTAGACGCTAGAGAATTTCAAGGTACAAGTGAGACTGTCTGCCTCGGACCCAGGTGGAGGCAAGTTTGCTCCCCTGCGGCATTCTTCTGAGTTCTCCTTTCCCAGTTTCTCATTTTGCAAGCCAAGACCTCCCACGATGGCAGCAGGGAAAGGCCAGCTATTCAGATCAGGGACGCACTTCTGGTTTGGTCCCAGGTGAAATTTTCGTCCCCCCTAGTGCTTAGTGTTGAAGTGAGAAATTTCATGCTAGATAGATTCTGCAGGTAGGAGATACGCTCTTGGAGGGCAAGGATGGTGCCCGATTCTTGGGAATCTCTCGGGGTGTCTAGCAGGTGCTCCATCAAAGTTGCCTAAATTGAACCTGAAATCTTTCAGGTCTGCAGTTTGTAAATGCTGTATCCCTGGTATCGGCATCACTCAGGTATTCTCTCAAAGAACCAATGAGAAGAACCTTTGCCATTAAGGGGGTGAACAGAAAACCAATAACGGTAATATCTGGATGGACAGTGAAGACTACATTGGAATTGCCACCTTCTATTTCTTCAAGTGGCTGAAGGTGTCGGCCTAAGTCTTACAGACTCTTACAGGATATTGCTTTAAATACAGAAATCCTGGGGGCAAAGGGGAATTTCCCCTCCATAATTCAACTGTAAGATTCTTTGGACAATAAGAGCCTGAGTCCTTAAACCTGGGTGAACGGAATGAGATGCTCTAATCTTAGGGAAGAGCGACATCCTGCCTGGGTCTCTGGTTTTATGTCACACAAAGAGAGCCTCAGTAAAGATCCACCCTTTCTCTCCAGCCCTGCAACTCGATGGCTTCACAACACACCAGGTATTTGGCTTAATCTCTCCATTCGAGAGCCAACATCAGTCATCTCGGAGGCTGGCAGATCATCACTGTGTGCTATAGAACGTTCTGGAAAGACATCTGTAGTATGCGGGGATCCAGCTGGATTTCATCCCCGTTCGAGCAGACTGAACCCAAACCCTTCATCGGGGGACACATAGAAGGTCCCCAACCTCACCGCAAACCCGACCTTCTGGAAGGTAGAGTGGGGGGAGTGTGTGAGGGTGGGAGGAGGCCGGCCACCCCTGCGCATCTATCTGTGGTTGGATGAGAGGCGGGAGCGTTTCCATTTGTCCCTCCCTCCCCGCAGGCTGGTGTCCTCATCAGTGAGGCTGGGGCTGGGGAAGGGGTGGAGAATTCCTCCTGCCCGTGTGACCACAACCCCTGCCTGCCTGACTCACTCAGAAATGGCCTGAGGACATGCCTGGGCATCTGGTGGCTTCACCTGGAAGGCGGGGTGGGGGGGCGTGAGATTCTCACCGGACTGAGCAGCGGAAGCGGAGAGAAACGAGGACGGGGTGCTTTGTAAGGGAGGTCTAATCTTCGTGAGTAAAAAAAGACTGTACTCCTAATACTGGATTCCGAGCCTGTATTGGAAGAGTTGATTTAGATGGCTATTGAAAAGGAAACCCCTCCCCCCCAAAACTGCAACAGCTTTTGAAAACTATGTTATCATCAGAAGTACTAAGGGGTGGCACCTTCCTCATTTTATAAGATACTACTGACCTTATTTTGAGGTGAAAAAGCCACACATGGGTCCATTCTGAAACACAGCTAGGAAAGAAGAGGGTAAAAGTAAGGTATCTGAGGAATTTCCCATCTGCCCAGGCATGGCAAACACCAGTAACAACTGAGACGACACATTCCAGGGTCCTCCCCCTCAAATGCCCTGTGTCCTGTGGGGATCAGGAAACTTTAAAAAAAAAAAAAGGCTGGGAATTGAAAAAACTTTAGGTGAGGGTATGAAACTGACTGCATGATGGCCTTTGGGATGGAGCAGAGATGACCCTCCATAACCTACTTTGGAATAATTCATACCCCACTGCAGAAGATCTGTCACCTGGACCATCAGGCCTGTGTGGTTTTTTTTTTTTTCATTTTTTCCCCCACTTCGCAGCACTTGCAAACTAATCCCAAGATGCTGGGGCTTCCAAATAGCCTGGACAGCCTTCCAGGCTCATCTTACGCTCTGTGGAACCACCAGGCCCCGCGGTTCTCACAGCTGTGAGGGGAAGCCTGCCGGACTAGCATTCATCTTTCCGGAAGGCAGCAGCCTCCGTGATGTTTCTGGCCTCCCTCCGATAGGTAGCCAAACGCTGGGATGTGGGTTTGCTTTTTGTGGTGCCGGCTACAAAGCACCCAGACCACTGATTCCGTTTAGGTGCCAACAATTCCCAAGATTCTCCAAAGAGGCTGAACCCTGCTGAAAGGCATCTGAAATTCAACAACAGGCAAGGAGGGAGGACGGGACGGGGCAGGGAAGGAAAGAGAGCCAGAGAGAGAAGAAGAGAGCTCTCCTTTTCAATTTATCGTTTTTAAAAGCATCTTTTTTTTTCTTTTTTTTCTTTTTTTTTCCAGCCGGGACCCAACAGCAACAGGAACAAACCTGATCCACGTGGCAGGGTCAAGAGAACCTGAACCCTTTTGTAAGTGTTCTCTCTCCTGACCAGTTGCGCTTCTGCACTTTGTGAGATTTGCAAAAAAAATATATATATATAATAGATATATATTTCCATAGGAAAACAACCTCGATGTCTTCCCCTATATGAATGATGAAAAGTCAAACTGCATGGTCTTAAAAAAGAACAAAACCAAAAACACCATGAAACTTAACAATAGGTGGAACGGGGTGGGGGAGGAATTACAGAAAGAGATTCCAAATGAGAAGGAACCATGAACATGAGTCCCAGGCTGGTGCCCTTGGCCAGAATTCCAGCGCCGCCTTTGCTGAGTGGTTTGTCTAAGGTGCTCCGGGGTCCCTCACGCTGGGCGAGAGAGGTGTCACTGCCATGTCCGGGTCTCCTCCTTTCCGCTCCGTCACGCCCCAGCCAGCCTGGCGGGCAGGGTGCCCTTGGCTATCGGCCCGCTGAGCCGGGGGCTGGTTCCTTCAACACTCATCTTCTTGGTATATTTGTTCATCCAGCTCCTGGGACTCAAGATGCTCCAGACGGTCTGTTCGACCACTCATGATTTCATCCGGGGTTTTCATAAACCTTTGGAAGAGGAAATGGTGGCGTGAAGAGGTTACAATTTCCTAAAGTTGTCTTTACCTTGAACTCTAAAAAGAGAGTTCCCGTCGCCTTCACATAGCTGGAGAGCTACTGAACCTGGTCATAATGCTAACTTAGCCCAAATTAGAAAAAGTTACCCCTTCCTCTGACTGCCTGAAAGTTGGCAAAACAATGATAAACAAAAGTCTAGGAGGACTGTGAAGAAGGTGGAGCCGTGTGATGCATTCCTGCGTGACCATGCGAGGGAGCCCTGGGACAGCACGGGTATCTACATCTCTGATTATCAGAGGGTTAGATTTTACAAAGACCCGTGAGCACTGTATATCCATTTCCATCCCAGACTGTGAGCCCAAGGAATGGTATTCAAAACTTGAATCTAATGCGAAGGATACAATTAAATGCTAGGTGGAAAATCTGGGGAATAGGGCAAGATAGTGGAGCTTCTGGAAATTAGAAAGGCCAAAAGAAAGAATCTTTTTCAATGTTATCACTGCTCCACCCCAAATGCTAGCCATTCATCCCCTTTATTCTGTCTTCGTTTGCAGCTAGGTGCAAACAGCAAGCCTCATCTTCTTGGTCGCTGGGGTCATTTGGAAATTACATCAGTGCCATGTTTTGACCATGACTTACATGGTTCAGGAAGGGTGCCTGGCTGCAAACGTTCTGTCCTTATGGTGGGAGGGCCCTTTCCACAGCCTACACACTGTTCCCTTCCTCTGCTCGGTACCACATGACCTGTCTTAAAACATACATTTTCTCTCATCACTTCACGTTCAAAAGCCTATGACGAGGGACTTCCCTGGTGGTCCAGTGGTTAAGACTGCACTTCCAATGCAGGGCGCATGGGTTTGATCCCTGGTTGGGGAACTAAGATCCCACATGCCTTGTGGCATGGCCAAAAAAACAAAAAAATCCGGTGACGACCATTTATCAGGTCAAGGATCCACTCTTTGGGCCTGCCCCTCGGGCCCCTCTGTCACCTCAACCCGGAAACTGTTGTTTTCCACTGTTTACTAGCATGAACCCTTCACTCCAGTCTCGCCAGTTCTTTTTATATCAATCACAGCTCATGCCATCCTCCAAACCTTTAGCTTTGCCCTTATCTGGAACCCTCTTGACTCCTTCCACTATCTGAGCCCTACTCGCCATCTGGGCTCTGTCTCGTCATCCATACCGAAGTCTCCCAGAGTCCCTCCAGTCTAACACTTCACTTGATCACACGCTGGGTTTTATACCGAGAAGCCTTCATTTTGGGGCGAGTCTGGCTTCAGACATTCATTTCCTCAAAAATGACTAATCTCTCCTCACAAATAGCACTCTTCTTTCCTTTCATCTTGTTGCAATCACTGTTGGAAGCCTGTGAACCTTCCACCTACGACTACTTTTCTTTTCTGCCCATTATTGCTGATTTTTTTTTTTTTTTTTTGGCCATACGCGGGCCTCTCGCTGTTGCGGCCTCTCCCGTTGCGGAGCGCAGGCTCCGGACGCGCAGTCTCAGCGGCCATGGCTCACGCGCCCAGCCGCTCCGCGGCACGTGGGATCCTCCCGGACCGGGGCACGAACCCGCGTCCCCTGCATCGGCAGGCGGACTCTCAACCACTGCGCCACCAGGGAAGCCCCTACTGCTGATTTTTTTCAAGCAGTCTGTTCCGTAGCATCTGCAACCTGTCTTCCGCTTTTATCCTGGAGCTAACACTGTTCCCTCAACATCTGGAGTCACTAATAATCCCTTCCAGGCCGAGTCCACAGGTGTGCTATATCTGGCCCTCCGAACTACCCCTATCCTCTTTTGACGGCTTTTCCATATTAAGTTTCTGATATTCCACACCAGGCTTGCCCAGAAACATTTATCAAAAGCCTCCGTAAGGTATAAAACAGAACTATATATATATAAAATATAACCCTCTGCCTTCTAGGAGCTTATGACCTACTTGTTGGGGAGAAGGACTTCATATATACAACTATTAAAGATGTAAATCACGATGTGGTTTAGGGCCAAGGAAACCCAACAGATGATGGAAGGAGGTATCTGTGCGTGTCTGAGCAGCTGAAGAAGGTCTCATAAAGGGTGGTAGACCTGAGGTAGACCTGGGGGTATATATGTTAAAAAAGCAAAAGTTAAAGTGATGCACATTTCGGGCACAGGGAACCCTGTTAGTGTTGGAGGGCAGCTGGCAGTGTGATTATGGACCAGGAGAATGGACCAGAGGCAGGGATTGCTGAATTAATCTAGGTATCAGTCGTGAAGTCTAGACATCGGCCTCCACTGCCAGGGAAGCAGTAATAATGCTTCTGCTTTGCTTTCATCTTCCAGGTCTCGTGAGAGTACTTGCCATTGGTAGATTCCAACCTGGAGCCTGCTGGTAGGAAATCTTGGGAAATGTGGTTCCCTGGCTTCTAGCCCCTGAAACATAGACTGGAGTGGGAATGGTGCTCAGGAGCCAATGGACTGTCCAGCACGATGATGACTCAGTTGTAAGGAGAGTCAAAGATAACTCTGGTGTCAAGGTTGGTTACTTAAACAATGGTGACGCCGCTGCCGATGGAACATTTATTCTGGGGGTGGGTAGATTTCCAGTATGGGAAGAAGGCCTGTCTTGAACATTTCACGTCTGAGATACTAATGTGATATTTAAGTGGACATGTCCTAGAAGAAGCTCTTGGAAATTAAGATTTGGAATTTCGGGGAGATTTTAGAGCTGCATGTGGAGATTTGAGAGCCCATTCATGGAGGTGATAACTGAAGCTGTGTAACGGGATCCATCCATCCAGGGAAAAAGTATAGAGTGGGGAGAACAGAAACCAGGGACTAAGTTTAGGGTGAAGGATGAAAAGAAGGCATCAGCAGAGCCGGAGAAAGGAGGGTTCTTTTTCCACTTTATTCTACTCTGTTTCCAGCTCTTGAAAAGCCTTCTCTGTTTCTTTTGAAGATCGCAGTTGTGTTTTTACTGCTCCTACGTTACCACACCTTTCCAATGCTAAGGCCCAGGTTCTCTGCTCTTTCCAGTAAGTACTTATCCCAGTGAGCTCGTTTGCTCATACAGTGTCATTTTGTCATTTTCTACCCAAATCCACATCTCTAGCCCAATCCGTAACTCTCCTCTGTCCCACCTGCCAAAACGCAGAACCTGAGGTCGTGTTTGTCAATCCCACCTTCTCCCAAGCTTCACTTGGTCTCACCACATCGATTACCACCAGTGTCAGAGAGCTATGTCTGCCTCTCCTGATTGGTCCGTTAGACCCCTTCTTTTTTCCTCTTCTAATCGTTTCTCCTCTCTTGCCTAGGGAATCACAATCTATGTGGTAGGTTAAATGGTTGGAACTCATTAGCTGGGAGGAATTCTGGAAAGAGGACTGTCTACTGCAGCAGCTGTCAGACTCTCACAATGCATTGTCATAAATGTATTTTACATCACGACACACACACACACACACACACACACACACACACACACACACACACACACACACACACACACCCCTGAATCACAGTTTTCATGAATCAACAGGCACTCTTAATTCATGTGATACAGTCTGATATTTTCAACTCTATCCTTTCCTATTCAATTCTGTTCTATTTCATTTAAAAAAAAATAGACTCATTAAATCTATTTCATGATTCACTAACGGGCCAGGACAAACACTGGTCCAGGGTTGGCAACCTGGAGGCCTAGGTTTGTTTAGTTCCTTGCTTTGCCATTGGTCCCTCTGATCGCTCCCTTTAACTACCATAGATATAAATGCCAGATAATACTGTTTGATCATTGCATTATTTGAAAGGTGAGTCAGATTGTGTTTATTTAGTTTTGGCTTTACTCTAGGTTAGACATAAGTGGAAAAAAAAATTGTTTTTTTTCTTAAATTCTAACAAACCACCACCTGGTATCGAATGTGTAGTGGTGATGGCTTTGAGGATCAGATAGGCAGGTAGAGATCTTAACAGTCTCCCTCCTCCCTCTTATTTGAAGAAAACAGTATCCTCCCAGAAGAAGGAAAGGAGAAAAAGGAAGTGCTACCTGAACAAAAGCCTTTGTCCTGGCTCCTTCCTGATAATGTTTAGTTTGTAGTAGTGGCGCAGGGCTCTGGACATTTTCTCATAGGTCATGTTTGTTCTGTTCTGCTTGTTCAAAGGCGGAAGAGAGAAAAAAAGCACAAAGACACAATGAAACGAACCTCAGAAAAGACGCTGCAGGAGCTATTCAAATCTGCTTCTGTGGCCCCGCCAGTTGGGAAAGCCACCTGGTAATCTGCTCCCTGCCACGCCCACCCCTGGGCTTTTTCACAGACGTCCTCGCTGAGGTTTCTCCTAAGGTGAGTCTAGCTAACAAAGCACACATCCCGCAGCGGCCTCCCCGACTTCCTCTCCCAGGACTGCGCTCTGCTGTACCCGAGGAATTTCCTGCAGTTTCCCCTCTCTGGGGGTCATCCTTCACCTTCTGACCCACAGAGGATTTCTCTTCCTTTTTGTCTTTTTTTAAAAAAAATTTTTTTATTTTTACAGCGACCTCTCTCAGGCTTGTGTTTCTGGTCTGTCATTTTAAGGAAGAGATTTTTTTGTTTAAATTCCTGTCATGGAAGCAAGAATACAGTTGTCCCGAGCCCTGGGGTGAGGGCTCCCTGTGCGAGCTGCAGAGCGATTTTTCTCAGTGACTCACAGGGTGGATGGTGTCAGTGGGGTATGGCCATATTTGGTCACGACAGCCTCTGCTAGGTCCTCCACAGCGGGGGGCCAGAGCATGGGCTGCCATCCTCCAAGGCTGCAGCCAGGGCAGAGCTCAGCGGTGTCTCCCCTGTGGCCTGCCTCTCCTTCGGCGGATCTGGAGTTGGGCCTTCCTGGTGCCTTGCCACCTCTGCCCCACGGCTGCCTGTCTGTGGTCAGGCCTGGATCTTGCTGACTTTTTTTTTTTTTTTTAGTAGGAATACAGATTTATCTTAATTTTTTTTTTTTTTTTTTTCGGCAGGGGAACTCTTTGCTCTGTGTATCTTACTTTATTTTACTGTGATAAGAACACTGACCATGAGATCTACCCTCTTAAATTTTTAAGTGCAATACAGCACTTAATACAGGGTTCACTACAGGTACAGTGTCCTACAGCACATCTCTAGGACTTACTCATCTTGTTTAAGGGAAACTTTATGGCCCTTGATTAGTAACTCCCCATCTCCCCCCCTCTCCCCAGTCCCTGGCAACACCAGTCCACTCCTGGACTCAAGGAATTCGCTTATTTTAGCTCTAACTTTGAGTAAGTGGAATCAGGCAGTATTTTGTCTTTCTGTGACTGGCTTCTTAGCATCACGTCTTCAAGGTTCATCCATGTTGCCACGCGCTGCAGAATCTCCTTTTTTTTAAGGCTGAAGAATATTCCATTGTGTGCATATAGCATGGTTTCTTTATCCATTCATCCATCAGTGGACGTCAGGGTTGTTTCACCCACTTTTTACATCTATGCGCTTTAATGGTTTTCCTAACTATAAAAGGCTTTATCTTTTAAATTCGATTCCCTCTTCCCAAGGTGGAAAACTGCAGGGGCCATCAGACTTCTTGCACTGTTTGCTTTTCAGGGAGATGCTTTAAAGACAGAGGATAAGCATTTTCCACGTAGAACTGGGCTTTTGCGACCATGGAAGTTTCTAACCCAGCGGAACAGAAGCGACGCTTCCCAAAGCCCCCTTGTGAGTCACAGAGTGCCACAGTGCATCCCTGGTACCCAGCTCCTAATGATGGCGTGGGTGGCAGGACCAGGCCGAGGCAGAGGAGTGACGGTTACTCGTAATGAGGCCTGTCAGACCGGAGACTTAACTGGCACCTGGCACAAGGAACAAATGGAAAGGGGCATCTTTAATGATTTCCTCCCCTTTGCAACTAATTGTCCAGTGAGGAATAAACTAAATAATTACGGGCAGACAGGAAGCAGAAGACAGACAATTATCCTCCAACCCAGGGATGAAGACTAGATTTTGGCCCTACTTTATAGAACGAATATCTGATGCCCTTTTACCTTATGGTTTCCCCACAGTCGAGCCAGTCCATTGGGATCCACTATCCGGAATATTTTCGATTCTTTGTCCTCCCATCGGATGAAGTTTTCGTACCGGCTGTCAGAAAGCAACTGATAGACGTAATCCCAAAGCAGTCTACAGTCTACAGAGGAAAAGGGCAAGAAAACACTGTTGACAAGGTTGCTTGTTGAAGTACTAAGAGCAAGAATCAGAAAATAATCGAGTAACCGCTCTTGCCTCCTTTGGATGGATTGTCTGACTTCCTCGTTTGGGGAATTCCCTGGCGGTCCAGGGGTTAGGATGCCGCACTTCCACTGCTGAGGGGCCTGGGTTTGATCCCTGGTTGGGGAAATAAGATCCCGCAAGCCACTCGGCCAAAACGAAAACAAAAACACATCCTCGTTTCATAGTGAGGAGAGCAAGGTACAGAGAGACCTGTGAGATGCAACCTTTGACCCGTGGAGGCCTTCGGGACTGTCCGGGCCCAGAACTCCCCCGCTCAGATGAGGACACAGAGACCCGGAGAGAGGAAGGGACTGGTCCACGGTCAGGACCAATGACCTGGACTTGAGCAGAGCCCACAGAAGGGACAGAACAAGCTCTAACTGCAGATGAATTGGTTCTGAAAAGGGGCTGAAGACACGCTGGCAGGTCCAAGGGCAAAGAGCGTGCTCGTGTTCAGAGAGCAACGTGGTGTTGACGGTGGGGCGCTAAAGGTTACTTTGGAGCGTGACACTCAACGGACAAAGACGTGACGTGGAAAACGGCAGAAAAAGCAGCACGACGCATGAGAAGCTGTGGGGGAAGAAGACCCCTGTGGTTTGGGGCCTGTGACCGTGGGAACCACGGCCAGCATGGTCTTCAGAAAGAGCATAGATAGTCCCGTTATATCTCCTTCGGAGGTTTTAAAAACTGCTTTATTATAATGGAGTCAGTGTAGAGAGGAGCCCAGTGCGGAGAACCCCTTTCTCCATGTGCAAAACTGATGCTGGATCACTTGGTTGGGTAACAGATCTGTGTACAGGCGCTGGGCTAGGCCTCGACTTTGGGCTGTGGATCGGCAACTTGAAAGAGAAGCTGCAGGATGCACACCTTTGCCCTGTTCTGGTGCTGTCTGGGTTAGTGCCAGAACCGGGTGTGGCTTGGCCCCTAGCACAGCCTTGATAGGTGGATGGGAGCGGATGTGGACTTTCTAAGTCTAGTTGATGCAGGACTGGCCTCGACCCCCAGGTGTGCTCCTGGGAGCTTTGATGAGCCCTAGCCAGCATGGCTGGTCGTAAACGATTCATTTTGTTGAACACTGTGTATGTGTCTCGCACTTTGCAAGCGTTATTTCTAATCCTCACTTTACACACTGCATCCTTTCTGATCCTCTCGTGCCCGAGGTCGCCGGGATTTGAACTCCGGGGCTCCTGCACCGCAAGGTGCCGATTTCCTTACTTCCTTATGTTGGGTGAGGCCTGGCACACCTGGGTGGGGAATGTCCAATCCCAACATGGACTGTGTCAGAGCGAGCCAAACATTCACCTCCCAGAGAATGCAACACGCCCTCCTCTGGTACATATTTACAAGAGGAAACGAGTCAGGTCACCTTGGGCAAGTTTCTTAAATCTCCCCGAGGTTCCGTTTCCTCCTTTATGAAAGGGGAATAACAACGTCGACTCTCTCCAGGATTACTGTACGAGCGATGATGTGAGTGAAGAGAAAGTAAGGAAGACAATAACAACAGCGATTACTGGGTGCTGTTTGCAGGCACCGGGGCTGTGTGTTCTACCAGCCGGCTTGCCTCTGACCCTTAGGGCACCTGATGAGGCCAGCGCTGTTGCTGTTCCTATTTTATGGCCAAGGAAGCTGGGGCTTAGCGGGTTTGGTCATTGGCTCAAAGGCACAGCTCGTGAGTGACACATGTCGGAGTCTGGAGCCCATGCTGTGCCACACGTCCTGCGCTGAGATGTCTATTCTCAGAGAAGAGGGTTAACAGGTAACTGTTAGTCAAGGACTTTTCCAAGCAAGCTTTAACTCTGAGTGTGTCCTTCGTGCAATCCAGCTTTCTCGCTGAACAGCAGAAGGAACTGGCATAAAATGTGGCATTTTCCAGGAGGCTTAATCTTTTAAGGAACTAACCATGAAACTTAAAATGACCATACATCTTCAGTACCCCTTACTGTATCCTTTTCCCCCCCGATTGATCTGTGTCTAAAAATTAATGTGACGTGTGGTTTCTTCTGTTTTGGAAAAGGACCCGTGGTGTCCTCCTTAGAAGGATGACTCCTGGAGCCTGAACCCTACGCTAAGAGAAGCTGACCAGAGATTCTGTTACCATCCCTGCCTGCCGCGGCCCTCTTGGTCGCCAGGAGGGGGCACCGAGGAGCAGCAAGGGGCCCAGTCCCAGCATCGGGAAGCACCTTGAGAGGTGAGTGCCACACACCATCTCACGCTGAGAATGATCGAGCTCATTTTTAAGGCACTTGTAAGAGGGCGACTGTAGGCAAAGCAGTGAAGTAGGCAGTGTCTTTCTCCCTCTCTGCCACCTCCTTGTCTTACATCGTTTTTAGTGCAGGTGGAAAAAGAGAACTGAGATGCGGTTTAATTGTCCAGTTTTTGTCTTACTGTCAAATGGCAGATGCATTTTAATTTCCCACAAGCTCTTGCAAGTAGAAGCCATCTGGCAAGACCAAATATCATCACACAAAATTCCAGTCTACTAGGAGGAACAAAGGTGTAACAGCTTCCCCATGTTTCCTGACAGGGTTACAATCATTTTTACCACCAAGAGGCTTCATGACACCTTTCGGATGCATCTGGATTGGCAATGTGATTCTCTAGAGTGAATCATTTGAACACAATTTAATAATTAAACAAACTGATCTGGTTGTCTTTTGCAGTTTGATGGAAGGAACTTCTGCCCACCGGAAGGTGAGCAATACATTGGCAGTCTCTCACCTCTAAGACTTCCTGGAGCTAAAATGCAAAGTGAGTGTTGTCTTAACACCATCTGCTGAGGGATTTTCACTTTCATTGTTTCTGTGGCTTCTCTTTTTACTGCTTTGGACATTCTGTGTCTCATAAAATGGTGAAGTGCGAACCATTTTCCGTTGGTTTGCACTTAAAAAATGGTTTCCATTTAAAACCATTTTACCGTTTCTCAGAGTAAGGGCTTAACCAGCACTGGGTACCTACCATGCTGGTTCTTCAGAGGCATCAAACCGAGACCTTTATGTCGTAAATCGTTTACTGAAAAAAATCTAGAATGTGATCTGTGTTTGGTTGGTTGGCGAATGAAGGGCAGGGCTTACCAAAGAACAGACTTTACCTATGAGTTGCAGGAACACTTGTATCTTGCAAACTTTTCCCTTTCATCAATGTGAAAATAACCCCAAACAAGGGGCCAATTGATCATTTTAAATGACATTTAATCCAGCGAAGCCAACTTTAGCAGAGTAATGAAAATATATTGACATTCAAGACATACTGAATCAGTCACTAGCAGAGGTCGCAACAGGAATTTTGTGGCATATAAAGTAGTTGTTTCAAGCTCAGAGTATAAGTGGCTTTTTATAACACTATTGATCCTATTGTTTCTTTAGTTAAAAATTATGCCAGATGATAAAAAAAGAAAACTGCCTGACCACGCAACTTTTTTTTTTTTTTTACAATCGAAGTTCAAGCCATCTGAGTGAGTTACTTTTGTTTTTTAAGATTTTCGTTAAATAAAAGGCAGATGCTTTTTAGTTCCTAGGTCCTCTGGAGGCTGTTGCCGTGACCCACCAGCAGTTTTTCAGCTTCGTCAAAATCCATCCGTGTCTGCACAGATACAGTGTTTTCTGATCATTGATAAAAATGCTTAATACTATATAATAAAATGTACCCAAAGTTCATCCCATTACAAAACACTTGAACATGCATGTGAAAAATACCTTATATTACAAGGTCTTCACTAATTTTAGCTGCATGTGTCTTAAACTAAAGGGCCTTCTCTGTCAAGGCATGTGGGAATTTTAAACAAATGTTCATGATTTGGATTGTCTCTTCCACGAGAGGAAGCTCATGAAAGGGTTTATTAGCTCTAGTGAAGTGTTATTTCCCAATTGCAGAAAGAGAGTTCTCTCTCTTTCCTGCTGGGTGAGGTACCCTGGGCATCCACAGTTAAAAGGCATTGTTAAAAAAAAATATATATCCCTTCCTGTGGTTAGGGAGAAATATTTTCCCTCCCACACCAGTGTCTTACCAGAGACTCCTCTCCTCGTACAAGCTTATTGAACAGAGACTGTAAAAAGATGGGCAATTCACACATAACCAACATGGTTCCTAAAGGAAAAAAAAAAAAAAAACCTAGAAAACCATGCTAGACAAAACTGATGTTGAAAAGACCTGAGTGGGCAAGTCCAGTTACTGACAAGTTATTTGAATTTCCCAAAATTCAAATTTCAGGAAAGCATCTAAGAAAGAAATTTTTTTGTTGTTTTAACTGCCCAAGTGGAATTTTAAATGAAGGTCTGTAAACTGGAGTTCTGTGGATATAATCACCAACAAGGAGAGGCCTAGTGTTCCTGTTTCATTGCTTTAAATTTATTATGAAAAACTAATAAATTTATTTCAGGTTCAGCAACAAAATGGGTCAGTAACACCCAAAATAAAAAGTTGCTTCTCTGCTTTATAGCAATGGCTCTAAACTAGGGGCAGTCTTGCCTCCTAGGTGGTGTTCTACAATGTCTGTGACAATTCTGGTTGTCACAACTGGGGTGGAGGATGCTATTAGCATCCAGTGAGTAGAGGCCAGGGATGCTGCTAAAAATCTTACAATGCACAAAAGAACTCCTCCCCGGCAACGAAGAATTATTTGGCCCAAATATCAAGAGCGCCCAGCTTGAGAAACCCTGCTTATGGAAGCACGGGTTTTACAACATGCAGGGGGGCTATCTGCAGGGTTCTTTTGTTTTCCTCCTCAATTCTAGGGCAGCCATTGCCTAGAAGCAGAAAGCTGATACATCCAGTGCAGCCAACCCTGTGTTGATACGCAGAGGTGTGTTTCCAATGGGTGCTTGCTTGTGCTTCGCTGTGGCATAGGAAAACGGAAGCCACATGTGCACAGCAGCAAGCTGGGAGAGGGAGAAGCTGAGGCAGAGAATACAGACCTATGCTTCCTGGCTTCGTCGGGGGCGGAGGGGCTGCAGCTGCAAACAAACACCGCTGAACCTTTTCACCTTTGGTTGCAGGAGGTGTGGAGTGAGGCTGGGAAATGCAGAGACCAAGCCCCCAGCTAAAACCCAGTAAGACGTACCCCTCCTCCCTCAGGCGTGGAGGCCGACTGCTGGGACATAGGGACGCTGTTACAGAAATGCAGGCCTGTAAACAAACTGGAATTTCCAGTCTCCTCAATCCCCTTCTATTATTTTCTACCGAGTTACTGTGCTGGTACTGTTTTATCTTTTAAAAAAGCTGTCCTGAAACTTTCCTTCTCTTCTTGATTTCTCAGTGGCTCACCATGAAAAATAAAGTGCAGTGACTCAGCCAGAGCGTGAGGAGTCTGGCACCTTGGGATATTCCCGTCGGGGAGAAGGGGTGAAGGACTCTGTCCTCTCCAAGGGTCCCCTCCATCTCCTCCAAATACAGACGGCGGGCAAAGCCTCAGAGGAGGTGAGCGGGAGTGAAGAAGTTCATCTCCAAGGAAATAAGGAAACTAGGGTTCCCTGAAGGGGTGCACTTTTCAGGCCAGCATCACTTAGAACAAATGCCCAGACACAGGCCGTGTGGGTTAAGGCTCTGCACCCGCTCCGGTGGGCAGTGGTGCTGGCCATAACCACTGCTCTCCTCTCTGCAGTCCTGGAGCAGAGCAAAGAGAAATGGCGCACCGGAGGGACACTAACTAAGCCTTAGAAATTACCCTGCTGTGCTAATGTTTGCATATTGTCTCTTTAGTGCTCAAAAGTGCCCAGAAACTTGTGGGTAAAGAAACCAGGCTTCAGGGACCTTAAATACCTCTGCTTGGGAGACAAGGGCTAGATTCTAATCCTGTTGACTCCAGAGTCCATGCTCTCCCACAGGCCTACAGTGCTACCTCAGGAACCCTCCCGCCAGCTGTGGATGAAGGGCCTGGGCCGGGAGCCATAGAGAGTTCCCTGCCTGAGATAGCATGGGAGGACACAGCTCCGCCAGCTGGTCCTAAAACCCCGAGCCCCCCTGGCTTATGGAGACATCCCACGATCCTGTCCTTTTTTCCAAACACAATATTTACACGCGCGCGCGCGCGCGTGTGTGTGTGTGTGGCTGTACACCGCCACACCTTACTGCAAAGGCCTGGGGATGACACTGCCCTCCATCACTCACACAGTTCATTTAGGCTTCTCGTTCATGATGTCTTCTTCCCTGCAGGGCTACTCCTGAGGCTCATTTATACAAGAAAATAAAAGTCCACGTGCCTCATTGGAAACAGTGTCACCATCAGATACCACTGGGGAAGCAGCAGAGATGGATACAAGGGGGCAGTGTGACTCCCCCCGGCCTGGGAGCCCTGAGGATGAGCCCCTAGCTGCTGGCCCTGGAGTCTCAGGCTTAGGTGCCTACATCTGATGTCAGATCAGAGGCGCCCAGGATTGAATTTCTGTGTACACAGAACTCATGCGGTCAGTAAAACCGAATCAAGAGTGTACAGTGCTCAAGCCAGGTGACAAATGAGTGTCTCCTCGAGGAGAATCCTTTTGTTTCTATTAAAAATGTCACCCAGAGAGAGAATACACGTATTTCTTTTTTCAGTCTCTTTGAGGATCTGAAAGATTGCCAGGCCAAGCGTTATCAGAGGGTTCCAAGTGAAGGGTACAGGGTCTGGGGGTGGGGTGCGGGACTCTGTTTTATCTGCCTTTAAGATCCACTCGCCAATGATATCCTCACAGACGGTGAAGAAGTTGACGTTCGCAAAGAAAATCAAGAGACTTAGGCAAGAGTTGTGAGATGAGCACAAGAGAAGAAGTACTCTCTTTCGGGATGGTCCGTGGACTTTGAACAGCCAAACCTGTGCAGACCTCTTAAAGTCCGCACTTCTGTGGAGCAGATGAACGGCTACGAGTGGATTATAAACCAGGTTGCCACTGAATCTTCCTCCCTTTAGCAGATTTTTGGATTAAGTCCAAGGAAGGGACACGCAGATAGGAAGTCTGGCAACTCAGGTTTTAACAGAATTGAAGTTTAAGAGAAAGCCAAAATGACTTCAGTTCTTTTCTTTGAAAACTGAGCTGTCTATACAGTGAGAACCAAAGCAGGGAGCATTGTTTGTCTGATGGCATAAAGTAAGAGGGATTGTTGCCTTGTGCCAGCAACGGCACAACATTTGGCATTTAGAGATGCTGCACCCTATCACCTAGAAAGATGCCCGGCACCCAGAGATACCTGTTAAGTTTTGAATGAATCATCTTGACATCGTTCAGGTGTGCAGAGCTACACTTTGTTTTCCTCAGCTGTATTTTACTTCTTATGTTAATGATGTTATTGTACCTACTCCGGGCTACTCGGCCATCAGCCTGCCATCTAGAACTCAGCTCCTTCCTACATCACTTGCCACTGTCCCCTCCGCGTCTTAGGCGTGCCTCGTTCTCTGCGGTGCGAGTCATTCCTTGAGAGCAGGGACGGCATTTTCTACACCTGTGACTCCAAAGCATCCTGAACATACAAGCGGACAGTTGCGTAGAACAGGGAGCGGCGGACTTGTTCTGTAAAAGGCCAATCAGTGAATATTTTAGTCCAGTCTCTGCTGCGACTCCTCAACCCTGCCGAGGCCGCCGCAGACAATACCGAGTGAGTGGGTGTGGCCGTGTGCCAGTGAAATCTGATTTACAAAAACAGGCGGTGGCTGCTTTGGCCCACAGGCCTGCATTTCCAGTCCCCGGTCCCAAGGAAACAAGTGTGCTGGAAAGAAGAGTGGTTGAAGCTGGAGGCTGAACACTGGACGTGTCTTCATCTGTAAAAGACCCTTCTAGCTTTGAAATCACCAAGTTCTAAGAATTATTTTCAACATATACTGAAAACACAGCATCACCTGGGCTACCCTTCTTCAATTTACGGCGCTCACTGCCAGTACCACTCCTTGGCTATGAAACAGGTTGGCGAGACACAGGCCAGTAAAACGTTTGTGGGCTGAGAAAATGTTAGGAGGTGACAGATGCTCCCCCATCCCCCTGCCACCAAGCAGTCCTTTCCTGAGGACAATAAATAGAAAAGAGCACAGAAAGAAGAAACTTGCTCAGTGTTGCACATACCACTGGCTGTTCAATTAAAAAATAGAACCCAGGAATCTTCTCTCACTCTGTCCTATGTTAAACTCTCTCTCTCTCCCACAAATGCCAGCCCTTGCAGCTTGTTAAACTCATCAACAGTCCTTCTTATTCCTTGAAAAATAAGCAACACCTTTCAAGATAAGCTGTGTGTTTCTATTTCAATTTGTGGTTTGTGTTTAAACTGTCAACTACCTCCTGGATTTCTTTCATTGAATGTTTTAGATTTTCCGCCACGTAAATACCTGAGTGAACCATCGTAACTTTGCATGGGGCCTCTTAATTGTGTGATGCCTCCCAATTTCACAGACACTAAGTGTGACAAAAAGAAAGAATCGCCAAAATATGGTGGATTTTTTAAATGAACCTGGATTCTTGACTTTACATTTCTATCTGAAATAGAACAGATATACTAGGCCTTACATTGTTTTGGGGTTTTCTCCATCTGGAATGACCTCTTTTTCTTTAATCTCCACTTGTCCATATTCTAAGCATTCGTCTAAGCCCAGCTAAGAGCCAGCCCCTCCATGAAGCCTTCCTGACACCTCTACTCCAACCTCCTACAGCACTTAATCGGAGTCCTTGGAAGACACCACAAGCTGCACTTGTAGCTCACTGTCTACAGCTGTTTCATGATGAAGACTGTGTCTTCCATCTCCTGGAACACTCCACCCCCACGAATGCAGAACAGTGCTGTAAACACAGAAGGTGTCCAAAGGCGCACACCCAGGAGTCCCTGAGCAAATGATGCGTGATTTACTTCTTGATCCACATGCATCAGTAGTGTTCTTACCCACACCCTCCAACTATGGTGTTTGTCAGTGTGACACACAGCAGCACCTTCAGTGCCCTCTGGGCTCATTTGAAAAGCTACGTTTTCCCATATAAAAGCTGCTTTATAGAGATCTGAAGGACTTTTATGGCTGTTCAATAACGACGGAACTTTACATCGTACATATGAATCACCTAATGAGTTCGACTTCCAGTAAATGAAGAATCAATTCTACGAGGATCTGAGTAGTCCAGAAAGACACCCAAAGGGTTGGAGTGGAGAGACGGGGACACCCCAAGTGAGAAACAAGCCTGGAACTGTGATGAGCACTGTTCAGAGGGTCACAGTATCAAGACTAAATGTCAGATCGTAGACTTCTCTCTCGTTTCACCCTTGAGAAAAACAGTGCCTTTTGGTTACATCAGCTAATCCTGGATCTGGTTAAATTAGCGAATACAGACATGGGGAGAGTTTTTAAGAGAGCCATATTTAAAAATTTCCAGACCTACTAAACCAGGGAAAAACAGCTCTAAGCCTGAATGATTTAACTTGATACATGGGGCTTATCTTGGATTCCTAAGAAGTCTGTGGCAAAGACAGCGTCACAGAGGAGGTGGACAAGACAGATCGTGATTAGGAATGCAGGGGTAGCAAGGGCAGCCCAAGAGATAGCAGCCAACGGCGCGGCAAGGGCTGTCCTGCAGCCTTATCCGCCAGCCCCTGTGTGACCTCTGCTTCTCTGCCGTTCAGTTTCCCCTGTGGTTTCCCCTGTAAACGACCCTTCCATATAAAATGGATAGAGCAATGATAGGCTACCTCGAAGAGCTATTCTGAGGATTATAAACAAGTAGAAAGTATCCACAGAATGTCCAGAACTGTTGCACAGACCGTGCAAGAAACAAGCAGGGCGTATACAGACAAGAAAGCAAGCCTAGAACGTCCAAGACAGGTCATTTATATCATTCACAGGAATATACTGGCCCCTTCCTCCTCCTCCAGTTATCTGGGGAAATGCACATGCTTTGCCACAATAAGCTCTTTGCTACCTTATCCCCGTCCGTCCTTTTCATGGTTTCTCTTTTTTCCATTATTAAAAAAACCTTTATGTAAAAGTAGACGGAACAGTAATGTAAACCCCGGTGCACCCGACACCCAGCCATACAGCCATCAGCTTGTGACTAACCTTATTTTATGTACACCCCACCCGTTCCTCACTCCCAACCCCGTGGGATGCTTTTGGATCACCTTCCAAGCATACATCATTTCATTTTTCATAGTGTTTTTGAAACACGTCATAGCTCTTGGCCATTTGATTTTCTTGATCCAGCATTCCTTATGTAAGTTATTTATAATGATAAAATTGAGGTGACATTGGAGGTGCCCTTGGGAGCAGAGAAGAATTTAGAAACAAGTGACTTAAATAAAAAAGGGACGAGTCAAGGCCGAAGTAAAGCAGCCTTAGGGCCCGTGTCGTCATGGTGTCGTGAGCACTGCTCCAGCCCGAGCTTCAGCTGGACCTCGCTCCTGTGGCATCAGCCCAAGGAGGAAGGGGCACGACTCACCTTGCCCTGAACAGTTCTGACCTCTCTCCTGTCTCCGTGTCTCCCTCCCATTACTGGACCCATAATCACCTTCAGCATCGAGCTACTGCCCTTCCTCAGTTCCTCCAGTCAAAATACCCCTTCTCTCTGCGCTGCTTCCACGGCACTGAATTATCCTCGCATACAGTAAGTACTCAGTAAATGCTTGTACATTGACTGGACGGGGCAGAGGGCTCATTTCCTTCTGCCTTGGAGCTTAGTGGTTTTCACATCTGTCTCTCCTAGTAAAATTTAAATCCCTTGAGGAAATAATAAGTGTTTTATCAGCTCCCTGTCCCCTACTTCCCAGTGCATTTATCTGTGCACAGCAGGTGCTCCAAAAATGTCTCGTGAATGGAGAGAAGCTCTAGGAAAAGAGTTAACTTTGCCAAGAGGTTAGAGGATTATAAGCTTCTGGAGAATGACTTCATGTAAATTATGGGCGGGCTAGCAAAAATACAATGTGGTGATTTTTTTCACTGGTTTCCACTGGTTTCTCGTCTTAGGGGAGTAAATTTGGGCTTGTCAGCATAGAAGGGAAAGAATTCGGGAGTGGTTTCCTCTGTCCAAATGACACAGCAGCAGCAGACTCCAACACCCTAATCCTGCTTTTTCCTCTCCTACCCCCTCCCAAGGTGAAGGCTACGTGGAGTTGCCGTGCAGAGGATGGAATTACAAGCCTGCATCTGAGACAAAGGTTCTTTATGCTGCGTCTGCTCGTTACTTAGCCGCTGGAAACTTCGGGACAGGGCCATTAACATGCTCATAAACCTTTGATTTCAAATGTTTTTGCTCAGCCGCGATTCTGATGTGACTCGCCTTGTAAGCTGGATGGAGGACGTTTGTTTCTTAACACTTCCGAGGCGCATAACTCCTCCAGCCCCGTGGCTCATTAACTAGCCCATTAAGGATTTCACCTCCTGCAGGCAGAAGCCTCCACTTGGCCTCCCAGAGCCTCGGAGGGCACCTAACTGCGACAGCGTGAGGCCCCAAGGAAGCTCGAGGCTGGAGAGCGGCAAGGGCAGCGCTCGCTTACCTGCTATCCTCCCGATGGGCATGGCGTGCTCCTCGGGCGGGGAGACGGAGACCATGATGTGGTTCATGTACGCCAGGTCTTCCCGATGGGAGAGGTTGATGGGTTTCCCTTCCCGGTGCAGCCCGTCCTCGGAGAGCCGGGACTGCTTGAAATCCACGGAGTGCCGGGGGTTCAGAATCAGAGGGTGCATGATGGGACTGGGCATCAGCTGGATCACCCGCGTGCTCTCCTGCCGGGGGCTGGAGGGCTTCTGGTGGGGCTCGGAGGATGGCGGGCAGTGATTATTCTCCATGGGAGACACTGACAGGGGGTAGGACTCCTGGTGGTGGTTCTCCTGGTGGAGCCTCGGTCCCTGGGCCCTCTCGGCCGGGGAGAGGCGGCGGATCATGTTGTCCAGGGGGGACCGGAGGGGCCGCTGCTCGGGGTCGGGAGAAGGCCGGTGGTTTGTCGTGATGGGTGACCTGGAACGGTGCAACAGTTCAATGGTGGGAGGGTTGTGGTGTACGTTCTCCACCGACGGCCTCGGGGTCCTCTGGACACAGTTATCTGTGGAGCAGAGGGAAGGACAGTCAGAGACCCTGATGGATGGTCAGGGGAGGGACCTCACTGCGGTCCTAAAGGTGGCGACCGTGGAGCACATGAGCTTGCAGGAGCACCTTTCTTCCCGGACGCAGGCTCTTTTTCACCGCTTTAAAAAGATCAAAGTGCACATACTCGAAATTCTTTTCCTGCCGATGGACAAGCAAAAAATGTCTACAGACATTCCATTAATCACCTGCTAGTGGCTCACAAACACAAGGAAGCCACACGTTCATTCTTTATCTTTTTGTTACTCGACTCTTCGACATGGCTTTTAGGGCCCTTAAGGGTTTTTCTCTAAATGTTTTCACTGACTTTTCATAACCCGACTTTCACACTCTCTATCTCCAGGAGTTGTTGGTATTAATGATAACAATAAAGCAATCACTATATATCCTACGTACTGGATTATATTGTTTAAAATTTATAACACACCTAAGCAGAAGATACTAACTACTATGACTCCTGTTTAACAGGAGAGAAAATGGAGGCATAAAGAAGTTAAGCAGCTTACCCAAGGTCACCCAGCCAGTTAGATTCCAGGAAGATTCTAGAACCTTATGTCCCCATTAGAATATCTACTTCTCTGCTATGTAGAAACTAGGGGGTTAAGTCACATCAAAACCTGCTCTAGGGCTTCCCTGGTGGCGCAGTGGTTGGGAGTCCGCCTGCCGATGCAGGGGACGCGGGTTCCTGCCCCGGTCCGGGAGGATCCCACGTGCCGCGGAGCGGCTGGGCCCGTGAGCCATGGCCGCTGAGCCTGCGCGTCCGGAGCCTGTGCTCCGCAACGGGAGAGGCCACAGCGGTGAGAGGCCCGCGTACCGCCAAAAAAAAAAAACAAAAACAAAAAACCTGCTCTAAGCGTCCACAGTGGGCCTAATTTACATAATAACAATCTTGTACCGGAGAGAACATTGAGGATCGTTTTGTTTCTGAGTGCACAGTCAGACAGGTAGAGTTAAGTGAGAAGGAGGGATGGACCCCTGACAATACCTCCACCCCATCCCACCTGAACTTTCAAGCTGGAGACATCTGAGGAAGGACAACATCAGAAGTATACACAGCTCAGGGACTTCCCTGGTGGCACAGTGGTTAATACCCGCCTGCCAATGCAGGGGACATGGGTTCGATCCCTGATCCGGGAAGATCCCACATGCCACGGAGCAACTAAGCCCACGAGCCACAACTACTGAGCCTGTGTGCCACAACTACTGAGGCCTGCACACCTAGAGCCCGTGCTCCGCAACAAGAGAAGCCACCGCAATGAGAAGCCCGCGCACCGCAACGAAGAGTAGCCCCTGCTCGCCGCAACTAGAGAAAGCCCGGGCGAGCCAAAAGTAAATAAAATAAATTTATATATATATAAAAAGTGTACACAGCTCAGCAGCAGAAGTAGCTCCATGGGCTGGGTTGAGGGAGGGACCAGCATGTACGTGGCCTTAGGAGTGCTGCTAAGGGTTGGAAGAACAAAACTCTGCCTACAAAAATGGAGTTTTCTCCAGGGGCCTCACACAC
This sequence comes from Phocoena sinus, assembly GCF_008692025.1. Taxonomy (NCBI): domain Eukaryota; kingdom Metazoa; phylum Chordata; class Mammalia; order Artiodactyla; family Phocoenidae; genus Phocoena; species Phocoena sinus. The sequence goes on from NC_045772.1 coordinate 94,194,013, forward strand.
ATCTTAATGAGGTTTCTCTGGCCACATCTGTTCCCAGAGCTGTCTCACCAAAAGGATGTGCATACTTGCAGGTCCCTGTTCTGGTCAAAGACTTGTCCATGGTTCTAAGTAAAGCAGGTCAAAGATATCTCCTTTATCCATTACGACAACATCTATGTGAAGACCATATAAAGGGGATCTGGGAATCTGATAGGGTTAGTACACAGAGACAAAGGTGGTGGTTTCTTCAAGTTTTATATAGGGTTAACAGGAAAATGGGGACTCCGCTAGATCTCACAAATCATATGAGACACTGAACAAAAGAAATACTGTTCGTGATAATTAAAAGATCATCTGCCTGAAGGCAAAGGGCTTATTTTGTAACCACTATGTAACATGCTGCCACGAATTTAAAAGTGCTTCAACGTTGGAACAGCTGTCAGTGGGAGACTGGTTTAACACATGATGGCATATCTCTAAATGATGGAGGACTACACAGCTATAAAATGGAATGAGGGGTAACTAAATATTTTGCTAAGGACTGACCTCTAGGCTCTATGGCTAGATGAGCAAAAGCAAGGTGAAGTATGTATGGTATGCTACCATTTTTCTCAAAGGAGAAGGAGATTCCAGTTTCAGTAATGGCGGAGTGGCTTGTATCAGACTAACTTTCCTACATATAGCAATGATAGAATCTGGATAAAATATATTTATAAAAGTAACTGAGGGTACTGGAAACTGAAGGGGATTTTACTCTTGCAGGAAAGGAACTGCCCAGGGTAAGATCCAAATTTATACAGCTGTCACTCTGAGGGTCCTTCCCAGTCCACGTAGTGTGAGGCAGCTAGAAAGAGAACAGAAAGTTGCTTGAGATGCCAGGGAGTAGAGTATGAAGCTGTCAGAAGGGCAAAAAAAATGGAGAAAACAAATTCCATAAAGGAGGGACCCTCAGAGGGAGTAGCCACTAACTGGCACATAAAATGCCCTCAAATCCTTAACACGTGCTCCTGAACTGCAACGTGCAGGGGGAACTCCAAGGAGCTCAGGGAAAGGTAACAGCTGTACAGTTCAAAGACACGAAATCTCAGCTGCTGGCCATGGTATTGGAGACAGAGTTCAGAGTTGGGGCTCTATCAAGGAAGGCTCTGAAAACACCTCAGGCTGCTTATTACCCCAGAATGGCCACACCTTAGGAGTAAGGACTATGCTCTAGGACAAAGGGATTTGCCTGAGGGCTAAAGGCAAAACTGAAATAAATCTTCCCTAACCAAATAATATAAGACCAAGCCTCCACAAATTCAGAGTGACTGACTAGTTACTTAACTGCTTGCTAGCAGAAGCATCGACACTCTTCAGAGGAATGTAACATAATCCAGAGTCTCTACAATACGTTATATGTAATATTCAGTGTCCAATAAAGATATTCTAGACACGTGAAGGAACAGAAAAATGTGACCCAGATTCAAGAGGGATGGCAGTCAATAGAAGTAGACTCTTGAGATAATCTAGATGTTGGAATGAGCAAAAAAGAACTTCAAAGTAGCTGGGCTTCCCCAGTGGCTCAGTGGTTGAGAGTCCGGCTGCCGATGCAGGGGACACGGGTTCGTGCCCCGGTTCGGGAGGACCCCACATGCCGCGGAGCGGCTGGGCCCGTGGGCCATGGCCGCTAAGCCTGCGTGTCCGGAGCCTGTGCTCCGCAACGGGAGAGGCCACAACAGTGAGAGGCCCGCGTACCGCAAAAAAAAAAAAAAAAAAAAAAAAAAAGTAGCTATTATAAATAAGTTCAAGCATTTAAACAAAATGATAGTCATAATGAGTGATAACAGATGGAGACTATCAGAAAAGAAATGGAAACAATCAAAAAGGGTTTTGAACTGAAAAATACAGTACTTGAAATTTTGGACAGGAGAGACTTAATAGCAGATGGGAGATAATAGAAGAAAGGGTTAGTAAATCTGAAAACAGATCAATAAAAATTAAAAACAAAGAAATAGATCTTCAGTGACCTATGGAACAATATTAAATGGTCTAAAAGAAATGTAACTGGAGTTTGAGAAGGTGAAAACTTTTTTTTTAAATAGACATTGGTGGGTTGGTATCCCCCCCACACTCTCAACACACATTTTTAAAAACTGAATTATTTTAAAGCAAATTAGAGATTGTCATACCCTATCCTAAGTACTTGTGTGGTCATCGAAGAAAATAAGATGATTTTCCTGCACGGTCACTATAACGTCGTAAAAGAGGAGAAAACAGAAAGAATGGGGCCAAAACAAAACAAAATAAGATTGAAGAAATCATGGCCAAATTGTCCTCAAATTTGTTAACAACAACAGCAACAACAATATACAAACTTAAGGATCCAAGAAGCTCGGCAAATTCCAAGCGGGATAAATACAATGAAAGGTACGTTCACGTACAGAGTCAAACTGCTGAAAACCAAGAAGAAACAGAAAATTTTGAAAGCAACCAAAGGGGAAGGAAAAGTTAACACCACATACAGGGGAAAAATTATACTAATTATGGCTAACTTCTTTTTTCAACACCTAGAGAGTGTGCAAGCATGTACACAAAAAAGATATGAATGGAGACCTGTAGAGATTGAAAGAGACTCAAGAGACACATCAACCACTTGTGAAGTAGAGACAGACCCTTGCTTGGATTATGATTCGAACAAACTGCAAACACATTTATGAGGGCTTCCCTGGTGGCACAGTGGTTAAGAATCCACCTGCCAGTGCAGGGGACATGGGTTCGAGCCCTCGTCCAGGAAGATCCCACATGCCGTGCAGCAACTAAGCCCGTGCACCACAACTACTGAGCCTGAGCTCTACAGCCCGCGAGCCACAACTCCCGAAGCCTGCGTGCCTAGAGCCCGTGCTCCACAACAAGAGAAGCCACTGCAATGAGAAGCCCGCACACCACAGCAAAGAGTAACCCCTGCTCACCGCAACTAGAGAAAGCCCACGTGCAGCAACAAAGACCCAACACAGCCATAAATAAATAAATTAAAAAAAACATTTATGAGATAGCTGGAAAAATGTAAACAGGAATAAAATAGCTGATAATATTGAGGAACTATTAATTGTCAGGTGACGTGATGGCTATGTGATTATGATTTTATAAACGGAATTAAAGTGTTTAATCAACCTTGCAAAGATACAGGTTGGGATGACAAGTCAACTTCCTCACTTTAACGCAATGCAAATAATGCTTACAGGACACTGATGAGGCCCATGGGGTTAACTTTAACGGCCGAAATTATTAGTATGATAGAAATGATCTACAATCTTGCGGGGATGAGGCAAGTTTTCTTTTCATAGCTAATACAGATCTCAATTCTGCCATCCACAAAAATGAATTTACCTTTTGTCCATGGTTCACTCTTTATGTCACACAACATGATCATTGCAAGCGACATTTAAGACAGTCGGCATTTTGAAGTTTCACGTATTTTCTTCTAAATGCCATTTACAGAATACCTCCCTTTCCTTAAAAGCTTATTAAGGATTAAAAATACTTCAGGATGATGAAGACCATGTACTAAGAAATCCTATTTCCTGAATCCATTTCCCTTCTTACAAACTTTACAACAGACACAGGCGTTGGCCAGTAGCCTGGTTACCTGCATGTTTTCTTTGATGTCCTGGGCGTCAAGGCTCAGTGGATGGGTGTGCACTCAGGGCAAGCCTTAGGAAGTCTGGGAGAACGACGAGAGGAAGAACTTTTGCGCCAAGGGTAAAAGAGGAACTGATGTAATGTCCTGGAGAGATTTCACTCTCTGTTCCTGCCCAGATTTGGGGAACAATGAAGGAGGGAGACAGCGCTCTGGATAATCCAACTCAGATTTCACTTTTGACTCCGGTTCTGGGCAGGAACAGGACTTGGATGGGCTCGATTTATTTATTTCTCTGCAGACACCACTGAAGGAGGAAGTACTTGATGAAGTTGATAACGTTAATGGTGGAGAACTGGAACTGAGGGTATTTAATTCCAGGCTCCTGGTGGTCTGGGCACACCACTGTCGAGGCTGAAAGGTCTGCAACGCGCCCTTCCAAGCTTTGTTTCACTTTGCGAAGCATGTGCTCACGTATGGAGTGGGCTCTGAGGTTGCTACCCTGCTGCCTCTGTTATTCTAAGTTGGCAGCAGGGTATGGAAACTTATGAGACCAGAGCTGACAGGCAGAGAAGCTCCGGACACAGGAAACGCACTAAGCGGACAGTGGGTGCGTTAAATCCCCCAGATGTAGGAGTCTTCTGTCTAAAACAAGAAGATGTTTTTTTGGTCTGGCCTTGATGTCTGGGTTTGTTCTTGGTGAACTGCCCAGCTGGAAAACTGGGAAATTATCCACATTGCCCTTGGTCTGAAGGTTTGCTATGGGAGGGAAACGCACAAGGAAGAGAGAGGAAAAGCCACATGTAATTGGTCAGTGTGGGCTTAGAAGGGGGGGGGGGGGGGGCGGGGAAGGTACCCAGGAGTGGTAGGGACCTCATTCTGGTTGAAAGTACTTTCTGATCCCAAACGTTTCTCTTTGTAGATCTCCTTTAGACACAAATAATCCCTTCTTCTCACTACCAAACAGCCCCCAATAAATTAGGACTTTAAGTGTGATGATCACCAAAAAAGGTCTGATTTCTTTTCTCATCCTCTTTCCTTTTACTTATTATGAAAGTTTCTCTATTTAGAATTCATCAGAATTCAGCCCAATTTAATCACGTTATATAATGAATAACTAGTAGACCTAAAAAACAAAGCAAAACTCTGCCTTTGGTTAAAGTCTTGGTTTTTGACTAGGACATTTCCAGGGTAGAGCAAAGGCGAAGATCAAGTTTACGTCTCACACACCAGGATCACACTTCCCCACCGTGCTTCCCCTAAGGCCATGGATGATAATAAGAGACGGAGATGCAATTCAACAGGCCCAGCAGATAACTCTCACTCGTCATCCTCAGTACACTGGGATCCACATTTTTCCCCATGTAAACACCATTTCCCAGCACAATTTTTTAAAAGATTAGTAGGAACCATGAATGATATAAAGACCTATACAAAAATTAAAGGCTCTAGATCTTGAGATGGAATTCAAAATAGATCTCATATACATACTCAGGTTCTGTCACTCCCCGTTATGAGTTGACTTGTGTGCCCCTCACCCCAAAATTCATACGTTGAAGTCCCAATCCCCAGTACCTCAGAATATGATCTCACTGGGGAAAAGGGTCATTGCAGATGTAATTAGGTAAGGTAAGGTCATATTGGAGTGGCATGGGCCTCTATTCCACAATATGACTGGTGCCCTTGTGAACAGGGGAATTTGGACACACAGACATGCACACACACACAACTGGAGAGGAGTGTTTTGTCACACAGTCGTTACAATATGAATTGAAGCAAAGAACTTCCGGCGATGCCGACCGTGTGTGAGGTAGTGTCTCAGATGCAGAATACGTAGAGGAAGGAAATGCGGTCCTTGCTCTCAAGGGTGCCACAGTCTAATGGAGAAGGCAGACATATCAAAAAACGACGAAAGGCTATAGGTGCTGAATTAAGAGTCAAGGCACGCAGGGGTAGGCCACGCAAGATCTACAAGCCGAGGATCTCCAAAGATTGCCAGCAAACCACCAGAAGCTGGGAGAGAAACCTAGCACAGAGTTTCCCTCACGGCCTCAGAAGGAACCGATCCTGCCCAGACCTTGATCTTGGACTTCCAGCCTCCAGAACTGTGAGACGATACATTCCTGTTGTTTGAGCCACCCAGTGTGTGGCAGCCCTAGAAAACTATCCCTACCACCGCCTTTCCAAGAGGCTCAGCCAAGACTTTCAGTCAAGACTTTCCACTGACCCTTTGCCTGCCCATTTCAGTGTTTCCATCTCACTCAGCTCCCTTGTCACATTCAGTAGTCACTGAATTCCCTTGCAGGGCCTGAGAAGAAAACTGCCCTAGCTTGGAGTGTAGGATTCACAGACGTCTGAGTTCAAACACAATAAATCCTAAGGAAGCATCTAGAATTTTATAAGCATTTGGGTGAAAGGGGCTGAAAGAAACAAAACAGGTGACTTTCAGGACTCTGAGGCTTAATCTTCATCACTGTGGGCAGGATAGCTGCCAACAGGCCACCTCTGCCGGTGGTTTAGCGCAGACGGTGTGGGCAAGTCTACACCAGCCGTAGACACGAGGCTTCGTGCTCCCGGCCGGACGCTGGCTCTGCTCTTCCCAGGTGGTGTAGAGGAGTCTCCCTCAGTCTCAGGAAAGGCCCACAAAAGAAGTGAATGAAGAAATCAAGGGATGAGGTTACAGATGAGCCAATTTGCCCTTTGGAGGTAAATGCTGTGAATCATTTATAGGGAGGGGGCCAGGGCGGCACAAAGGTTAAGGCAGGAGAGGGGAACGAGTGGAGAGCTTCCTTCTCTGGGGTTGAACCCACCACCCCCAGCCCTCTTATCTCAGAGGAATCAGGTGGCATTTCCTGAGGGCTAAGAGGAAATCACTTGAAGACTTCCTGGTTACCTTGGGAGAATTATTCATGTCTATTAGGGACCTCCTGCCCCTAAAACTTTTAGCTCAATGGAGCAAGCTAGCCTCTGGACTAAGGGGAGCCTCCATACCCCTGGAGGGAGCTGGCCCAAGGAAGGTGCACGGGTCCCCCCAGAGGGAGGCTGATGACCCCGATGAAAAGTGGCTCCATGTACCACCCCGGGCCTCCATGTGCTCCCATCACAACCAAACGCTCTGAACCAGGTCAGAGGGTGAAAGGTCATGCTGCCCTAGACCACGACATACAGGAGGCAAAGCAGGAAGAAGAGGCCCTGGAGAGGAGAGGAGGATAGAGAAGAGGGGAATGAGGCCGAGTGCGGGGGAAAGTGTCAGCCGGCGCTCGGGGGGGCTCTGACACTGGGGACGACAAGAAGTTCTGGTGGGACCTCGTTACCTCCTGCCAGATTCAAGAGTCACAGGGATGAAAGGGGCACAGGAAGGTTAATCTTAGAGTTCTCAAGGGTGAGAGGAGACGGCCAGATTCATAGAAAGGTTGCAAAGGGCTGTGGAGGACCTACCACGTGCCAGGTACTGAAGGTAACGCAAAGTGTAGGCACTGCTTATTTTCCGAACAGGCTGTATCCTGAATTAAGGTTTGCCCTTTAAATGTATTTTCCCATAGAAATCATGCAACAGATGGTGCCCGGTTAACCCATGAAGAAGTCCTAGGATAATGGCATGGGTGGACAACAGACCTTTCCTACGTCCGGATGCAGAAACCTGGTGTTTGCACGAAGCACATGACATTGCAGTAACGGGACTGCTTAAGAAAACTGGAATTGGACTAGCACAGGGAACTATATTCAATATTTTGTAATAACCTATATGGGAAAAGAATCTGAAAAAGAATATATATATGTGTGTGTATTGATATATAACTGAATCACTTTGCTTACACCTGAAGCTAACACAATACGGTATATCAACTATACTTCAATAAGAAAATAATTAAAAAACAGAAAATTGGAATTGGAGGTAAGAAGAAAAACACCATTGCACAACAACGTGAATACACCTAGCACTACTGAATTGTACACCTACAAATGGTTAAGATGATAAATGTTACGTGTATTTTATCACAATTCAGCTTTTTTTAAGTTTAAAGAAAAGAAGAAAAAACCTGAACCAAATAGTGCTAAGAAACAGCAAATAGTCATAATGAATAGCATTTATCAAGCGCTTGCTGTGTGACAGATGCTGCTCTGAGGGCATTTCCCTTATGAACTTGACCCTTTCTTACATCAATCGTATTCGATAGGTACTGCTATTCTCCTTCTTTTACAGATGAAAACAGAGACACAAGGAAGCTAAGGAACTTGCCTCAAGTCACACAGCTGGTGAAGTGGGAGCTGGGATTTGAACCCAGTTGGTCTGGATCCATACACGCACCATCATGCTCTCTGGCTCTACCATGTGCTACACAGCTAACGTGTATAACAAAGATGTCAAACCCGGGCCAGTGGCCGCCTTGACACTCAGTCATGAACACGATCCCAGCAAGACTAGAAAATCGGGGTGGTTTTTACAACAACGGGTAATAGGATGTGGCCTGAGCAACTGGAAGCCTCATCTACCCTGGTGCCTGTCCTGGGGGGGCGGCTGTCAAGGAGCCACCGCACGAGGGGCTGGTCCAGGGGTACGAGAGCCAGGGCTTCCGTTCTCAGAGGCCACTGCCTGACTCAGAGCCCACATCTCTCCCAGGCCGGGAGATTTTTGTCCCGCTAATAAGTCCATTCATCCTGGGGCAGTCAGAGATCCAGACAGGTTAATTCAGTCCAATTTAGTATGAGTTTTTAATATCATTAACTGAAGACATACACTGGGGTCTCAAAAGTTATCTCTGACGTTTTTTGGTTTTTCACTTGACAGTTTCAAGTACAGATGGTCCCCGACTTATGACGGTTCGACTTAGCCATTTTTCGACTTTACAGTGGTGGCAAAGTGATACGCATTAGGCAGAAAGGGTACTTCAGATTTTGAATTGCGATCTTTTTCCGGGGCTAGTGCTGTGCAGGACGATACTCCTCGTGCTGCTGGGCAGCGGCAGTGAGTACAGCTCCCGGTCAGCCACGCGATCACGCGGGCGAGCAACTGATACCATCCTGCACCCAGACAGCCATTCTGTCTTGCACTTGCCGTACAGTGTTCAATAAATTACATGAGATAGTCAACACTTAATTATAAAATCGGCTTTGCGTTAGACGATTCTGCCCAACTGCAGGCTGATGTAAGTGTTCTGAGCATGTTTAAGGTAGGTAGGCTAAGCTGTGCTGTTTGGTAGGTTAGGGGTATTAAATGCATTTTCAACTTAGGATATTTTCAACTTAAGACGGGTTTATCTGGCCGTATCCCCATCCTAAGTCTGGGAAGATCTGTACTATGAAGCGGAAACATTATAAGCAGGAGTGCGGGGACCTGCCAGTATATTGGACCTGTCTCGACATCCTAATCTCCATGGTTCTTCTACTCATCGTTTAACCATTTGCCCTATTTTCAGGGTGCCTGCAAACACACAAAATTAATAAAAATGTTATTTCGGTCAGCTCATTCATGCTGCAGTGGAATGAACACCGGCATTGGAACCAAGTGGACCTGGGGTTAGGTCTTAGCTTTGCCACTACATAATTATGTGATTTGGAGGCAGGGTACTTTACTGCTCTTAGCCTCAATCTCCTCATCTATAAAGTAGAAATAATATCACCTTCTTTATGGGGTGGTTGTGAAGATGAAATGATTTAAACATGTAAAAGCTTAGAACAGGGCCTGGAACACAATGAGGACACCATAAGTGTTAGCTCTTATTTTGTTATTATGAGGTAGATTCATGTACCTCATCTCGTTGAATTATCTCATTAAAATTGTATAAGATTGGGCTTCCCTGGTGGCGCAGTGGTTGAGAGTCCGCCTGCCGATGCAGGGGACACGGGTTTGTGCCCCGGTCCGGGAAGATTCCACATGCCGCGGGGCGGCTGGGCCCGTGAACCATGGCCGCTGAGCCTGCGCGTCCGGAGCCTGTGCTCCACGATGGGAGAGGCCACAACGGTGAGAGGCCCGCGTACCGACAAAAAAAAAAAAAATTGTATAAGATTTCCTTCCTCCAAAGTAGTCTCTGGCAGTTGGATTTGGTGGGCAAGAGGAGGGAGAAGGGGAAATATTTCCCCCAGTAAAGCAATCATATAAATAAAATTTCTGTGGGCCATCCCAGAATACAGCCACCCTCCCCACCCTCCATGAAGAAATGATTTCCCTCTACTATCTGGGCTATGACCATGGGCTAGTTGTAAGGAGAACTGAGAATGACACCTGAAATTTCTCGTCCTCACTTCCAATTTCCATATCCACCTGGTGACAGAGAGCTGCCCCAGAGCAGAACTTTCACCTTAGAACTATGTCTACTGCTGCACAGCATGTGGGAATAGTTTCAAATTCAAGTGATTCAAAATCACCTCCCAATTCCCTGGCGGTCCAGCGGTTAGGGCTTGGCACTTTCACTGCTGGGGCCCGGGTTCGATCCCTGGTCAGGGAAATAAGATCCCACAAGCCACGTGGTATGGCCTGAGAAACACAGGTCCTGTTCCCCCTCCCTGGACACGTGTGCATGTTCAGTCCAACAGGGGTGACTCTGCAAAGCTGACCCCATTTGGAGACCAGCCTAGACTAGAAGCATATTTTAATTGCTCAATGAACTTTTAGGGAATCACTCATTCAAGTAGTTCTAACACCAAAGGACCAGTGGCAATCGAATATACGCTTTGGCACCAAGCTTTTCTTCTTAAATATTCCATGGGAGCCAAAAGTCACTGACTTCGGAACCCAAAGTATCAAAAGAAGTTGATATCACAACCGTGTGTGACAAAATAAATTTATTTTATAACCATGTACTGGTCTGAAATTTCTAAAGATGTTTTGCCTCCTGGTTTTGGTGAGAGAAGTAGTCTCCTTCCTACACAGCCATCTACGTTATACCTAACTAATTCATAACATGCAGATAAAATGGGTAATCAATAATCAAAGGAAAGGAATCTATTAAAAATGAGATTTCCACTGTGAAACAAGTGAATGGTGCTACTCTTGGTTTGACTACTAAGAGGGGTAATGCTGTCAGCAGTTCTCGATAAGGTGAGATAAACGAGAATAGATGTTCAACTTTTCTCAGCATCACCAGACAGGACACTGCTGTCCTTTTGTGGATTTTAGTTGCCTACGACCCTGAAAGTAGAGAATGTGTCTTATTCGTCTTCCTATCACCCAGGGAGACCCAGTCCTTAGGATTTAAGGGCTCTAAGATCTGATACCATTTGGTGGTATTTCCTGTCTTATAACTGGGGTGACTAAGGGCCAGAGAAACGAGAAACTGAGTCCTTAGGACTGTTCTGGCAGAAGAGAGGATTAGAACCTGGTTTCCTGATGTCCAGATCCCACTCTTGAAGACATTTAATCTAAGCTGACCATGTGTCCCAGTTTGTCAGGGATGGTCCTGGCTTGATGCCTATGTCCGAGCTCACTTACTAGAGTCCCATTTCCCTAGCATAAGTGTCTGGGTATGGATGAAAGGTTGTAAGGTTATCGTAATTATATAATATCGCCTTCCCCTCCCATAACTGAGTAAGGGAAGAGTAGAAATGCTGGTTCTCCTAGACCTAGGTGGTAATCTGAGTACTGCTTCACCCAAGGCATGACACACTTCTAGAGATAATGAATGTGTACAAAATAAAGGGTTTGAATTAGTATGAACACCCTTCTCTCCCATCAGAGCCTGGAAGGGAGCCTCTGAGCTAACAATGACCTCCAAGCTTCTGGCACTGCCACGTGGCTGCCAGCACGGAAGGTGAGGCTTCAATGTAATGTACTCATAGGGGATGTTTGTAGGCGGGATCACACAAGATATGTTTGTCCTGTGACATAAATTCCCATTGTGAAATTATGAATGTCTGAATTGGTCACGTCGGTGGCAGTGATGAGGTGAAGTCATGGGGTGTTGAATGAAGCTTTGTGTTTGTACGTCACTCTGCACGCCTCCCTGTGCCAGCCTGCTGAGGGGCTGAGTGGGCCCTCTCTGGAATGGCCCATTCTCCTTCCATGCTGAGCTCTGGGCCGAGTCAAGAGCGACACACTCTTACATTGTACTGTATCCCCAACTAGGTAGCATAAATCACTGGGGATGTAATACTGGATGTTTATAATTTCACTTAACAAACTTTTTTCCCCCCCAGGACCAGATCTCTCTGTATATTAACAAATGCCCATATTAATGTGTTACCATTCACGATATAACCGTATTGATCCTAGAGATAATTCATGTTAAGCTGTAAATATATTCTTTCTACCTCTCTAGTTGGTCCTTTTGTCACCAAAGGCACCGATATATCTGGAGGTCTGGGGGCCAGCAGCCTCTTCACATCACCTCCGTGCCCGGCACAGCTCTTCTCACGTGATCCCACCTGACAAAGACCCACGCTCCCTTCTGTGCGCTCTCACGTGAGAGCAGGCAGAGGACCAAGGGCACATACCAGGATGGTGTTTTCTGACTGACAGCTTGAAGGAACCGTCTCTGAGAACGCGCTACTTTTAAGAGCAGGTCTGAAGCAGAGCTACCTGATCCACAGGGTGATGCAGCCCTTGACCTCGGCCTCATTAGCTCCATGCTTTTACCTACTGAGCTCACCACGGCCCACAACATAGCACTTGAGAGCGCAGCTCTTTAGGGTGTCGGTGGTGGCGCACGTGCATTTCCTCGGTGAGAGGGGTCTCTGAGAGTGGCCAGCGTTTCCTGCCGAGTCACTCCTGTCCCCGAGGACAACAGCAAACACACCTACTTGCGGGTCAGATCAGGCCAAGCGGAGAGAAGGAAGGAGCTGCCGTGAGATGAGACCATCAGCCTCCCATCACAGCTGAGGATAAACCGGGAAACAGCAATTCCAAATGGGATTTTTTTTTTTTTTTAATAATGAGCAAAAGAGAGAGAGTGAAAAACAAAACAAAACAAAACAGCCCATCACACACCTTTTGTGTGTGAAGAGGCAGCCTAGGCAATCTAATTCCTGCCCTAATCCTAAAGCTTCAGTAAACCCACCACCTCTTCTCTGGAGTAGCTGTTGGCTGTTATGCAAACAGGAAACGCACAGGGCAGGAAGGGTAAAAGAATGAAGCAACCCAGCTGGGGTGGGGGGCAGCTGCTGAATTCAGCAGAGGTAGAGCTAGAGGAAGACAGGATGAGAGGCACAGGTGGGGAGACTGCAAGAAGCACTTGCTTACTCTCCATCGCGGAGGCAAGGGGACCTGCTGTGAGAAGCTGGGCACAGGGAGGAGATGCCGGTCGGGCGCCTGAAGCCAGGCTCTGTCCTGTGACGTGTTAATTAGGGAAACACGGAACGTCTCATTTTTAAATCTGCCGACAACAAAACAAAAACAGTCCTGCTCTGGGGCATGTTCAATCAGTTGAAGGAAATGCCCCTGAAAAAAACCCAGGGGGTGTAGGCCCCTCATAATCTGGTCTGAAAGACAAGTTTCAAAGAATCACCTTGTGTCCCCAATCTGGGCAGAAGGATGTGGACGAAATGCTCCCCAGAGGCACGGTGCATCGCTGTTCAAGAGAACAGGGGCAAAGCAAGCTTCTTACACCCTATTTCTGTACCCAAGCACCTGCTGTGGAACTCTGCCCGGGGCCGCAATTCGATTCTGGTCTTTTGTTGTGTTTTCTACCAACGCTTTGATTAGGACCACTGTTAAGTCACCGGAGCAGAGCAGTGCGTGGCACACCTGAACTAAGCGCTCACAGTGAGCACATTGCAAGACACTGCCTCCCGTGAACGCATACTAGACCTCCTTGGTCCCCCGCAGAGTTCACAGGGTTTGGGTCTCTTTTCTTCCTCCAGCTTAGGTTACCCTCTGTTACCCTCACTCCCCACTGTTTCCCTCCACAGCCCGGAAATCAAAGTCCTCCACGTCCTGTTTCTAATCTTACCTCCTTGGACTAGTTCTGCAACAGCAAAATGTTGATCATTGTTTGTTTGTTTTTGAATTTTTGGTTGCACCCCATGGCATGTGGGACCTTAGTTCCCCGACCAGGGCTTGAACCCGCGCCCCCTGCATTGGAAGGTGAAGTCTTAACCACTGAACCGCCGGGGAAGTCCCTGTTGATCACTGTTGAAGTAGGGGGAGGGGGTGGATCACAGAGCTTTAGTTAGTTTATTCTATTTGGGGTCTGTTTGAAATTTTTCATAATCAAAGGTAGGGGGCAAAGAAAGGTAAGTTCTATAACCCAAGTCATGGGTTGCTCTCTAATCCAAGGACTCCCTCCATCCTGGGTCCTCCAGGGACGTTCTCCACTTCACTCCTGCTTATCAGACCTTCACAGAATCCTACAGAGTCACCTCCTTCACGAAGCTGAGCCTGCTGCCTGTACTGGCTGTAATCTCCCATTCCACTGTCTCTTTATAGCCTCTGTCATAATTATTCTTTGATACTTACGTGTGTATCTATCCCATTTCCTCTCCTAGATTGTGAGTTGCAGAGAACCAGATCTTATTCATCTCAGCATTTCCCCCAGGGTCTCAAACAAAATCAGTACCCCACAAATGCTTGTTGAATGAAAAATGAATCACATGAATAAGAACGACTTATCAAAGGAACAGTGGAACCTCTGGGATTTGGCTATGTCTCAAGCAAGGAGAGAGAAGCCTCCTAGGTACCTTCTTCGTGGTTCTGATGCAGGATGACTTCCGGCTGCGTGTGTATCGAGTTTCCGGGGTGGAAGAACGGTGAGAAAAGAATCCGAGGTTTCCTCTGCTTCAGAATATGCTGAAGGAGTTCATAGAGCACATCACCTGGATAGAAAAAGGAAAGAAAAATAGGGAAATGGGAGTGTTTTGTTCAACAACTATTTGCTGAGCTTTGACTTTGCACCTGGCACTGTCCTAAGGACACAGTGGTGAGGAAGACAGGTCTGCCACCTATCCACGTGGAGCTTATAGGGGACAGGATGTGGCACTGAAACTCAGGTCAGAGCCATGCAGGTTTTTTATTTTTTTTGAACTTTTTTGATTATGAAAGTCATATACAAAAATAAGTATAAAAATGCAAGAAGATAGAAAGAAACAAAAATCACCTATAATCCTATCCCTAAGAGACACAAGCCTGTTAATACTATCTACAGTATTACATGGGTATAGAATTAGAATCAGGCTTATAATAGTTTAGTATCTCTCTTTTCCCTCCACATTATTTAACTGCTTTAGTAGCTGCATTATAACAGCCTGTCACAGGGTCACAGGGATGTACCAGACTTTATTAGAAACTGTCCCAATTTATTGCTACTATTTTTATAAAAAACATCCTTTTCACGTCTGTATTTGCATTTCAGATTATTCAAAGAAGAAGTACAAAGTCATTAAGGATGAAAAGTTTTAATGTTTCAATGAGAACTCATGGATTCTTCATAGAAATCTTCCCAATAGAGAAAAACGTGCCTTTCTGATCTACCCCAATCCCAGGCAGGAAAAGAATAAACGTGAAAAAGAAATTCGCAAGTCCAGTCAGAGGTGCTAACTATTAAAGATACCCTATAAGGAACTGGCTTATGTTCTGGGATGCTTCCCTCTAAAAATACACACAGGCACTGCTCCAAGGTTCCACAATCTCTAGAAAATCATCTTTAGATGTCAGCACCTCGCAGAGGATGGTAGGGGCTGGTCTGAGCTGGGGGCCTTCTATTCTATTTGGTATTTGAAGTGTCCACTGAGTTGTTAATTAGCCAAAAAAGCTGTCATGGTCTTGTCCCTCCCCTCTGACTTAGATTCAAGTTAAAAAATGCAGGTGGGTGCCTCAAAGCCCCTTAGGGGTGGGTGATTAATCTTTAAAATACCACAGGCTTTTCTAACTGTCTCCCACGCCCTTCCACATACAGATACGCAGTCAACAATTGTACCAAACAGTGGGCTTTTGTCTCTAATCTCAGCCACTTTTAACAGATACTTTAATTAACAACTTAATTTACTGCATATTGTGGGCTATTGCTAAATTATTTTTTTTTCCTCTTCAACTCAGCCTGAATCTGAGAAACAGTCCAAATGAATTCCTTTGTTTCTGCAAACTTCTGTGCCTTTTCTATTGGCACCAAATATAAGTTCCACAATACCCCGTCCTAAGTGATTCCTGAGATGCCCTGGTGTCTTTCCTTTGATTTTGTTTCTTCCTCTACCTTTGAATTTTGGTCATTATTAATATAACTTACTGCCACTGTTTACTACTGTGATCAAATAGAGCAAAAGACTTCTAAGGGGGCTTCCCTGACGGCGTAGTGGTTGAGAATCTGCCTGCCAATGCAGGGGATATGGGTTCGAGCCCTGGTCTGGGAAGATCCCACGTGCCACGGAGCAACTGCGCCCGTGAGCCACAACTACTGAGCCCGCGCGTCTGGAGCCTGTGCTCCGCAACAAGAGAGGCCGCGACAGTGAGAGGCCCGCGCACCGCGATAAAGAGTGGCCCCCGCTTGCCACAACTAGAGAAAGCCCTTGCACAGAAACGAAGACCCAACACAGCCAAAAATAAATAAATAAATTAAAAAAAAAAAAAAAAAAAAGACTTCTAAGGAACTGAAGACCCCACGTCACTTGGGAATTTCCTTTTAGTGAAACGGGCAAGGAACCGCAGAGGTGTTCTGAACTCGACTTAAAAATGTTCTGTGTAAGGTAGACCCGTGACAAATGACTCCCTTTGGAGCTGGGAAGGCTTTGGAGCTCATCTAATTCAAATCCAGTAGTCATGGTGATGCTGTCTCTGATGAGATGAGGATACAGAGCCTGAAATACAGTCCTATTTTAATGATTCATATTTTAATCGCTTACAAAAATAAGTCCCTAATCAACATTTTGTGTCTTGGTTTAGTGTAAATGTCTTCCTGAACTTTTCCGAATTTACATGGCCTCACAACGCTGGGTTCTATCCTGTGGGTTTGAGCGATGCTTTATACCGGTAGTAGCTGAAGAGAAAAACGAAAACACTGAAAAAAAATGTGTTCCTGATGATACTAACAAAAATGGTCAGTTATTAGTGTAGCCACTTTGGAAGGGGAGGCGAGGAAATACAGATGCAGTGTGTGTGTGGGTGTCGGACTCTGCTGGTTTGGATGCGGGCTGGTGTGAGGGGAGGGCCCGGCAGCCAGGGCTGGAGGACCAGCTCCTGTACACGAGGCGACCTTGAGCAGGTCCCCGAACTTCTCTGCGAAATGCAAACATCTCCCTCAGAAGAGGATGTCGTGAAGCAGGGCCTGGTGCACGTCACATGTGGTCCCTCCTTGGAGGTCACTCGGGGGGCTGGAGGAGCTCTGGGTATGGTGGCTGGAGGGCAGGCAGGTCACTTTCTTTTCTGTTTCCATTTCTCTACGTGCACAGAGAAAGCGAGGCAACGAAGTGGATGCCCTTTACCTTCTCCAGGCCTCATTTCCTCATCTGGAAAATGGCGATACTGGCAGTATTTACCTCCCAGGATGCCTGTGAGGACTGGATGAGGTAAGTGTGTAATAAGCTCATCACAGCACCGGGCAGTGAGAACTCAGCAAGCACCAGCTGTTGTGTGACCACCGCTGTTCCTGCTATTATTATGGATATCATTCAAGTGGTTTAGGACAGACCGGTAGACCCCGAAGGAGGTCTCAGGAGAACAAAGGAAGACTGTCCGGGTCGTGGTCAGTGTTATGTTCCCCCTTCAGAAAGGGCAAGGTGAAGTGAGGCCATTCCCCCACTGGGCTAAGCCTGCAGCGGGGCTGATATGTGCTCTGCCCCATACTCTCCCAGGCCTTCTGTACTGCCTCTCCCCAGCCTCTCAACCCAAAGCTGGCGAAGGGAGCCCAGCAGAGAAGGCTCCTCTCTGAGTGGACGAGAGAGCTGGAGAGGGGCCGGTCAGGCAGAGCTCTGCCAGTTCTTTAACTCAACCACAAGAACTAGTAAGGTAACACTCGTAAGTGGCACCTGTGATAGCTGGCTAATGGGTGGGAGCCTGGGCCCAGGGTCCTGGGCCAAGAAAAAACTTAATTCTAAGACTGCAGAGTATGGCCACAATTGGACCAGTCCATCCACAGACATGTTTCCGCGGCAACCAGGAACTCAGCTGGGGAATGTGGCTGGCTTAGCACAAACGAATCGCTACTCTGGGGGGAAAACCAACCCACCGTATGTGCCATGTGGGTATGATTGGCAGGAAGAGTGTGTGCCTGGTAATGGCTTGGAATCTTAGACTTAGAGAGGACTCTATAGGTTTCCTAGATGCACTCAAACTTGTGATCAGTAAAAGTCCCCTGCCTCCTCTTCCCCTGCCAAGAAGTAGCTTTGGCTGAGCACTTCTGTGATGGGTAGCCGGACACAACGTAAGCAAACCATTTCTGGACAGCTCTAGTCGACAGAAAGTTCTTCTGTTGAGTTGGAATCTGGCCTCCTCTGCAATCTCATGTACCTCGGTTCTTAGTTTTGGTCTCTGGAGCAGCACAGAACATGCATCCCATCTACAACAGTTTCCTAAATAAATAAAGACGCTCCCCCCACTCCATCCTCTTCCATCTCCACTGGCCCCCGATTCCTCCGATACTCAGTCAGTTTTCTTGCTACATTCTTAAAATCTTCTTATACACAGGAGATCACATCTCAAATGCGATCTTAACAAAGAGATCTCTGGAATAAAGAACAGATTTAAAAAGAAGTTATGGGACTTCCCTGGCGGCGCAGTGGTTGAGAATCTGCCTGCCAATGCAGGGGACACGGGTTCGAGCCCTGGTCCGGGAGGATCCCACATGCCACGGAGCGGCTGGGCCCGTGAGCCACAACTACTGAGCCTGCGCGTCTGGAGCCTGTGCTCCGCAACAAGAGGCCGCGATAGTGAGAGGCCCGCGCACCACGATGAAGAGTGGCCCCCGCTCGCCGCAACTAGAGAAAGCCCTCGCACAGAAACGAAGACCCAACACAGCCATAAATGAATAAATAATAGAAAAGAGAAGTCATATTTATTTGCCTGCTGTATAAAGAGCACGAGCCATAGCTCTGTCTATCTAACTAAGCTAATGACCACTGGCCTGAATTCAAAGGCACTGTTCAAAAAACTCTTGGCCTGTTCAACTCTTGATAAATCTTCTCTGTCTTCCCAGAAAAGGAATAACTCGTACTAACTCCTACTGTGATAAGCAGTGAAATCGAGGCTATTGTTTAAGGGATAACAGCTTTCGCTGGTTTCTCCATGTATCTTCAGGCATACACACATGGTTCACGTACCCACAGGTACGCGCACAAGTGGATGTGCCTCGAAGCTAGTGAATTTCAGGGGCCTTTATTTGTATAGTCCCGTGAAAGGAAACCTAGAACTATGTGCCCTCAAATTATAAATTTCAGGTCCCCCAAACCCTGGATATACTCCTAGGTGCGCGCACACACACACACACACACACACACAGAAGAGAAACCCACAAACTAAACACACTACAATCTTGTATCAGGGATCTTGATGTTAAAAGCCAGGCAACGACTTCGAGAATCCTGAATTCTATGATTTTATTTGCAATTTGTTCCAAACGAACAGTAGCGAGAGTGAATAAAACTGCTGCAAGTTGCCTTAGCAAAGACGAGTGATGACCAAGATCATGAAGATGCTGTTTAGGGGGTTAAACATATCTACGCCTCTTTACTTTTTTTTTTTTAACATCTTTATTGGGGTATAATTGCTTTACAGTGGTGTGTTAGTTTCTGCTTTATGACAAAGTTTCTTTACTTTCAGAGGAAAGAGCTTGGGCTCTGGAGCAAGGAAGTCCCAGGTTTGAATCCTGGTTCCTCTAGTCAACAGCTGCATGCCCTGAGGCAAACTACTTTTCTCTTTGAGCCTTAGTTCAGGGCTTAGTTAAATATTCTTTTGTCTCAAATGAGAAAAATGCCCAGACTCCGCAGGGCTGTTAAGAGGATTAAATGAGATAATGTGAACAAGTGCGCCAGCCGCATGTCTGCCCTCCTGTGCGCTCAGGAGATGGTACTCCTTGTGATTATGATAATTATTAACAGATGTGTCTCCAAAAAATCTGGAAACTATTTGCTCTGCTTCAATATTTTTGTCTTTAAAGGACATGCATAAGTTTCATAAAGGCACATTCATAAGAATGGAATTTTTTTCCAGTTGACATCATGTCATACAGATATTTCTAGTTCATGGTTTCTTTTTCCTTCTAGTTCACAATGTACCTTCAACTTCTTTCTATAGGGTTCTTTTCTTTAGCATTTAAGCAGCTTCAAGTGTTTCCTGTCTTCTACACACACACACACACACACACACACACACACACACACGTGCGCACGCGTGCGCACACACCTCTCTGTCCTCATCTTCCCCTCCAGGTGCTGTTCCTGTTTCCCTCCTCCCATCACAGCCAAACTCCCTGAGGAGCTGTCCAACTCTGTTATCACCACACCCCTCTCCGTCCACTCCTCAGGGCCCTCTGGTCTCCACTCCAACCCTCTCTCCAAAGCGCTCTTGCTGAGGTCACCTCTCTGTCATCAAACCCAAAGGGCAATGGTACCTGGGGACTTGCTGCCTCTCAGCAACATCATCACCACTAGTCACTGCACCCGCCCCCGGCCTCAGAACACCCCTCGGCTTCAGACATTCCTCCGTCTCCTGGTTTTCTGCTCTCCCTCCTTCCCCAACCTTTAAGGCTCCCAGATCTCTCATCATCTTTCTCCCTGGGTAATCTCATCCCCTCCCATGGCTTCAATCAGCTTGTCTATGCTAAATCTACTCCAGCCTGACCTACCTCCTCAACTCCAGAACCTTCACTTACCTCCTACATACATCCTCTTGCATGCCACCCGGGCACCGCGCATCTTATGTGTTCAACATAAACGCCTTTACAAACCACGTGGTGTTTCCTAGTGCAGTAAACGCCCACCTGATTGGGCCAGAAACTCGGCACTCGTCCTTAACACCTCTCTCCCACTTATACAACATCTAATCGGTCCCCAAGACTTATAGACTCTGCCCTCTAAATACTGCTTGAATCACCCCCTTTTCTCTGCTGGTCCATCTTAGTTTAAGTCACCGCCATTGCGCCTATCTGCCAGCCAAGCCGACGGCCCTACATCCTACTTCTCACCTCTGTACTTCATTATGCCAGTCTCTGCTTCAGACCCTGAATGGCTTCTACCTGTCTTTAAAATAACATGTAAAGTGCTGAACGTGATCTGCAAGGCCCCATATGATCTACTGAAGAAATAATAAGTGACTCAATGAATGGCCGTAAAGCTACAGTGTATTCCTCTATATTTATATTCTCCGCATTTTTTTTTTGGCAAGTCTCCTGTCGGGGGTGGCTTGGGCATTTCCAGTTTTTACCAATATAAATAGAATTGCTAAGGGCATCCTTTTTGTCCCTCTATTGGATTGTTTCCTTCAAATATTTTCCTAAAACGGTGTTATCAGTGAAAGCGTTTGATTAGTTTTCAAGTTCTTATTATACACCACTTGTTCCGCAGAAGACTGGGACCAGTGCAGAGTGTCATCTTCAAGACTGTCCAGAGCCTCTCCCCCAGGCGTTTCACATCGTTTAACTTCTTGGGTTCAGTAGGTTTAAAGCAGAATCATCACATTATTGAAAATTTGCATTTTTCTGGTGCTGATTTACTATGTACACCTCCTCCTACGAAGATTATCTAAAGTAACACATTCTTACATCTGCAAACTGTTCTCTTTTCTCTGTCTCTCTCTTCCATTTTTATTCAGAGATTTTCGTTTCCTTCTGACCAATTCTTTAAAAAATAAATAAATAAATGAAAGCAGGCACAGCGTGGGAGGGATACTTTTCAGATTTGTCAGAGAAAACTCTCTCTGCCGGTCCTCTCTGCCTGTGATAGGTTCAAAGTGAAGTCCGAGGCCTCGGCTCCTTCAGTTTCATCATAAATTCCACAGTGAAAACACCAACGCAGACACAGGCCTGGGGGATCCCACTGGTGGCCTAACAAACATTCCCATCATGGGATGGCTTGGCTTTCCAACTCCGCTCTATCTTAGTTTCCAAGCATTCCATTCAATCCATTTTTGTAGGCTGCTTGAATTACAAACATTTTAATTTAATGCGGAGTGCCTTCTGTGACCGTAAAAATAAACCTACTCTTTTACTTAGGAACAAATATGTGAAATTCAGTTGGTATCTATGTCTTGGACACAGAGATCTTAGGGAAAAAATGGGAGCAGGTTGTGGGAAAATTTGAATATTATATTTAAGAGGAGAATAAATCACTTAGAGAAGACATCTAGTAAGACAACTGCCTTTACCTGGATACAGAATATAAGGTAAGATAAAGCAAAGAATAAGCTTGTGAGAAAACCCAAATACCGTGACATAAGTATGCCGTGTTAATTAAAGGACGTGTTGTATGTTTTACATGTTAAAATATGACTCTGTACAGCAGAAAGTTCAGTTATCGCCACCATTTCACTGCTAGGATAACCTAAGTTCTAAGAAATGCAGTGACTTTCCTGTAATTGACTTATCTAAGCATTTCTCCGATGGGTAATACACATATTTTTCGCTTGTGTTGCTCCAAGACACAGCAAGGGAAGAAAGAAGCCACTCTGGGTGTCTTCAGTCAAGGGTCATGTCTGCTGGAACTCCCACACTTCAGGGCTAACATTCCCCTCTGTGACCCACGGCCTCAGACCCTGTGACTTGGGTCTAAAACAGCCCGTTGATTCAGCTACTCAATTCAGCAAACCACCCACCATTGCTTAATAGAGATTAATAGGCAAGGTGGTTTCCAAGGAACTATATGTAGATAAAGACTGGTATTTTCACTTTAAAGAAATTTCAAAGAAATTTTACTACATTTGAAGATCACAAGCAAAGCGTATTTCCAAAGTCAAAGGTTCTGGTGGGTTGGAGAGGTTTGTAACATCACACAGCAGTACGGTAAAAACTGATTTACTTGGTAAAACAACCCCAATTCACTTTTTGCTGAACCGGCTTGAAGGAACTTTGAAAATATGTTTGTTTTGCTTTTCGCTTTTTTTTTTTTTTTTTTTTTAGCATTGACAGAAAGTCTAACATGAATTAAATTAATAACTTTTTGTTCATGTAAATAATGGATACATAGATATGTTCCACCTGAATAACTCTAAATAAAAGTTAGTATCAGTGCTAACTTGTCTGTTCCGTCTTATTAATATGTTTTCACAGCCTCAAGGTGGTCAAGAAACACATTAGAGTTATTCATTGTAAGACATTCATTGAATTCATAAAATTCAGTGAAATTCCTTTGAATTTAAATCATCCCAGACCATTTAATATGGTAACTACCTAGTCGCTCAAGGACTAGGTAAAATTACCCTGTCCGGGTGACATTTTATAAAGCTGAGATTCCTTTACATTTTTTTCCTTAACTTTGAGAATGTCATAAATATGTCATCCTGTTGTGTCCTCTGATTGAGAGATTACTTCAAAAATTAGATCCCATTTATATTCAACCTTGACATCTTCTGTTTGGAGATGATATTTTAAAGTACATTCTGGTACAGTCCCTATTTTATTCTAGTGGTTGAAAAGGGAGGACCTTTGTCCTGGAAGTGGACACGGTAAATGTAGTTTGTTAAATTGGTCAAAGAATGCGGAGTTCAGAGAGGCTACCATGTGTGACTTAAGGTATCTCAATTGTCCAAGTAATTATAATTCACTGAGCTCCCGTTCTCTCCTCTCTACATCTGGAATGAGTAGTGTCAAGGAATGTTATTTCCAAACACAGAAAGCAGAAGTCTGGGTGAGGTCAGGCAGGAAACGTGGCTGGGAGGAAGCTATAAACATCCATTCATGGCGATGCACCTGCCACCAGGTACTTTTGCTTCATTCTGGCAGCCCCATGACTAGTGAGAAGCTGCTGCGTTGTCGTAGGCAGCAAAAAAGATCCAAGGAAAGACAGGAAAAAACCGGGTGAAGTCTAGGTTTTACAAGGTATACAGGTCGAAGGAGACCAAGTTCTTGAATATTTATTTACTGCCTGTAGGTGGGAAGTTGTAATGTTTATTGGAAGCTTAACACTTTCAGTGGTTGAAGCTGGGTTGACCTGTTCAGAGTTGAAGGGAGTTTAGGATCCCCTTGCTGAAAATCCCGTTTTATGGATGAGGGAAGTAAGGGCAAATGAGGTGATGTGATCTGCGGAAGAGCTACATGTAGAACCTGGACCTCACGACATCTACACCAAAGGCTAAAGCAAAGCCCACGTCAGAAGCAGCAGTACCAAATGTTACACCTGAGAGAGAAACAAGGTTTTCTATTTATACCTTGTCTCTGTCTAAGGAGAATGTGAGCAGGTATATCACGCCCTCATCACCCTGCTGGCTGGCTACTTCATGGGAAGGGTCTTCTCAGCTCCTACTTAGTTCTGTCTTCCAATCCCTCTGACAATTCTCCCCTGTTTGTGATAAGTTTTCTTATGGCCCCCACTGGCAGGTATCACCTTGATATTCCGTCCATGGCTTTCCGGTTGATGCCTTAATTAAATTACCTACGGTGTAAGCTTCTGCTCAGCTTGATGTAACGGGGATGATACTCAAAATGATTATTCCCAGCTTGGCCTGGTTCCTGTCTCAGATTCTGCAGAACAGGACGCATCTTCCTGGATGTCCTGGCATCGCTTGGCCAAAGTGCCGGAAGTATTATTATTCTGGTGTCACTGATCCTATTCTGGACTTCAGCATCTTGCATGAGGACCGTAGCAACAGCATTGTATCTAGCTTCCCTGCTTGTAGCGACCCAATAAATCCACCCTATGCACAGATGGCAAATGTCTACACCAAAGGGAGAGCTCCAATCGTGTCATTCTCCTGATCAAAACCTTTCAGTGGTTTCCCATTACCTTCCAAATAGCATCCAATCTCCTTAACCTGGGCTTTAAGGCACTCTCAATAAGGCACACTCAATATTTACTGAGTGCTGACTGAATGCTGCACTAGATGCTAGAGACGCGGCAGCCTAACAGACACAGCCCTGTCCAAACTGAACTCTCTACTCCAGGAGAGGATACGGAAAACAATCACATGTAACACAGTGTGTGACTCGTGTCTGAGTGTGTGTGTGTGTGTGTGTGTGTGTGTGTGTGTGTGTGTGTGTGTGGTGTGTCAGGGGCCATGACAGAATTAGGAAATGCTCTGAGATAAAAGAGGACCCAGACCGAGGTGGGGAGAGGTGGAGGAAAGGAAGGTGGGGTGGAATCAGGGATGCAGGGATGGGAGCCAGGGAAAGCATTCCTGGAGAAAGTAGCAGAACTGGAGACATGAAGAGGCAAGCAGACAGGCGAGGGGGGTGGTGATGAGCGACGATGAACAGTGTCTAGCTCACGTGGCCTCCTCTCTGAGTTCCTCCCCCACACGAACTGGCCTCAACACCTTCCCTTACCTACCGCTTACTCACCTTTCAAAGCTTTCAAAGTCTGGCTCCACTACCACGCCACTGAGCCTCACTGGACAACCCAACTGGAAATCATCTCTCTATCTCTCAAGTCCTTCAGCCCAAGTTTCTGTCCTCTGATGTGGAGCTGCCGAGGGAACACTCACAGAATGAATTTCTACTGCCCCCTCCTAACCGTGGCTACGGCACCACGCCCCGACTATCGCACCAGCCTTATGCTGCCTCTTCCATCCGTAGGGGGGCTTCCTTACCGCCACCCAAACACACTTAAGTTAATGCTGCTCCAGTGACCCACCCACTCAGTTCCATCCTTCACGTCCCAGACCAACTTCACTCCTGCTTTCTTGAGACCCACCCGACTCTGCTCTCTCCTTCCCCAGCTCCCTGCGCCTTCAGGTTCAGTGCAATCCTGGCTCCAACTGGGCAGCAGGGTCCTGTCCAGCTTCCCACGTGGCCCACCCGGCAAAGACCTGACAAAGTGGCAAGGGCGTACTGACAGGTTCTGTGTATCTTCGGTCCCAGCTTTGAGCGGAGAGAACCTAGTTTCACAAGGAAAGTTGAGAGGTCACCGGAGAGAAAAATAAATCAGCAACAAAAAGGAACACCTGAGATATGGTGGGGGGAAGGCAGATTTACAAAGACTGTGGGAGGAAAGCGTGCCCAAGGTCTAAGTCAAATCAAGTTAAAACACATCACTATGTTTTCCTCTGTTTGCCTGACATGAGTAATTTCTCCGGAACCCTAAAGAGTTAGAGCTCTTTTCCTCCAGATAGGTAACTTTGCCCCTTTGAGTGTAATCTTTGAGTTTCCACTGGAACAGAAAAGGGAAGTGTTTTTGCATTAAATTAAAAGGAACTATTGAGGTTCCTTTTAGGTTAGTTTTATTTGTTTATTTATATCATTGTTTGACGGTTTTCTTGTTCTGAGGCTACAGAAAGAATCAACGATTGAAGACTAAATGTTTCAGGTAGGTTTGTGTCCCTTATAAAACCATAGCAATGATCTGTTTTTCAGCCTTGATTTAAGTTTTCAAGTTTCCATTAACATCTATACTTCTGGGGGAACCTTCCCCTTTATCATTTCCTCATATAAACGGTTCTGCTTGCAATTGGGAAAAGCTGGGGCGATACTGTTCCATACACACCCTTATCTTACCCTCTGTGATGGGGCTGTTTCCTCGTGGCGGTTAGCTAGTGTAACTCCCGGCCAGCCTCCAGGAGTAAATCGGGGTAAACGTAGCTGGGCACAGACCTCCTGTGGGACCCCTGGCCTCAGTCAAGAAGACACGGTCTCTGCCAGACAAGCTGCATCGTAGTGGGGCTGGCGGTGAGACTTGACAGAGGGAGGGCCCATCAGTCCTTGAATAGCTGCCCTCAAGAGGCAGAAACCTGAGACCAGAGTTCCCCTTGGACATATGGAGTTCCCAAATCTCTACTTCAAAATATCCATCAAGTGTGAGAAATGAAGCTGGAAAGTATATCTGAAACCTTACCCACGTCAGGAATACACTTTGTAGGTACAAAAGCTCCTCACTGAATGAAACCTTCCCATGTGGGTTCAGGAGCCCTTATTTTGACAAATCTTTCTAGTTAGATGCATTGCTTGTATTTTTCAGGGGTTCTACAAGCTACAAGATGCATTACTTCAAAGAATTCAGTACTTCTAAAGGAAATCACTCGAAGCCCCGGGCGTTTGTTT
The DNA here is from genome assembly GCF_008692025.1 of Phocoena sinus. Lineage (NCBI taxonomy): Eukaryota > Metazoa > Chordata > Mammalia > Artiodactyla > Phocoenidae > Phocoena > Phocoena sinus. The sequence goes on from NC_045772.1 coordinate 94,220,647, forward strand.
CTAAACTTGCCTGGGCTACTAGCATCTCCACCTTTCCCAGCCCTTCTCTCTTGTTCCCTCAATTCTTCTTTCCTCTTCCACTCCTCCTACCTCAGCAGTGCTCATTCCCCTGCCTCTGCTGTCTTTTGTTATCTGTTTTTGTTTTCTTTGGCTGCACCATGCGGCATGTGGGATCTTGGTTCCCTGACCAGGGATCAAACCCACGTCCCCTGCACTGGGAGTGCGGAGTCTTAACCACTGGACCGCCAGCGAAATCTTCCTGTCTTTGTTTTTAACTGAGCAGTTTGCAATCTACACTCACGCTCAAGCATCTCTTGTAAAAGTCTTCAGGATCAGAAGCAAGGCAGAGAGAGAGGGTCAGAATGCATTTTCTTCCTTATTTGGTGGTGCAATGAGATCCCTTAAGTACCAGGGTCTATAGGTCCGAACTGGGTTACTTCTCCTAACCTTAAAAGCTTCCCCCGGTCCTGGAAATTCTTCCTCTTCTCCCCTCAAACTGGCCTACGTCAGCAGGATCTGTCCTCTACTAAGCTGGGTCACTGTCCTTGCGTTCACGGTGACGATGTGGAGATCTCTTGGGAGGCTAAGTGGTGACAAAGGCCAACTCTGGCTACCAGACGTTCCAGGCTGAGCCCGTGTCCGGAGTCCAGACCCTCACCTGAATGAGGAGACCGGTAGCGAAAGTCCTCTTTGGTCAGAAGCAGGAGAGCTTTGCCATTCATCTCAAACGTGCTGCTGTCAATCGGCCTTAGAGAAAACTCAATTTCAGCCCACTTGAGCCACTGGGCTACGTCATCTCTGCTCCAGTACATTGGCTGCAAGCCTGTTGGAGAGACAGCAAGGCAGAAAGAAAAGAGAGAGAGAGAGAAGAAAGGTCTTGTCAGTTAGTTGAAATAAAGGGCAAAGATTTCCGAATGGTTAATGAAATTGAGTCTCCGTATCCGAAGAGCCCTCAGGTTCCGCTCTGAATTCCAGGTAAAACTCAAGCTTCATGAGTGGTAAAGTGCGATATCAAATGAACTTTTTATTTAGAGGCAAAATGGGGCGGGGGGAATCCCTTTTTATGTCTTTAAGGAACCGTAGGTCTCACAGCCCTGTCCTTCCTTGGCCGGCTCCAGCTCCAGGGGTGTCCGGATTCCTGGTCTGCCCTGAAGGTGCAGCTGTGGAGTGGGCCTGAAGCACCTGAGGGGGCTCAGAGTCATGACAAATGTCAATGTGCATTGGAGGCGACTTGAGAATCAGAGCTGGGGTGGGAGGGAGGGAGACGCAAGAGGGAAGAGATATGGGAACATGTGTATATGTATAACTGATTCGCTTTGTTATAAAGCAAAAACTAACACACCATTGTAAAGCAATTATACTGCAATAGAGATGTTAAAAAAAAAAAAAGAATCAGAGCTGATCTGATTGTAGCCCAGCGTCCTTTCAAAGTGAGAATGTTCCAGAGCGGGGCCTGACCTTCCAGATATGCCAAATAATGAAGTGTTCCCTGAAACTTCTTCCAGGAAGAGCAACGCACTCGCCTCTGGGAAGCTATCAGGCTATAGCCTCTGGGAATGAGAGGGCAAGGTAAGGATAAAAGGTCTCTTGCCTGTTTACTGTACTTGCTGATGTCAGAGCTTCCTGGTAGGGGTGGTACTTGAAGTCTGAGTCGGACAGGAGTGTGTGAAAGGGAGCTGAGAGGATGGCTCGGGCTGGGTCTCTGTCTGGAAGCCTGACTGTGAATCTGTTTTTATTTGATTTTGCAGTTGCGGGAAATCTTGGACATATCATTCAAGTGGTTTAGAACAGTCGTTATCAAAGTGTGATCCAGGGACCCTTCAGGGTTCCCAAGACCTTTTCAGGGTGTCTATGAAGTCAAAACTCTTTTCATAACAATATTAAGAGGTTATCTCTGCCTTTTTCATTCTCATTCCTTCATGAGCATATGGTGGAATTTTCTAGAGGCTACACAGCATGTGATATGACAGCAGACATGAGAATCCATCCATTTTCTATGAAGCTAGACATTAAAGAGACTTGCAAAAATGTAAAACAAAGAATGCCACTCTAATTTTTTTTGGTTTTGGAAAATATATTCATAAATATATATTTATGTTAACATTTACTTGGCTTACTTTTCAGTGAGTTAAGCAATATTTTTATATATATTATAACAAATACTTAAAATTTTCAGTTTTAATTTCCAATATGGTAAATATAGACAGAAGCCACATGAGCAAAGCTCTTTGGGGTCTTCAATAATTTTAAAGAATCAAAAGAAATCCTGAAACCAAGCTGTCTGAGAACTGAGGGGTTAGAAGAAGCTAGATGCTCAAGAGTGCTTTATTCTCTAAAATATCGTACGAATTAATAGTTCAAATACAACAGAATCAGTGTTTGCTAAGAGGAGCGTCGGTCTCTCTATTTAGTTACTTCAGCTTGCTAAGGAGACTCCAAGTGTGTGCTCTGACAAGTGTCCTTCAGTTTGATCCTGGAAAGAAGCACCTTTCATCCTTATGTCAGGCATGACAAAGAACTGTCTGGTCTATTTGGATGGGCTGCTTTTCCTCCCGGGTGGACTGGGGAATGGAATGGCTCAGATGCCCTTGAGAAGATCCAGGGCCTCTGGGCATGACAACTGGCTCTGTGCTGCAGGTGGCTTCTTTGCAAAGTCTAGTTTTAAAGAAGGGCAGCTGGCTTCCTTGGACTCTGGGCAAGTCTCTTTGAAACTGGTCCACTGTGTAGGGCACCAATAAAGCACTATGGGCACTGAAATAATTAGAGATGGGCATTGAGAGTTTTTTCCTTGTTTTTTAAGTTTTATGATTTTTTTTTCACGTGAAGAAAGGGGCATTGTAAAATAATAACGTGTAGTATGTTACTGCTCTATGATCTTTAGAATAAACACAGCCACTAAAGAATTCAAGGTTTTGTTTTGGACTCTTGACTGGGCCAAGAAGCAATGCCTATTAAAAATGGTCCTCAGCTTCCCTGGTGGTGCAGTGGTTAAGAATCCACCTGCCAAGGCAGGGGACAAGGGTTCGAACCCTGGTCCGGGAAGATCCCACGTGCCGCGGAGCAACTAAGCCCGTGAGCCACAACTACTGAGCCTGCGCTCTAGAGCCCGCGAGCCACAACTACTGAAGCCTGCGTGCCTAGAGCCCGTGCTCCACAACAAGAGAAGCCACCGCAATGAGAAGCCCATGCACTGCAACGAAGAGTAGCCCCTGCTCACCGCAACTACAGAAAGCCTGCCTGTAGCAACGAAGACCCAATGCAGCCAAAAATAAAATAACATTAAAAAAAAAAAAAAAGGTCCTTGGGACATGGATGGACTTGGAGGGCCTTATGCTAAGTGAAATAAGGTAGAGAAAGACAAATACTGAATGATATCACTTGTATGTGGCATCTAAAAAATACAACAAACTAGTGAATATAACAAAAAAGAAGCAGACTCACAGATACAGAGAACAAACTAGTGGTTTCCACTGGTGGGGGGATGCAATATAGGGGTCGGGGGGTGGGAGGTACAAATTACTGGGTGTAAGAGAGGCTCAAGGATGTATTGTACAACATGGGGAATATAGGCAGTATTTGGTGATAACTGTAACCTTTAAGAATTGCATTTTTAGGGACTTCCCTGGTGGTACGGTAGATGGGACTCCACGCTCCCAATGCAGGGGGTCCGGGTTCGGTCCCTGGTCAGGGAACTAGATCCCACATGCATGCTGCAACTGAGGAGGCCGTGTGCCACAACTAAGGAGCCCATGACCCGCAACTAAGAAGCCCACCTGCTACAACTAAGACCTGGTGCAACCATATAAATAATACATTAAAAAAAATTGCATTTTTAAAAAGTTAATTAAAAAAAAGGTCCTTGGAGATAGGAGGTATCCCAGCTCTTCCCAATGACCTTGAAAGTGCATATCTGGGATCACAGTGAGGGGTGTGTGTGAAAATGGTTCAGCAAGACCTCGACTTTTGAACCGGTTAAAAAAAAAAAACAACACAAACCCTTAGAGTTGACTTCCTACACTCAATGGTGTCACCTTTGAACGGGAACAGCAGAGTGATTAGTTATTAGGGACCTTTCCTTTCTTCTCCTTCACACAAGAGGCAAGAGCACAGCCAGCCTTTAGGGGACGAATGTGAGGACCAGACAACCATGGCCTAAGGAACTGCCTTGGGGCAAGAGGGCCGCAGGGCAGAAGATGCTTGGTCAGAAACAGGAAAAAGGACCGGGGTAGCTTATTGGAAGAGGGAGTGCCAAAGCAAATACAGAACCGAATCCCGCTCGGGAGGGGAAATGAGAGTAAAATGCTGAAGTTTCTGCAGAGGAGACACTGAAGTGAGGGAGGCGGGTGAGAAGGGGGTGGGTACACAAGTAGTAATTTGAGGTTCTTTATATTCTATGGAAGAAAATACGCATGAGTAATCTTTTCCCTAAATACAAGAAGAGTCGTACACTCCAAACAGCCCTGCCGGTTAAGAACAACTGTTTCTCTTTTCACTTCCCATTAATCTCTCCCACAGCCCAGCCCCCGAAGCAAGCGGAGCCATCACGTGGAAACCCCCTCACCAGGGACCTACTGAATGCTTGTGGGCTAAGGGGACCTGGCGAGTCTCAGTCCGTCCCGGGAACACCATGGCAATCCTAGCAGTTTTACAAAAGTGACCCCGACAGACTAGGCTACCTGCTGGAGGCCAGGTGATAAACTGATGCAGAATCGCCGCTCTTCCAAAGAGAGAACACGGACACATGCACCGAGCCGGAAGAGGTTTGATGAACTTTGGTGTTCCAAGTCAAGTCCCACTGCTGTACCCTTTTCAATTCAATAGAATAAAAAGGTCCTGGTGTAGGATGCGCTCTGCCATTCTAAATGAGGAAAAAGAAGCCTCCTTTCCTCAAACCTCAGGGCCCTAAAGCCTGGGTGTTACACCTTTGGATGGAGAAGTCATTCCCATCGAATCAGGACCATTGAATTCACTTAATAGTTACCCAGCACCGTTTTGAACACTTTATAAATACCAGTTCATCTGACTGCATGCTCACAGTAACACAGGAGAGAGGGTTTCCGTTGAGGAAACTAAGGCCCAGTGCATTTAAGGGATTTGCCCAAAGGCACACGACCACAGTGACCAAAAACACAAGAGGAGCTGAGATTTCGAACCCAGGGCGCCGGGTCCCCAAGCCTGTGCTCTTATCCACCACCCTCTGCTGACCCACGTATTTCCCATCCAGATTCAGGATGCAGACTGATTTTCAACATCCGTTGGGGATTCCGAAAAGACTGAGTGGAATGAATCCTGCCCCTCTGAGACTCTGATCCTGGGAGGTTTCTCAAGTTATCAACAGACTAAAAATAGAGCCAAAAAAACCCTGTAGATCCCTGGAGAAAGAGATTTATACAGGGGAAGAAGAGGGAGGTGTAGGCGAGACTCTGCTTTTAACGCATCCAGGAATAAGGCTCTACCGTCACTAGCTACTTGCTCACACGCACCTGCCGTGCCCACGCCAATCCTGCGTAGACAGTTGCTAGCGTAACAGAACACGAGCAAGACCACGGAGGAGCACGTCACATGTAACTTGTTTTACAGTTACGTGTTGCAATGTTAGCTCAACAAAGTTGGAGAATGTACATGTTAATGATCACTAGTAAAAAGAAAAGAGAGAGAGACCATCATTCCGTACCTACATTATGCTATTCCCTGTGCACATAACAAGCCTGTGAAAGCCACCCCAAGACCTGCATTTTTAACGCCAATTAATTTCAGAGCATAGTTGAGAAGGATTTTGCACAGAAGAAATGAACTGCTATGATTAAGAAAATTACTAAGAGTTCCACCGCACTTTTTTTTCCCAAGTGGGTCAAGTCAAGTTCATGGGGCCGTACCCTTCAATGACATACCCAGACCCTTAAACTTCCTTGTGATAGCTCTCCAATTCCATGTTCAAAGCAGCAGCCACATTCATCAGTACACTCTTAGCCTCGATTCAGACTTTCTGAGTTATGTTTAAACTAACGACGGAAAGCATGCTGAGAGATAGGAGCCTGGATTTCATTCCCAGATCTGCCATTAATTAACACGTGATGCTGGGCCGGCCACTCAGTTTCTCTTTGGTTCAGTGGCTTCATCTGTAAAACGAGGGGCTTAGAGTATGTGATCTCTCTTCCCTTCTGGGTTTAATACGGTCAAGACGCTCCCATTTACAAGCAGCTGGGACCCTTTTTCTACAGAGCTACTCCGTGCTCACGACAATGACCCTGAGATTTTGTAACTTCCTGAAGCCTCCTCTGAATCACGGAAAACGGATTAAGTTACTTTAAATAGAGTTTGGTGCTTACGAGTATTTTTTTATATTCTAATTCTTGGAAAAGTTATAACCCGGTAACGGCAATAATAAACATTTTAAGAAGGTGTTTTCACGTGTATGACCTCAGGTAAATTCTCCAAAAAGCCCTGTGAAACCCACGGTAGTCTCATTTCAATTTAACAGATGAGGAGACAGGGGCTCAGAGTCATTAGAAGATGTTGCTGGTTCGTGTAATACTCAATTCAAGCTCTTTCGCTATAGTAAACGTTCATCAAAAACACCCTTTATCCTAAATGTTCTGTGTACACAGGAACTGGCTGCAGATCCTGTGGCTTAGAGGACAGAATCATAGAAGACAACTCCCACTGCCTCTTATTCATTAGGCAACTGAAGCTGGGAAAAGTTAAGAGATTGAATCAGGATCAAGCTGCCCCAGGTTCCCTGACTCTTTCCAACCTCCCACGGTGTCTCGTAACTAGATTCGATGACACCGAACAGTTCTGTAACCCTTGACATAGTGAGGAAGGTTATCACTTCCTTGCTTAGTTATCTTGCCTTAAGATTAAACATCCTTCATCTGTCCAAACAGAAGTTCTGTACTGCCTTTTTTAGAGCCTTACAGGCCTGCCTGCCTCCTCTGGAGATGCTATTTGGCTCCCATTTCTAAAAGTAGTACCAGAAGCAGGGCTAGAACCTTTCTATCTCTGGACAACGTTTCTGTTCATCATAATAGCTAGCAATTACTGAGCATTTACGTGAGTCTTCACTACAACGATCATTCCTTCTCGTTTTGTAGAGGAGAAAACTGCCACACACGGTAAATGGAAATGGTGGTGCTGGGATTGAGAACCAGGCCCCAACTCTTAACAGCCCACCACGTGGATTCTCCAGTTGCCCTCCGTGTCGAGGTTCCACATCCAACCAACTGCAGATCAAAAATACTCAGAAAAAAAAAATCCAGAAAGTTCCCAGAAGCAAAACTTGAATTTGCTGTGTGCTAGCAGCTATTCACATAGCGTTTACATCGTAGTCACAACAAATTACATAGCATTTGCAGTGTGTTAGGTATTATAAGTAATCTAGAGATGATTTAAAGTATATGGGAGGATGTGTGTAGGTAGGGTATATGCAAATACCACACGAGTTCACATAAGGGACTTGAGCATCTGTGGATTTTGGTATCTGAGGGGGTCCTGGAACCAATCCCCCCATGCGGATACCCAGGGATGTCTGTAACCGTAAACACTTACCAGCATTTACTGTGTGAAAGGCACTGTTCTAAATGCCTTCTGTAGGCAACTCATTTAATCCCCACAGCAACCCTGTACAATAGAAACGTTCACTATCCTCATTTACAGAGGAGAAAACTGGAGCACTGGGACGTTAAGTGACGCGGCCAAAGTCACATACCCAGTGGAAGAGCCAACATGTGAACCCAGTTGGTCTAGCCCGAAGTCCATATTTATTGACTCCTTGCCTCTCTAAGGTTATTTGGTGTTTTGGCAGGACATCAAGTTAAATTCAGGATTTAAAAAAAGAGAGAGAGAGAGAGAGAGAAAAGTTTCACTGACTGTGTGAACTTTCACAGTGGTGAAACGTGTAGGCACAGAGCACCAGCACGGAGACTCTACCTCCCAGCTGTGTGATCTCAGACGAGTTTCTTAACCGCTCTGTGTCTCACTCACCTCAACTGGAGAATGGGGACAACTTTCAACTTGTGAAGCAAGTGGCACTGAAGCATAGATGACATGCTTGTCAAATCGGCAGATGACATAAAGCTAGGATAGTAAGATGATACAAATAATGACGATATAAAATACAAAGGACAGCATTTGGCATAGAGCAAAGACTATTAATAGCTATTTACCATTATCATCTTTACAATCTCCCTGCCCTGCACGTATATGGCTGCTGTCTGGAACCCAACCGTGAGGATGTGTGTTCATCAGTATTAGATTTCATCTTGCTATTCTCCATCATCATTCCAGCCTGCAGCCGTCCCTCCAGATTTGGACCCACCTCTAGTATCATCAATACTTTGTAGCTTCATGTCATCTGTGGCTTTGATTAGCATCTGTCACCTCAACAGGTTACCGACAAAGTGCTGATTAGGTGAGGGCTGACATGAGAGCACCCTGGTGACACACCAGCCACCTTCTTTCAGCTGGAGACTGATCCAGTTATTGGCTCCGTTTGGGTACAGGTGTTCAATTATCAATACGTGTAAATACTCTGATATTTGGACTACATCTTTCCGGTTCAGCCATAAATGGAACCATCTGAAATTCAAGTAAAATGCTTTCTTGATGTCCAGAAATACAATAACTACAAAAGTTAGAGCAACCTTATTGAAGAAGGTGAAGAGAAGGGGCAGGGTTGGTTCCTAAGGGATAACTTTGTCCTAAGTGCTTATAACATATATGTTTGAAGATCTCTCCTGAGTTTCATCTGAAAGCTATAACAGGTTAGCTGTTTTTAGTCTGTACATACTGCCTTTTTTCCTTTTTCTGCTCTGAGTGTCAGGCACTTTCTTTTAGTGCCTCTTCCATTTCCCACAATGCTTAGGGATCACTGTCAGTGGCCTTTCACCCTTGTAAGTTCTTTATTCTGGGATGTCATCTGTCTGGGCCAAGAGCCTTGAATTTATTTAGAACAACTTAGATTCACTTTTACAATCAATTCACCCATCTTGGGCTTCAATTCCCTCACGTCAGTTTGTACTACCTGTTTCAGTCTGACACTCACCCTGCTTGATGGAAGGGAGGGAAGAAAGAGAGAAGTTGCCCAGTTTTGTTTTCTGTTTGCCACCCAACCCAATCTGCATGCTGATACCGTGCTTATTCTTTTACTGCCCCTCCACACACAGTTTTCTTAAGCATCTCCCATAGTTTTTAGCTCACTTAGTTTTAACATTCTAGATCTAAAATACTCTCCTTTATATGTTAAACTGTTTTGTTGTTGAGGTACAGTTGATGTATAATATTACATACGTTATAGGTATATAGTAATTCACAATTTTTAAAGATTATACTCCACTTACAGTTGTTATAAACTATTGGCCATATTCCTTGTGCTGTACAATATATCCTTGTAGCTTATTTATTTTACACATAGTAGTTTGTATCCCTTCTTCCCATACCCTTACATTTCTCCTCCCCCCTCCCCTCTCCCCACTGGCAACCACTGGTTTGCTCTCTATATCTGTGAGTCTGCTTCTTTTGTATTATATTCACTAGTTTGTTGTATTTTTTAGATTCCACATATAAGTGATATCATACAGTGTTTGTCTTTCTCTGTCTGACTTGTTTCACTTAGCATAAGGCCCTCCAGGTACGTCGTGCTGTTTTAAGTGACAAAATTTCATTTTTTGTTTTATAAAAAATTTCATTTTCAGTAACTTGTTCTTTCATCCACTATATACATCTTTTAAAAAATCTGAGCTCATCAGACGGGCACACAGAAAACAGTGGTAAGATAAACTGGCATGATCTTTCTAGTAAATAACTTGGTGATAGTTTAAGAGCCCTGTAAATGTTAACTTCTGAGAATCTATCTTAAGAAAATAATTTAGGATACAGAGAAATCGTTCATGCACAAAGATGTTCACTGCAGTGTTATTTTTAATAGTGAAAACCTGGGAACATCAATAAGGAAATAGTTAAGTAAACTGTAAACAACATCTCTGGTAGAAAATTATGCAGCCAATAACATAATATTTATAAAGAGGATCTATTCATATGGAAAATCACGAAATAGCATGTGTGCATACATAATCTCAAACAACTTATAGAAAAATATTATAACGCAACATAAAAATATTAACAGCAACTGAGTTACAGGTGATGTTTACTATCCCCTTTTCATTTTTTATTTCCCAATTCTCTCTATTAAGCCTGTGTTACTTTCATATTTAAAAGGATCTATTTAAAAATTGAGATCATCAGAGAAGGTCCCCTCGTCAGCCTCATCCGATTCTTTAGCTGTCTTCCTCCCTTCTCATGCCCTGTGCGGTTGATGTGTCCGAATTTCATTTTCAAGAGCACCCTGATTCTCTAGACTTGGTTCTAGCCCCTTTCAGATCATGGGCCCATAGGTAGTTTTCCCCTCAATTTAAGTCATTTCCCTTCTTCAAGTCAAGAAAACATATCTGCTCATGCCTTTCAATTCCCTACCCAGTTCCAAGATGATGTTTTCATTCTCACCGAAATTTCCATCATTTCTACTTCGCCAGCCAATTCCTCCTCATTTGTCAGACATGTGTCCGAATTAGCAGTGCCCCTCATCGCTGCTTCTACCTTCTGGGAGATCAAACTGCCAACTGGTAGGCACATGTGTTCAGAGTTAAACGTGCATGTGTGTAGCTAAAGGCGATTTCAGCGATTCTCACATCATGCTTGGCACACGACGGTCCCCTGGTAATGCCAGACTGTTTGGCCAAAGAACCCCAATGCTAGTACCCCACCTTGGGCGAGCTCTGCAGCCTGTCACTGCCACCCTCTCCTACCAACATTCTCACCAGGTGGGACACTTCTGATCTTTGCAGTTCACTGCCATTACCAGATGCTTCTCAGACAGGTTGGGACCCGGGACCCACTGCTGCAGTGCTTGCACCTGGAGAAGCGTCTCAGGGAGCAACAAAATACAAAGAAACTATAAGGGACTAAAAATAACTGCATGCATGTGCAGTTGGGGTAAATTATGGACAGTAAGATACGAAAAGACCAGAAAGCCCAACTGCCACTTCTGAGGAGCCGGCGGCAAAAGCAAGGTGTCGGGAGCAAAAGCGGGGTACTGCGCGCCCCCCCCACCCCCCACTCAACACCACAAAGGGGTGGGCAAACGATCTAGGCCACCCCTCCGGCCCGACTCCCTGGACACACCCCTACCCTCACCCCATATAAGGAACCAGTTTAGCCCCCAGTCAGGGAGCGAGCAAGGGAAAATGTTACTTGTTCTCACTCCCCACTGCTGCAGCAGGGGCCCCAGTAAAGCCCTGCCTGACTTTCTTGTCTGGTTTCTCATCAATTCCTATTGATTAAGGAGGCCAAGAACCCTGGTGGTGACACTTCCACATTCATGGCATCCCAGCAACTATTCTGTGAGGGATCTAAGGTTGGCACAACCGTATTTGCAGAAGAAACTGAAGCTCAGAGAGGATGAGGGACTTTGCCAAGGTCACAGTGGGCCTCAGACCAGAACTCCAGCTCCTGGTCGTCTGTATATGTCCAGTGAACTTCCTCTGGGTCAAAGGGAATAAAGGATATAAAAGCCCCTTGCGCTCTGATGCACCATAAAAGGCACTGTAAAAACGCAAAAGAATTAGGAATAATAAATCATAACTCAACTGTGGCAGGTTGAGTTGCAGGTCTGGTTTAGCTGCAGATCCAGAATGCCGAGCCCTTTCTGACCTCTGCAAAGGGGGTGCAGTGGGAAGAGTTTCTTAGGATAAATAAACGCTCCAAAATAAAACAAAGTATCATCAGAGCCTGTTAAGCTGCTGCTTCCCAGAGCACTTCCCAGGGGTCTTTTCTGACTCCTAACCCTTCCCCACAGGCTGAGTGCCCCCAGCCCACACCGCAGTCCTGGGTAGATTCTGACAAGCTCCGGCATTCCCGTTCCTCTGGGTCTGCCTCTAACTCTGGATGTGTTATTTGCTCAAGACTGCTCTCAGCACACAACTTCTGTCACTAGGGGACGTTCCAAAACATTTCCTATTTTTTGTCCTCAAGGTTACTCTATCTCAGCACTCAGTTTCCAAGTGGAGGTTAGAAGGTTATTCTGGTGTCTTTTCAGCTAAAACCCCAAGCGCAAGAATACTACACATTCATGTTTAGATCCAAGGTCCTATTCTGTTCCCTGGAAAAAAATTTTTCCTTACAAACTTCATTTTGTGGATTTTTCTGGCTTTCACTCAGTTTTAGCCACAAAGGGGTTTTTATCAGCAAACCTGTTGACAGCAAAACTGGCCCAATGCCTCCTACTCATCCTCACAAATGTGAGTTAGACCATTCCTCCTCATTTCTGCCTTTGGGCAGCAAGCCCAATGTGGAGAGACACGTGGAATATTTCAGATAAAAACCTGGGTTTTGGAGTCAAACAGTCCTGAGTTCAAATAGTGATTCTGTTACATCTCTGAACCTCAGCTTCCCCAAATGGGGCCAAGAATAGTACTGACCTCCTAGGGCAAATTTAAATATGGAGTGAGATAACCCAAATAAAGATTCTGCACCAGGCCTGGTACACGGGAAGCGCTCAGCGCATTTTGGGGGGTTGGGCAGGGCAGATTCGTTGTATTTTGTCACATGTCTTCAGGAGACTGAAATGCCCTCTGCAGCTCACTGGAGCCTCGGAAGCTGGAGCAAGGGTTCTTGGGAGCCATGTGAAGGGTCTAGCAGGAGCTACGAGCCCAGCACAGGGCTTTCGGGACGGGGCTGGCGTTATCCATGTGCAGGCTGGGAAGCAGGCGAGAGGCCGGAGGAAGGAAGGCTGGGTTAAGAGCTCACTCAGGTCTGGGATTAGGGTAAGGCAAGTGAGGCACTCACTTCGGATGTAAAATTTAAGGTAGTGCCAGAAAACTCAGGAATCATACAAAATAATGATAGCTTAATGCATTATTTTAAAATCAAAATAAACGCAAACATTCACAACGAACAAAATATCAACATTTTACCTAAAGTTCCATTGAAAGGAGAGATGATGGTGATGGTGTCCTGATAAAGGAGAATAGGGCAGTTGAGAGCAGTACTTCTTAAGTTCAGGAGGTAACGGACCCCTTCGAGAATTCAGTGAGAGCTACCGACCCGCTTTGGAAATGCATAGACCCACGCACACCAACATTCGCCTGCCATTTCCAAGTTGGTGAACTAGCTCAAGTTTATCTATGGACGCTCAGAGGACAGTTTAGAACTGATTTTAGCCTCGTGCATGCAAGTAGGTCTGATGAGATGGTCTAGGGATATAATGCAAAAACCCAGTTAGGTTTGAGGGGAGAAACACACACACACATCTCTTCTGATATTTTGGGGAGGAGAACAGCAGAGAGAGGCAGGCAGGCTGCCCTCCTCTCACTCTGAAATTGGTGGGGGGAGGGGTGGCATGGGCAATGAAACGATGAAAGCCAACTTGGGTGTCATTTCCTTGTGAAAGGCACACACCTGACCTTAAATACAAAATGTCTCCTCTTCAGGTATTTTAGAACTCATTGCTAACATACTGCAAGTTTTCATTCATACTGGTGAAGGTTAACCGCTGCAAATTAATTTATGAATGTGAGGCAACTGGGCTGACCTAGCGAGAGACCCTTGAAAGACGAATTTCTAAAGGAAGGAGGCAATTAAGGGCAGAATTTCTCCAACTGCAGGGCAGAGAGATACGTTTTTATTTTCAACTTTCCTGATACTTATGCACACACAAAAAGCCCAATTTTAAGAAGAAATAAGTATGTAGGAAAAATAGATATGAAGAGAGTTGAAATGTTCCTCAAATAGATTTAGCAAGCAAATGGAAACTGGTTGTGGAAAGCTGGTGCAAGAAGGTTTTTTAATCCTCCATAGAAATGGATGGGGTACAGAGAATCTAAAGATCTTGTTGGATTTGCACGATCCACAGAACACACACGATCTACTATGGATGTCCGTATAAACGGGAAGGAGCATCTTTTCTGTCCCCTTTTGCTCTTTTAAACCGCACAGGACCATCTCCTACGCCTGCCGGTCTGCAGAACATTTCTCTGCAAAGTGTGACAAGAGCAGAACTCATTCTCGTTCTGGACAGGCAGGGACTCTTCCATGTGTGGTTCAGCTGCGCTTGGTCCCTTCCCTCCTGGATTCTCTTTATTCCAAGGAAACTAAAAAGCAGGTTGCCTTTTCTCAGGATGGAGAGTTCCTACGATTACTGCATCCCCTGAGGAGACCAGGAGGCTGGAGGTGGAGGGGAGACTCTAAGAAGCATTTACCTTTCACCATGCTAACTCCACAGACCTCAGCAACATGTCCAGGGCCCAAAAGGCAGACTGCACCAGGGGTTCAAGCAACCTAACACACTTGTGTCAATAAAGCAATGCTTTTCTGGAAAACGTCTTCTTTGAAGGAGAATTCCACACACACACACACACACACACACACACACACACACACACACACACCCCTCCTTCCTTCTTTTCTTCCCTGACTCTTTGGGGAGGGATTCCAGTGTTTTCGAAGGCCCTGAGGCTGTCCGAGCAGACGCTGATTCCGCGGGAGGAAGGGCAGGTGGCCTGGGAGCACAGGCAGGACGAAATCACTTCAGTGGCGTTGCGGAGGCCTCGTGAAACGAAAAACATCAAACTTGGAGAAGTAACTTCTGTTTCAACATAACTGTGTGTGTGAGTGTGTGTGTACGTGTGTGTCAAGATTACTCTACACTCCTCATTCCCTCGTTCCTTCTTTACCGAGAGGATTCACAGGGAAATGTGAATCTACTTTCAGAGATGGATTCACCTAAAAAGCTGTGGTCTTTTTTTCTCACCAGTTATGTTCCCCAGTATCAGAGCTGTGAAGGTTACTAATCCCCGGATTACCAGGCTTAAGACGATCACTTGGAGTCAGGAAAATCTAAAAACCAAACCAAACCAAGCCCTTGCCCCCTAACAGAGCAGCGGACACACAGGCAGAGGCAGGGACACACACCTTCCGCTTTACCCCCGGCCCCAGATGCTGGGAGGCGGGGAGACTCGGCCAGCTCAGGGGTCAAAGGGGCACCGAGGGACCCTCCCTGGCCACAAAATGTCTTTTTCTTTGGCTCTGTCATCCGGTCTGAAGCTATGTATTATCCACTCCTTTGGCTGAAGGCACGGAGACCTCTGTGGGAGGGAACGCTGGTAAAAGGAACACATGGAATCAATATCATCCTTCACACTTTAGCTTTGTTACATAGTTGGATGAATGAGTGAGCAACTCTCAAGTTTTAAGGCTAGTGGGGGTCGCCACAGCCCAGGGGCAGGATGCTAGAGGCACCAAAAGGAACGACGCTTGCACACTTTCACCTGCAGGGGTTACAGCTTCTGACTCTACAAGGAGCTTTCAGTTCTGCACTAGACAAGGTGTGAGCGCTACAATAGAGACACGAGCGTTCTGAGCTCCGGAGAGGCCTGGGTCCCTCCTGTGAACAGAACGAGTGGCACCTCACTCAGGAGACCAGGAATGTTCCCTCACGAAGTGCACGCGTGCTTCTGAGAGGCTGGGCAGAGGGGGGGGCCAGGGCAAGGTCTCCAGGTGCTCACAGGCTGACCTCCTACTGTCCTGCTGTTTATAAAGCATGCTGCCTACTTTAGTTTCTTGGCAGGAATTGCTAATTTGCTGGAAACATTAAAATGTTCCTTTTGCAACTTTATTATAAGAAGAGATTCAAATCCTGTTTCTGGCACCTGCTAGCTCAGCAACCACAGAGCGTTGAAAGGTGGCCCCCAAAAGACGTGTCTGTGTTCTAACCCCTAGAACCTGTGAATGTGGCCTTGCTTGAAAAAACACCTTTGCAGATGTAATTAAGGATCTCGAGATGAGATCATCCTGGCTTATTTGGGGGCCTTAAGTCTAGTGACAAGGGTCCTCATGAGAGAACACGGAGGAGAGACACAGAAGAGGAGACAGCCGCGTGAGGACAGAGGCAGAGATGGGAGTGGTGTGTACCCAAGCTTGCTTACTAGTTTTTCTTCTTCACAGGCTATTAATCACATATTGAAATTACTCTGCCCCTCTTCAATATCTGTCCCTTTCTCTTGAAATGTATCTCTTTTTTACTTTTAAAATGTTTGTTTTTCTCCTTCCATTTCTCTTAAAAATTACCTTTTGTATATGTTCATCCTGTATTCTTGCTAGTTTACTCTTCTTTTTTTTTCATTTAAAATTCTTTCCTGAGTTCCGTCATCTCATTTCTAAGTTTTCCT
Source organism: Phocoena sinus (assembly GCF_008692025.1). Lineage (NCBI taxonomy): Eukaryota > Metazoa > Chordata > Mammalia > Artiodactyla > Phocoenidae > Phocoena > Phocoena sinus. Next base: position 94,236,867 of record NC_045772.1, read on the forward strand.
AATTCTGATTTAGGTTGGTTTTTTTCTCCCCCCATGTTTTATATCATTTTCTTAATGTCTTTCAGCTCATTTGGACATAGGTCACAGTTCTGGATTTTTCCAAAGCCATGTCTTTTTGGCATGCTTTCTTTAGAAATATTATTCTGCTTCTGATTTTCTTTTATCTTATAAACACTTTGTATGGGATTTGAACTCACTGCTTTTCTACTGCTTGTTTCCCTGTGAAATTAGTTTTCCTGAACTTTTAGAACATGGTGTCATTCTAACTTTACAAAGCTCTCTCTTCCATTACATTCATGTCATGCTCAAATATACCACTGCTGAAATTTCCTGCTTCTGTTTCCTTATGGGGACTTTTCCCCCTAAGTTTCTGTTGTTCCCACCCTGTCCAATTTGATTCCACTCCAAGCAGCTTCTCACTGTAGGCTCGTTCTGGAGGAGGACCTGGTTGGTTAGCTCCAGAGCTCACAGTGGCCAAAAAGCTCTAGATCCTTTAGACCTCCCTTCAGGCTACCTGTACTCATCCCTGTTGGAATCAGTAAAAGGACCCCCACTTTCAGCTATTCCTCTCAGACTGACCCTCTATGCTTTCCTGTACTATTTGGGGCTTTTTCTGTTCTAACATCTAAAAGCCCCATTGCATCTTGGGAATATCCTGTCACCTAGTTTTGTCACTGTTCGTGGGTTTGAAGTTTTGCTGTTGAGTTACTCTCCTCTTACCTGGGGGTTCTAAGAGATTAAAAACTATGCTGCTGCCTGTGCTGTCTTCCCAGACTCTGTTCCAGAATGCTTTCTATTGGCAGGGACAGCATCCCTCTGGTATCTCATAAAAAAGAGCACCGGTCTTCTTGTGTCTCTTGGTGAACTGTTGCTGGGTTTTGTAGCAGTAAGAAAAAATGTGATAATTAATGTGAGGCGTCTCTCATACAGAAGGCTAAAAAGCACATGAAAAGATGCTCAACATCACTAATTATTAGAGAAATGCAAATCAAAACTACGATGAGGTTATCACCTCACACCGGTCAGAATGGCCATCATCAAAAAATCTACAAACAATAAATGCTGGAGAGGGTGTGGAGAAAAGAGAGTCTTCCTACACTGTTGGTGGGAATGTAAATTGGTACAGCCACTATGGAGAACAGTATGGAGGCTCCTTAAAAAACTAAAAACAGGGCTCCCCCGGTGGTGCAGTGGTTGAGAGTCCGCCTGCCGATGCAGGGGACATGGGTTCGTGCCCCGGTCCGGGAAGATCCCACATGCTGTACAGTGGCTGGGCCCGTGAGCCATGGCCGCTGAGCCTGCGCGTCCGGAGCCTGTGCTCCGCAACGGGAGAGGCCACAGCAGTGAGAGGCCTGCGTACCGCAAAAAAAAACCCCAAAAAACTAAAAACAGAACTACCATGTGATCCAGAAATCCCACTCTTGGGCATATATCTGGAGAAAACCATAATTCAAAAAGATACATGCACCCCAATGTTCACTGCAGCACTATTTACAATAGCCAGGTCATGGAAGCAACCTAAATGTCCGTCAACAGAGGAATGGATAAAGAAGGTGTGGTACCTATATACAATGGAATATTACTCAGCCATAAAAAATGAAACAATGCCATTTGCAGCAACATGGATGGACCTAGAGATCGTCATACTGAGTGAAATAAATCAGACAGAGAAAGACAAATATCATACGATATCGCTTATACGTGGAATCTAAAAAAAGGCTACAAATGAACTTATCTATAAAACAGAAATAGAGTTATAGAAAACAAACCAGGCATGAGGAGGGAAGGATTGGGATGGACACATACACACCACTATATATCAAACAGATAACTAATAAGGACCTACTGTACGGCACAGGGAACTCTACTCGGTACTCTTTAATGGCCTGTATGGGAACAGAATCTAAAAAAGAGTGGATACATGTATATGTATAACTGATTCACTTTGCTGTACACTGAAACTAACACAACAGTGTAAATCAACTATACTCCAATAAAAATGTTTTTTTAAAATGTGAGAGGGTACCACACCAAAGGGGGTAACAGCCCTAAGTGCAGGAAGCACAGACACAACACCAGAGGGAAGACACAATGTAAAACGTCCGTGTGTCTCAATGGGCATCGACGTCAAGGCAGCGAACACACGGCTTCTCTAACTGAAAGGACTAAGGAACTATTCTAGTGAAGATAAAACTTCCAAAGGGAAGGAATTTCTAGTGGGGATTTAAACAATAGCAACAATGACAATACAGACAGCTGACCTTTCACTGTCTTTCCACACTTCTCATGAAAAAGTCAAGGCTGTCAGATGTCAAAAACTGCAGAATTTTTAAAAATTCACAAAGATCTGAGTGACTCAGCCTGCAGGCTAGACATCTCAGAAGTCCTAGATAACGGTGAAGATCTCCCCAAATGAGTCTTTCCCCGGCTCCGTGACAAACTGCAGCTCAAAGAAAGATGGAGTTCTGTGTTCGTCACAGATTTCCCACAGAAGCCCAAAGAGGGGCAAGTCATCTGCTCATCTCAGAAGGAGCCCCACAGAGCAACGAGCCGCGGGATGCCAGAGGCTCTGCAGGTGTGGTCGGTTTGCCGTCAGCTCTCACTTAGCTTTCATGCTTTTTAAAAAACCTTCTTTCTCATTAGGGTTTGGTCAGTTTAGAAGACCCAACTCAACCCTGACAGGCAGGTCTCATCAGAGGTTGCAGCCACAGAATGACCATTTTTAAAGTGGCTTTTTTAATGCAGCCCTTGGAAACTTTGCAAGAAATGTATCGATTTGAGATACACAAGCTGAACTGTCAAGCTTTGGCAAAGGGGAATAAATCTTTCCCATTCTCCATGCCTGCTGCCAAATGCCGCTTCCAGGAAGCAATGACTGTCCTTTCGGGAAAGGAAACAAAGCTCAAATGTTCTAGCGCCTTCCCTTTACTTCACCCCCTTCTCTTGTCTCTGCTTGCAATTCACTGACAAAAGGACTTTGCAGTCATTGCTCATTTGTATGAATAGGCATCTGAATTAGTGATGCCCAAATTAGTGATGCCTGGCCGAGGCAGCTTCCTAAATAATGAGGCCTGATCGTTTTGGCAGAGCCGGGGGCCCGCGGGAAGCAGGCTCGCGGCCCGTCGTCAGGTTAAACACTCTTCCGGTTTCATAACAAAATCTCCCCTACAGACCTGGCCGTGTAAAGCAGAGGGTATATGTTCACTGAGGCTTTCGATTAATGAGATCGGGACTCAGGACCGGGGTAGGAGGGTGGGGAGAGTGCGGGAAAGAGGGACCCACGCTGGAGCGTTCTAACGCAGACGTCAGGATTAACACAGAAACTTCCTGACATCTGCTGTTTCTTTCATTTCAGTCTGGGGCGATGTCACCTGGCACCGTTCCAGGGGAATTCCCATCATTCCCATTAAAACAGTTTGTCGAACTGTGCTGAGGGCTCCTCTGTCCATCTGTCCCCCTATTCCTCCACTCACCCAGCCATCTAACAAATTAGCCCCCCCCCCCCGCACTGCATCTTGTGTCAGGTGCGGGGTACACCAAGGTGAATGACCCACGGATGCTGGTAGGAAGAAAGGAATGTAAAGAGACGTTGACAAGTCTGTGCATTAGTGCAAGACCGGGGAAGACTTACTGAACTGAAGGATCAGGTGACAGCTTTCCTGGCAGAGGGAACGGTGGATACAAGAACCTGGACATATAGGAGAGCAAAGCCAGTTTGGGAAACTTTGAGTAGTCCCGTGGGACAAAACACGAGATGTTTGTGAATATGTGTTTAAATGAGGGGAGGGAGCAATAGAGCAGCTCCATATTGATGCCTAACAGGCATCTTAGACTTCATATGTCCCAAACCGCCCTCTTGCTGTCCCCCATCTAAATCTGCTGTACCCAGTCTTTCCCATCTCAGAGAATGCCAAGTCTATTCTTCCTGTCGCCTACGCCCCACACCTTGCAGTCATCCAATCTGGTAGCAAGTGCTGTTGGCTCTGCCTTCAAAATGTATCCAGAATCTGGGATTTCCCTGGGGGTCCAGTGGTTAGGACTCCACACTCCCAATGCAGGGGGCCTGGGTTCGATCCCTGGTTAGGGAGCTAGATCCTGCATGCTTCAAGTGACAATCCCGCATGCCGCCACAAAGATCCCGCGTGCCACTACTAAGACCTGGCACAGCCAAATAAATCAATAAATATATTAAAAGAAAATGTATCCAGAATCTGACCACTCTCGTCACCTCTGCTGCTGCCACTTTAGTGCCACCCACCATCACTTCTCACCTGGATTATTGTTACTGGTCCCTAAACCGTCCCCCAGCTTCCACCCTTGTTCCCCTACAGTCCATTCTCAATATACCAGCCAGAAGGATCCATTTAAAACATGTCACTCCTCTGCTCGAAATCCCCCAGTGGCCCCCCTCTCAAGCAGAGTTAAGCTCAAAATCCTTAAAATGACCTTAGGGCTCCACATGGTCTAACCCCCATCTAAACCCGCTTCCTCCCACGTTTCCCCTCCCTCATTCTGCTCTACCCACACCCTGACCCCTTTGCTTTTCCTCACACATACCAGGCACATTCCTACCTCAGGGCCTTTGTACTTGCTGTGCGTTGAGCTGGAGCGTTCTTCTCCCAGACATCCCCACTTCCTTCAAGCCCTCCCTAGACATTCCTTATAAAACTACAAATCTCTGTTCTCTCACTCTTCCTTACCATCTTCCCTGCTTTATTTTCTCCATAGCATTTATCACTATCAAATCTATATATTTTACTATTTATCTTGTTTACTATTTATTTTATTCACTAGAACTGAATGGAGTTTTTTCAACCTGCTTTGCTATTTATCATTTTGGTGTTCACTGGACTGAAGAACACGCACATTTAAAAATCTTTTAAATGCAATTTTATACTCTGGAAAACTAAATGAAGCAAATATTACTATCATTAAAATTATTTTATCTTGACATCCAGTCTCTGAATATGCTTGCAAAACTCCTTTGTTATGACTCCAAGGTAGACTCCTGATTAAACATATTTTGATCTTTCCTGTAATTAGTTACAAGAATCTAAGATAGCAGTGAAAGAACTGTTCTAATTACTGCTGTATCCCCGATGCTTCAAGCAGTTTCTGGCACACTGCAGGTGCTCAATATTTTTGAGTGAATGAGAAGCTATGCCCTGTGAAGAAAAGATGTGGGTTTAAATCTTGGCTCCCCAGCTTACTGTGTGATATTGGGCAAGATCACACAGTTTCCTCAACTGTCAAACTGGGATAGTAACAGGACGCACACAGGGGAGTTGTGAGCACTCAGAATGTTGAGACGTGTGTAACGCTCTTAGAACAGTGCCTGGCATTGATGAGGCACTTGATAAATGTTAGCCATTTTTAGAAAGGGCCTGTTGTACTAAGGGGTTTAGACTTTATCCTAAGGCTGCTTGGAGTCATTGAAGGATTTTAAACAAGGGAGGAACAAAATCAGATCTTGTTTTCCAATGGTCACTCCAGCTGCAGAGCGGAGGATGAATTAGAACAGGGCCAGACTGGTACTAGATCAGTCTGAAGGCCGTTGTAGAAATGGAGATGACAGATAACGTTCGCCTGAACTAAAGCAGAAGGAATGGAGAAAGAATGGGCTCAAGATATCAACGGAGGTAGAACTGTCAGAACTTGGAGACGAACTCAATGTGGAGGAAGCGGTCAACAACAAAATCCAGGCTTCTGATTCCTGCCACCAGACAGTGGTGTCCATCCATGCCAGGCTGCAGAGGACGGATGGGGAGAAAGTGTATTTTGTTTCACGTGAGGTGACTGTGGGCTAGCTAGGTGGAGAGGCGCAGTCCCGCACAGTTGTATACGTGCATCTGGTACTTAAGAGAAGAATCTAGGTGAGATGTAAAAGATATTTGGGAGTCATCCTCATACTGGTGATTCTTGAAGCTACTGGAGTAGATGAGATTTAAGGAAAACATTTAAGGAGCAAACTGTTTTAAAAAGGTGTACCTTGCTCAGAGGCAAGATACGGAGGACCAAGGCATGTCCAGTGGATTTAGCATCCGGTGATTCTAGCCAGAGCGGAGGTGTAATGGGGGTGGAAACCAGCTCACAGTGGGTTGAGGCATGCATATGGGAGGTGAGGAAATGAGGAGTATATGTAGATAATCCTTTCCCAAACTCGGCTGGGAGGTGGAAAAAAGAGATGGGGTGGTAGCGAAGAGTGATGTCCAATCCCGGCAGATTTCTTTCAAGATGGAAGGGAACGAGATGCAAATGAGAAACAGGCTGAGAGCAGAGGAGGGAGAGGATCTCCAACTGGGGAGGCTGGGGCACAGGAGCTGAACTCGGGGGAAAGTGCCCTGTGTGCAGCGAGGGGAGACTTCTCGTGCTGTGACTGGAGTGAGCAGTGAGCTGGGCCTGAGTGCAGACAAGCTGGGGTAATGGGGGGGGGGAGGGGAAAGGGGGAGGGGGAGGGAGAGAAGGGGGAGGAGGAGGGGAGGGAGAGAAGGGGGAGGGGGTGTAGGTTAGGAACTGCGGGGCCTGAGTGCATATCAGCTGCAGGGAATGGGAGAGCAGTGACTGGGGAGAGTCTAAGGCTCGAGCATCCCGTGGAGGAAACACACCGACCCAGTCTTTTCTGGAAATGCAGATTGTAGGCTCAGAGACATCAAGCTCCAGATTGCAACTGGTATAAAACCAAAAGTACAACAAATATGCCGTGAGACTATACAGTATTCCCAGAGAAGTCCTCCTCAAGGACCGTCCCCACTGCTTCTTTGATTAAACACCTTCAAGGCTCCCCATCAAATACATACAGAATAAAATCTCTCTTCACAGAGGCGTTCAGCACCCCAACGTGGCTCCCGCCCGAGACCTTTCACCTGACATTCTCTCCCGCCTGCCCCGGTCCAGCCACTCCCTGCGCCCCTCTGCTCACGGCCTTGCCGCCTCTGACCCGACCCTGCTTTCCCTCCGGCTTCACCTGCTGGAACTCATCTCTCCTTTAAGGCCTGGCGCTAAAGCCATTCTCTCTCTGATGCGTCCTTCCAAAAATGTCTTTCCTCCTGTCTCTTTGCTTCCAGAGCACTCTGACATTGTAGAGGGGACTTCCAGAAGCCGCGTTAAATTAGGTTCATCCACGCTTATGCTTCTTCCCCACTGGGCCATAAGCTCCAAATGCAAAGCTTACTTGTGTCTGATGCGGTACCACCCTCTCCACCATGGAACCCGCCCTGGTTGTGTTCACGCACTTGACTTGACATGGTGCCAGGCCGAGGTGCGCCTTTTGTGGCCACGGGAAGAGCGAGAAGCCTTTCTGACAGGTAATAATGATGTGTGTATTAAAATCGAATATACCCTATGAGCGCTGTCTTTCTGGCTAGAAAATCCTACTGTTGGCTGGGTAGGCATTGAGCTAGAAATGAGATTTAGGGGTTATAATGTTAGGCCAGTGTACAGGACATTTGGGGCCCTAATCAGTTGATTCATTCCTTGGCTCTTCTTCCTTCCTAAATTCTCCTTGCTTGGTATCTTAGAGGCATTTTCCTTTCGGATGTACTTCATCATCAACTCCTATTTTTTCGGCTTCCATAATACAATATGGCAGAGGTAGGAGCACCACACACATGCAGGGTCTCTTCTGTTTGCTTCTAAGAGAATAATTACTGAAAACTTCTGGCATGGAAAGGAAAAGCAGGAACTGAGATTCTACTATATACCTGGCACTTTGGAGATTCTATCTGTTTGATCCTTACAGCAGCTCTGGAAGGTAGATGTTACTGCCCTCGTTTTTTTCAGATGAGAAAATGCAGACACGGACAGAGGGGTTAAATGACTTACAAAGATCCTGTGCCCAGTAAGTGGTGGGACCAGGACTCACAGCCTAGACTGCTTGACTCCCGAGTTCAGATTCCCACACCCCCAGTTCACAGCACATCACCAGGTGGTTCGAAAGCCTGGAGCGCATAACCCCAATAGCACACGCTATCCATGGCTGGGGACTTTGAACGTCTGAATTCTGTGTGGGCTGTGCGTCCAGTGGAAGGATGGAAAGAAGCTGGTGTCTGACTAATGTTTCCATTTGCTCCAGAGAAATATCAAGGAAAAGCAGGAGATGGTTTAATCTGAGTGACTTAATGCTAGCAAATTATCCACTGTGGTATGGACCCTCCAGCTGACCGACTCCTTTCCACCCTTCCTTACCAAGCTCGGGGCTCCCTGGCACCCCTGCATCCTTTGGCTTAGACAGAGGAAGATGGCTGAGTGTGGGCTCATGGAGAGAGGGGCCAGGGAAGCCGGGAAGACTTCAGGTGCCCTGTCCATTAGTCTCTGCACACCTTGAGATCTGCCCTCTACCCAATAAAACTAAAAGGGTCAGCTAGCTGAGCACTGGGTTTGAGGCAGCGGTCTTTTTAAAACACAGAGCTGTGTTACTGCTTTGCTTAAACATTTTCAGAAGGCGCCCCGGGCCTCCTCAGCCCCTGCCTAACTCACCACGTCGCATGGACCTGCTTGCGATTCCCATTCTCTGGCCTTTGCACGGGCCAGCCCCTCTGCCTGGGATGGGCTATGGCTGTTTTTGGCCGAGTGGACCGTGCATGCTTCAAAATATGCTAAGGTTTCTCAAGGGTCACCTTCTTGGTGAAGTCTTTTATAAATTACCACCACCCCAGGAAGGATTTGACGTGTCTCACGTCATCCTCAGAGGTGGTGAACAGTGCAAAAAACAAAAACAAAACTGTGATTGAACTGCCTTTTGCATAATTTTTGAGTTTCAAATCCTACAATGATTGCCGGTTCCAGGCATTTCTACTATACCCAGAATGCTGTTCTTTGCCCCCAGTCAAATGAATCTGTTTGTTGCATCCTGTCCACAAATACCCTCAAACCTAAGTCATCACACCCTTTACCTGGATGCCCTTTTCCTCTGAGTCAAATCATGGGAAATGGAGACGTGAGCTTACATATCTGGCAACAAAGGGCTTTCAAAGGCTACACCTCATTTGGCCTTCACAACAGCCAGGTGGGTGAGTGGTACAGACATTATTGTTCTTATTTCCAGCTGAGCACGCAGAAGGGAAGGAGGCCGACTGGCTTGCTCTAAGTCACCCAAGTAGTTCAAGGTTAGGGCTAGGATTAGAAGTGAGGACTCAGGCTCTCAGTCCAGGGTTCATCTAATACACTGAACTCTGAAAGTAGAGGTGGCCCTGGGGGTTAAGTGTCCTCAAAGGTGCTCTCCACACTCATCCACATGTTTACAACCAGGCCCTGGGGAACCAGTCACCTCAAAGGGTGACCCTATTCTATCAGGGGATTATGGGCATCAGGGGATTGTGGACAAGGAATCAGAAGACTTGTGCTTTGGTTCTGTCTTTGTCACTTTCCTTGTTTGGACAGGACTTAGCTAAGGCATCACTGCCTTTGAAAATGTTTTCTCCTCTGTAACAAGGGAGTGACTCTTTCTATCATGCCTACCTCGCGGGGCTGTTGTGAGATCACACGAGGCAATGGACATGAAGGTCGTCCTTCGACATTACGATATGGCTGCATTCAACGACAAGCAGGTACCCTATTCACGGTATGCTTTGAATTCTCCAGCCAAGTGTTGAACTGCTGGATCACAGGAGAGTGGGGTACATCCTTTTCTGTTGCTTTAGGGCCTCTGTTTCCTTCTCCCTTAGCTCTTGTTTGGTGCCAGCTCCCAGCTTTCTGAGCTGAACCTGCAGAAACAGCAGCCAGGTCCCTGCCCCTGTGCCAGGGCTACCCTGGTGGCAGTTGGCATCACGCTGGATACAAGGCAGAGGTAGTGGGGAAGTGGCACTCTGCTCACATCTCTTCCCCTGGGGTGGCTTTTTAAAAAAAATAAATTTATTTTATTTATTTTTGGCTGCACTGGGTCTTCGTTGTTGTGAGTGGGGGCTACTCTTTGTCGTGGTGCACGGGCTTCTCATTGCGGTGGCTTCTCTTGTTGTGGAGCACGGGTTCTAGGTGTGTGGGCTTCAGTAGTTGTGGAACGTGGGCTCAGTAGTTGTGTCTCACGGGCTCTAGAGCGCAGGCTCAGTAGTTGTGGTGCATGGGCTTAGCTGCTCTGCAGCATGTGGGATCTTCCCGAACCAGGGCTCGAACCCGTGTCCCTTGCATTGGCAGGCGGATTCTTAACCACTGCGCCACCAGGGAAGCCCCTCTGGGGTGCCTTTTGTCATTATTAACCCCTTTCCTAGATGCCTGTAGAAGTCTAATTTCTTAAAGTCTCATTGTTTATAGCACTTGTCTTTCTATATAAGGTTTTCTTCAAGGAAAATGATACAAACCACATCTCACAACAAAGTCTGAGAGAGAGGTGCAGAGCTCAAGAAGGAGGGCCATGGATCTGAGCCATTGTGATGTGGAGGCAAAACTACTGTCAGTCTCTGAATGATGGTGTCAAACCCTGGCACGACTCAGAACACCTAGCAGAGATGGGCTAAGATATCAGAGAGCAATGGTGCGGACAGTTTAGGATGATCTCTCCCATACTTGGGTGACGATATTTATGATACTTCATACCTGCTATACCTGCTCTGAAAAAGAAATTTTGTTTCCTGGTCAGATTTGAGCTGTCATCACCTGTAGCCTGAACCCAAAACATTGAAATCATTTTTTTTTTTTTAAACGAGGTTTGGTTTACAATGCCAGGAAAGGATAAAATATTTAAAATTGGTACCACTCTGGGAATTCACGGTGGACTTGGATTCCCTTAAAAAAGATTTGAATAAAACAGATACAACATAACAAACTCTATTGAATACAATTTCATTTTCTTTGATTCCTGAGTGGGTGAAGCAGGATCCTACAGAAGCTCAGGGTCACTATTATAAACATCAGCCGTCATTGGACTGGTGAAATATATAATGTGCCAGTTAATAATAGCTTTCCGAAGTCACAGAAGATCAGATAATAGAGGTTTTACTGTAACTGGGTTCGTGATGGTTAAGAGAATCGATACATTTTCCAAAAGAGCCTAACTCACTTCTAGGAAATAACTCATGCTCTGTGAGAATAGAACAGGATTTACAAGGAAGTGCTTGGTACTCCCTGGAAGAAAGGTGCTATATAATTGTAACTTGTTCGTTCTGCGCCCAAGGCCCTAGCCACTAACCACACAGGCTCTCCTTAAACGGAGTGGAAGATTTCTCCAGTCCTTCCTAAAGCCAAGAAACAACACGCAGCTCAGGATGGGCACGTCACAAGAAGAAATCTTTTAAGGCCATGTTCAGAAGGACCCTTTGCTTAAAGGAATTTAGACTGGAATTAGAGTTCTCAGCTCTGACTTGAAGAGAGAGAGAGAGAGAGAGGGAATGAAGGAGAGACGGAGGGAGAGAGAGAGAGAGAGAGGGAATGAAGGAGAGACGGAGGGAGAGAGAGAGAGAGAGAGTCAGAGTCACACCACACACCACTTAGCCACCAAGGACAGAGTTTCTGCGCTGTTTCATTAGAACACGAAACCTATTCTGTTGACTACGAGTCCGCTGTGAGCCGAAAAGAAGTTAGTTCACTTCCTTAGCGTCTGGGGTCCCATCATTCTGAGTCATGGCCATATTAACTCTGCTACTGAAAAAGCAAGAGTGTGGTAGCATGGCCAAGCCCACGGCACCACCAGGCAGGGAAGGTTTCCCCCCCCCAGTGCACGACAGCGGACGGGGTGCCCTGGTGGTGGGCTGCAGAGAGAAGGGGAGGGGAGGACACTTTCTTTTCAATACTCGCCACTTTCTCTGTAGAATTCAGTTCTCCCTGCCTGGGGAGGATGGAAATTTCTGATTTCCTGTATCTCTTCTAACACAATGAATCTCGCCATCCCGGGAGGGCAGCTTAGTTGTGGCTCTGGCGGGACAGAACTGGCCTGAGCCACTCAGCAAAGGGAGGACATTCACCCTGGGCTTCCTGGGGCCTCATGAATGTCAGGGAGCCCCGTGGCAGGGAATCACTAAGGGATAAGGATAAAGACCAGTCGGGGTCCGTGTGCAGCTTTAGGGCAGATTTCTATTTCCCCTTGTGGTGGAGAAGCAGATTCCGAACTGCATTCAAACACAATATGGTCTCCAGCAAGGAAGAAATGAAACCCTTTAAATCTTCAGCCCTTCGTGTGGTACCCTCCCCTGCTGCTCTAGGGCTCACAGAAGCCTTTTGTTATAGTCCTAGGAATGTGTACTTAATAGAGAAAGCGTGGTTTTGTGGGTGCTGGGAAAGAACACCGAGCGGGGTGGAACAGACCTGCCTCTCAAAGCCTGATGGTGGCCTGTGTCAGGGAAACAGGGAAATTCACCAGAGACCGTGTTTCCCCAGCGCTCTCCCCAAAGTGCAGGAGTGAGGGGCACGAAATTATCCCAGACAAGCATTAAATGTCCTCAGGTGAGTGAGTGCCAGTGACCCGGGAGTTAAAGGAGGTTTGCTGAATTGCTGGCTGTGACTCATGTGGTGGGTACCTGACAATTATTCCCGGAGCCTCCCCTAAGGGGCTTGTGCAGAAAACAGGCGACTGAGTCTGACAGCACGCGGCCAAAATACTGCAAGGAATTAGAGGTGGAGGGGACCTCAGGGCCGACTGTCACCGGCCTTCTGGTAATCAGGAAAGATTCGTGCAAGATTCACGTGAGGAGAGTGAATACTGTTCATTTCTCCAAAATGGGGACACTAGCTACGATAATGAGTAAGGAAATGATAAACGGTACTGTGATCAAGTGAAGGAAGGTCCCTGATGCTCAAATACCTCATTCCACAGAAAACATTGTACAGTGTTCTAGAAAGCCAAGGCTTGGAATCAGTCAGCATTAGGACATTTTTACTGCCACGTGCACCTGATTTCAAAGGGATGCTTTCAGACAAGGTCAGCCTCATGTAAAATTCTGAAGCAGGCAAATTCCATCTCGGATCCCCACTTCTTTGCCCTTTTCCTTTCAGTGACAGCACAAGGTATCACGGAATAAGGAGAAGCACAGGCTTTGGGTCAGGCAGCTCTGGGTTAAGTTCCAGCCCTGTCCCTGACTAGCCTATGACCTGGGCAGGACACTTCATCTCCTGTCTTCATTTCCTCTTCTGTAAAAAGTAGATCTCAACGCACAGAGATTGCTGTGAGGATTACACGTGTGAAAGTGCTGGGTCCTCAGCAGGCACTCAGAAATGTCACCCTTCTTTTCTTCTTTCCTCCCTTCCCCTCCCCACCTCCCCCAAACCTGCGTCTCGTGATGTACACATCCCCCCATCCATTAAAACACACTTCCAGGAAGAGATCTAAAAATGATTAATGTTCTAGTGAAATGACCACCCAGGGCTTAATGAGCCATCTCCCTAGTCTATGGGCTTTTTTAAACAAAAATCCACGTTCAAGGGGTAAAATGCTATGAGTAGAAATCCAGGCACTAAAGGAAGGGCCAGGAAGTATTCTGAAGGCAGCAAGTCTTTTACGGAAACTCTGAAGCCAGACAGATACGCAGATAACTACAGTGGCAGGGTCACCACGGAATGTTCCAAAAGACACTGCTTCTTGGAATTATCACCAGCCTTTGCTAAACCGTCTTTCCTTTTCCTATCGGCTGCCAAGCATTACATTTATGGAAACGGAGGATTTCCCAATTTTTAGTTAGATTCTAAAGGAGTCCAGTAATCTAGATACCACCAGAGCGTGAAGTAAAAGATTGGCTGAGGTTGAGATCCTGTTATAAACAGTATCTGGGTGATGAGCAGAGAAGAAAAAAACATAGAGGACCAATGATTTGCTGTACCACTGCTGTGTGTGGTGGTATGAGGCTTGCTTTAATAAATGTCATGCAACTAAGAGTTTAAAGAACTTTCTGACTCTTGGCATTGCTTCAAAATGGCAAGACTGCCCGTGAGACATTGAGGTCCCACTCTCAGAAGTGTCCAGGCAGAAGGTGGATGGTCATCACCCAATGAAGCCACAGGTGGAATACCGATACCAGGCAGGGGTAGACCAGATGACCTGGAATGTCCATCTAAGCCCAGGAATCGTACTCTAAAGCTAGAGAAGCAGCGGCGAAGAAAAAAGAAAACAGTAAGTTTGAATCTTCCAGAAGGTGTAGGTTATTATTAAAGATGGACCCAATTCAGCTTTCCAGGTTAATCCTAATCAGGAACAGAGTAAAATCGGATATGTGGCTCTTGCTAACGCTGATAGGCATCCATGTTTTAGATCGGCTCTTGCCAACTGGAACCTCAAGACACAACAGGTATTTTTGTTTTAGTATGGCTTCTCTTATACGAATTCCCACTTAAATTTTAAAAGAAACCATGGATTGTGGCACACAGATGCTTGATTCTGAGCTGTAGGGCCTCTGACAAAGACACAGATACTCACGCATGCACCCCCTTCACCACTCCCCCCATACCTACACCCAGCTCTTTCTAGGTCTTCAGAAACGCATTTGAAGTATTAGTCTGCGCTCTTTCTGGAGTAAAGATGTGTTTTTCCTCATGGGTTTATATTCAGGGGTTTTCTATTTGAAACTTGGTGCTACTGTGGCCCCCTCAACCCCTCTTTGAATTCTCACTCTGGAGCATCATAGCCCAGAAGGACTCAGGAGAAAAGGGGGTTGGGGTTCATGACCCATGCTCAGGGTCAGCTCACAGAAGTCTTTACGTAAAATGCTCTATTTCTTCCCCAGATTCCTGAGATGAGGTTTACGGAGCGTGGGGTGGGGATATGGCCTCATTATAGCCTAAGGGACATCTACAGACACTGATCCCTCCCAAAGGAGGATGCAGGAAGGCACAGACACTGAAGATGAGGAGCTGGTGCTACTTAATCAACCATGCATCTCATGGCTTCCCTGTTTGATTTAAAAATTTAAAAATACACAGACAAATATATAGTTCAATGAAATTATAAAAATGTACACTAAGTCAAAACATAACGATGGTTTGGAAATGACCCATTATTTTCGATTATCCATATCATTCTCCTCTTCTTAGAACAGAAAGTCAATAGCTGAGTAAGCACTTCTGTTTTACTTGTTTATTTTCATTCCTCCCCTCTTACATCTTCTTTCCTCCTTTTCCTTCACATCTCTTCAGGTTCTTTCCTATATTCATTTTGTGTCTTTCCTTCGCTGTGTCTTTACTGTCCTCTTTTCTCTTTCTTATCCTTTCCTTCCTCCCGCTTCCTATCATTATAAATAGGTCGTCCAGGTATCCGTGATTCCCTGAAGTCACATTTGTCTACTCATCCTTCCTCTTCCAAGCACTCCTTTATTTTTCCTAGGTACACCTTTTGGGTTCCACGACCCAATTCCAATGTGTGGGGTTTGTTTGGGGGCGGGCGGGGCACTTGCCACACAACACCAAGCAATTCTCAGACACCAGCATAGTGTCCTACAATTCAGCAACTCTGACACCATCTCCCTGGAGAAAGCATCCGATTCCACAGGTTGAGGGCTCAGTCTCACAGGACTGCCTCCCTCTCCCACAACTTCAGACGCAAGGCCACACTGACACCCGTGCTTCTAACCAACAAACAATAAATCGGAAGTCCCCACCACTTCCTCCTTCCTTGGCTTCGATTAATATGCTATAGCGGCTCACAGAACTCAAGAAACCCTTTACTTACTAGATCACTGATTTATTATAAAAGGCTACGATAACTCAGGAACAGCCAAACGGAAGAGGTGCAGAGGGCGAGGTGCGGGCAAAGGGCGGGAGCTTCCACGCCCTTTCGCAGCTCACCATTCTCCCAGTACCTCCACAAGGTCACCATCCCAGCACCGTCTCTGAATCCAGTCTTTCTGGATTCTTATGGAGGCTTTATTACATAGGCATGATTGATTCAATCATCGGTCATCGGTGACTGATTCAACCTCCGCCTCTCTCCCCTCCCCGGGGATGGGGGTGGGGTGGGACTGAAAGTTCCAACCCTCTAATCACATGACTGGTTCCCCTGGCAACCTGCCCGCATCCTCAGGTGCCTCCAAAAGTCACCTCATTAACATAACGAAAGATAACTGTGCCACTTCGGGCACTTAGGAAATTCCAAGGGTTTTAGGTCTGTGCCAGAAATGGGGATGAAGAACAAATACTTATTTCTTACTATAAATCACAGTATCACACCTACTGTCTTTTACTATTTTTCTCTTAGCGCTTTGTGGCCTGGTACCATCCCCTTCAATGTAGTTTTCTAGGATACCTTGTCAGGTACTTTTTTCTTCTTATTGTATCCTCTGGAGAAAATGGGTGGTGGATGGATGGAAGTGGTGTGGCCACAATTGTGGAAAAAAATACAAAATTCACGTTAAAGCTAGAGTTGCTTGCGTGGCAACAATGGTTTGTGGGATCCAAGCCCATAGTTGAGATTTTGGACTAAGCTACGTATGCCGCCCTTGCTGTCAAATGTTTGAAAATTTTGCTGACCAAAGAAATGGTTTATTCTGAAAATTCTAGGAACGTCTTGTAGGTATTCGTTTTCAAGTGAATTTTATGTTTCTTTTTCATGACCCTTTCACTGATTTATGGGTGGGTATATTACTGATGATCACTGGGGAAGGCGGCTGCAGGGCAGGAAAGAGAAAAATATATGCTCCTGTTACTTAAGAAGAATGTGCTACGGTACCTTCGGTCAAATAACTGGTTCAAGAAGTAATTCCTATTTTTGCAAAACTTCTTGGGGCAAGAGTAAAGGTGATAGGATACCACCTATCATTCTTCTCTTCCCAAAAGGAAATAAAATCTGTGAGTCCAATCAAACAGCCATTGCTCTAGTAACAAAGGCACCTCTGGCCAGATGCATCGTGTTTCACTGGGAAGGTGGCTAGTTTACATAGATACATGCAGGTAAAGCCTCCCCTCTTTAAACATATGTTCCTACCTGGCAGTGAGTAAAACCTAAAGTGGATTATTTGCTTAGTCTTTACATATTATTTTATTATGAGACTATTCTTTTCTTTCTCATCCACCTTTCAACAGGCTCAGAAATGAAAAAACTTTCATTTCTGAGGTTTCACAGCACAGCTGTCAACCTGATAGCCTCGGGCCCCACCTGCTCATGACTAACGAGTCCTGCAAACTTAAGAGGCCCCAGCCCAGAGCCACTGTTTCCTAAGCGGAAGCCTGGCCACGCACGTGTTCCTTGAAAGCCCGTGTATCTGTACTTTTCTTCACTCTACCAATTTTCCCTACTACTACACATTCCCGCGTACGCTTCATAAAAAGTAATGTGTGAAATGTACTATCAAAATCTACCTACTCTCCAATGTGCGTTTATTTTCTTTGAAATTCTTTAAGACCAAAATTGAGTAGATGCCTGTTTCTACTACAATTTACAACTGCAAGTAATTTCTACTGAGCTGTAAAAAGCCATACAATTACAGCAGTTGCATGAGAACCAGATTGCCTATTTACAGATAACTTTACCGCCTAAGCTTACCTGGAGATTTGAAACTGGTGGGCCTCAGACTCTGCCTGCATCTTTAAAACCCAGAAAGAATTCTACAAAACCAAGACCATTCGTCAATGTGACAATTCTGCTTGTTGACTTGCATGGGGAGGGACACCACCAAATGACTATTAAAAGTCACTGTTGGCTTCCCTGGTGGCGCAGTGGTTGAGTCTGCCTGCTAATGCAGGGGACACGGGTTCGAGCCCTGGTCTGGGAGGATCCCACATGCCGCGAAGCGACTAGGCCCGTGAGCCACAACTGCGCGTCTGGAGCCTGTGCTCCGCAACGGGAAAGGCCGCGATAGTGAGAGGCCCGCGCACCGCGATGAAGAGTGGCCCCGACTTGCCACAACTAGAGAAAGCCCTTGCATAGAAACGAAGACCCAACACAGCAAAAATAAATTAATTAATTAAAAATAAGGAATGATATTTTTTTTAAAAGTCACTGTTTTCCTTTAAGGAATATTCAGTATGTTCAGAAATGTCAGGTCTTGAGTGAAGGCTGATTCCTGGGCTCAAAGGATGAGCTCCGAGTTGAGCTCATCAGTTCCTTTGGTGCTGGAAGAATGAACACCACATACGTGTGCCCTGAAGTTCAAAGGCTTGAAACTTGCCAATTTATCCCTGCACTGAAAGTGCAACTCTTTGGCCAATTCTTTAAAACAGCAATTATCTTACAGCTCAAATAAAAATATATTAAAGCTTAAAAGTTCCTTGAGGACAAGGGCTTCCACTTTAATATTTTACTGTCTGTTGTCTAGAGCATTTAGCATGTTGCCAGGCACACTGTCAGGAAACTTTTTTACATGAAAACCTAGGATGGCTGCTTCATTATCAACTTACATTGATTGCCCAGGACAAAGGGGTATAGAGCTACCCATCTTGCTTTGGTGTCTGCTTCCTTAATAGTTCCCAACTACTAATTGCTAAACTTCTTTTTTTAAACATGTATTTTATTGAAGTATAGTGATACACAATGTCGAGTTAATCTCTGCTGTACAGCAAAGTGACTCAGTTATACATATGTATATATTCTTTTTCATATTCTTTTCCATTATGGTTTATCACAGGATATTGAATATAGTTCCCTGTGCTATACAGTAGGACCTTGTTGTTTATCCATCCTCTATATAATAGTTTACATCTGCTAATCCCAAACTCCCAATCCTTCCCTCCCCCACCTCTCCTCCCCAATGGCAGCCACAAGTCTTTTCTCTATGTCTGTGAGCCTGTTTTTTTTTTTTTTTTTAATAAATAAGTAAATTTATTTATTTATTTTTGGCTGTGTTGCGTCTTCATTGCTGCGCATAGGCTTTTCTCTAGTTGTGGCGAGCTGGGGCTACTCTTTGTTGTGGTGCGTGGGTTTCTCACTGCAGTGGCTTCTCTTGCTGCGGGGCACAAGCTCTAGGCACATGGGCTTCAGTAGTTGTGGCACGTGGGCTCAGTAGTTGTGGTGCATGGGTTTAGTTGCTCCGCGGCATGTGGGATCTTCCCGGACCAGGGATCGAACCCGTGTCCCCTGCATTGGCAGGCGGATTCCTAACCACTGTGCCACCAGCGTCCCTGTGAGTCTGTTCTGTAGGTAACTTCATTTGTGATTTTATTTTAGATTCCACATACAGGTGACATCACATGGTATCTGTCTTTCTCTTTAATTGCTAAGCTTCTTAATCAATCTTCCTGCGGTATTTGTTTTGCAGTATAATTGGAATACCATCAAATTCTTATCCTTTAACCTTTCCACCATCTTCCAAGTCTACCTTCGTCTGAGGTGTGGACAACAGAAACTTCCTTTTTATTAGACTTTTGGGTCCCAGAAGGATGCCTCTCGATTGTTTCTTACTTTATACCTTTCACTTACTTGATTTCAAAGATTATTCGCCAACTTCGTATCTTGATTATACTGTTCGACTGAGCGGCTACAGCGACTCGTCGTTGTGCCAAAAGATCACTGCAGCCCCTCAGCAGAACAGTAAATACATGATATCATTTAATGCTCATAACTCTGTGAGGTAAAGTGTCTGGTTTACAGGAGAGGATCCAAGATTTTGCGAGGTCTAAGGTTACTCAGGTACCACAGTCATGGCTCCTTATTGCTTGTAGGAAAAAGACCAAAATCTTTAACACGACGTTGCCTCACTCTCCCTCACCATCCTCACCCCTCGCAGTTCTGTAACGTGTCGATCTGGTTTCCCACGGCAAATCCACCAAATGTCAGTTGGATGGTCTTTCTATTCCTTGAAGACCAAATCCTCTTCTGGGCTCAGGGCTTTCACACACCCAGAAATAATCCCGCCTCCTCTACCTGATTAACTCCTGCTAAGCTTTTAAGTCTCCTCCTAAACGTATGCCATGGACTACGCCAAGTTCCCATGCTTTGTGTTTTCAAAGCCTCCTGCAGGGCTGCATCGATACACTTACCCTCGAGTGTAACTACCCGAGTCATACCTGTGTCCACCCCTGCCCCTGTCCAAGGGGCAGCAGAAGCATAAAAAAGGTACGAACCCGTGAAGAGACAGAATGGGAGAAGCAACAAGGGTAGTTGAGAGGGGTACGCAACATTTTAGAGGATGGAAAACAGATGGACAACTGGTGTGTGACTCAGCAGAGTGGGCCAGCTGAACCCTACCTGCCTGCGAGGGGACATGCCAGCAAGACACAAGCTGGCCTCCCTGACACAGCCCCCCCAAACCTCAGAAACCAGAGGTGCCAAGTGCCTGTGAAGGCAGGACGGAGTGGGGGAGGTGCTGCGGGCATCTGTACTCCATCCCTCCTCCCCCGCCACGCCAGCCCAGCAGCTACTCCTCCTGGTAGATGACAAAACGTTTGCTGGCTGGAATCAGGCTGAGTCAGAGGATGAGAAGGTCCAGGAGAGCGCAAGGCTGAGAACACAGGGGAATTCAGTGGGAATCCGCACAATGAGTGATAAAAGATCAAGACCCTCCCCAGCTTGGCTCCTTACAAGCAAGAGACCACAGGATTTCTTCGGGGGCAAACTCGTTTGCCCCAAAGACTTCCGGAGTCTGCCATGAGACAGCCAGATTTCCATCCAATTGGACCCGCCAGGCATCAAGCCCCACCTGTGCACACAGAACTGCCAATCGCCTTTTTGAACAGACACCTAAGAGTCACCATCCAATTTAAAAAAACAAACAAATGACAAGTCAAGTGGTGAAAAGTGCTATGAAGGAAAATAGTGCAGGGTAGAGGGGATGGGGGGCGAAGGGGGATGCCATTTTGTTTTTGTTTTTGGTTTTTTTGCGGTACGCGGGCCTCTCACCGTTACGGCCTCTCCCGTTGCGGAGCACAGGCTCCGGACGCACAAGCTCAGCGGCCACGGCTCACGGGCCCAGCCGCTCCGCGGCATGTGGGATCTTCCCGCACCGGGGCACGAACCCGTGTCCCCTGCATCGGCAGGCGGACTCTCAACCACCGCGCCACCAGGGAAGCCCAGGGGATGCCATTTTGGATAAAGCTGTCACGGAAGCTTCTCTAAGGAGGTGATACTTGAGCAGAGACTGTGCCATGGGGATAACTGGAGGAACAGCCTTATAGGCAGACAGATAGCAAGTGCAAAGGCCCTGAGGTGGGAGCACGGGGAGAGTGTTGTCAGAAGAGCAAGAAGACCAGTATGGCTGAAGAGGAATGAGGAGAACAAAAGGTGATACAGAATAAGACTGGAGAGGTGTACAGGGTTTATCGGGGCCAGATCATACAGGGCCCGGCAGTCCATACTCAGTGTTTCCAAATGTAACTGGAAGCCAGGGGAGGTTTTGCAGCAGTGAAATGACGCAATTTGATTTCCATTTTAAGGCGGATTACTCTGATAGCTGTGCGGGGGAAATGGACTACGTGGCTGGTGTTAATTCCTGGGGAAGCATCAATCTCCCCCACTACACTGGAAGCAACATGAAGGCAGGGGCTGTATCTGTCTTGGTCACTGATACATACCTAGCACATCACAGCAGACAGACGTCACCCGATAGATCATCTGTTGAAAGAATGAATAGAACAGCAAAAGTAGAACTAAAATTAGTTCTGAGAACCCAAAGCCTGTGGTCCTTCTAACACACTAAAAGATAAAGACACATTAAAAGACTTCCAGAAAAGGTAAGGCTAGCAGACAGTCCTGTGGTACTTTAATACGATTTTGGTGAAGACCAGCATATAACAATAATAGTATCTTGGTTCGGTCTACAGCTATCGTGACATCACCGTGATCTATTTTAAAGTAAGAATATGTTGCAAATGACAATTATTCTTATGTAGACAAACTGTGCTAATTGGTGTTTACAATGACAGTCCCTATTTATAACATATTCTAGTTAATCCCAGTCTATAATATGAAATCATACATAATGGCAACAGTAAGTTACATTGCAAACAGGCCCTATTCTTCTTCTTTTTCCAAGTGCCCCCGACTAAATCCCTGTTTTGCGTTTCCATATTTAAAGCTTATCCCAAAGCATTTTTACAAAGATACCTTTCCTTGCCTTTGTAAGTACATTACATGCCGCGTCATCGATGAGAATTCACCATTTTGAAAATCAATACTCAGTCCGTGAGGACAGTTTATCCTTACAAGTAAGTTGAAAAAATTCACAACTTTTACGCATTCTAGAAACAAAGTCCGAAACCCTGCTCCCTTTTCACTTTTACGATTCACTCATTCAACAAACATGTATTGACACTATATGCCAACAGATGAAAAATCTCATGTATACAAAGATAAACAACGGTCTCTGTGTTCGAGGAGTCTAACAAGCAGACTTCTTATCGGCCAACAAATTTCTTCCTGGTTAATTATAATTTCTTTCATGCTTCCCTGATTTGCACAAATATAACCACAAAACGCCACCTATAAATAGTGCAGTTCATTGATTTCCTCTGCTGCTGGAATGATCATTTCCTATAAAGAAAGCAAGAAAGAATCCCAGCTTGTGGCAGAAGTCTGGGGAGGTGGGACTCACAGAAGCTTCCACTGAATCTAGGACATTTAAGAAAGGAAGGCCACAATACCTCCTGAACCAGGAAATAACACCTATTAAGAAACTTGTAGAGAAGTGAACTTGGCTTGGGGCAAATCAAGTGATTAAGAGACATCCTTCCAGTAACTGTCTAACCATACGGAAATAGCTAGAAAGAGGACAGGGGGTCAATTATTTTTATTATATGACAAGGGCAGGGCGAGTAGTAATGAGGCTACAGGTCACCAGGGAAAATTCAGGCTAATTAGGAGACCAAGCTTTTAAACTATGAGTTGGGCTATGAGAGTTGCTAAGGGAACCTACAGAATTCTCAACACTGGAGATATTCAAAGTTCAGCTCAATCCCAAGGGATGAGTTAGGAATAATTAACTTTGCCCAAATGATAGCAAACAACAAAATAATCCACCAGAGGTCCAGAGCAGGTCAAATGAACGTAAAGCCTACCGGAGAACTTTGTGCTATGGTTCAAGGTTGGTTGTCGTGGGGTTTATACCCCAGACAATTCACACTTGGTGTTAAGAGAGCCATGTCGCATGCCTAGTCAACTGTGTCTGCCGATGACACGGATCAGCTAAAATTCCCAGTCTCTATGTAATGGCTGAAAAGAAATGTTTGTAGTACTCATGAACCCATGACACTGAAGAGTCGTAGGCATGTATCTAAACATGGGTTGAAAGAATCAGATCCAGAACCCTGAGACACGTTCCAGAGCCCTCTCAATGCTTCCAGACAGGAGGTCCCTGCAGATACCAGTCTCTTTAGAAATGTAAGCAGTCCTTTTAACTATGAGGGCTGAGCTTCTAGGAGAGCTTGCTGATCCTAAGTTTGAGCTTCTGGAAAATGCCGCCCAAGCGAGACTCTTGAGGCTTCTGTACACTTGCACTTTCTTGCCCTCTTAGACTTAGAGAAAGTGGAGACGGACCTTCCCAGCCTCCTGGACAGCTGAGGTTTGGAGGTTTAAGTGGTTCGTGTTATCAGACCCCTGCAGTGTCCTAACCAACAGGAAGTTTCCCCAGAGTTTCCATCACAGGAAATTTCCTGTGAGGAAGCCCTTACTGCACAAACAAAGAGTTCTTCAGCCCCCCTGCCCCCCAGAACCTGCAGAGGCAGCTGAAGCAGTGTGGGCAGACGGGGGTGGGTGTGTAACAGGGGTAGAAGGCAGCAGGGGTTGAGGGGAAGACAGCATGCAGCATGGGAAGAAATGGAGGGGAACAAAGAAGTTCTTTTACTTCCTTTGGCCTTGGGTTTGTCAGAAAATTGCTTACTAACTGACACGTGTTGGCTTTCACCTCCTGGTCAGCAGCTTCATCCCTGGCCAGACTGAACTTGGAGAGAAAAGACCGAAGCAGAGTGAAGGTTCTGCTGGTCGAACTCCATCCTTAACCTCTGAGTCTGTTTCCCCATCTGTACAGCAAGCGGCCTTGTGACAATTAAACGAGATACTAGTCAACTATGAGGTATCATATAAATATAAGACAGTACTAGCTTTACCATAACAATATCTTCACTACAGCAAATGCCTGGATGATAGTATGTTATCTGCAGAATAGCGAGGTCTCTCCCTGGGATGACCATTCTTTATCCTAGTCTCCGTCAAGGCCATCGAAATGAAACAGAGCTCCAGCTGTGGAAAGGAAGCATTCGCTTACATACCTGAATGTTTGGGTGACGTCAAGAGTCATTAAACAAGCTTTTATTTTCCCAACCATAAGGAACATTTTGAAAATGTAGGAAATTGTCCTAATTGCTCTAGGCCACAATCTGAGAGTGGTCTCTTGAACTAAATCAGATGACTCTGTAGAAAAATTTTGCCAAGGTCAGAGTTTTAAAAAGAAAGGTCAGTTGAGAGGTCTCTTTTGCTCTCTTCCAGTTAATTCATGTTTCTCTGTTCCCATATTTGCCATTCTGATGTGGGGAATCTCCTCAGAATAATGTAAAACAAAAATCACTCATCCCACATGATGAGGGCAACTTTTTCAATGAATACAGCTCATTTTTTGTTTCATCTGTATTTTTGCTTTTATTTTTGAAACCATGACATAACTTGTGCTACTTCAGAGGGCAGACTCAACACTCAGATGATTTGCCATGCAATATTCTGGCTTTTTAATTCTTTCTGGTGAACATATGGCCACATACTTTCGAAGAACATTTTAAAATTCGACCCTCGCGTTTCAAGATAATTCTGGGGGTTCATTCTGTCAAGGGTCAATACCACTGCCTTTTGTTTACAGACCTGTTGCAAAAACAGGCCTACATTTCAAGCTTCTAGAGTAAAAAGAGGGGAACCCCCCCCCGAAAGAGAGAGACAGAGACAGAGAAAGAGAGAGACAGAGAGAAAGAGAGAAAAGACATAACCTCGGGAGGAAGGGGGCAATGAAAATAGAAACTAAAAATGTGACGATGGAGCCTGTAGGTCAAAGGACAAGAGAGGATAACACATACAGGTAGTCAGCAGAGCACACAGACACATATTTTTAATAATAACAAAGGACATTCAGCCTGGTTGGTATGGCATTTCATGACGTATTATCACGAGTGTCTTTCGTTTAAGCCCCATCATTAAGGCCTCCCTGGAACCTCCCCCTAAAATCGAATGGATTCCACTTCACAAGCCTTTATTAAGCACAAACCCTGTGGCGGACGTGGCCCCTGTCCTCGAGGAGTCACCCTCCAGCAGGGGATGTGGACACACAACTAAGTAGAATACGAAAATGAATTCCTGTCCAGCAACCAGCCCTGGACAGTAACAGGGGCTGTGCCCGTTAGGGCAGAGTGAGAGGGATGGACGGCGAGACAGAGGACAGGATACTTCTACGTGACCCAGAACACGGCACGGGCTGCTTTTCAGTCCTTAGCTAGTCACTCCCCTCCCCGATGCCGGCTAGAGCTCCCCGAGGACATAAGCCACCACCAGGCTGCGACTTTGATTCTGAGACTGGAACACAGCCCTGCCCTCCAGAGGTGGACTCCAAACAGTGGTGAATGGAGGCACTTGGGTGCAAAGCAGAAGCTCTAGGAAAAACTTCCTTGAAGGCAAATCACCGGTGCTGAGGCTGAGAGGCCCCTCCAAGCCTTTCCTCTGCCTTGAGCCAGAACCAAAGCTGAGTAATTTCCAGTTTGTAATGATGAGAGACTTGAGGGGAAAATCTGTCTAACACTCTATCATCTGCTTCGGGTTAGGCACTTTTCTATCCGTGATTTAATTCTCACACCAATCCTGAGAGAGGGGAAAGTTGTTTTTTTTAATTTCCCAGGTTAGACAAAGAAGCTGCAGTGCAGACAGACAAAGTGTCTTGCCCTTTTTTTTTTTACAGCTAGGGACTAGGGAGCTAGTCACAGCCCTGTCAGCCTTGAAGCTCCAAGGCCGACCCTACCTCTGCAGCGCCACAGAAACTTCCCTGCCGGTGGGATCCAGCTCTGCCACGCAGCCCACTCAGGGGGCTGAGAAGTCTGGCCACGAGGCGTTCTTCAGAACTTCATACCTGAATGAACCAACCAAAACGCAGGGTTCTCCTGTTGGTTTTGGTTGCGCTTTATAAACTAGATTTATCGATCTAGTCTTTCACTATAATTCCGTAACATTTCTTTAACGTTTTCTTTATCAAATAGAAGTAAGCCCAAGAACGAAGTTTCTCGTCTTCTCTCTTCCAATACTTGGGATGAACAAACATCACCAGCTCCAAGGCTTGGACACTAGTAGCCATGAGGGGGCCCTGAGGCTGATGAGGGGATTCCGGCTAGTTGGTGGGGCTCAAGAGGAGGTAGACATTGCACGCAGGCTTACCAGGGGCGGGGGAACGGGAGGACACACATGGATAACAGGACAGTGTTTTTTGGGGGGAACCGTAAGGAAGCATCCGGGATGCTGTGAAAGATGGGTGGCCATGAAGGGGTTCTCTTGGAAAGTTTCAAAGCTGTATTCACCCATTCTCTCCTCAGGCTACATGGATAAAAACGTCTGTGGGTAGCTGTCTCCTCTTCTTCCTCTCCCCCCGCCCCGCCCCGCCTTTAGTTAATTGCAGCTGTGGTCAAGGGCCTGCAGCCAGAAGTCCCACAATGCACTTCTCCACAGGAAGTTCCCAAGATCTCTTCCTGAACAGGAAATTTCCTGTGGTCCAACAGACATTCCTCTCAGCGTTTATCACTCACATACATTTGTTTTGGCAGATACTGGGTCTTGGGTAAGAACAACAAGAAACGGTTGGAGGGAAAGCTACCCCGGGGGGCCGGGGGGGGTGGTAAGCAGTTATTGTCAGGAGAAGAAAGTGTGACAGAATTGACTCCTATCTCAAAGGAAAACAAATAACTAGCAAAATGAACTCAAGAGATCTGAAATGTGTGAGAATGTAAATACGACTTCCACAGCTATGTGCCACTAGAATTTTCATTTGTAACTCAGAGTGAAGGAAAGCTGGCTTTTGGGGGTGGCGAGAGGGGACCCATTTCAAAGCACTTCGCAGAATTTTACTGGGGTAAAATCTGGGTGCTTCTAATTAGCATGGTTACAAAGTGATTTAGATTTTAAACATTTTTGCGATCTCCTTACCTATGTGCCCTAATATAACTTATTTCCTCATTTCAGAATCCTTCCGACTCCCCCACTTCTAGGGCCAGGATTTCACATTTGTCTTACTTCTCTGTAGCTGAGTCCACATTTTTGGAAGCTCCAATGGGCAGTAAGAGGAAAGTGCAAGTACTTGAGAATTATCAGCATCATTTTCCCTCCTAACTGGCCTTTCTGACTCCAGTCTTATAATCCATCATCCTTCACATAGTTCCCAAAGTATTTTTTCTAAACACACACAAAGGTGCACATCCCTTCCTTGCCTAAACTCCTTCAATGGTGGCCCACAGTTTTGGGAGTAAAGTTTAATTCTTCCACTAAGCACCGCAGGCCCCTTTGGCCTATCTTCCCAGTTTTATTTTCTACCACTCCCCTTCCCTCCAGTCACCAGCTTCTGGTAGTTTCTAGAGCCAGTCGTGCCTCTTCACTTCTATTTGCTTTCCCCAAACCTGTCTTTACCTTTACTCTCCTTCATGACCCCACCTTAACCACTTTTTCCTTTCCTAAGTCACTTGCTTCTCCTCTGTGAGCCAATGACATGAAATGCATCCCCAATCACCCTATATTCTAATTTGTTGGTTAGTTATCTGTCTTCTGCAGAGACAAATTCTTTGAGGGAAAGAACTATCTTATTTGTTTTTGGAATCACAGTACCAAGGACGTGTGCCTGACACATAATAGTTGATGGGTATTTGTTGGAAAGATAATCTAAAATCTTACCCTCGTGTGGTAAGAAAAACTAGGGGAGTGTTCTTTTGTTTCTACTCTAAATAAACGAATAAACAGACTACACAAAACTATCTTGCGTCACAAGCATTCAAGCAATCTTGTATTTCAGTCTATGAGACGCACAGAACTGAAATCATTTCCTTCAAGTCATGTGCTCTCAGAATGTCCATTTTCTCCTGTGCATAGCATCAGTCCTATTTATTTTACTGGGGTTTTGACTGTAGTGAGATGCTTGGCGGTCTGCCTCAGTGGCCCTATAACCTTTCCAGCTGGGCTTACTTAACCCCCTCTCTGTAAGTTCAACTCCACCCAGACTCCAGGCCCAAACCTGCCATTTATCAAGAGGAAGCTTGAGCCCAGTGGTTCAAGGAATCAGCACCCCAACTGCTGGTTTTACTGGTGCTTGCTGTCACCCAGAAAAAAAATCTTTCCTGTAATGGGGTCCTTCATCTTGGTTTCCCACCCAGCTTTATATTCTACTCCTTCTCCAGGACAGTGTCCTATGACCAAATCCCACTTTCTATGGCTGAGTTTCTGCTATCTGCTCTTGGAACCCTTTTCCAAAGTTAACGTTAGACCCCAGCTCCCAGCTACAAGCCGGCCTGCCTACCACACTCACCAACGACTGTCGGGCCTACCTTCCTCCCATTGATGCTGAAACTTCCCCACTTGCCCTGACTCTGTGGGCACAGCTGAGGTTTGGAAACTGAATTTCTGAAATAGAATATCCTTTCATTTCTACATTCCCAGTGCGTGGACTAGTGCTAGGCATTTGTATGAATAAAAATACTAGTGTCTGAAAGAATGAACAGCTGTCAAAAACTAAGCTTTATGTATGGAATGAGTTGGATTTGCTGGAAACATCAGAGTGGAGGACCAACGAACGATTTCTAGGTTCTTACAGGAGAGAGGATCTTTCACTAAAGAAAGGACGTCTACATGTTTCTCAAGAAGAAGGAGGAGATAAAGCCCTACTTCAAGGCTTTATCCCTCAGTGCTGTTCAATTCTTAAAAACAAAAGAAAGAGAAAAAGGAAGTCTGCAGAGAGAAAGCCTGTCAATGCACAGCCTCGGTGTCCTTGGTGGGTTCCAGGCACGGACAATACACAGCAAGAGCCCTGCTTCAGTGGTAAGTGATGCAACTCTGTGAATACAGTAAAAGCCACTGAACTGCACTCTCTCAATAGGTGAATTGCATGGTTTGTCGATAAAGCTGTGAGTCAGCCTACCTCGCCTAACTGCAGGTCTCCAGCGCCATCAGCCTCGACTGTGGGCGTCTCCAGCATGTCTTTCGCACAGCGCTTCTCAGTTATCAGCAGGTTAGGGGTCAAATCTGAGGTCACACAGTGGTTCTTAATCTAACGGTAATTTACGGGATTGCTGTTGGCTTCATTAGGGGATGTACCTAAAAATGGCGTTTACTGAGCCAGACAAATTAATAAACTGTGTCAGACTTTACTTTCTTATTACACAGAAGGAAAAAAAAAAAAGTAAGTGATGGATAAGAATCGGTGCCGCCTTTAAGATGATCAGGACCTTTAATGCCTGTGATCACTCTGGGAGGTGTGGACAGTTGTTTCCACTCTTTTATTCCTACCTCATGGGGCTGGGAATCAGAAGGTGTGGGTTCAAATCCTCATTCTGCCATTTACTAGCTTGAGGACCCTGGACAAGTCATCCACCTTGTTCGCCAAGTCTCACTTTCATCATCTGTAGACTGTGGATAACACTACCCAGCTTGTGGGCAGCTGTGAGGGCTAAGGAAAATGACAAATGTCATGGGGCTGGCACATAACAGGTGAACGTGAATCTCGGCCAAGGAGCAGAAGACGATATTAGTCAATGTGTTCTTCTCCTTTCCTTTGTGCTCTGTGCAGAAAAGCCTCAAGCTCAATCTACCCTCTCGTCTCAAATGTATCATGACTAGTTCTTTTCACGTGGGTTTCACTCGCAACGTCTTTCCTTCTTTACAGGACAGCAGCTGGAGGCTGAGGTGCCTGCATTTTATTTGTGCAAAGAGTAGTCTTCATTCAGAGGCAAAGGGAAAAAATCTGAAGAATGTGGCCGAGGTCACCTGATCATCACGGACTTGCTGTGGCCGCTCAGATCAAGTTCATCTTCCTGGGCTTTCTGAAGTTGAGCTAACAGATAAGGCTGGGGGCCTCTTTGCATCTTAGCCAACATTCATTGGGTCCTCACTATGTGCCAGGCACTGTGCTAAGTGAATGGTTTTTAGGAAATCAGCTCTGTATAACCTGCAGTGGCTCCCGATTGTAACTCAAGACGTTCACTTTGGCTCGAAGAAGTCCCCATGTCGTGGCCTGATTTCAATGGAGAGTGCCCCTCCTCCGTGAGTCACTACCAAGGCCGGAACAGCTGGTGCTCTTCTACTAACAGGGCTCCGGTTCCAAGGATGGGGAATTGCAGGCAAGAGGTTTGGTGAGGCAGGTCCTGCCCTGGGGCACGCCGGCCACCAGCGGACGGACAGAGACCCTGCTCTTCAACGTCAGGGCCGCCTCCAATTTAATCCATGTTTAAATTTACCTTTTAAACATATCCTGCTTTAGCTACTCCTGCTTTATTTTTACAAATACTACACTCTGAGGTTCAATTTGAAGGAAGCAATTGTAGACATTAAAGGAAAAAATAAAGCATTGACGCAGCTCATATCCAGTGAAACACTTACACATATACACATACACAGGCTGATTGACTCTCAGAGGACTTGTGAACACAAACAATGGAAGGTTAGGCAAACAACATAGTATTTATGCCATTTTCCAGAGGAGTGCCGTGGACATTAAAGAAAGGTTGCTTTGGTCAATTCAACGGTCCCAAAACACATTAAGATGTGTAAGAGGATATAATTAAGTTTGGGGGGCAGTTACAACGAACGTAGGGAACGTGGTTCTTTCCTTTGAAGTATTCATCGCCAAATGGGAAAGAGAAAACAAATAAATGTATGCATCAATGGCAAATACCACCGATGTCTGCGTGGGAAGATAACGAGGCACCATTGGTTTCTGGGAACCACCAAGTAAAACAATGGCTCTCTCCCGCCAAAATCCAGACTCCTAAGGACACTGATGCCCACAAATCTAAGATGACCGTTTAAGCTTGCACAGGCCCCACAAAGGGGCAAGGGTATCGCCTAAAACTAAATCTCAAGAGGTTAAACACGCAGGTGCAGTGAAACCCACAGGTATGAGAGGCAGGTGCCTTGAGTAATGCTGACCTCTGTGCTCGCCGAGTATCTTCTTCAATTCCACAGCTAGCACCGGGAGGCTATTTTTAATCCCCAGGCTGTAGACAGCTGAGTTTGGTTAGAATAAGATATCTAAGTACCCAGGCAGCAGCGAGACGCCAAATGCCCGGAGCTCACCCTATAAAACTTGCTTGTACCCAAGCAGTGGAGAAAAGAACGTGCTTCCGGAGATCCCTGGGCCAGAATGGTTGAAATCGTCCTGAGCTTAAGGGTCAGACAGGGGCTGCTTTTAGAGGTAGCATCTCCCGTCTCTGAGCTCAGCCAGCGTGCAGGTCCAAGAGCTATTTTAAGTGCACCTTGGAGCCGTTTCTATCCGCACACCCACACCGATGTCAGGATGGAGAGAGAAAAAGAGAGAAAGGGAGGGAGGCTGACTGATTGACTGGGCTTTACTGCTCCTTACCCGACTTCCGTGGGCTCCCATTGTGCTTCTAAGAAAGCAGGATTCAGCGGGCGTCAGTGCTGCGGGCTACATTTATCCCCTTCCAGCTGCCCAGTTGCTGAGCTTTTCACAATTACAAACAGCAGGAGAACAAGACGCCTTCCAGAGAGGCCATTTTCTCATGGTATTTATTCTAGATTTCTCTGGGATGATCTCAGCGTTCATATCTTTTTGATAAAGGAAGAAAAGAAAAGGGAAGAAGGAAAAAACCCAGAGGTGGTGGGCACAGTTCTCTGAAGCCACTGCAAAAGAGGGTTATTTCTTCTAGACACAAAAGAAGGACGGTGCCTTCCCGCGCTTTATTTATGCATCCAGGTTGATACCTGGGAAATCGCCTGGAGAGTCACACAGTGCTACACAAGGTAATTGTGAGTCGAGGTAGCTACTCATCCCTGGCTTTCTTTTCTGCCTCCTGAGAGGCAAACTGGAGCAAAAGGTATTAACGGGGGCAGGGAGGTACGCCACTGGCTTTGGAATCCAACTTGGACTGAATCCTGGCTGCCGCCGTCCATCTGTGTGACCTTGAGTAATGTCCTTGAGTTCTCTGAGGTCACCTGCCCTAATAGTCCCTTAAGAGCGTGACTGTTGGCTGTGAATGAGATGGCATGTGGAAGGAAGCGCGGGCATCAACTGGCTTCCTTTGGCGTTTTCTAAAACACCTTCTACAGCCCTGCCCTGCCCTGCCCAGCCCAGTCTGGAGCGCAGTGTCCTCTGGGCCAGGCATCTGGGGTGAGCAGCCCAAAGCAGTACGGCAAAGTGGTATCCAAAGAGGATCCAACAAGTGGGATGTACAGAGCTCAGGGCAGTGCCTGGCATGTAGCCAGCATGCAGTAAGTGCTAGCTGTTTTTATTTTACCCACCCAAAGCTCTGATATTACTCTCCACTGTTCCAACACGAGAATACAGAATTTCAAGATACATTTTGGGATAGATTTTAAAGGAATATTCCTTAGAGTTAAACAATAAAAATTTTTATAAACTTAAAAATTTAGTGGATATGAATTTGGTTGTTCTGCAATTCTGCACCCTCCATCCCAGCCCCCAACTATGATTGCTATGAATTATTCTATAATTATATAGTATAGCGTTCTATAATTCTATTTATTATTCTATAGATTATTCTCGCAACACTGACTGCTTTCGTTAAACAAAGGGTCCCTATTAATTCTCAAATAAAATAAACGTTTTAGAGCTTTCTGAGTCACTTAGATGGAAATAAAACCTAAGGCTTTTTAATTTCCTCCCTTCTCTCCCTCAGCTGCACATAAGGGTTATTTGGTTTTACAGTAGATGAATGAAAATTGAACCCCATTAGCAGATGAGACCTGACTCTGAACAAGGATTAATTTAAATGTAATCCATCAGAATCGCGTGGGTTCCCTCAGGAGTGTGGATTTTGTCTAAAGTAAATGCTTAGCTGACTCTGGCCAACACTTCAAAAGTGTCTGCCACTGGGAGAGCAGGAATAAATGCACATCCATCCACAAGAACCTCTTCTAATTCTTTCCAGGTATAATCTGATTTAAACAAAGGGATGAAACAGCATTAAGAAAGGGGCCAACACACTATGTAAATGTTCTGTACAGAAGGAGAACTAAAGGCCCAAGACTTTGGTTTTCAAGCTGTGTGTGTATGTATTTACTGTATAAACACACACACATATACATTTATTTGTTGTACAAATTTATTTGCTTGTTGTGTATACAATACTTTGTTTCTAGTCTCAGTTCTCAGAATGGGCTCCTTTGCTGTCTTTTTTTTTCCCCCTGGTACGCGGGCCTCTCACTGCTGTGGCCTCTCCCATTGCGGAGCACAGGCTCCAGACGCGCAGGCTCAGCGGCCGTGGCTCACGGGCCCAGCCACTCCGCGGCATGTGGGATATTCCCAGACCGGGGCACAAACCCGTGTCCTCTGCATCGGCAGGCGGACTCTCAACCACTGCGCCACCAGGGAAGCCCCTTTGCTGTCTTTTTAAAACTACCCTTGACAGGATAAGTGCCGTCGATGATGTACTGATTCCTCCTTCCCCCCAGAGTGGTTCTTAAAATGTCTCACTTCTCTCTTCCCCAGAACACTGGAGTTCTATTTTGTTATGTACTTGGAACCCACACCTGAAGATTCTAATTCAGTAGGTCTGAGGTGGGAAATGAAATCTTTTTAAAAAGATCATCGGGTGAATAGGCCGTGCAGCTGGATTTGAGGACCACTGGCTATGACTATTTGAAAAGGTAAAAGTACTATAAAAGTATACCAAAATAAGAGTAGAAATTAACACTTATATGGTGCTATGTGCTAGTCATGGTTCTAAGAGCTTTACCTATGCTAATTAGTTTATTATTAATTTGTATATTGATTTCTTTATTGAATGAAAGGGTGCTGGTGTGAAAACAGAACAAAAATCTAACTAACTGGGTTTTAACCAGATGATTCCTTTGATTTCTTATAACAGAGGAGATGTAACAATTTGTGTCCATTAACTGGACATAGGAATACAAAGAGAAAACTACCTGTCCCTTAAGTAACACCTTAGAGAAATTCTACACAAGCAACATCTGTGATACAAGTTGTACTTGACAAGGTTTAAAAAAAATTATCAATAGTAGTAATAATTTCAACTGACAGTGAAGTTTCTTGCTGAGAAGGTTTAGTGTGATATATACAAGAACACATATATTTTAGTCTCCCTATGGCAGAGAGATTGTCAGAACTGATCTGAGTTTGAAGACGTTAATTTTAGCTCTGCTCTCTTTCCCCAAACTCCTCTAAAATAACAGCAAAGAGATTTTTAAGAAGGAACAAGGACAAAGACACCAGGAAGAGGGGGTAAGAGCAAGAAGGAAAGGGGGGTGGGAGTGGAGTACAAAACAGAAAAGCAAGCTGGAAACGTGAAAGCGGATGAACCAATGGTAATTTACTTAGAAGAGACAAGAAAGCGGAATTCTCAACTCATAGTAGGGAAAGCTGTGAAATAACCAGATGTTCAGGGCAGAATCCTGGAACTGGTGGAACTGGTTACATCTGAAATCCTGGGCCACCGTGCTGCTGGTCCTCTAACATAACAGAAGATCACAAGTTCATGCATTAGAGTCAGTAATATACAGTGATGTCCAAAAGAGCTGACACCGGGGCTTCTCTGGTGGCGCAGTAATTGAGAGTCCGCCTGCCGATGCAGGGGACACAGGTTCGTGCCCCGGTCCGGGAGGATCCCACATGCCGCAGAGCGGCTGGGCCCGTGAGCCATGGCCGCTGGGCCTGCGCGTCTGGAGCCTGTGCTCCGCAACGGGAGAGGCCACAACAGTGAGAGGCCCGCGTACTGCAAAAAAAAAAAAAAAAAAAAAATGCTCCCAGAGGACAAACAGGCAAACAAAAATAGTTACACACAAAGGACTAAGAATCAGAGTGGCATGTTCTTCTCAACAGTAGCACTGAAGGGCCATACAATGGAGCAATGCCTTCAAAATTCTGGGGGAAGATTATTTCCTGCCTGGAACTGTATACTCAGTCAAATGATCAAGGATAGGGAAAAAATAAAGATATTTTCAGACAGGCAAGGTCTCAAAAAATTTACTGGCCACCCTCCACTTTCAAGAAGCTATTGGAAATGGTCCTCCATTAAAACAGGGAATAAACTAAAACAGGGAAAAAGCATGGCATTCAGGAAACGAAATCAAACTCAAAGAAGAGGTAAAGTGAAGGAAGGTCCCGATGGCAGCTGGGCACCAAGCTAAGCCAAGACCAGAGCAGGTGGAAGAGGCTCTGGGAGGCTCTGCTTCAGGATTTGTAACACCTACTGCATCCGAATTAGCCGAGAGAGAGGTGAGGCAGGGAGTTTGAATCGGCAACAAGCACATAAAAAACTAAGTAGTATGTACGTGGTAAAGACACCACAGTTATTAACCCCAGGGGAAACTAAAAGTTACAGGAAAGGAAAAGTAATCCTTATAGACTATATGAGTCAGATGCAAATAGCACTTATATAATTGTAAGATGTAAACACTAAATACTGATCTATCCGAAATTATGATTACTTGGATGAAATTATCCAAAATTATGATTACATAGTGGGGGGCTGGGGTCAAAAATGATAAACTGTCATCTTCCATGATGAGATAACATTAGATAATGTCTAGAAGTGAAAAGTAAAGGAGTACAATAGATACATGTATAACTGAATCACTTTGCTGCCCACCTGCAACGATCACAACATTGTTAATCAAATATACTCCAGTATGAAATAAAAGTGAAGAAAAAAAGAAACAGCAGCGTGAGCGAGTGATTTAAGAACTGGAGGTAAATGACAAAAGAAGCAGTTAAAACATGTGAAAGTGTGTCCCTCTGGTGAGCAGGAAATCAAGAGTGGCAACAGTGAAGTGGGTGGCATGGAAGATCTTTGTAACTAACCTTATAGAATTGTTAGCTGCTTAAACTCCACACATAACAATATTGGTAACCAGAAAAACCAAATAAAGTTATCGGAAGAGAAATGATGGCTCCCGGGAGAAGGGACCCAGAACAAACCACACAAGATGCTAAGTTTCCTTTTCATCCAATGACAATTCCTCAAGTGCCCATGATGTTGCTACACTTCATGGACCGCTTTGCACAATTTTTTTTTAAAGACAGAATTACTGGGTTTGGTTGCACACCGTGGAGGGAAAAAAGAAGACTCCATTTGTGGGTGAGATAATCACACTGAAGTCTTATTAGTTCGGTACTTTAAAAAATTATTTTAAAACGTTTCAGAGTATCGCTATGGAGTATTAACATAGCCTCATGCTAAACACGTATCGTTGGGGTCCCTAATCCTGAGGAAATGATGTCAAAAAAAACGCCTGGGGTCCAAAACAATTTATTCTTGGTCAGCCTTAATCTCTTAATGGGTATTTGTTGAAGGGATTCTTGCTGTGTTGAAGGGAAAAGCATGATGAATGAAGCCTGGACTCCTTATAAATGTTTTCTTACTGCGGTTTTCTTCAGCAATTAATGTTCCATGCCAGGGTGTTTGGGTGAAAGAAATCTGCTCAAGAAGGAAAAGTGGGATTTCTCACTGAATCCTTTAAGGGAAAGCTTTTCTTTTTCCTTTCCTTATTCCTTCTTTTCTCTTTAATTCACTTTTGGTTGGATTTGATACTGGAGGGATACAACTTAGGGCTCGTGCTTTGGAAAACTGCTAATAATCTATATAAGAGCCTTGGTTTTTATTCAAAGCAGCAATTTTAGACTCCAGGTAAAACAAATCACTGTGATCCCTTGGACTGTTTTTGGTAATGGAAAACATACTGACCTAATCCTAGCTTAGCTACCAACTCGCTGCGTGATCTTGAGCAAGTGGTCTAACCGCTCTGATCTCACTTTGCACGGGGGCAGAATGAAGAACGCGTCCCGGCCTTTTCACCACCCAGAAGTCTCTCACCAACGCTTCCAACAGAAATATAACGTGAACCAAACCACGTGATGTAATTTTCAACGCTGTAGTAGTCCCCACAGTAAAAAAGAAGTAAGAAGAAATAGTTGGCATTACTTTTAATAAAATATTTCATTTAACCCTATATATATGTAAAATATTATCATTTAAACATGTAACCAGTATAAAAAGTAACGAGATATTTCAGGTTTTTATACTGAGGTTTGGAAGTCTGGAGTGCATTTACACTTAGAGCAAAGCTCAAGAAGGTAAGCCGTGTTTCAGGTGCTCGACGGCCACGTGTGGCCAGCGGCTACCTGTACTGCACGTCACAGCTACAGGCACTGTGTTTGAAAGATTCTGCGTACCCAACAGCAGTTACAAGGAATAACTGATTTACTCTCACGTTTGTAACTCCGGCCAAAAGCAGAGCAATCTCGTGCTTCCTTAGCTTGACTAACCTTACAATACTGTTGTCAAATATAGAATTACCATGGGGCATGTGGGATATCAAAACGGACTCATGGACACACCCCCATTACTCTTTTCAGACTCTTTGGGGTCTGGAGGCCACAACTGGACTAGGTAATATAATACCTTAGGGTCTCCTCCAGCAAGACCCTTTGGTAATTTCAGCGTTTGATCACTGGCAACAGTATCCATTATGCAGGTGCTTATCAGTGACGTCAATATTCAGGGGTTTTAATAGGGAGCGGGTCATCTGCCCAGGGAGAGCACTGGAGGGGGCTGGCATCTGCTCTCATGATATGAGCCAGTTCTCCAAGGTCACAGCGCTCCTGACGGCCCTCATCAACCCCAGAGGCTGCAAAGGGAAACAGGAGGCATGCACGATGCATGCAAAGAATTTCTGTACTTTCACGATGGAAACGTCTTTAGAAGTCACAGAGTTCAGTGCTCTCCGTGCATCTCTCTTCTCCAAGACACTTGCCCAAGATCACATATTTGTTCAGGGCTAGAACGACTGTCCTGACTCTTGATACAATGCTCTTTTCACTTACAACTTAAATTCCACACATTGAAAACAAAACACACAACCGTTAAGACCTCTCCTCTAGAAATGAGCTGAGTGTTCTCAAGAAGTATCGTATTTGTGCATTCAAAAATATAGAAATCCCTCCGTCTGAGGAAAGCATCCTAGGAACTCGCTTGGAAAACAGGATTTTTGAAGAGTGCACTAACCGTTCTGCCTCTACACTGACCTTCCCGCCTGTGGTTCCGATCTACGGCTCCTGGACTGGAGCTGCAATATCCATCTCAATCTCCAGCCTCCTGCCCACCCTGCTTGCTTCGGACTGGCCCTCACGACCCTAACTGGCATGAGACCATCCCCTGACATCTCTCCCGATGCTACCGTTCGTCCTGCCATCAGGAATCCAGGGGTTTTTCTATACTGACAAACTCCTTAGTTTGTCTCAAGTCTGAAGTCAAGGGGAGATTCTGTCGGCAGCCAAGGGCTCTCAGTTCAGTCCTGAACGGGTTTTTCCAATTGCTTGTCTTGTCCCTATGGCCTACTTGCGCCATTAAATGTGTAAAGGTATATAGAGTTATACCACACCCTAGATTATCTGTTTAATATATGGTACCGTGTTTACACAGCGCTCCTTTAAAGCTGTCCATTTACCTTTACTTCAAAAATCTGAACATAGGGCCAGTATATAGTTATGCTCAGTATGTAATGAAATGTAAACGGAAGTAAAATAAATCGTGAAAATAGTATCTCCCCCCAAAATGTATGCATGTATGTATGTATGTATATATATGAGAAATCCTACTGTTGACGCACAACGAGAGTATAAGGACTAAATCTACAAATTATTTGCTTTATTTTGGAACGGTGTCCATTACATGTGCTATTTTCAATTATTTCAAACTTATCAGAAGTTCTGAATAGCAGTTTATAGAGCATGTCTTTAATTAGGGAAACGTGAGAAAACAAATTAAGTCGTACTTAATTGATACAGATTTGGTAGGAGAGGAAACTATTGCGAAACGTGGGATTCAGGCACAAAAGATATAACAAAAATGGAGACTTGGTAGAAAGGACCACGAAAAACTGCATCATACCGTACTCCCCAAAGGAAGTGATGGTCGATAATCCCACAAGTATTGGAAATGCAGGTACCTTTTTAAAAACAAAGACCCTTGCCTATCCTCTGAATCCCAAGACAGCTTCCATCTTGTGCCTCCAAATCCTCTTTTCCCGCCCGGATATGTGGTCACTTTTTGTAGCCAATGGCTGAATTATGCAATCAAACCCGCTAGAAACAAGTGCCAGAATTAGATGCCAAGCACAGAAGGCATGTTATTGGCAGCATCCTTCATCTGGTTCTCAAGTTCCCAGCTAATTCCAATGTCCAGAGTTACTCAAGAGTTTAAGCTGGAGGATTCTGAAGAGTGTGAGTGACGGGACTAAAAAAGGATGCAAAGACTGGCACCAGCCGAAAGGCAAGGCTGTTTGCTACACAAGGAGCCAAGTAACCAGCCCCACGGCGGCGTGGCATTCCTCTACTCTGCAGAGGAAGATACGTGAAGCTTGATGTATCACGTCTTTCCACAAAGGGAGCCAGAGTAAGGGAAAAATAATATTAGCACTGCCATTATCCCTACTAATTATAATGGTGGAGGTGGTACTGGGTATGTGGGGTGAGGGGGGTGAGCGAGGGCTGCTATGAAGGCCTCACATTTGAGCAGACATCTGAAGGAGGGGGCATGGTGTGTGGACCATGGGAATATCTGGGAGAAGAGCAGCCCAGACACAGAGAACAGGAAGTGCAAAGGCCCCGAGGTAGGAACATGCTTGGACTGACTTTTCCATCATGTCTTGCCAAACTTATTGTTAACCAGCTCCTAATGTGCCCCTCTGCTTTCACAGCCCTCCCTCCTTCTACTTTCCCTCCTCTTATCCCTACGGCAGCTAGAATGACCCTTTAAAAATCAAAGTCAGACTATGTCAGTCCTCTGCTTAAAATTCTCATTGGCAAGTTAAAAGCCAAACCCATTATAATGGCCTAGAGGGTCCTCCCACATCATCCTACTCCCAGCCCTCCTTCCAAACTCAGGCGTACCTCACCTGTCACACATCACTTCAGACACACTTGCTTCCCTGCATTCCTTTTAATACACCAAACACAGTCCTTCCTCGAGGCCTTTACTGCTCTCTGTGCCTGGAATGCATTGACCCCGGAAAGCACATGGGCTCGCTCCCTCACTTCTCTGTATTGTTAACTGCAGCCTCTCCTATGGCAGGTACTCAGTATTTACTGCGAGAATGAGTCTCACCACGTCCTGCTTCCCCTCTGACACCATGGTGTTGAACGGCACAGGGAAGACCACACAGACAGACAGACTGGTACCAACACTCGGTCACCCAGTCGGAGGCAATGCCGGGACCCTGACCTGCCCAGACACCTGTCCCTGGCTCCACCAGCCACTCTCCCGTTTCCCTCACTACTACCCTGTCCATCTAAATCATCTCAGGAAACAAAATGGAATTTTTGTGGGGAATTCCCATCAATTAAGCCTGCTCTCATTCAAACAATTATCCTATATTTATACCCGCTTTTCTTCTAGTTCCAGTGGAATGAATAGCCATCCACCTAGTGAACACTAAAGAATCCCTACCTCCATTTTTGTTTTGTATCTTCTTTTCCCACTTCTGCAAGATCCAGTTCCATATATTACCCCTTACTTCTCCTGTATTTTCAACTCTCACCAACATCTTCAGGGCCAAATACCTTCCATTAAACAAACAAAGAAAACATCAAGGGAACCCTCCTACACTGTTGGTGGGAATGTAAACTGGTACAGCCACTATGGAGAACAGTATGGAGGTTTCTTAAAAGAACTAAAAACAGAACTAGCATATGACCCAGCAATCCCACTCCTGGGCATATATCTGGAGAAAACCATAATTCGAAAAGATACACGCACCCCGATGTTCACTGCAGCACTGTTTACAATAGCCAGGTCATGGAAGCAACCTAAATGTCCATCAACAGAGGAATGGATAAAGAAGATGTGGTACCTATATACGATGGAATATTACTCAGCCATAAAAAAGAATGAAATAATGCCATTTGCAGCAACATGGATGGACCTAGAGATTGTCATACTGAATGGAGTAAGTCAGACCGAAAGTTATCATATGATATCGCTTATGTGGAATCTAAAAATAAGGCTATAAATGAACTTATCTACAAAACAGAAATAGAGTTACAGATGTAGAAAACAAACTTATGGCTACCAGGGGGTAAAGGGGGGGGATAAATTGGGAGATTGGGATGGACGTATATACACTACTATATATAAAATAGATAACTAATAAGGACCTGCTGTACGGCACAGGGAACTCTACTCAATACTCTGTGATGGCCTATATGGGCAAAGAATCTAAAAAAGAGTGGATATATGTATGTGCATAACTGATGTACTTTTCTGTACACCTGAAACTAACACAAGAGTGTAAATCATCTATACTCCAATAACAGTTTTAAAAAAAGGAAAATATCAAATGAAACACTCCTTTACCCACTGTTGCCTTCCAGCTTCTCTCTTATCGATTCCAATCCATGGTCCATCAAAGAGACATCTGTAATTACTTTTTTCCACATTAACCACAGCAATAAGGTTTCTACCACCTCTCCCCACCTCAAAAATTGTCTTGCCTGGGTCACTGATGACTTCCCTACTTGTAAAAGCCAAGGACATCTTCAATCCTCATCTTACCGGACTTCTCCACAGCATATGGTTCTGGGGGATCATTCTTTCCCTCTTGAAACTCTCTTTCTTTGGTCTCTCCGTGCTTTCCCTCCTGCCTCTCGGGGAGCCCATTTGATAGCATCTTCCTTCACATCTTGCCACCCAAGATAATGGGCTCCCCAAGAGTCACCTTTTCTGTTTCCTTCCCTTACTCTCCTCATCTGATCTGTCCTAAACCTGGCTCACTGAACACACTTAACAGCACTTGAATATTTCCCATTCACAACATCCTCCCTCTGGAAGTTGCTTTAGTGTGGACTCGCATCTTTTCTCACCTGGATCACTGCCACAGCTTCTTACCTCATCCCATCCTCTGTGTTACTGCCTATGAAAGCTTTTAGACATAAATCTGGTCACTCCCCTCTCCTCTTTAAATCCCTTGAACGGTACTTTATGACTTTCAGGGTAAAATCTAAACTCCTTAGCTCCTCAAAAACTAGCTCCTACCTCCTTCTTCAGCCAGTCAATAGGTTTGTAGTTATTGTTTTACATATACGTATACTTCTCATATTTTTAAAAAATATTTATCTATTTATTTGGCTGCATTGGGTCTTAGTTGTGGCACGCGGGATCTTTTGTTGCGGCACGTGGGCTCTTTGTTGCAGCCTGCAGGCTTCTCTCTAGTTGTGGCATGTGGGCTCTAGAGAGTGCGGGCT
The DNA here is from genome assembly GCF_008692025.1 of Phocoena sinus. NCBI lineage: Eukaryota > Metazoa > Chordata > Mammalia > Artiodactyla > Phocoenidae > Phocoena > Phocoena sinus. The sequence continues at coordinate 94,279,097 of NC_045772.1, forward strand.
TAGTTGCCCCGTGGCATGTGGGATCTTAGTTCCCCAATCAGGGATTGAACCCCCGCATTGGAAGGCAGATTCTTAACCACTGGACCAACCCAATATTTTCCATATTTTTCTTATACATGGAAATAATTTAATTGAATTTCTTGCATCAATACACCTGAGATTATACTATATATCATTTTATACATAAACAAACCAAGGTGGCATATTCTCTTGATATTACAGTTGTAAGTTAATTTTTGGAGAATTTTCTGAAAAGGTATTTAGAGAGAAATAGCACAGAAGCAAGAAAAGCTGTCGCCTTCTAAACTTGTTACCATAAACATCTACATAATGGATTGTTTCCAAGTCTTTCCCGTGATCCTCAAATCCCTGTTTTTCCATAACATTAGTGAACATTCCACAGAGTCAATTTTAAGATGAAAAATAAAACCTCATAATTGTTCAATGGGAGAAAACACAAATATACACATAGTCATGAGTAAAGAATAAAAGACACTTTCACTCAGTAGATTTCAGATATGTTTTAGCTATTTTGCCAGTTTAAAAACTCTCACACAAAACTACAATTCTTCTTTTCCTCTCTTGAAAGCACAGAGTATGTAAATTGATTAACCATCTGTTTATTACCACTGACCCAAGAAGATCTTTTCCCTAAGTCTAACTGTAAGGTTTTAGGTTCACCATGAGTAGATTAGCAAAATTTAAGAGGGTACTTGAGAAAGATTTTTCAGGAGAGCCAAGGAGGACATCTTGACGTCAGCAAATAATCTGACAGTCTGTCTTGACACTTTCTTATGGGTTAAACTGAAACGTAGTACCATTGTACATATTTGTAAAAATGATGATGTGTCATTTACAGTATATATGGTACGTGGCATATAAAAAAGAGATGTATGTGCCATAAAATACTACACAACCACAACATACTTGTTACTTATAAAGATTGTCAGTGCCTAGGTAGAAGGCAGTCTCTAGTGAAATGCCACAGGGCTCTTTCACTGATCCTGTCCCATTCAATATTTTCTGCTTCCAAATAATTAATATAAAGACCTATAGGGGGCTTCCCTGGTGGCGCAGTGGTTGAGAGTCCGCCTGCCGATGCAGGGGACACGTGTTTGTGCCCCGGTCCGGGAAGGTCCCACATGCCGCGGAGCGGCTGTGCCCGTGAGCCATGGCCGCTGGGCCTGCGCGTCAGGAGCCTGTGCTCTGCAACGGGAGAGGCCACAACAGTGAGAGGCCTGCGTATCGCAAAAAATAAATAAATAAATAAAGACCTATAGGGATGGACTTCTCTGGTGGTCCTGTGGGTAAGACTCCGTGCTCCCAATGCAGGGGGCCCGGGTTCGATCCCCGGTCAGGAACAAGATCCCACATGCCACAACTAAGAAATCCACATGTCGCAATGAAAAGATCCCGGGTGCCACATCTAAGACCTGATGCAACCTAAATAAATAAATAAATGTTTTAAAATAAAAAGAACTATAGGGAATATTTTTCTAACCTGGATGACATAAAGTAGAAAAGAAGCAATTCTATAGCATGATGAAGACATAAGATCAAAATTACGTCAGCCAATTTAAATAAAATTTAACAGGATTAAATGTAAAGGCAGGGCTTCCCTGGTGACACAGTGGTTAAGAATCTGCCTGCCAACGCAGGGGACACGGGTTCGAGTCCTGGTCTGGGAAGATCCCACATGCTGCAGAGCAACTAAGCCTGTGCGCCATAACTGCTGAAGCCTGTGCTCTAGAGCCCGTGAGCCACAACTACTGAGCCCATGTGCTACAACTACTGAAGCCCGTGCTCTGCAACAAGAGAAGCCACCACAATGAGAAGCCCATGCACCGCAACCAAGAGTAGCCCCCGCTCGCCGCAACTAGAGAAAGCCCACGCGTGGCAATGAAGACCCAACACAGCCAAAAACAAATAAATTAGTTAATTAATTTTTTTAAAAAAGTAAAGGCGTATATTTAACTTTAAAAAAGACCCACAAAAGCATAAGGGAGGAGAACTCTGACTTTGGCTAGAGTCCAAATAAAAATTATCAACATGGGCTTCCCTGGTGGCGCAGTGGTTGAGAGTCCGCCTGCCGATGCAGGGGACGCGGGTTCGTGCCCCAGTCCAAGAAGATCCCACATGCCGCAGAGCAGCTGGGCCCGTGAGCCACAGCCGCTGGGCCTGCGTGTCCGGAGCCTGTGCTCCGCAACGGGAGAGGTCACAACAACAAAAAAAAAGATCAACGTGAGTGTAACACAGATACTAAAGTGCTAACATAACTTTATGTCACACTGATAAAATAACTGCCTATTTGTTCATTCAACAATTAGTTTGCACATACTGGAAGAAAAATACTGATAGAGGAATAGTCCCATTCCCTTAGCCCAGTGAGTATGCAGACCGCACCATGACATTAATAAAACTGGGGGAGCAGGGACTGAGGGAGCTCAGGAGGAAGACTAGAATGGTAGGTTACTCAGGAAGGATCATCTCAAGTGAGAAGAGGTTTAACAGAGAAAACAGAAGCCTGAAGGGGCAAGAGAATCACCTTCAGATGTGTGACCAATAATAAGGAGGATGGTTAGCATTTCTAGAGGATCTGCTAAGGGCCACGCACAGGGTAAGGTCCTATTATATTTTAATCCCTGCAAAGTAGGTATTACTTTTCTCATTTTACCAATGAGGAAACAGCATTTCAAAAAAGATTACATATCTGCCTAAAATTCATCCAGCTGGTAAATGGCAAAGGGGGGAACCAAATCCATACCTGATTCTAAAGTTTTGTCTGTTTCTAGAATTAACGTAGATGAAACATGTCCCACCTGGTCTCACAAGACGAAACTAGCACCAAAGAGCAAAGTGACAGTGAGGGGAATTTCAGAAAAGCCTTATCCCGTTTGGAGACCTCCAAGAACAGGACAGGAAAGGGGAAGGGACGTGCACCTCGCTGACCGTGTCCAGGCAGAAGGCGAATGTCCTGCTCTACCCGGGATGCTGGAGAGACATTTGTGACTTAGGTGACAAGTTGAAAAAAATGTCATCTCTGAGCCCCTTTACAGCTCAGGTTCATTGGTATGTAGCAGAAATTGCTAAAAGCCATTTTTTAAAAAGTAAATAAACACTTCCACAGAGTTGCCCGAGTTAAAAAGCCAGGCCCATCTTTTTCTTGCAGTCGGGCTTTGCCACTGTTTCCTGGTAGAGGCCAGCTAGCTTCTCAGCACCCAGGGGATGCGGAAACAAAAGCTCCTTGGGATTTGCCTAATTTGCTAACGCCTCATACATGAAAGTGGAAGAGAGCCGACAGAGAAGACAATCCACTGACGGTCTGTGTGCTGACCCGGGGAATGCAAATGTGGACCCCCCTTAACTTTGCCGTGAATAAAGAGCCCGCAGGACATGCACTGCTATGCACTCATTTATTTTTATTTTTATTTGTTCAAATTCTGTGTGTTTTCTTTCTGTGATGATTTTATTTTTATTTTTAAAAATTTTGGGGGGCGGGTATAGTTGATTTACAATCTTGTGTTAGTTTCAGGTGTACAGCGAAGAGTGAAGTAAGTCAGAGAAAGACAAATATCGTATAATATCGCTTGTATGTAGAATCTAAAAAAGGCTACAAATGAACTTATCTACAAAACAGAAATAGAGTTACAGATGTAGAATAAATTTATGGTTACCAGACTGTGAGCGGGGGAGGGATAAACTGGGAGGTTGGGATTGACATACACACACTACTATATATAAAATAGATAACTAATAAGGACCTACTGTATAGCACAGGGAACTCTACTCAATACTCTGTAATGGCCTATATGGGAAAAGAATCTAAAAAAGAGTGGATCTATCTATGTGTGTAACAGATTCACTTTGCTGCGGACTCATTTACAATCTCACACTAGACTTCTATACTTTCATCTGTTCAGCGTCCACAAACTCCTTCTGTTTCGGGGAATCCCAAGATTGGCAGGGCTTTCTTACCTGTTCTCTGGAACATAGCCTGGGACAATCAGAGGCACTTGCTGCGGTGTTTGAATCTGAAGGGAGTGACCAATTCCCCAGGATGGCAAGAGAGTATTCATGGCAGTTCCATCAGTCTCATAAATTCACGTGTCCACTGGCAGCCATGTGCGGTGGCATTCTAAGAGGACTGTCCCCGGGGCATGATCTTGTCTGAGCTCCTGACGACTGAGCCTACCTTGGTTTCTGCCACTTTTTTTTTTTTTTCAGTCACGCCAATGACTTACCTAATATCTTTCCAATAAAAAATTTTCTGATTAGGTTACACGTAATTTTTGTTGTTGTTGTTATTTGCAGGTTAGAATACTTCTAACAGCGTTCTATCACAGAATGAGTTTGGCTGAATATATACTCTTGTCCCCGTGTAGTGAAAAAAAGGACAGAGGCTACTAAATCTAAAAACTACCTCCAACATAAACCCAGATGTTTGTTCTTCTCAAAAGCTGGCAACCTGGTGACAGAAAATCCCAACTTAAAAAAAAAAAATCTCTACATTTACTAAATTGTAGGAGATAACAAGTACACTTCCATTAATCAACTGTGCGATAAATGATGACTCACCCACTGGTTCATTCATCTAGTACGTATTTATTTTTATTTATTTATTTTTATTATATTTTTTGGGGCGGGCACGTATTTATTGAAAGCCTTCTCTGTGTCAGAAAGAGACAAGAGGAGTGATTCCTCATGAACCCTTTCGTTTTGGGGGCATTATGTAAGTACGGGCAGAGAAGGCTGAAGGTAGAACATTTGTATGTTACAGACACAGAAAAAAATATTATGGGCAAAACCTCTGAAAAATTCATGCCATTTGTTCGATACTGCCTAAGACTATTGCGTACAGACTTTAACCACTCATTTAATTATCCAGCACTCTAGGCAAACACAGAGGAGGTTAACTGGTCATTCTCTCTGCAATTCTCCTTACACGTTTCACCTCTACGAAGGATTCTCATCAGGTACTGAACTGGAACCGTGAGAACTGCTATGCAACCAGGTTTTGAGTAAAGACCTGGCTCTCTGGAAAATCTGAGCTATGAACCATGCTGAATCTCCAGGTTTCCAGGGTATCATGCTAGCAGGCACCCAAGGTTACCTCAATGATTATTTTACCAACTCTGGGGAAATTCTTCAACGAGGTATTATCTATCTTCCTTTTGGCAGAAAAGGGAAAAATAGCAGAGAGACAAGTGGTTGCATCACTTGAACTATGCCATTTCCATCCTGGAAATGTTTCTGTCTTGGTTCCCTAGGTAGAAAAGAAAGTGGGCCTTCTTGTGGGAGCTGTTTTTAGCACCTGATTTCTTTTTTGAGAAATCTGTTCCTTTCTTAATGTGAATGATTAACAAGACTAGCTTTCAAGTACAGTTTTAGATCAGAAACGAGCACATCACGGGAAAAGTCAGAGGAATTTTAAGGTTTTAAGATGGGAACTCAGCAGATTTGGCCCCGAATTCTGGGGAAGGGTTTGTGTGCTAGCTTTTCTGTTGCAGTGATCCTCCAAGAACCAGAAAAAGTACAAGCTGAGAAACAGCAAGTCAGTTCCCAAGTGATAAAAAGTTGAATTCTGAAGAAGGACCTATTCAGGAAAGCACGCACGGACCAACGCAGTGACGGGTGTGTGCAGATACACGGAGGGGAGTCGACAGGCCTGCTTCCAGGTTTGCTTGAAGCCTAAATCTGTGAAAACACACAGCAAAGTACTGGATCTAGTTCTGAACTATTTGGGGCCCAGCTACAGGAAGGACCAAAACCACACTAATATCTACTTCCGATGTAAATCTGGTTCTGGTTTTTTGGAGATAAAATAACTACCAGCCCCAGTCTGACAGTTTGGCGACGTTCAAGAAGCTACAATAAGCCGCAGCCCTAGGGCTGTATGGCTTGAACGATCAGTGTTATAAAAGAACGATGTGTCCGAGCCTCTAAGACCTTTTACCTGAAATGACCCACAAGTAGGGCTCCAACCTCAGAGAAAGAACTTGGCTTTTATACCGTGCAATTCAAACCCAGTGGACACAGCGCGGCTGGTTGAAAGGTGTTTGAAAGGAGAGTGATTTTCAGAAAGGAGACAATAAGAGCTCTTGGGCCCCTGAAGGGAGCTCTCTCTCTTCTTCCAGGCAGGCAAGCAGCTGCAGGCTGAGGGCAGAGTGATTTGCCTCCATGAGAGGGTGAAAGGTGGACACGTAGGTGTCACTCAGAACTTCAGTCTGGTTCCGTCAGTTCAGCCCAAATGCACACGGGGCACTGTGCTGCACCCCAGAAATCTAACACGGCCCTAGGGTTCAGGAGGAACACTGACCAGACCTCATTTTCTGGGGGAAAGAAAGGTTTCTCCGGGGGAAACCTCTCCTCAAATGACTTCCAATAGACAAGGTCATATCAAAACCAGGCGTGCACCAGGCCGGCTGCCTGGGATGACAGTTTCATTTACTGAGCACCTGCCACACAGCACACGATGACTCCCAGAAGCTCACCACCCTTGCGTCCGACAGGCATCCTCCCAGGGATGAGGAAAACGCGACCCTGTGACATTCGGTCTGCAGGGCTCCAAAGCCTATGCCTCTCCTGGGCATGGCTCATCCTGAGAACAGAAGTTCCAGGCCGACCAGAGGAGACCTCGCCACTCATTGATACTTAAGAAGCATCTACGGGGGGCTGAGCCCTTGCTGCATTCTGGGGAAAGAAGGGGTGACCCGGGCGGCACAGTCCCAGCCCTCATGGACCCTCTGGTTCGGGGGGAGGATAGACTGGGCACCCATGTTCTAAGCAGGGAAGCCGAGAGCGTGTTGGAAGCACAGTCAGGGTGTTGGCAAGTCCTCAGGGAAGCCCACCCTGAGTAAGTGACCTAAGCTGAGGCCTAAAGACCTACTAGAATGATACTGAATTTGTCTTACTAAGTTAGAGGTAGGTGGTGGTGCAGGGGAAGGGCTCAGCGTAGAGAAGAGAGTGGCAACCAGAATGAAGAGGAGGGAGAATGTGATCTGTACAGGAAACGGGAAAAAGCCCAGTATGGCTGGGGAGAGAGCCAAGAGGCGAGTGGGACCCAGAGCCCGCAGGGCCTCGCGGGCTGCTGCATCCGTGCCACGTGTAGCGGGAAGCTCCTGAGAGGGATACTGAAGAACACAAGCCCAGATCTGCATTTTAACACAATTAATCTAGGGGCAAAGTGGCCAGCTGGAGACAGAAGTGACCGCTATTTCATAGGCCTCCGTGGACAATAATGCTAGACAATGCTAGAAAAAATGATAGTAAAGAAGGAGAGAAAAATTCTTCCCACAATCCTCTCACCTTGAGTAACCACAGTTAACTATTTCCCTGCCTTTCCTGCTGGTCTATTTTTATATATTAAAAAAGGGAGGGGGATTATTTTCGGGAGAGAGATCTGTATCCTGCCTTTTCAAAAACCTGATTTTCAACTGCTGTATAATATTCCAGCCTGGGGGCCTGCCCTAATTTACTGAAGCGATTCCTTGTTGTTGGCGACTGCTGCTCTACTCGTCCACACGTACGAATCTTTGTCGGCATCTGAGTTTGTTTCCTAGTGATAGGTTTTTAGAAAAGAATTACTGAGCCAATGGGTATAAATCTGTTTAAAGGTTCTTTATCCATGTGGTCAAAGTGTCTCTTACAAAGGTTATGCTCCCTGCATTATATTTTTGTTCTCATGCCACTGCTGTTGTTTTTTGTTTGTTCGTTTCACTTGTGTATGGAGGCCTCTTGTGTGAGTTGCTGAAAGCCTGGGGTAACCAGCTGTGTCAGGTATAAATAAACACCTCTGTCTCCCCACAACTCCATCTAAACTGAGAATTAACATTAAAAGAAAAAACCCTGCCAGTTAAAAACAATACAAATTGGTATTTTATTATTTCATGTGTGTGTGTGTATTTATTTATTTTTTGGTGACTTATTTAATCTTAGTGCTCAATCGCATAAGAAGATGCTCAACATCGTTAACCACCAGAGAAACACAGGTTAAAACCATAATGAGACATCACCTCACACCTGTCAGAATGGCTATCGTCAAAAAGGACACGAATAACAAAGGTTGGTGAGGATGTGGAAAAAAGGGAACCCTTGTACACTGTTTTTTTTTTTCCCTTGTGCACTCTTGGTGGGAATGTAAATTGGTGCAGCCACTGTGGAAAACAGTATGGAGGTTTCGAAAAAAAACTGAAAGTGGAATTACCGTATGATCCAGGAATTCTGCTCCTGGGTATATATTAAAAAAAAAAAAAATGAAAACACTAATATGAAAAGATACACGCACTCCAATGTTCCCAGCAGCATTATTTACAATTGCCAAGGTATGGAAGTAACCTAAGTGTCCATCAACACATGAATGGATTAAGAAGATGTGATACACACACACACACAATGGAATACTACTCAACCATAAAAAAGAATGAAATTTTGCTCTTCACAATGACATAGATGGACTTGGATGGTATTATGCTAAGTGAAATAAGTCAGACAAAGACAAATACTGCATGACAACACTTACATGTGGAATCTACAAAGCAAAACTAGTGAATGTAACAAAAAAGAAATAGACTCACAGATCTAGAGAACAAATTAATGGTTCCCAGTGGGGAGAGGGAAGGAGGAGGGGCAAGATAGGGGTATGGGATTAAGAGGTACAAACTACTATGTATAAAATAAATAAGCTACAAGGATATATTGTACAGAACAGGGAACATAGCCAGTATTTTCTAATAACTATAACCTTAAAAAATCATGAATCACTATGTTGTAAACCTGAAACTTACTGTATGTCAACTATACCTAAATAAAAAATAAAAATGGGCTTAATCAGTTAAAAAAATTTTAACGCTCAATCAAACGTAGAAGTCAGGACCCCACCGACTGGGACTTTTTAATGCCACTATGATGCAAGGGCTTAGTCCTGGCATGCCCGTCTCCACCTCATTGGAGATTCACTTTGAAATAAGAAATCAATTTCCATCACCCCAGAACTCCCTGGGCAAGGTCCTAAGCTCCTTCTCTCACACCACTCTGAGCTCCCGGGCTGAGCTCTGACAACTCCATCACTGGTAAACTGGTTTGCACACCCAGTACTGGTGATAATTATCCCCTTCAGCATCACCATCAAACACAGTTAGCAGATGCTAACTTGGTGCCCTGCGCGGCAGCAGACGGGGCAGAAAGTGGATTAAACAGTTCCCCACACTCCAGGAAACTTTGGTCGAAAACAGATCATAGTAGCTTGGACAGACCTGAAGAACTAGAAGAAACAGAAACAGATCAGTACAATCAAGCAGTCGATGGCACGTCGACGCGGACACGATACGACCACGACGCTTGGGGCAGGGAACTCCTGTTGCTACACTAGCGGCTCACTGACCATTTCTTGGATGTGATGCTTGTGTGGTGCTTTATCAGGTGCCACAGCAGGAATGTTTATAAACGTAGACAGAATCAACACAGGGAGCGACCTGATGAGGACTCATAACTAGGGCGGTGAGGGTGTCTTCCGTTCGCTTCTGGTGCCTAGGTGTCTCCCCTCTTGGGTTGTAAATTCCACGAATTAACAGGGAAATCCGTCTGCTCTTGTTCATCATGGTTTCGGCAGTGCCTAACGTCTGCCTGGCACGTGAGGTGCTCAGTTAATATTTGTGAACACAAACTTTCAGAAAGACACTTTAACGAGCCATAAAGAGAGGAGTGTCTATATTTTATTCACAGGATAACCTCAGCCCTCACCACGGGGCCTGCCGCAAAAACAGTCTGGTAAACGTTTGCTGCGAATTGGCTAAGCTTTCTTCTACAATCACTTTGCGGGGGGGGTTAGAACTGGCGCGAGGGAGACTGTCGCACACTGTCAGTCTCCCTGCCTCTGCCATCGTTTCTGTCACTACCTTCCAAGGTTCATAGTACCGGGAACATCGGCCTTACCCTTCCAGATCCCAGCATCTTCCTTGACTGTCAATCAGTAACAGCCGAGCTCTAAAACCACAGTTTTGACTCGAGGAAACAAATGACCCTCAGGTGCAAGGTGACACGACCATACACGGGTAGAGAATTAGGAACACAGCACACAGTGAAGGCACCTAACCATGCCCAGATCTGCAGAGATCATGTCTTTATACATGGAGTTGCTAATCAGAGACACTCAGTAGAGACCTACACGTAGGAAGAGGGAGTACCAAGTCCCTAGCCTGCCCCGTGGGGCCTCTGTCCTCTAATGCATAATCTAGAATTCCCAGGGGTTGTCTAAAGCAGCGCCTTCCCTCCGTCAGAGGCTACTTAACACGTTACCAGTTGTTCATTTTCCCCCCCAAGTTCCTTCGAGGGACAGGGTGGTGGTTATGGTGTGCTCTTCAGTGTACTGGGCATGTCAGATAAATTATGCTTGAAAAGGTGGTGAGTCGAAACAGGTCTTACCAGTATTATATTTCAGATAGGTTAGAGTTATGTGGGCTTTTGTGAGATAAACGGACATGTGAACACCACTTATTTACATTCGTTTATTTGTCGTGGGGTGGGGAGGGGACCTGCTCCAAGTACCAATAAAGTTCTGGGACATCCATCCTAAGATGCAGATTGACCCTGTGATTTCCTATCTCTAAAGTGCTAGGACAGGTGTGCAGGACACTCTGATGATACAGCGTCCGTAATCTCTTCACCCAAATCCAGCCCTTGACTTTCTGAGTTCCATCTGCACGAGCCCCCGTGTTCTGATTGTAAAGTCTCGGGTGGTTAAAACGCAAGATCTCCGTGCAGTTTCCCAGGTGGTGAGCTCTACTGCAGGCCCAGACAAAACACAGTGGTTTGCTGACTAGGAAGAACATCACTCAACCCTGGACACGAACCTGCCCAGAACTTTCCAACTCACCCTGCTTCCTCATTTAACTCTCCCTCTTTCATTAAGAGCAAAACAACCAACCAAAACACCTCTCCTTTTCCTTCCCATTCTTCTCCCGTCGGCCGTGCAGTTGGGTCCAGCTCCCAAAGCCCTTCCCCTCTGCTGTCAAGGCTCCAGACCTGCCCTCCTTCCTGTGACGGCAGCCGTGCATCCCTGCTTTCTTCTCTTTCTCTCTCGTTCTCGGTGGCAGAACCAGAAGACGGAGGAGGACACACGTCAACACAGCAGCAGGCCGCTCCCTTTCCCGACTTTCAGGTCCAATACATCCTACTGCATCTCCAGAAACAGGGGTGTGTGCACCGTAGCCGCGGGGGAGGGTGCTCCAGAGAAACCTTACCTGACAGGATTTCCTTCCCACACCTGGGCTTGAGATTCTGGGGTTTGTTTATTTGTTCTTTGGAGAGAATGAAGTATGCTCTCCTTATAAATACATGCTCTGTTTTCCTCAACTGCCATTCTTTTTCTATTAGAACCTTTTCTTCTGAAAGCCCTAGTAGCCAGAGCTTACGGAAAGGTGCTTTGAGTATAGGCTTAGTGGGATGGATCCATGTAGAAAGTCTCCTTCAAAAGGGATCATGACTCTCAATTATCTCTAAGCAGAATCAAAAATATGAACTAACATATCAATAAAATAATGCAGATTTACATTTGAACAGGGACGGCTGATGTTCTAGAATAGGAATTGTATAATAAAGAAACCACGCTCTAAAATTCTAACTCTCCATCCTGTTCATTCTGATATCACTTCAAGAACTTTTCCATTTTCGAAGACTACTCAGCCATAAAAAAGAACAAAATAATGCCATTTGCAGCAATATGGATGCAACTAGAGATTATCGTACTAAGTGAAGTTAGGTCGGAGAGAGAAAGACAAATACCATATGATATCACTCTTACATGGATCTAAAACATGGCACAAATGAACCTACCTATGAAACAGAAACAGACTCGTGGACATAGAGAACAGACTTGTGGTTGCCAAGGTGGGGTGGATGGAGAGGGATGGACTGGGAATTTGGGGTTGGTAGATGCAAACTACTATGTTTAGAATGGATAAACAACAAGGTCCTACTGTATGGTGCAAGGAATGATATCCAATCTCCTGGGACAAACCATAATGGAAAAGAATATTAAAAAAAAAAGAATGTAGGGCTTCCCTGGTGGCACAGTGGTTGAGAGTCCGCCTGCCGATGCAGGGGACGCGGGTTCGTGCCCCGGTCCGGGAAGATCCCACATGCCGCGGAGTGGGTGGGCCCGTGAGCCATGGCCGCTGAGCCTGCACGTCCGGAGCCTGTGCTCCGCAACGGGAGAGAGGCCCGCGTACCGCAAAAAAAAAAAAAAAAAAAAAAAGGAGATATATATGTGTAAAAGAATTTTTTTTTCCATTTTCAACAGATCAGACTCAGCACAGTTGATTCTCAGGCAAAAAGATCTTTACTAATATACATATATATGGACATATATACATGCATGCATATACATATACACACACACATATACACATATATATGGCTGTTTTAGCTCTTGCTGAACTAAATAAAAATTGTTTTTATGTCAACGAAGTAAGCTTAAGACAAAGAAGTGACAAGGAAAATGGTAAGATCAAGATTTTTTATACTTAAATCCTGACCATGGCACTTCCTAAAACCGATCTTGGAAGTAGCATTACAATGTGGACAATCTACAGCTCTTCCAATATTATGAATCTAAAATAAAAATTTTAGACTTCTGTTGGTTAAAGATAGACCAGAGAGAATCACAAGACAAGTTTAAACCGAGCACTACCATTACTAGTTGTTCTTTATAACCTTGCCAAGTGTGGTAAAGAACTATTCTGACTTGGTGGTAGAAGGGAGCTGCCGGCTTGCTGTGGTTAATATCAAGTTCAATATTTAGTTGCCTTATAAAGGAAATAGGCACTTGCTTCCTTGACTCGCAGTGGGTTTAATTCCCCCATAGCCCTAGGAATAAATTTCTTAGAAATTTCCCTTTGGGGGGAAAATTGGTCCCCTTTAAATGTGTATGACAGAAACCATCCCCCCAAATCACCCATCACCCAACTGCTCTGTGGTCTTGGCCACAAAGGATCTCACTTCAGAGTAGGCCCAAGCCCAGCGATGGGCACAGACCTGATCACAGAGAACTACCTTCACTGCTCTGACACCTTTGATCACTGAGTCATAAGATTCCCCAGGGAAGAAATTATTAAATTACATAATTGTTCTTCCAAATTCACAAGCGTTCTCTTGTGGTTTAAGAGAAGTGACTGATTGCCGATTCTTTCTTCAAACTAATAAACTTTAGTAACCAAGGCTCCAGAAAAACAAACTCTTCTGTTGGCTGCCCGGCCTCCAGATTTTGGTTGTTCGTTTCAGAGATGAATGTTTCATAGAGATGAATCCCACCTTCCACCTTTCAGGTGTTTGAGAGTTTCCATGCATATCATCCCAATATCATCGCAGCTTTGATGGTGATGGGGATGGCACAATGTATTACATTAATCAGCTATCTTTTTTGACTGCCAATGTATCATGCTAGGGGCTTTCGGTATAGTTGGATGACTGACTATTAGAACTGGTGGAACTCAAGAAGCTAGAAAGGACGGACCTGCAGGTAAAGTCAGAGCTGGGTCCAGAGGCCAGGCTTCCTGACTCTAGGTCATACTCTCATTCCACTGCAACATAGTTCTTTGCCGTGAAAGCCTGTTTAAACCTTGTGTACGTTTAGTTGAAATTCAGGAGAACACCATGCATTCTATGAAGAGTCTTGGTTTACTTAGAGGAACCCAAGTGGTTAAATAGGACCTGTCACTGGTTATTTGAATTGAAACTGCATGCTCAGAACTCTGTAAGGAAGGGGATCGTACATCCATATTTCTTGATTTCTTCCCCTCTATTTGCTGTGAGGATCCACTTTCTCATGGGAACTTTAAGCTCTGAGTGTAGAGCTGTCACTGACGCCATGTTGACCTGTTACCATGGAGATCGCTCTGGTAACAAACAAACCTGCCACAGTCCAGACACACAAGTGCCTCATTCTGACTCCCAGAAGGATTATTCTACCCCCAACTTCCCCCAGTTTAAAGTTCATCTCTGCTAGGATTTAGCTCTAAAGTTTTGGAGATTGACTTTTAAATGTCATTAAAAGTATAAATACTCAGAGACAAGAAGTAAGGCAAGGGTGTCTCAAGACTTTAACACGACAAAGTTCGCACACAGCAACTGCTCCCTAGGTTGGAGTTATGGACTCAGTTATTACATTACTTGACAAGGAACCAAAAGTAAAATGTGGGGGGAGGACACCACTGGAATTCCCACCTAACACTTACTGATCATCAGCAATGCACTGTTTGCACAGTGTCTACTCATTCCTGCGAGCTGTGAACTGTTAAAGCACTCCTAAGAGTCAATCCCTACCTTTTCAGAAACTGGAGCTCTTTCCTAGATGGTGCAGGTCAATGGCAATGCTGTCACAAGCAGTGTCTAACGCAAAGACAAATACACTTGATGTCTGTCATCAGTTAAAGCCTTGTCAGAATCGCTCTGAGTCTTATGCAAGAGCTCTGGACCAACCAGGAGGGTGGAACAGAGCCATTGCTTATTCTTTATTCACAGAAGTCAAAAAGGCTTTCTTTCTCTAGTGTAGAAAAAAGCAAAAAAAAAAAAAAAAGCTCCATTTGTGCCTGAGACCTCGGTACCTTTCCAGAAGAAGGTCTATTTTAATTTCCCCTAAATCTTAAGGTTACTGGCGGTCAGGCAGAGGGAGCAGGGGCTGTGGTGCATCAGGCTGACAGTGGACAGATATGACCTCCCTGTCAGGATTCCCGGGAGTTACAGAAGGGAAAGGGAGGCTGGGACTGCCAGGCTCGTGTTCAGAAGCTCAGGCTTCAAGCTGGGCCTGGACCACATGCAGACATGAAGTTCTCTGGTTGCATTTATGATGGGCAGAGGCAACTCCAGCTCCCAACAGCGTGAGCTGAACAAAGGAGGTGAAGCTTCCTTGCTCTGTACAACTAGAGCTGAACCCAGGCCACTGCCTCGGTCCCCTGGGGACCTGATGGTCAGTGAAACTGTTAAGCACGTGGTTAGACACTGTCAACTCCCAACATCCAAGGCCTGGCGGTCCAGTTGGGGAGCTCAAGCCCAGTGGATTCAGTTCTTTCTCCCCACAGCTGCTCACTGACATTTTGCTGATCTGAATGAAGGGCAGGGAATATTAAACAGAGGCTAGAACTGGAACTTATTAAGTAGCAACTTTCTTTTCGTTTTAATTTGAACGGAAGGGATATTGAATTTCATCCACCTGTCAGTCATCTCGCTCCCTGTAGCACCTCTTCAGGTCCTGCAACTCCTCTGTTAATATGGTCTTCCTCCTAGTGGATTCGCCCCTTGCGATGCTGCCAGGTAAGGAAAACATCCGAGGAATCATCCCATCCAAGGGACTGGGATGCAGGAGAGTGCACACCAGCTCTTACGCTAAACCTGCCCCGCCTCCCTGCTTCGCCACACCCCCAACTTCCTCACCAGAGGAGCAAAGGAGCATAGTGTAGATTCGGTCACAGCATTTCAACAGTACTTTCTTTTCTTCCACCTTAAGCCCAAATGCGGAACATAGTGTAATGAAGAAAAGGAATTTTTTTTGAAAGAGCCCACTGGCAGCTAGAGGCCAACGAAAGATTAATATGAGAGACTGCATTTCTCTGCAGGAGAAGTGACACCGTTTCTCCCCTTACTGTGAACTCCATACTGACACCTACTTAAGTGTTTTGCTACATTTGCCAATGTACTCTGAGTCTTTTATAATTAGACACCATCAAAATCGTATGTTTCTCTCAGATCTTCTCCAGGATGTTATCTGTGTTTTAAATATAAATGAATTTTTACCAATAAAGATGTTAAAAATATACACACACACATATATATATAAATGAATTTTTAAAAATATTGTGGCCTTTATTGAAAAATAATTTTGAAAGTCTATATTCTTTGGGGAAGAAAAGTGAGATTAAGAATGGGAATGAGGAGGAGGAATTCCGGAGCTCTTTTCATGATGGTGAAACAAGTAAAAAAAAAATGATAAAACAACGTTGGGCTTTAAACAATAGGGCACACACTGAAAGCGTACTTGTACAGAGGAAATTTAATAAAATCAAGCAGAATCAAGACAAAACATGTTCTTTCTGTAGAGACTTAAAACATGTCCTTGGTTGGAAGCTTTTTAGATATTTATTTAGCTCTTATAATTACCATTTACCAGCACGGTAGGAGCTCAGTAATTACTGGGTTTGTTGAATGACTCTCCAAGTTTTTTCTTCCTTAGACTGACTTCCTACCTTACTCATCTTTGCATTCCTAGCACTGAGCATAGTGTTTCTTCAAATCAATGCTTCTCGAATAGAACCAGATTTGAATTTTCTTCCGAACAAGCCCAGATAGCCACAAACAATATTTCACAAGGTATTTCACAAGGAAAAGGATGCAGTCTGGCACCGGGCACTGTTCTTACCCACCTGAAACACGGCCAGCAGACTTCTGTCCTATTTTGCAAGGTGTGGCCAGAGCTGGCCAGTGAGGTTCTAGGCCAATTTGGCCCCAGGATGAACCCAAACAGGTTCTCTTCCAGGGGCAAGGGGCAGGGCTATATTTGCTCAGTTTATGCCCAGGTATATGATTTTCCACACCGGAAAGCTGCAGGCTTTTCTGCCATTACAAGAGCATGATGACTATGAGGTTAGTTTTGTTTCTTTTCAGGGACCCGGTATAGGTTTAACTCCACTTCTACGCACTGAGGTCAATTTCATAACAATGGACAACACAGACCAGATGCACGGAAGAACACAGGTTCGGGAGCAGACAGACCTGCGCTCAAATTCTGACTCTACCACTGACCAGTTCTGTGTCCTGGAGCCAATTACTTAACGTTTCAAAGCCCTAGTTTCTGTATGTGTGAAGTGAAGATAGTATCACCTACCTCTCAGACTCCTCGGGAGAAAAACAATAATGAGACAATTTATTAAAGCACCACTAACACACAGTGCACACCCCAAAAACATCAGCTGTCTTGTTTGGGGACTTCCCTGGCGGTCCAGTGGTTAAGACTTCGCCTTCCAATGCAGGAGGTACGGGTTCAATCCCTGGTCCCTGGTCGGGGAGCTAACATCCCACATGCCTCGCAGCCAAAAAACCAAACATAAAACAGAAGCAATATTGTAACAAATTCAATAAAGACTTTGAAAATGGTCCACATCAAAAACAAAAGAAAACAAAGCATCAGCTGTTTTGACTCAAGGCTAGACTTGTCACCATTTTGCATCTGTGATCTTCTAAACGGTATCTCGTTTTTCTAGCTCTTTGGTTTCGTCAAATCAAAAATGGGTGCTGACGAGACTGTTTGGAGGCAAAATTAGTAATAGTCCTCACTCATACAAACGGAAGATGAGGTGAAGAATAATGTGGCAGTCCGAAAATTACATATCAGCACATAATAAAACCTAACTGGCAGGGCCAGTCAGCGTCATGACCTCTATCTTGGAAGCCTATTTGGACAAGGATACCCACGATGGGAACGGCTGAAATAAACAACGACTTGGAAACATACTGAGTCTCCCCTGGAGCAGCTGGAAGAAGCTAAACCAAAATCCTGGGACAAGTTCTCTTAAGGAAACTGCCACGTTCAACCCATGACCCTGGTCATTTTCAAGTCAGCATTCACTCAGAAACACCCCAAAACAAATCGCTGTTGCCGACATAGCTGGCAAGCCTCAATTTTTTCCTGTTTACGTCAGATATACTAATTAAAAGTACCTAGCTTTCTGATGCAAGTTTCTTCATCAGACAAGCTGTTATACAGGGGATATTTCTTCCTTGCTCTTCAGAATAAACCCTGTAAGCAAAAGGCAAGGACCTCTTAAAATTGATCATATAATGTCACAGTTGAACAGAAGTTATTCAAGTCAAAGAGTTGGACTTCCCCCAATTTTACAGACGAGCAACTGAGGCTCAAAAAGGTGAAATAGCTCACCCTGATCTACAGAGCTATCGAATCACAGCCAGGATTGAACCCTGGCCTCCTGACCCCAAGTCCAAGATTCTTTCTGCCACACCACGTGACCCCTCTAAACTTCACACTGTTATTTTCCCCTGCAGAACCCAAGCACGCCGCACACATATAAAATCTCTAATAAACATCTTCCAAACTGACCTACAAATTCTACAATTCTGCTGTTTCAACCTAATGTGGTATTTCAATCCCCAAAGATCCCAACAGTGACTACAGAAACAGTGCTATCTGGTTTAGAGGAGTGTATGAAGCGTTTTTGAAATCATAATCTAATTTCCTCACGACAATGTGAAACAGGTGTTGCTGTACCCATTTCAGAGATAAGGAAACCGAGACCAAGAAGTTAAGTGACTCGCCCAAGGCGACACTGCTCGTTTCTGTACTGCTAGAGCTGGCACTTGAATCGAGACATCTGATTCCAGAACCTGGGCCTCTTCTACTTCATTAGCTTAAGCCTAATTAACACTGACCCCAAATAACACTTCCATCGTTCCTCCTCCCGGTCTGCTCCATAAAAAAGGAATTTAATTCATAAGGCATCTTCATGTCAAGTTAAAAAAAATTCAGGCTGACTAAACTACATAAAATTATAAGTTCAGGTATAAGGACGTCATCCGCCCAGCGCAGACCCTCATTTTCTTCGACAGACCAGACTTCAGACCCAGCTCCCAAGACCAGAAGAGCACTTCCATTTACTGCCTACAAGATTTTAAAGGCCAGTCTGAGGAAATGGCTGCTTTTTTTTTTTTTTTTTTTTTTAACCCCATTGCTGAAAACATCTTCAATCATTGCTTTGTGTCAAAGGGGGAGAGAAAGAGGTCATTTCTGTGGGTCTTGGCAGCACGGGGCTCTCACAGAACCTATAAGGCCTCCGTGTAGGTCAGGACTGGGTGAAGCCACAAAGAAAGGCAGCGAGAGAGATGCTCCCAGCCTCCCTGCCGGCTGCTCGCAGAGCTGTTAAAGATAGAGATGGTGGCTTCTAATGGCAGGGGTGGGAGGAAGGGGGATGCAGAGGGCTGCGAGGGAAGGTGTGGGGGGATGGATATAATCCAGCATTCAGGAACCTGTCAGGATGGGATTTATTTTTGTTCTGTGAGGGAGTATAATAGGGCTTTGCCCACACTCTCAATAGCTGTTTTGAAGTGAACCCGGCTGGTATGTCTTTAATTTGTCATTTCATTATGAAACTGTTTCCCTTCCAAGAAGCCTTCAAGTCAGGAAGCTCTGTCTGCCCACACAGGAAATTCCTTTGCTTCAACTTCCCCAAAAAGGAAATTTCCCTCAGAAGTGAGCCCAGCATATGCCTTTGAGCAGAGCTGTTTCAAGAAACTTTGGCAGCTGAGTCCTGAAAACACCCCTGGCTTGCTGGCTCCGACTGGGATGCTGGGATAAACAGTGTGGCTCTCTCCCCTCCAGGGGATGGGGACCCCACTGAAATGGTCCCTGGCCCCCCTCTTCCTCCCTCTCCTTCATTCTCCTGAGCCCTTGTGCCAGCCAGCTCCCACCATCCTGAGCTTTAATCTTCCAAGTCACACCCAGAGCTTTAACTCTCCAAGAGGGAATCCGTACCTGTCACTTTCATCAAGAAATAGGCATCCCTGATTATTTTTAACTGTAAGTTTGGCAGAATTATTTAACTTTTTAAACTCTATACATGCATAACTTTGATTTAAAAATTTTAAATTAGTATTAGGGGGCTAATCTGAAGAGGAAACAGAGCTTGCACTGTTTGCACGGGATTATTTAAAGCAGAATTTGAGGTAATTGTGTGTATTAATCCGCTTCTTCCAAAAGGCGCAGACTCCAAGAAAAAAAGGAAGAAGAAAAAGAAACAGGCATCTCCGAAGACATACCTACATCATACACGGGCACTTCGACACAAAGCACCCATTCTTGTCCTCAAGCCCACATACACTTAAGATTTCTGGTAGAAAGACTGCAGAATTTCAAACGAAGAGGGCGCACAAAAATAAAACAGCCAGTTATAGTTCCTAAAGCACTTATATGGCCAAATGACCTTTTATCAAGGGTGGTGGGGGTTTTCTACAAAAACTTCCCCGGTGAGGATTTGAAGTAAAACATGGACAGGGAGAAAATATCCCAAACCACAGCCTTATAAAAATTAATCTCTCAGACATACTGTGAATGACTAAGTGGGTGAGAGCCCAGAGCAGCTGTGCTGAAGTGAAGA
Source organism: Phocoena sinus (assembly GCF_008692025.1). Taxonomy (NCBI): domain Eukaryota; kingdom Metazoa; phylum Chordata; class Mammalia; order Artiodactyla; family Phocoenidae; genus Phocoena; species Phocoena sinus. The sequence continues at coordinate 94,299,247 of NC_045772.1, forward strand.
ATAATATATAATATTTTATGAAGCTTCTTAGTACAGAGGCATTAGCAGAAAACTGTGAGACTCACAGTTAAGTTTTTAATTTTCCATTTCAAATCACTTCATTAAAAAAAAAAAAAAGTTGTGAAAAGGAAACGACGCAGAAACCTAAAGCACAAAACGAAGGAGTGATACTGAACTTCACAAACTGTATCACAAGCGATGAGACAAAGAGAGACACAGACAGATGAGGAACTAAGGCAGCCCTGGATTTTCACCCTGTGCTTAAGACTGAACTTGAACGGCAGAGCGATAGGGTCCGATCTCATTACACTATTCGTGTGCCAGGACTCAGTAGGGATATTATTTACCGGGAAGCAGAGAGATATTTAAGGGACTAGCTAGACTCCTGTAGCCCACTGAAATCTGAATATATTAACACTGAGGTTTGGGGTTGTGGTGGATGCTTTTTCGTGGAGTGGATTTATGATTTTAGTTTAGTGAATTATTCTGTTTTTCTAAAACTTATGAGGTTTTAACCACAGTTGGATCGCAGAGGGGGATCCAACACTATTTTTCAGGTTCTTAAAGAGAATGGTCTAGGGACTAGGTCTTTGGGTCAGCCTGGGAAGAAAGGTGTAGAGTGGGGGGTCTGACCTGCTCGGCCACCTACTAGCTCTGTGACTTTGGCCAAGTTCCTTAGCCTCTTCAAACCTGACCTTTCATCAGTAAAGCGAGGGTAATAAAACTCAGTTCATAGCTCTGTTGTGAGGATTAAGTGATATAATCCGTGTGAAAAGTCCCTACCGTAAGCACCGAATACATGGAAGTTATTGCTCCACACGGAGAGCTCTGAGGAGTCTTTCTCCCGAGACTACATACCCACTCCTCATACAAGCCAGCCACCCCCAGCCAGCCCCTTCAATTTCCACACAAGCCAAGATGTTCCTGGCCACTTCGGCTTGAGATATGGGTTAACAGCTCCCTTATACCTCTGCAATCAAACAATTAGTCATCCCCGAGGTAGAAACATTTTGGTAAGAATGGTTGAAAAGCTTAAGGGTTCAGATTTGCACCCCCAAGTTCACCACTCCTCTCAAGAAAATGCAGATGGCTTACACATTCTCATGTTGACAGTGAGCTAGAGAGGTCCAACATTGTTTGGCCAATACGGATTCTGGCAACGTCTTGAGACCGACAACCAGGAACAGTGAGTATCAGATTATTCCTCTTGGTCTCACAGGTCCAGGTTCACGATGTTTTGTCTACATCAAGGGGTCTGGATTTTCCATCTAATCTTACGTCTGTCTCCTCCAAGGGGAAGCCAGCCCCCAGCAAAATCATGGAGTTTATTTCCAACTCAGCCCCCTCCCTTGACCTTCCAGGCTGACCACGGCTCTTCTATTTCAAAAGATTCGATTTGCTAAACTAATTTTCATTAAGACATTCAGGGACATAAGGTATTCATTATCTCTATCCAAGGTATCCTCTGCTATCATGACTATTTACTTTTAAAAGTGGAGCTAGGTGGAAACAATGCCTGATCCAGATGGAATGTACCTGAGGAGAATTTCAGGTGCCATGGTAGCTCACCGTGGGAAATCTTCAAGTGCGGGGCACTCTTGTGTCACTGCAGCTGAGTGACCACACGCTCTGCTGAAGCGTAACATGGGCCCTGTTCACAGACAACGATAAGCCCTCTGTCCTGGACCCAGAGTAGCACTGTCTGGACAATACAAGTGTAGAAGCTAGCCGCTTTCTGAATCTCAATACTCCTTCGGCAAACAAAGAAGCACCAGATGAGAGGCTACGTAGCTGAATGTACAATGCCAACCCTACGATACCCAGTTGTACTTCTTCAGCTTCGTTCCCTGGATCACTTTGGGTGGCAGGAGTCCTCACAGAAGCTCCATGAAGCAGATGTCTGGAGTAATAGCTCTGAGACAGTCCCAACCGAATTCCCCACCCTACACACACCCAAACATACATGCACACTCGTTTGGATTTATCTGAAGTAGAATTTTTTCTTTGCCCAGGAATCAAAAGACAAAACTTCTTCTTTCATAAGGCCCAAACACATTTTACCTCTGTATATAGATTTCTGTGGGTCTCTGAAGTACCCCTCGGCATGACCAGAGAACTACAGGAGAGTTTAAAAGGGCGTTTATAGGGGCTTCCCCGGTGGCGCAGTGGTTGGGAGTCTGCCTGCCGATGCAGGGGACGCGGGTTCGTGCCCCGGTCTGGGAGGATCCCACGTGCCGTGGAGCGGTTGAGCCTGTGAGCCATGGCCGCTGGGCCTGCGCGTCCGGAGCCTGTGCTCCGCAATGGGAGAGGCCACAACGGTGAGAGGCCCGCGTACCGCAAAAAAAAAAAAAAAAAAAAAGGGCGTTTATAACCCATGACTCTCAAGTGGGGACTGTCTCTCGCAGGGAATTTATACTTTTGTGTTCCTAAAAGGCCTCTAAGTAAAACCCCAAATATCTGGATGAAGAGTTGAATCACGGCCAGACCGAAAGCCCAGCAAGAAGCCCACACCACGCTTGACGGAACTGCGAAGAGGGGAACGCGAACTGTCCGTCCAGGGTGGGGACTTGGTGAAGCGGCTTCACCGCCACATCGCGGGAGAAGCGAAAAGGGTAAGTGTGAGGGTACAGTGCCGTGAGAATGGCGGTGTGGAAGGGATCAGAGTGAAAAAGAAAGGGAAGAAGTTTCTCCCCCGCTCTGTGGACATCTAATAGGAAAATACGCCCGAGACGGAGAAACCCTCCGACAACATCAGAATAACAGGTTTGTGAACCTGCCTGGCCGTAGGGCTGCTTCCTGAATTCAGGCTCCGGAGGAGAAAGAATCATTTCATTTCCCCAAGAGGGTTGGCACCAAATCACTGGCTTATATTTGTTTCCCTACAAAGAGTTCCTGCCATTGGCGACCCAAGAGCTACTTAAGGAGGTAAAATAAACCCCCTCATCAGCTTTGTTCACAAATCACTGCTGCTCTGGGCGATTCTTTTCTCCCTAATCCTACACCCGCTTTTCGCAGCTTTTGGCAATAAGTGGATGATTCGAGTAACTAGCTCAGGGCCTCTATTTAGAAATCGTTCCTTGGGTGCGAGCTTTCATGCCCAGGGGACGGTATAAGTGTCACGGATTCTCTCTGCTGGCCGCGCGGATGGAAATGTACTTAAAAGCGCAGCATCAAAGCTTTCACTTTAGGAGCTGAAAGCCTTCATTCCCTTGCCCACCGGGCTTTTTTCCCCCCATCGTTCATTAACGCAGTATTAACTGTGCATGTGCGATGGGGCCGGCGGAATGAGGGGAGTGTGGCCCATCCGTGCAGATCAGCTGGCTCTGTAAAGCCCGAAACCCAGTGGACACCACCTAGAGACGGAGCAAAATGCAGACTGTCATTTTTTACAGGTTACAGGAAAGGCAGACGAGCCCCCAGCTGCCAAGGGGATTCCCACAAATCATGCAGTTGGGGTCAAGGAGGTAGTTACCAGAAGACACACCTGTGCATAATGCACTAGGCAGACAGCCAAACTCACAGACGATTCTCAGGCCAGAAGCGGGGCTTGGAGAACAGGGGAGCGGGCCTGCGGTTCTGCTGTGAGGTCCTGGGACCCAGGGGAAGATGCGAGCGGCTGAGGCAGCCTTCAGGAGACCTGCCAGGCGGAGCAGCTGGCTCGGGTTCCCAGCCCACAGGAGCATTAACCAATCTCAATCACTGGCAGCGTAGGGAAGCACCCAACGGCGGCGTCGGGGCGCTGAACTGCCGTACTTCCTTGCAGGAGGGCATATCCTCACAAAACAATCACAGCTAAAGTCGGGGACGATTGCCTGCGTCATTAAAATACCACGATCTGCACTAAAATGTGATGCTGAGTGCTCGAAATCAAGTGAGCGATCACCATCCTTAGCATTTACAGGTAATGCTCCACCGCTGCTATGCCTCGTTATTTCTCTACTGGAATTCGAGAACAAGAAAATGTCTGAGCAGGGAAGAGCCAGTGATTTTACACACTCAGGCCACTTCGCTTCACAGGCGAGGAAACCACAACCCTGGGAGGAAGAACGAGGTGTCTGAGACCACCCCACCCACCACGGACCACGCTGGGCCAACTTTCCGAGGAATGACCGCAGACAAGAGCATCCCCTGCCCTATGACCCTGCAGTAGAGTTTCCCGGAACACAGGTCAGGGGTGTAAACCAAGGCAGCAACACATCCGACAATTTTTCCGAAGACGCGTGTCAGATTAACAAAAAGCATTAGGCAGTGAAATGGTTTAATTTGTGAACCCAATAATACAACCATCATTCGAACACATCACCTTTCCTACCGTTTAGTAATAATCGGGGAGGTAGATTATCTCTTTAAAAAGATGGAAAATCGTGGACAACAGGCACCTCTTTTCACTTCATTTGATTTTGTTTCTAACACACCAGCATTTACAGATACCTGAAAATAAGTTGCAGACATCAGTCTCCAAAACGGATTGAATTTGAAAATGTACCTTCCTCTAAGTTCAAAAGATAATTTAGTGTACACTAGCTTGGATTTTCTCCTTCTAACCAACAGCTAGAGGGAAATGACTTTCAACAGCTCCTAATACTTTTAAGAAGCAACATGGTGAAGTGCATACAAGTCTGGGTTTTGGAATTAGATCTGGATTCAAATTGTGCCCCCCCCCCACTTGCCCTCTGTATGACCTCTGGCATGTGATTTACCACTCGGAGCATCAGATATAAACAAGATAGAATATCTACCATGTAGCGTTAGCGATCGTTCAGCATAATACATACATATACATATATGGCATCAAGAAAGTGCTCAATAATCAGTGATGACAATGATTTCTTATTCCATACCCTATTGCAACAGAGATTCTCTAGAGTGGTACCTAATATACAGTGGACCTCAGGATGGCGCTTAGGAGAAGCAAAGCTTCTGTAAACTGGAAGGTGGGGTATAATGACCAAAAAGGAAACTGATTTGCCAAGGTAAGCCACTCTTGGAAAACAAATGGATAATTAAACCCTAACACTCACTGTTACTTCTAAAGTGGAGCTACATAAATGCCCAATAGCCCTGTAATATTTCTTAAGATAGACCTCTCAACACTCACCTAGGTACCTTTTTTAAAAAAAAGTGATTGTTACCTCTCTCCTTGCAAACCTTCCCCCTGCCTCTTTAAAGCGGACCACTTTAGAGAAAGCCCCCAGCCCAGAACAGAGAATTCAGCCCTAGCCGAACTGGTGAAACAACATGTTCCCTGCACAGCCCTGCACGGATGAGAATCTTCCTCCCAGGCATCCTATCTACACCCACCCCCCACACACAGAGCTCTTTATCTAGGGTCTACGTCTGAAGTCTGCATTTCTATTACTGAAATCTTAGCACCCCATTTGAGGCTATTTCTATCCAAGATCTAGAGGAAGCAGAAATAGAGAATAATTTCAGAAGAATGGGGTTTGGTCCACCTACCAAAGATGGAGGCAGTAAATATCAGGGTGGGGGTGACTAATTATTCTTAGGAATTTACAGTCAGCATGTAGTCAGAGACAGGGACCCTTTAAGTCTCTCAAATCCTGCCCCACCTCGCTTCTGAAGAAACCAGAAAAAACAGCCACCCTACCCCAAAACACACATAGATGGTTCAGGCGACTGAATCAGAATCTTCTCATGGCAACGGTGAAATCGGCAACGCCTGAAGGTCCTTGGTAACACTGACCTCTGGAAATGCATAAAGATGAAACGGGCAAAGTCATGCCTGTCAGAAACTCCAAGAGTCTGAGCTACTTTGAACTCAGGCATGGAGCAAAATGGGAGAAACTATCTGTCATTTGAAGATGGAAACTTGCTCCCATTTCTAGAGACTCAGCCCAATCAATATGCTTTGTGATGACGGGGAGGTCGTGGGGAGGAGCCTAGGGAAGCACAGCTCGAGTCAACATCGTGTTGAATCTTTATCACACCAGCCAGCGAGTGTTGTAGAGATACGTGTGAGGCTGGCCGCTTAACTGATGCACGGGGAGTCCCCAGTCTGCAGAACCCTAATATGCCAAGAGAAAGACCACAGCGGTACTGATGGTGGGGAAAATCCAAGGGGAGACAGAAGAGAGGACAAGGAAGAAATGGAAATATCATTTCTTATTTCCTGTTGTTCAAGTCTATTCATAGAATGAGCTGGTTCCCATCGACTTTTCTTCTTAAATGGATCTTTCGCTGCATCTGTCATAAAACTTCAACACTGGGTGTAGAATGGAGCCGGGTATCTCCAGGCTCATGTAAATATCCCACAGCACCAGCTAGGGACAACCCATAGCCAGTGACTTCCAAATGTCTACTTCGGAATTCCAAGGAAAGCGAGAGCCTTCCCCCCAACTCCCTGCAGGACCGCAGCCACTTTGTCAGAGCATTTATCAGAGGATCTGCCTTAAATGTACACGGAGTGCACGGCACGAAACGTGAAGTGAAAGAAAAGGTCGATTGACCTCTGGTTATATATTTTTTTTCTTAAAAAAAAAAAAGACATCTATAAATAGCTGCATTTATTGAAGCTGCTTCCTTATCAGGAAGCATGCAGCTAGGAATTAACGTCTGCCTGCATCGGAAATTCTTGCAGACAGCAAACCCAAAAAGGAAATTTCCCTTCCAAAGCATCCTGGCTGTTCTGTTGTGGCCTGTTTTTTCTCTTCGAGCTCTTTGAAGCCGCTACCCAGGGCCCTGTGCGGCTGGAAAAGCAGAAAGCCTTGAAAGTAAAAAGTGAAGGACCCCTAAGGAAGGCTTGAGGGGCACAAAAGAGAAAATGCTGGTGGCTGGCCATCGTTGTTATAAGTCACGACTGCTTTGTCAAGAGACTGAGAAGGAAGTCTCCTTCCCCATGTCCCTGCCTCAACTCTGCTGGTGATGTCACCGTATGTCACAGGCAGCTGTGTGAGGAGGGGCCGTTTGGGGAGCCCTGATAATGGCTGAGGATGGGGGAGCATCTGTCAGGTCTGAGGAGGTGGGCAGGGAAGGTTGAAGGAGATGGCAGATTCAGGCAAGGCCAGGGAAGAAAGTAGCTCCAGACAGAGGTACAGGTACGGTGAGGGAGGAAAAGGCCCTGGGATGGAGTGCCCCAGAGCAGAACCAAGCTCAAGGAAATCACAGAGTCAGAAAATAAAGCTTACTTCCATTGTGACCTAGGGAAATCAGTCTCGACGTGTGCAGACAGAACTCCAGGCCCTTTCTTTTCTTTCTTTTTTTTTTCAGGCCCTTTCTTTAATGAAACAAGCAAGCACATCCATGCTTCTCTTGGCCCTTGAAAGGGAAGATGCACCTCCTCAACACACGATTTACCAGTTGTGGAAACTGAAATAGAGCCCTCATGAGTTCCTGGCCACTGTTTGCAAGATGCCACATGCAAATTAGCTCTGATACTTATAAGAAACCCTCATCAACTATATTTCAATAAAATTATTTTTAAAAACCCACAGAAAAAACAAAACAGACCAAAAAAAAAGTTGCTTAGAGAGTAGATCTTAAAAGTTCTTATCACAAGAGCAAGAACTGTAACTATGTGTGATGATAGATCTTAACTGTTATGATCTCCAGGCTCATGTAAATATCCCTCAGCACCAGGTAGGGACAATGGTCATTTCACAATACATACATATATTGAATCGTTATGTTGTACATCTGAAATGAATGTGTTATATTTCAAAAAATCTTTCCGTATTTTGATAATCATTGTGATTACGTAAGAGAATATCCTTGTTCTTAGAAAAAATACACAGAAATATTTACGGGTAAAGGTAAAAAAAAAAAAAAAGAGAAGAAAAGAAACCATCATCAGTAGGTGTTTTATGAAATTAGAGCCTTGGAGAGGTGAACTCATCTCTCTCATAGAGAGAGGCAGCCCTGGGATGCCAGCCCGTTCAGGTCTGTTGGAACTCAAGTCCTTCATATTGCTGTGCTTTTTCAACCAGAAACTCCGAAACAGCAGTGGGCCCTGTTCCCAAGAGGTCATTCCTGATGAAATGCCAGGGAATGTGGGGACTTGGGTGGGCCCTTCGTGGCCAGCGCTGTCCTGCTGGTGGCAGAGAGATACTCGATTTCAATGTCAGCTCACTCAAGAGGGAGAAGCAGGAGGAATGGGTGAGCAAAACTGAAATAATTATCTGTTGAGACAGGCCAGCCCGTTGAGAGGCTCGGCACAAAAGAACGGCCAAGCGCATTACTGGAGCCCTAGCTGTTCCCAGTCCCCGCATCCACGGCTACCCAGACGCCAACAGTCAGCACTGCCTCTGCTTTCAAGTCCGAGAGACTCTGCCATTATGTTTTCTCCTAGGAAGGGGAAATGGTGACTTCTGAAATAGAAATCATGTTAGATTCTTCACGTGCCACATGAATGTGAACAATTCAGTGTAACTATCTGAGCCATGGTCATCTCATCAATAAAACAGGATTAGTAACACCTAGGACTGCCGCGTGATTAAATGAAACCACATATACGAACACATTTTGTTACTTACACTAATATAGAATACTAACTAAGATTATCCTTAATTCCCATTTTTTGCCTCTTCTTTGGGAACGGAAAGAACTTGAACGTGTATAAGATTGTTGGCTGCTCCACTCAGTAGCAAAGAGAAGCGCTGCATCTCTTTTCAATCTCCTGGCTCTAACCGAGCGACTGCCTTACACTCGGTCACTCTGCTGAGACTGCAAAATCGCCCAAGGGGGTGAGCCACGAGGTAACGTTTCCAAAGGAAGGCATTAAATTAAATTATTAAACACACAAACAGGAGCAGTAATGTAAGAATTCTGAAAGATGCACAAGGAAAGGAAGGAGAGCCAGGGGGCTATTTCTGGAGTCCCGATTCCAGACAACCCTGCGCAGCTATTACGGCTATTTATGAACCCGCAACGTCATAAACCGTAACCCTATTAAATGTGATGAATGAGTCCTGGGTTCCGATTTTTAAATATCAATTCCCAGGAATTTTAGAAGAGCAAACTGGCACCGCAAACGGCAAAGGCTTTAGACAGGCGGCATCACGTCAGCCTGTGATTAGAAGCAATTCTGTCGACTAAATGCGAGATGATTCTGTTAAAAGGAATTTACTAAGGAAAAGGCGTTCAGCGATTTAAATTCTGCCCCATACATCTGAGATACACGCACTGTGGTCACGTGGGCGGCCCGGGGCATCACGACTTGAGGCTGAGTATTTCGCAGGGCTGGCATCAGCTCATAAGGTACATTTTGCTACCCCCTTGGCACCCACCGGCCATTATTTAGAAAAAGTGGTCCCTGGGCAGACAAACTAGAGAGAGTCTCTCCTTCACACTAGGAGGCCGTTCACCGCTCAGAGGATCAAGAGTGATCTCCTCCAGGCACTCTCGGGGCTCCACGGTCCTGTAAATGTTCTCAAGGTACCATGAAAGGTTTACTTTCCCTTTAAAGAATGGAACTTTTCTGGACTTCCCTGGCGGTCCAGTAGCTAGGACTCCATGCTTCCAAAGCAGGCAGCGCGGGTTCGATCACTGGTGGGGGAAATAAGATCCCACACGCCGCACGCAGCCAAAAAATTAATTAATTCAAAGAATGGAACTTTTCATTTTCACCTACCTGCTGCAATTGTTACACTTCAGCTCTTCTAGCCTCAAGCTTTAAAAAGAAAATTTAGTACCCTACATGGAAGGAAGGGGGAATAAAAACCTTCCTATCTTCTCAATAAACAAACTTGCTTCTGCTCTCCTGGTGCAACAAGGAAGTTCCAGGAAGATGCCGCAGGATCTGGTGGGTAGGAGGGCAGGGAGGAGGCCTGGCCAGGATGGTACGGGGCTGGCCCTCCTCCCCTTGGCCCAGACTGCCCCTGCCTGTCCCTTTCAAGTCCTCTAGAATCACCACTTCGGGCTTGCCCCAGTTATCACTTTGGTGTTTTGTTTTTTTTTTAATCAGAGGCAAGGAAGAGGAAAAGCCATTACTTTCTACATCGCAACAGCTTCCTAAGTTGTCACACTGTGTCTTCAGCTTGCCCTGTGTTTGCAGAACAAAACGGCGAGGAACCTGCAGTACGAGAACCTTAAATATTATGATCCCTGCCTTCCGCCCTAACCAGGAAAGGCTATCTATTGATTTAAGAAGGAAAGGAGAAAAAGAAAGGGTTAAGAGAGAACGGGTTTATCTGGAGATCAATGAGGACAGAGGGCGAAAAGAAGCCACTTGGAGGCATACCAGTTTGGTGAGTATCTCTTTAAAACAAGCGGCTAAAAATGCTTTCAACCCAGCAATACCATAAATGTCCTGCCGCTGTCTTGGCTTTCGGATTCTTCCCCGTACTTTCCACGAGCATTCCGCTGGGAATTGTCTGGAATCCCAGATTCAAACAGCAATAACCCAATTCCCTCGTTAGAATATTTATTTTCTTTTCGGTTTGGAAACCCAGCTGGGATGCATCCTCAAGTGTACAACACGGCCTCAACCATCCTAGGCACTCCAGGAGATGTTTCTCAAACAGCACAATGGGCAGCCTAGTGCTGGAACAGGACAGGGAGGCGGGCAGCTCAGTCTCCTGTGGAAAGTCCCAGCTGAAGACAGACAGCAAGAGCCTGGGAACCTCCACTTTCAGAGGATTCATTCCAGATGTGGGAATAAATGGTGTTACCATGGGGCTGATGCAGATTGCAAGGAGGGCTCTAAAGTCAGGCTGCCAGACAGGAGCATTCAGACAAAATCATCACCATGACCTGAATCCCTAACCTAACAACTGACTATGTTCTAAGGCCAGCAGTAATGTGCTATAGTCCTGTATCTGATAATTCTCTAACGGGGCATCCATCCACCCACCCATCCATCCGTCCAAGGGAGATATGCGAACTATTCAACAACTGATCCACCAGTCAGAACAGAGTCCAGCCAGAAACCAACCCTCTGGCCACATTAGTGAACAGTGGCTAACTGTCAACCCTGAATTCATCCAGCCATCTAAGAAGTACCTATTAAACACACTTACATCATGGCCTAACAGATAAAAGCCCAGGCTCTGGAGTCAGACGGAACTGAGTTTGAACCCTGACTCTATCTCCTACTGACTGTGTGACCTTGGCAGGTTACTTAAATTCTCTGAGCCCTAAATTCCTTATGTGTGACACGGATATAACAAAAATACCTACAAGGATCGCTGTGAGAATTAAATAAAATAATTTCCATAAAGGACCTCACATAGTGCCTGGTACAGAGGCATCCCACAATAGCTATTAGCTACTCTGACTGTGTGCTAGGCACGTGGCAGGGCCCGACAAGACAGTGGTGGGCAGCACCGCTGTGACTCCATGAGGAAACTGTCAACCCAAGAAAAAAAGTAAAGTGTTGGTATGGAAGAAACAGTTCCAAGTAGGGAAAATGATGTCTTAGGTGAGATCATAATCTTTTCAAGTTAAGAGGACTGTTGAACATTCTCCTGTCCAATCACAATTTTGTATGGTAGGAAAACTGAGTGTTAGGAGGACTGACTCACAGTCGAACAGCTAGTCTAACAGCAGAACTAGTTAAGAATTACAACCTGCTGGTGGTCAGCTCGTTGTGTTTGTTAGTGCGTTTTACTGTGTTAACTTTTTATGGAGGGGCAGTTCTGTGGTCAAAGAGCTTACATATGTGAAGTCCAGAGACAAACCAGGAGTTAGGGTCTTTCCGGAGCCTGGGGGATGGGCTGTGTCAAAGTACAGGAAGAAAAAGCCATGAAACCTCAGCCTACTGGGGACAGGAGTTTATTATTTCTTTTTCTCTCTTTATGGAGACTTCAGGCTCCATAAGGGCAAGGAGTTGGGTCTGCTTTGTTCATTTCTGTATCCTGGCAACCAGAAGAGTGCCTGGCACAGTGCAGGTAACTATTTGTTACCAATAATAGGTAACTATTTGTTACCAATACCAGTTAATCAGTAACTATTTGTCCAACGAATAAATGAAGGAGATTAGGTAGCAGGAGTGCTTTCTCTGCATGGCCCGAGTATGTTCCACCCCAAAGTGAACGGTCCTGAAGTGAATAGCTTGGTCATAGAACAGCTTGGGGAGGGAAAAAAGGCTGTTAGTGGTCTCTTTCCCAGGCTGTCTGCTCACAACACTCACTTTTGGTGCCACAAAACTCCATTTTGCTGAGTACAGCCGTGCCCTCGATCGTGACCATGGCACCTTCACAGTCCCAATCTCTGCTTTAAAAGTTCAGTGTGGAGAAGAGGGTAGATTGAAGCTGGAGTGTGCTGACCCTAGTATATACCAACTTTGTAAACACCGATGGATGCAGCAAGCTGGAGGAGGGGAAGGGTTCTCATGGCCCCCCACTCCCCTTCAAGGATCCCAGCCACCATCCTCACCGTCGGGGAGAAGGGGTACGCCAGCAATGCACGCCGAGTACCTCCCAGCATCACAGTTGTGTGGTCTGCTGAAGGAGCACAGGGAGAGGAAAGAGAAGCCTGCATCCTCTCTTGCTGTTCCCCACGCTCAGCAGGCAACCTTCTGCTTTCTGAGGAGGGATGGGCCAGGCGGAGCAGAATAATCTGGGAAGCACAAGCACGCCCGAAAAAGACGGCAAGTACAACTGGGCCACCACTCAAGTCATGAGGAATCAACTAGGGAAGGGCCAAGGTGACCCCCCCCCCCCCCCCGCCACCTCCCGCCGTGTCGTGTCCTCCATAACCTGGACTCGTGCCCTGAGGCTAACAGTCAAGCCAGAGAACCTGGCATTTTCTTGGACACCGCGACCAGGGTGGCAATCAGGTGATGCATTCTCCCCGGCTGCGCTCGGCATGCCGGATCATCGGGGCTGGGTGGCAGCTCAAGAAAGAAAGACAAAAAGGAAAGGACAGGTGCTGGGTGCTTTGAAGCCTGGCCCCAGCAGCACAAGTGTGGAGGCCCCGACGCCCTGCTGAGCTGCAGCGTGTAGTATGTCATAGTCAAGAGACGAAATGAACACGCAGAGAAACGACAGCCAGGAAGCTCAAGCTTTTCAAAGCCATTTGCAGGTGGGAGGGGGCGAACGATGCCAAAGCAGCTTCGGGAGGTCGTGGGAAAACCATCTCAAGGCGCGCCCCTGCCGGGCTTGCAGCCCCGCCTCCCTGCCACCACCACCTGCCCCCCCACAGCGGTCGATCCTTCTGTCCAGCTGTCGGTCCGTCCGTCCGTCCCGTCCAAACCGCCCCCCCCCGTCCATCCCGGGGCGCGCGAACACTCACGCAGGTGCGCGGGCAGGCGGATCGAGTCTTCCTCCATCCTGAGCGCTCGGGGCACTGGCACATGAAGCGGCGTCGAGGAAGTGTAACTGGGCACCGGGCTCTCGGGGGGTGTATATGAAATCCGTTCCTGCTGTTAAAAAGAAGGGCAGCAAGAGGGGAGGGGGGGAAAAAGACAATGAAAGCCTGGAACTGAGGGCTGACATCGCGAGGGGGCGGGTTCGGGGCGTCTGGGTGCTGGTCCCCTCTCTAGACACTCCGTGCAGCTGGCTTTCAGATCGCCAGCATCAGGGATTTGTAACAAAATGCGGGAAAGGTTTAAAATCAGGCTTTTCCTTTGCCCTCGGCTAAATAGGTGTCCTTTTTTTTTTTTTTTCCCCTCTCTGTACTAGTTGTTTGTTCCAGTAAAAAGAGGGGAGGCAAGACCAAGGGAATGAAGCAATATGTCTAAGAGAATGGCGTTAAAGACTCCTCTCTCAAAAGTTACTCTTCCGGTCCCATAATTAATGTCACCAATACATTAAAACCACCTTCCCTCTTCTCTGGCAATATCCCCATCTTCTAATCAAAGTAGGATTCCACACTCAGATCCAATGAGAGGTGAGCCCAAAATGATGGCTTATAAGTTCGAGATTTTAGTTAATAAATCTGCAAGCAAGATTTGTCTATCACCTACCTATCTCATGACACAGCTACCACCACCAAAAACCTCCAGTGTTTCATTTTTCCCTTCATCGCAGGGAATGATCTGCCACCAACAGTTATCTCCTTGTCCCCTTACGCTCCATCTTAGAACCAATAATTTCTTTCCTTCTGAAGCATCTCAAGGCTCATGCAAAGAATAACCTGCATTTAAGGAGGTACGGTTTAATCGAAGATTCTTACTCAACTGACAAGGAAAGGGGGAGGGGAGACCCAGCACACCCACTGTTTAAATTCAAACAGGCGGCATTTGTTAGATCAATTAAAACGACTGGATGGGATGGGAAGGATTAGTTTTAAGTTAAAAATGTGCCAACTAATGGCAAGAAACCAACTATGGTGTACACCGGGGAGAGCAGTGCAACTTGCATCTCAGATCGACAAATACCACCTAGTTTGACTTGCAGTCCATACATAAACCACAGAAACGAAAAGAAGTTGTGTTTAACAGGGCAAAGTAAATTGGGACACACACGGTCCAAAAAATAAGAGGGGGCGGGAGGAGATCGGTAAGATGCCGTTGTGAAAACAAAAATGGAGCAAAAGAAAAATCACAGATTTAAATAAAACGAAAGGGGTGTTTACGTATTGGAAAGAGTTCTCTAACATTTTATACTCCATCAAATATGCAAAAGGAAGCAGGGGAGTCCCCCAGCCCTGTAACCAAACTGAAGCTTCTCGTCTGCTCATAACCTGGGAAGTTTGGCAGCTGTGGCGGAAGTTTCGATTTTAAATGAATATATACATATTTTTGTAATTTCCGAATGGAATCACAATAACTTCCCTGAGGCATCCTCTACCAGCAACTAGGGCCTTTGGAAGATTTCTGTTTAAACATACATCCTAAAGTTTCCTGGTGAATTTCTTAATTAAGGGCAGACACATACACCCTAGATTTCATTTCTGGATCAATGGAGAAGTCCTGTGAAAGGTCACCCAGAGGCAAAACCTTCAACTTCACTTTTCTTGAACTTTACCAAACATCACACATATTCTGAGCAACTCTAACTTAAGGAGGAGTTATATTTTTGGTGTTTGGCTTGGGGTTTTTGAGGTGAAAAAGTCAGACATAAACACACATATGGGAAACATACGGAATCTGCTGAGGGGTTTTTCAAGGTGAGCTAGGCTTTTTTAAACATTTTAAACAGTCTGTTTTTCTAGTTTAACAAATTCTCCATACACTTCACCCCCTGAATAACACCCCACTGCCACCCCAGTCCCAATATATGTCTCGATATCTTATCTACCATTATTTTATTCCCAGAAATAGCTTTCTGTTTTGTTAGGGTTTTTGCAGAAATGAAACTGATGATGAAGCAAACACGGTGCAGCCAGATAGCTTTCAGACGGCATGGCATGAGTGTGAGAAAAAACAAGATGGCATTTCCTAAGACGGTGACTTTCTCTTAAAGCAAGGAGAAACTCAGAAGATCCTATAACTAGTCCACGTGAGTTAGAGGCCACCTCTCCGCGCTCCCTCACCCTCACCCTCACCAACTCCATCAAGGATGGAGCCCTCAAGGCAGATTTTACTTTATTTCTTGGGGAAATATACCTCCAGCCTGCGACTCGCTCAATTATCGTTGTGTTGTACCTTCTTTTCACTGTACTTTCTTTGGAGGCAGCCCCCTGTGTGTTTACATTTGTGTGTGGTTCCCAGTCCTTCCTGCTACACTGAATGCCACACCTCAGGGCTTGCCCTCGGATTTTTATGCCACCCCCCCGCACACGTCCAAACAATTGCAGATGAAGCCAACCTTGCTATTTCATGATGAAACCTATAAAGAGAAGGCCGGACACCGAGTGACTGTGGAAATTGAATGCCTCTCACTCCTGAGGATGGATTCCACTCAGCAACACCGCGACATCCTAAGCCTGCGATGGGAAGCTCTTTTCAAAAGTTTCAATGAAGAGATTCGTCAGTAACAAAAGAAAGGGTGGGTATCTTGACCAAGAGGGGGAAAAGCAAAATGTGCTTCTAGGGTCTTGAGCAGCAATTTGCTAGCGGCTGTTACACTACCGTGACCCTGGGTTTAGCGGCCAGCGCAGCGCTCAGGGGACCCCGGAAAGGATGCCGCCCAGTGTGTGGGCTCCTTTCCGAGGAGAAGCAAGCACACCCCTGGGCATCCCCCACCAGACTTACGTCCCTTGTCTCTCTTTCTGTCAATCTCTAGGGTGACTCACGTGGTCCTCATTTTAAAATCTGTCATTCTAACCATGCACTTAACATGTACCGTGGCACAATCAGTAGACCATCAGCAGTGAGGAATATGAAACAAACACTGCTGTCCCCGATGGAGACATGCAGGCAGAGGGGCTAAGTGAGACTAACATCCGATTCCCCCCAGTAACGGAAACCTCTTTATTCTCAGAACTGCCTCTCTGGTCCAACCCCAAGGAAGAGAAGGGGAGTATCCCCGCTTACAGCGCATTCACCTCGAGAGCAAATTGTCAGTCGGATGAAAACCAGAGGTGTTTTATTTGAACATCACAGAGGGGAATAACGATTTCCCCAAGAGGATTATAACCACTGCTCTCATTAAATGAAAATGGTGCTGACACTGACATTAATGCATTCAAGCGTTGGAGGGGGATACACTGCCAGCAGAGGTCGATGATGTGACTAAAAATGCCGCGATGTGGTCACATTATTGTTTAGATACCGAAAAAGGAAACATGCTGCTCTCAGACGTGCAGGCACAACCTACCAAACCAACTGGGCAGAACAAAAGGGAGCACCGCCGTTTCTAAGGCCAATTGTAATACCTTTGAGAAGGGGTGTTGGAAGAGCAGCACAAAACCTCTGGAAGGAGACAATAAGGCTAAAAATAGTTTTAGGCAAAGGATGAAATGTAAATGTAACTAACCATTACAGAAAGCTTTCAAAACATTAAATGGAATGCGGAGTTAGGGTTGCTACAAGCACGCTATTGCAAGCGAGCTCTATCCCCGACCATGAAGGGTCACAAGGTGACCCTTCAAGAGGCAGTTCTGAGAATAAAGAGGTTTCCGTGATTGGGGGGAATCGGATGTTAGTCTCTTTAAGCCCCTCTGCCTGGATGTCTCCATCAGAGACAGCAGTGTTTGCTTCAAGGTGGCCCATGTAATGCTGCTCATTTTTTTAAAAAATTTATTGAAGTAGAGTTGACTTACAGTGTTGTTAATTTCTGCTGTACAGCAAAGTGACTCAGTTATACATATATATACATTCTTTTTCATATTCTTTGCCATGATGGTGTATCACAGGATATTGACTATAGTTCCGTGTGCTATACAGTAGGACCTTGTTGTTTACCTATTCTATATATAATAGTTTTTGCAACTGCTAATCCCAAACTCCCAATCCATCCTTCCCCCACCCCCCTCAGCAACCAGAAGTCTGTTCTCTATGTCTGTGACTCTGTTCCGTAGATAAGTTCATTTGTGTCATATTTTAGATTCCACGTGTAAGTGATATCATACGGTATTTGTCTTTCTCTTTCTGACTTACTTCGCTTAGTATGATAATCACTAGGTCCATCCATGTTGCTGCAAATGACATTATTTCATTCTTTTTTATGGCTGAGTAATGTTCCATTGTATATATGTACCACATCTTCTCTATCCATTCATCTGTCAGTAGACATTTAGGTTGCTTCCATGTCTTGGCTATTGTAAACAGTGCTGCTATGAACGTAGGGGTGCGTGCATCTTTTTGAGTTATAGGAGTATATGCCCAGAAGTGGCACTGTTGGATCATATGGCAACTGTATTCTTAGTTTTCTGAGGAACCTCCATACTGTTCTCCATAGTGGCTGCACCAATTTACATTCCCACCAACAGTTCAGCAGGGCTCCCTTTTCTCCACGCCTTCTCTAGCATTTGTTATTTGTAGATTTTTTAATGATGGCCAGTCTGACCCGTGTGAGGTGGTACCTCATTGTAGTTTTGATTTCCATTTCTCTGATAATACTTAATAATTCTGCTCATTTTTAAACCAGCCGCTTAGAACCTGTGACTACTGCATAAACCAAGCTTGTATGTCTTGTGTTCAGTAGGAAAGTGGTGTTTATCCTTCCTCCACGCCCACCCCGTGGCTGCCTTTTACAGACAAGAGATAAAAACTGAATATTATTATCACCAAAAAAGGCTTTCCTTTTCAAAATTATTTAATATAGAGCTTCTATAAATCATGGGGATCCCCCAGCACGTTTACACATTTGTTTTTACGTCACTAACTCTTTGAAAAAGCTGAAAGGCTGAGAAATT
This sequence comes from Phocoena sinus, assembly GCF_008692025.1. Taxonomy (NCBI): domain Eukaryota; kingdom Metazoa; phylum Chordata; class Mammalia; order Artiodactyla; family Phocoenidae; genus Phocoena; species Phocoena sinus. Next base: position 94,317,385 of record NC_045772.1, read on the forward strand.
TAGAGCTTACTGACCGTTAAATACTAACCTTCTGGAAATAAAGATAAGGCATTTCTGTAATAGAGAAAAACAGAAATAAAGTCTGGTTGTACAGTCCACCGCCCCAAATCTGGGGATTCACCAACTACGGATTGAAAACATGCAGGGGAAAACAAATTTCAGAAAGTTCCAGAAGCAAAACTTGAATCCGCCATGTGCTGGTAACTAGTTACATAGCATTTCCATTGTATAAGTAATAACGACATGACTTAAAGTATGCGGGAGGATGTGTACAGATTACATGCAAATACTACACCATTTTATTTTATATAAGGGACTTAAGCATCTGTGGATTTTGGTATCCTCAGCGGTCATGGAACCAAACCCTCCTGCAGATACCGAGGGACAACAGTACTTGCAAAGAGATGGTTTAGAGGTAGTTTCAAAGATTTCTTGACTGTAGAGCTAAGATGCCCTTGATTTAGGAACTTTTTCCAGAAATAGCCCCCATCCCCCTTATGAGTGCCAGGATTACCCCAAAGATGGTTTCTGAAGCCTGTGTAAAGTCTTGAGGACAGAGAGTGTGATGGAAACAGTGGTGCCCATGGACCATTTCCCAAGGAAATACAGTAAAAATGCTGCAGTGCACTTTTCATCCTGCTACACTTAGGTGTCCCTTCTATGCACTGAAAGCCAGCAACCCAGACAAGAGGGGAAACAGTAGGCACCACAGGTACAGTGGTCGTGCTAGTAATATTCAAGATTTTGAGGGAAGGATTTCCTTCTCTTTTCCACCCTGCAGATTTTTAGGAAAGCTGCCTGGGAAAGCTGATGCTTCTACTACAGCCATCTTCTACAGACTAAAGAAATCTCTCCTATGGGAAACTATTTATTGAGGTTTACTCAACTGAAGTCTGAATACACAATTATTTAACTACACCCTTCTGGCTACAGAATAATTCAAGGCGGTGGCTTTGGCTTTCATTAAATAAGCTTTCATTAATAAGCAAAAGCAACACATCACCAAAAAACTGAACAAGACTGAATTCTGAGCTGCACGGTTTTCTAGGTTTTTGGTGCCAGGGGTGCAAACAGAACACACAACAACCTAAACTAACACACTCTTGATTGCCAAGTCCTTTCACTTGAAAAACTACACCGAGTATTTTGCTCACCCCCAAATTTAGCAAGATCAACTTAAAGGACTTGCGGAAAGATGCAAACGTCACTCTTCTTTGCTAAATTTACACACAGCCACAGTCCACGATATCTTTCTCAGCTTTCGAGAAAGAAACCATGTGCTTTAGGGTCTGGGGTGAGAACAGTGTACCTTAGGATGCGAGGGATTCAAGTAAGAACTGCGAAGTAGAACACCAGGTCCATCAAATCACAGCAGTGAAGTTGTGATGCTGTCTTTCCCTCCCACAGAGGCTCCAGGAGACGCCTTTTAAACAAGTGACCCGAGCCGGTTCCCCTCTTAGTGCCCGTCTCCTCTCCCGAGAGAAACATCCCTCTTGGCGCTGAGTCATCAGATTTTTACACCCCAATTGGTCTTTGGCTTTTAACATGCTTGCAGTCATTTCCAGCAAGAAAAATGGGAGTACCCCATGAAAACAGAATGGGCAGGAGCTACACTCCTGGTCTCTGGAGCTATCTCCCTTGGTCACCCAGACGCCCATTCAGCCGTTGCGGGGGAGGGTACGCCCCACAATCTACATTCACAGTGACGTGGGGATCATCTGAGGAGCCCGGCTTCACCTGTCCAAGGAGTGCTCTTGCTTTGGGCACTGAAGAAGATGGTTTGGGACCTGAACTACGTAAATTCCTACATGCTTAGAACTGAAATACAGTCCTTTTCCTCCTCTTCTTAAGGCTACTCTACCCTAAATCAGAAGACAGCGTATTGTCTCTATCAAACAGATACAATCAAGTCAAAGCACCTTACGTCTTTCTTTTGCCCAGAACTAAGTTATCGATGCACAATGGGATGAAAGAAAAGAAGCGTTAGCGATAGGCCACGCAATCAAGCACTGCTGTAAAAGGCCGTTAAGGTTTTGTTCTCCTATGATTGTTATGAAATCTTTCAGCATTCACCAAGCATCCACTAGGAGGTAAGGCCTGTACCAGGCATTACAAAGTCTACCACCTTTAAGTCCTAGGATTTCTAAGATGGCTCCAATATTAAAAATTCTGGCCAGGACATGGAAGCAACCTAAACGTCCATTGACAGAAAATGGATAAAGAAGATGTGGTACATATATGACATATATACAATGGAATATTACTCAGCCATAAAAAAGAATGGAATAATGCCATTTGCAGCAACATGGGTGGACCTAGAGCTTATCATACTAGGTGAGACGGAGAAGGACAAATGTCATATGATATCACTTACGTGTGGAATCTTAAAAAAATGGTACAAATGAACCTATTTGAAAACAAAACAGAAATAGAGTCACAGATGTAGAAAACAAACTTATGGTTACCAAGGGGGAAAGGGCGGGGGAGGGATAAATTGGGAGGCTGGGGTTGACATATACTCACTACTATATATAAAATAGATAACTAATAAGAACCTACTGTATAGCACAGGGAACTCTGCTCAATTCTCTGTAATGACCTATATGGGAACAGAATCTAAAAAAAGAGTGGGTATGTGTATATGTATAACTGAATCATTTTGCTGTAGAGCAGAAACTAACACAACATTGTAAGTCAACTATACTCCAATAAAAATTAATTTTAAAAATTCTGCATCACTTTACCCATAAATACATATGGGTACTCATACATAAATACTTATACTCCTCAGAACATATGTCCCAATCTTGGTTGGAAAATATAGTCATTGCGACAACCAGGGAGGGAAGCTAGCATTAAAGGAGCGCTTGGCATATACTTCCCACGAAGCCTCGATTTTATTTCAGACTCACAATATCCCTGCAAGGAAGGCATCATGACCCCCATTCCACATGATGAACCTGATCTGAAGATGGCAGGGGGGAAGCAATCTGTTCTAGTCACCAGCTCGGGAGATGGTACGGCTGGTAAAAAGAGGAGACATAAGAAATTACATTGAAGTAGGGCCAGCCCGTCCACAGTGGCTTCACAACTAATGGTGACTCCCACGAGGTAAGTTCAAGCTTGTAAGAACAGCTGCAGCTTTGGAATATTTCATTGCTTCGTGCCCTCACTCCTCACAGAATTCCAGGGGGGTCCCCGAGGGTCGCTCCACAGAGGCCCCGAGCCAGGGTGCTGACTGCTTAAGCCTGTTGCTTCTGCTACTGGGAACAAAGATGGACGGCGTATGTGCCTTTACCTGAAGGAAGGAGACTAAATGCAACGTGCGAGGGGAGTTCCCCTGGCATGGCCCCTGAGCGGGGGTAGACACCAGCATCCATCCAGGGATGCGTGTTACCTGTGGGACTCCATCAGCAGAGCCGTCAGGGCATTTCGATTGCTGGTGCCTCTGAGGACTCTACCTCGTACTGAAAGCTCGTCTTAGGGGATTTTTAAATAAAACCATGTTCCTTTTCTCTCTAACATTTTCTTCGACAACCACAAAAACCATTTCCCTTACTCAACACCTCTTCATTTATCCAAGAGCAGCAGATCTGAACGTACAGGTGAGACGAACAGGAGCAGTGAGGAGGAAAGGCCCCGTCAACATTTATCTGGGGCCTGTTCGTGGGCAGAGCTCTGAACCCCGGAGGAGCGCGTCTGCCTCTGGGGATCACAGTGGCTGCCATCCAACGACGCTGGTCCAGGGGTCTGAAGACGCACCCTCCCCTTCTCACAAATGAGGAAGGGGTGATGGAGGCGCTAAGGGGGCTTGTGGGGGGGGGGAAGACTGAAAGGATCGAAATAGATGTCTTCAACTTCGGAAGGGCTAATATAAGGCAGAGCGAAGGCTTCCCCTCAGCCCCCCAGAGGGCAGGGCTGGCCACACACACCTGTGCCCTAGGAATGTGTGTCTGATTACTGCTCCCCTTAAAGCCAATTTAAGATGAGGCTGAAAGGTGACTCTGAAAGGTGTTCCTGCACTGGGAATTAACTCAAGTAGAACTTGAAGGTGCCTTATAACTAAGTCCAAGATGCTACTTCTGCGTGATCTTCTATCTCCTGGCGAGTCAATGCTTATTAATTACATTGTGGGCAGAACACAGCCAAACAAAACAGGAAGACCACGATCCCCCTTCTCCATCAACTAGTCCCCAGAGGCCCCTCACACGATCCGAGGGGTCTACCGAATGTAATAAGAAAAATTACTAGTATCTACAACTTGGAGCAACCCTTTCGAAGACAAGCATCAAAGACAGAAACTCAAATAGATTTCCTAATTTTAAAACATTTTAATTAAGATCCTTTCTAACCCTGAGATGCTATGAATCTTTTTTTTTTTTTTCTCTTCTGAATTTCTTAAATATTTCTGACATGAGCAGTAGTAAGCAGAATCTCAAGCTGTGATTCCTTTTCATGCCAGGTTGTGGTTTCCAGGGAGGTCTGTGCGTGAAGGATGCTTAGCTCATTTGGCTGGAACCCAGTGCTGACGGAGGCAAGGTCACAGGCTTTAGACCTGGATGGGAAAATGAAATGCATGCCACCCCATGGCCCAGATTACACCCCTAATCCCTGCCAGCATACAGATGACTTCTTTTAAGGTGGAGATTACGTGAGCTCGGCAACAAACATCACCACTATTGGAAACCCCAGTAGCGCATGTCCTACTGACAGTGGGGTCACTTTAGTATAAGAAAGGTGGCGTGACTTCATACAGAACCAGCTGGTGTCACCTCTGGGAAAAATACCGTCTTGCTGCGGGATTTATGCACAAATGCCCCTAAGCTTTTGATCCACCTTTTGAAAAAGGGTCACAGAATCCTTTCTTCCTAACTAATTCTAACAGCAGAAGAGACAGGTACTCAAAATGAACAGCAGCTTATATCCTGGCCACAACAAAGTGAGGCCAAGTTCGGGTCTTGATTAGCTGCTTTCTCCTCCACTTATGCTGTTCCCTCTAATGATATGGCTATTACAATTAGCCAATCTGCAGTGTCCCTGCCTGGGGCTAACAAGTAATGAACTGCAAGTGTTACTGTTTAGTTATATCAACGCCGCCATTAGAGAGAGCTTCTCAATTTCTCCCCGCAAAGCAGAGATACCTTCCAGGCATGTTCTACCTGCCCGTGGGGTTGCTCTCCCACTGCACTCACAGTGCCCCTGGGTATGAGCTCCCGGGGGACTCACGGGACCTTAAGATTGGGACAGAGGAAAGGATGAGGGTCAGGCTTCTGTGGAGACCAGAGGTGGAAGCAGCAGAAGAGCCCCAAAGGGATGCTTTGAACCTGCACATTAACCACTGATTCCTCCCTCCCTCTTCACCTGCCTTCTTGTGCCTCATAAACGTTCTCCCCATCCCCAAGCAGCTTTCCTCTTTCTGTTACAGCATCACTCTGGGCTTGGTCCATCTTCATTTCTTTCGTGAATGACTGCACCTGAAAGTCTTATAAAAGGAAGAGAGAGAAAGAGAAGCTTTTAAACTCACACCCACAGCTGATTGCTGGAGGTGACTGGAAGGGAGGCAACTCAGACCCCCTTTACAATTGAAAAAGACTTTTTGTCCTGTGATGTATCTTTACAAAACGTCCACAGCTGAAATGGACCACACACGGAATGAGAAATGTGGGGCTTTAAAAACAGGCTACCAGAGCAAGGTTTGCATTCTAGTTCAAGTGAGGGTAATCCAGAGAAATGCTGAAGAAAGTCTCTAAAATAACAGCCCCACTGAAGTCTGCATGATCCCACAAGGTCCTAACTAGATGCTGCCCGTTTCCAGTGAAATAGGAGACAACCTGGCCCCCCGACACATCTCAATCAGGAAAGGAGAAGGCTGGGTTACAACCACTGCCAGGGTCAAGTTGAACAAATTCCCTTGCTCTACATATATCAGAAAATTCCTGGGTTGCTTCAGGCAGACAAAGAAATAGAAAAAGCCCTGTAAACGATACCTAGAGTAACAAGTGCAAACGAGGTCTGGTACAGATTCATGTCTCTGGGAAAATGTTTCCTACCAATATAATTTTCAACAAAACCCTACTGAGAACACTATACTTGAAAAGCACCATAAAAGAAATGTCAACATCTCCTCAGCGTATGCCGTCTGAGGAACTGGCATTAAAATACCCAACCTTTACCATCACATAATGTTATTTTAAAGATAAGTCACATGAAGCTTGTGAAATACTATGCGTTTCTTGAAACAAAGGCTCTGTATAAATGCAACGCATCATTACAGTGAGAAATTTGTAAAGTCCCGAATAAAGCATTACTTTTTATACATGCCGTAAGAATTAAACCTGTCTTCATGGTGCAGAGTGGGAAATTAACTGGAACCACAACTGAAGATGGACCGTGACCTCACACATGACTGACTGAAGAATCGGGGCAGAATTTATCTGCCTGCCCAACCTGCAGCCTCTGTAACTCAGAAGTAACCTATACACAATCTTGAACATTGATTAAGAGGGTCACGCACCTGCATCTCCTCTTTTAGAAAAACTTTTCCAGAAGTAATAACCATCCTGGCAAGGAATTTCTTATATACTTTGTCAGAAACCATAGACGTTCCCTGATCTTGAGACACATGACTCCTTACAGGAACTCAGAAAAGGCATCCTTCCCTCCATGGTGGTCGTGGTTAGAAAGACCTGGGAGTTTGGGGGGTTTTTTTGGACAACTGATGACTGCAAACAAGTTCTGCTGCCAAGGTGAATATTATTATGAGAAATGCTACCAGCGTTAGTAGCATTCTAAAAACTTCATGACAGGAATGAGAATGAAATATAGACGCGTGTGTGTGTGTGTGACGACAACGGTCATTAACAGGGTATGAAGCGGCTTGAAATAACAAACTCATGCGCTGCACTCCTGGAGCCCTGGTAAGACTGATCATTTATTTTACATAAGATCCTGGGCCTTCGTTACAACTACTGTGCTCGACAGTACATGAAAAGTATGCTTGAGTGTCCACATACTTCAGGGACTCGGCATCATCTAATCATTTGGGAAATACACATTTTCTAAATCAGGTATTCTGAATCTTCACTGCACATCAGAATCATCTGGAGAAGCTTTAAAAAAGATCCCAGTTATCCATTAGCAGAGGCAAACTACTGATATTATATACAGGATGGATAAACAACAAGGTCCTACTGTACAGCACAGGGAACTGTATTCAATATCCTGTAACAAACCGTAATGGAAAAGAATATGAAAAAGAATATAAAAAATTAAAAGATTGTCTTTAATTGCCAAAAAAAAAAAAAATCCCAGTACCCAAGTCAACCAGCCAGGTATCTATCTATCTATCTATCTATCTATTTTTTTTTTTTTTTTTTTTTTTTTTGCGGTACGCGGGCCTCTCACTGTTGTGGCTTCTCTCACTGCGGAGCACAGGCTCCGGACGCGCAGGCTCAGCGGCCATGGCTCACGGGCCCAGCCGCTCCACCGCATGTGGGATCTTCCCGGACCGGGGCACGAACCCGCGTCCCCTGCATCGGCAGGCGTACGCTCAACCACTGCGCCACCAGGGAAGCCCCAGGTATCAATATTTTTAAAGCTCTTCGTGAGATTCCAATATGCAGAGAGGTAAGGCTGAGAATCAGTATCTTCAATCAAGACAGAAATGGAGTAAATCCAGACACGTGCTAAATGATTATCTTTCACAGTAGTTTCTTAGAAACCTTATTAACCCATTTGCTAACTGTCCTTCCCTCCTGAGTAAATTGCTATTGTTCTGCCTTTAACCATAAAGTAGAGACTATCGGTGTAATACAGGAAGTTCCCACCTGATGACTACCTGGCCCACAAAGGAACAAGTGCCCCAGACAGGTGTGTCTGCAGCGGTTCCTCTTCCCTCCCAACTGCCTCTGGAGTTCCCCCAGCCCCACCCCCCGGGAGGCTGCTCAGCTTCACTTTCTGGAGCTCCACCTGAAGCCCATGTTCTCAGCACCGGCTGCGCTTGACGTGGGTAGCAGGGCCGAGACAAGGGTAACGATGGAGAAGCTAGAGGGAACGAAAACCCATTCCACTTCCGGATTGCCCTCCCTCCCCCTTCCCACACCCAGAAGGGTCTGTCTGTCTTCATGTGTTCAGGCCCCAGACCCCCTCTTTCTGGCTCAAGAATCCAGCAGCTTGGAGTCCAGGGGGCCTCTTTTCCCCAGATGAGATGCATGATCCCCATGACGGCTGTCAGGGCTGCCTGAGTGCCACTCGAAAATGGCGAGTGGGATACATCTTTTCCCCAAAGTAACCTTGCTGCTAGTGATTAGGTCTTTATTTTTGCACATGAACTGTCAACTGACTCTAACCTGGAGGAAGGTCTTGACCTCCAAGCAGCTGACTTCTTAATAAAATCTTGGAACCCTAAACTAGTAGAAATCTCCAGCCTGCTAAGGTCTTCACCAAGATAGTTGAAAGTCCTTCCATGACATGCTGCCATGTCCTCCTAACACCCTTACGAGTCATATCACCAAAACCAGCACAAAACCTACTTGACAGATGTAGGAACTGAGGTGGAAGGATTGACAAGATTCTTGAATGAATCCCATAACTGCTCTGGAGGGAGCAGAGTCCTAAACCCAAAGGTGTCCTCTTTCTCTGGAGTTACACCTTCTGTCTCTAGTGTTGTTTAAACTCTTGGTCATCATGATAAAGTCTGTGTATAAAGTGGCCCTTAAGGGGAAGCGTAGCTCACTTAAGAACCTAGCTGGTTTATTCATTCATTCCTTGATAAAAATCATTCTGCAAAGAAGACACTGGAAACTGAAGTCCTTCCAATACAACAAAACTTTCAACAGTTTCCAAGCATCTTGATGTTATCAGTATTTTCTCTCTTCTTCCTTTAAGCAACATACAATTCTAAAACACTGATCGAACTGTGGCATCAAGATGGCTTTGTCATCTGAAATTCACTCAGGTGTTGAAAGTCCTAGAGTGGGCAGTAATTCTCTTTGCGTCTTTCAGAAGCAACTTGCAAGCTACCCTGTGAAAGCCTGCCACAGCGTCGCTAGCCAAGCCTCACCAGTGGTGTCAACAGTTCTGACGTGGAGCTGCCAACAACTGAAACCTATCAATAGGAAGATCTGGAAAGTTTAACCAGAAGTTGAAATACGGACTCTACAAATCGCTTGGAGCTTGTAGGGTTGAAACAGGAGCTTAGAAAAAGGCTAATATTTCCTTCATTGCCATGGAATTCCTCTCTAGTTGTATTACTTTATATTCCCTGCCACAAGCCAATCAAATCTATGCTGACAATCCCCAAGACTTCTGCCTGAAGAAAAGGTGAATGAACCAGGCAGACACAAATGACAAAGCACTGATGTCGTTTACAGTTCTTTGTTCTCATGAGAATCCGTGGTTTCTGAGTGGGTGAAAAGCATTTGAAAATCATTCTGACGAACAGAAGAAAACTATCTTCTCAATGAACTTACTCTTATTAAAACCCATTTTCCAACCCTCAAATGTCATAAACCCATCCATAGAAAAGACCACAGTAACACAACGGGGAAAATGTGTCTCTAACTTTTGAAGTCTAGCAACTTCCCATAGGAAGTCCTAATCACACTTCCAATGGACGCCCTAAGGCATTATCTAGACAGGCACGTTTGACAGAAATATAATGCAAGCCATATGCGTAATTTAACATTTTCTAGTTGATGCAGAAGAGACAGATGAAATTAGTTTAAATAATATATTACATTTAACCCAACATATCCAAAGTATTCTTTCAACGTATACTCAAGATATAAAGCTATTGAGATATATTACTTTTTTTATACTAAGTCCTTGAAATTTACTGTCTAGTTTACATGACAGTTCAAATCAGACACTAAATTTTCACTGCAAATACTTGATCTGTGTTTATAGTTCACAGAATTTACAGCCGAAAAGGTAAATTTGCTCACCCAATGCTGTTCCAAATAAAATTTTAAAGATTTTTAATAACTGACTCAAGTACATTTTAAAATTCAAATTGATTAAAACTAAATAGGTCAAGAATTCAGTTTCTCTACTGCATCAGCCACTTGTAATGCTCATAGCCTCATGGAGCTGCTAGTGACCATATCGTACACAGCAGGTTAGATCCTGGGGCAGCAAGCACCGCCCGGGGACGAGTGGAGGACGAGGTGGGACGCGCTCGCACATCCTTTCAGAAACATCCTAAACTCTGGACGGACAAGGGCTACAGATGACCCATGTTCCTCGCCCTTCATTTCTCCAACTGCAACAGTCAGTCATTAGATTCATCCAGACTGACAGCCATTTATAGAGGACGAAGGGGCTAGAGGTCCTTCCTGCCCCTGTACTCAGAGACAATGAGCTCTCAACACTCAGCAAAAATACACAGGAGTTTAGGCTCCATGAGGTCTTTTACTTTCTTCTTCTCTCTCATTATGTCTCTCTCTCTCTCTTTCTCCCTTTAACTGCCCATCCAATTTCCCTGGGAGCTGAAAAACGAGTTCATGCAGGACGTCACTCTGCAGAGTTTCAGCTCTCCTCCCCAACATGAACAGTCACTGTGCATTGCAACCTTTCCTCATCTGGGTCATCCCTGAACTTGGCCACAATCCTTAGGAGATGCCCAGAAATATAAGCCAGCTGTAACTCCTAAAGCTCTGGGGCACGCGGTTGAATACTAATTATTTCTACCACCTAGGACTCTGAACCATAAAATCGAGGTTTAGACTTCTCAGAAGATAGCTTGCCCTCATCAGAGGAAATGTGTACCTAATTAGACGAAAACAGAATTAAAGCAGAAGGAAAGCTCCATAAGGAGTAAAAGACACGATTCAACAGCCCTTGAGAGCAAGTCTGGTTCAGACCCGCCCTCACCTGCCTGACCTGACTCCACACAATAGGTGCAGCAGATGTTGAAAAAGGACACAGGCTCCCTAGGCTGTGACTGACGTTCCACCTGAAGGACCTTCTTGAAAGGAAGGATGTTCCGTAAGGACCTTTGATAAGGCACATCCCCTTCCCCCAAATACTCAGCCTCTTACTAAAACTAACCTTACAGTTTTAACGAAACTTGTAAGTACCCTTTTACCAATGCTAACCGTCCTTATCTGCTCTCCCCTACTGGCAAGACTAGAAAACAACATAAGTAGAAGCCTGAACAAAGAGTCCCCCATATCCTCCGCAATGATTCTTCCCTCTACAAAAACTACAAAAAGGGGGGTTCAGGTGCAGACCTGAACCTCGTTTTCTCAGCTACAAAATGGAGACAATTGTGCTCACTGATTGATAAGGTTCTGAGTAAACTGATTCAGTTAAAATAGGTAAAAAGGCCATGCCATGGGCTTCCCTGGTGGCACAGTGGTTGGGAGTCCGCCTGCCGATGCAGGGGACACGGGTTCGTGCCCCGGTCCGGGAAGATCCTACATGCCGCAGAGCGGCTTGGCCCGTGAGCCATGGCCACTGAGCCTGCGCGTCCGGAGCCTGTGCTCCGCAACGGGAGAGGCCACAACACTGAGAAGCCCGCGTACTGCAAAAAAAAAAAAAAGGCCGTGCCAACCATGATGCTATTATTCTTGTGCCGTGGTTTCCAGAGCTTTCAGACCGAGGTCCAAAGACTCGTGCTGATTCACTTGCCCATTCCTTTCATCCAGAGCAAAAAAAGAAAAAAGAAAAAAATTACGATGTACCGTCTCACTACATTATACCCTTTTATGTACAAACATTAGACATTAGATCATTGGGAAGAGAAGAATGGGTACAATTTTCCTCAGTTCAGACTAGAAAACTACATCAGTCAAATTTCTAGAGGCTGGCCTCGAGTGTGTTACAGCCAGATTACAGGACAAACACTGGTAAATTGGGAATCTCTGAATGGCCCCGAGTATCCTAAGACCAAAACAAAAATCCCACTCAGTTCAAACCACCGTCAATACGCGCTTTCTAGTTCAATAAGGGTGTTTAGAAAACTTTTTATAGCTGACTGTAGGTTTTTTACTCTACCGTCCCGACCCAGAGCTTTTAGCATTTCCTCCCCATCCAGAGACTCAGCTGTGGGTCCCCCTTTGGGACTTCCCATCCTGCTTTGTGCCAGGTCAAGTCTCTCCAGCCCATGTTTGCCTGACGGCCTCAGCAGACCTTGCCCTTGACTTTGGATCTGGGTCTCCTCCTTCACAGTTCCTTGGACTTTCATTCTCCTGTGTCCATGTCCATGGCTGGGGGTCCATCTCACCTTCACGTGCTTCTCAGACCCCCAAACCACACTGGAGCCCCAGGCCCTCCCTCTCACCAAGACGGGAAGGTTGTCATTGGCAGAAAGCGCGGCCTGAGCAGGGGGCCTTGCCTGTTCTGCTCACCACCATGTCCCTGACACCCAGGGCAGTGCCTGTTGGCTCATAGCAGCCCTCGTTACATGTTTACTGAATGAATGAATAAGCCTTATTAGACAACCTCACTCAGTGCATTTCTCGATGCCAACACAAACTCACCTCTTGTCCCGTGTTTTCCCCTAGGGCCATCTAGTGACTTTTGGACACAGTTTTAAGTCCAACTGTCTACATAAAAATCTTGCTACGAGCAGCCAGCACTGCCCTTCTCCTTGTCTTCTCCTCTCCAGGAGACACGCTCACTGCCCCACTACCCAGTTAATGGGACTTGTCCTTAGGCCTTATTCCAGGTCGGTCCATGTTCCTGGAACACCTGCCCTCCAAGGAAACCATCTCATCAACTCTGCTGCCTCTCAAGAGAGAGACTTAAAAATGTGCTTATACTCATCCCAATGCTGCCATCATTCCTCAAAAATACTTTAAAGACACCTCTTTTGGGACGTTCAGAAGCAACTACAGGTACCAGTTTACAGCTGCTTCTTAGATCTGACCAAGAACAGTTTCAAGTATAGCTTGGAAGACTTACTCATCGGACTCGATGCCAAATGATTACAGCTACGTCCAAAATTTAACTCCCACCTCGAGGACCGAAGTTGTTCATTGCTCTAATTACCTGTGAAACGTTCCTCTCCCAGCTAGACTAGAAAAGAGTGGGGACACAGACTGTGTCTGTGCTGTCAACTGAGTTCCTCCATGCACGGTGCCTGATACACTGCACATACACGACTAACGACTGGTGAGTGAATGGACAAATGATCTGAAGACCTTTCTGAAAGATTTCTCTTTGATTCAACAAATACATGTCTGGTCCTGCTAGATGCTGAGAATATGGAGATGAGTAAGAAAAAAAACCCCTCTGTCTTCTTTAAGGAACTTAATGTCCAAAGGGGAAAAGATGATTTAAGGGGAAAGGAAAAGAAAGTATTATTTACCGTCAACCCTTATGTAACAGATACGTAGCACATTTCACTGAAACTTCCCAGCAATCAAATAAGCATGACATTTAAATCCCTATTTTAAAAAAACTTAAAAAAAATTGGGATTCAGCAACGCTGCATAACTTACATAATGGTAATAAGTTACAAGCCAGTCTTTGAACCCGGAGCCTTTGGACAGCAAAACCTAGGTCCTTTCTTCCTTGGCACCAAGCAAGGGGTGTACAATTCAAGGAAACGTTTTGTCTTTTAAGTGACTACTTCTGAAACTCTGAAGGAGACACATTTACATGGATATCTGGGTGCTGGTACGGGTCTACCCTTTTTTAGCCTTACCCCACCCATACTATTCTGGAAATCTTGTTAGGTGATTTTAGCCTTACCCCATCCATACTATTCTAGAAATCATGTTAGGTAATTTAGTCTTACCCCATCCATACTATTTTTAGCCTTACCCCGTCCATACTATTCTAGAAATCACGTTAGGTGACCAACCAACTCTGATCTCCCTAAGAAGTACTCCAGGGACTTCCCTGGTGGCATACTGGATAAGACTCCACACTCCCAGTGCAGGGGGCCCGGGTTTGATCCCTGGTCAGGGAACTAGATCCCACATGCATGCCGCAACTAAGAGTCTGCATGCCGCAACTAAGGAGCTGTAGAGCCGCAACTAAGGAGCCCAGGAGCCACAACTAAGGATCCCGAGAGCTGCAACAAAGGAGCCCACCTGCCACAATTAAAGAGCCCACCTACTACAACTAAGACCTGGTGCAACCAAATAAATAAATAAATATATAGCCCTAGCTCACACGGGCATCAAGAAGCCTGAGGCTTATTCCCTCAGAGGTCCACGACCCCCGATCTGTGCCAATGTTGGGGTGAAGGTTCTTTTAGTAGAAGTTGCCGTGTGAACATAGGGGGGCCTACGAACACCCCCGGAGGGGCAGGTGGACTAGGCAGCAGATAAACATCGGTACACAAGGAGCTGGAAGGAAGGAGGAGGCTTGGAAGCAGAAACCAGTGTCGCTACAAGGGGCCAACTTTGGGACACACATCACAAATGACCAAGACATCTGCTCATTCTTACTAAGTAGAAGATGAAAAATGGAGTCTTTCAAGTTTCATTTCAACGACATTTGAAAGAGACGAAAGACGTCGTATGGTTATCACAAGAGACATTAAAATCTAGGGACCGTGCTTTCCCTTCCCTTAGATTTCTCCATTCAGTTCTAAAAATATTTTTGAGCCTACACAGTGGTGGTGAAGAGCTATAGTTTGGAGATACTCAGGCTTGTTTTGAATCTTGGCTCCTGTATTTACTGCATGACTCTGGACAAGTGACTTAAGCTCCCCAAACCTCAGTTTCTTCATCTATAAAATGGGATAATGATAACACTGGTTCTATCTATCTCAAAAGGTTGTAAAGGAGAAAACACATTAGAACTCAGCACAGGGCCTAGCACATAAAAACCTTAACAAGCATCAATGACAAGAACACGTGCCAGCGTGGTGGTAAATCTTTAGGACATACAGATACGCACACATACAAAGACTGACCGGTCACTTTTGAGGTTGGCTTAGGGGCTCCATCTGTGGTAGGCTCAAGATATCACATAATTACACAGAGGACTGTGTGATGAAAGACACAAATGGTCATGTAAACCTACTGCCCACGAGAGAGCTTAAGTCACTATCAAGTGCCTTTGCAAACCACCTGTTTTCAAGCAGGAAAAAATAGGGAAAAAGGAAATCAAAAGACTCCGTTCCAATAAAGACGCCGCAACAAGCGGAAGTGGCCACTGCTAGGTCTGCGCGTCCTAGGACGATCAGACAATCCCTGTCTCTGGATTGGGTAGATACTCGAGGAGAGAGAACTCAATGTACTTTCCGTGACACTGTTACCCACGCTCTGCCCAAAGAGAAAACGTGCCTTTGCTTCTTTGGAGGAGCACGGGAGCGGCTACAGCTGGAGCATCAAGTCGAGCGGTCTGCAGAGCAGAGGTTTCCCAGCCGTCTGCCATGAGGATCGGCGGGCAGGCGGCCTCCTCTCAGCATCAGCTGCACCTGGATTTGCGGATCAACTCTTCAGTATCCCGGAGCACAGGGCGGGTGGTGTGGGAGGCGCCTGTGTTGCTCTAATAGTGAGCACATTTCGTTCCTTGCATGGAGGTAACTGGTTCTTGCTAATGACACCTCTTTCCCAGTTGGCTGCATAAACATTCAGGGGCGGTGTAGCCCAGTATGAGTCGTCAGGAGGAGGGCCTGAGGTACTTACTCAATCAGCGTGCACTCACTCTACCTGTAACACACACCTTTTCTGTAACCTCTGAAATTAAACAGAAGGGAAAGAATGGAAACAGGGTGAGGTGTCAGGGAGCATGGTGCAGGAGGAAGGGCTAAGGGAAAATGAAGTGGTCCATCAAATATATTCAGAACCTTCTATGTGCCAGATACATAAGATATGATACCTTTCTGTTTCATAAATGAAGACACCAAGTCTCAGTGAGCTAAAAGAACCTGGTTTTTCCAATGACACACAACAAAGTGGGGCTAGAATCTGAATCAAGGTAGGTCAAATTCCAAAGCCATGATTCTACATTTTCTCCCCCAAAATGAGGAGTAAGGATCTTTGGCAAAATTAAAAGTGGTACCATGGACTCAGGGAAGATAAGATGGTAAAAAAAAATAGATTAAAGTTTTTGAAAGTTCTCGTGGTTCACAAGGCGATTGCAAACCTGGAGTCGAGCAATTTAAACAGAAAAGAGCATATTCTGACATCTGGGATAATGTATTTAGGCCCAGCGTCAGGGTGCTGGGAGAACAAGAGTTGCTTCAGATTGCCCAGAGGCAGGAAGGGGAAGGGATGTCTGTGCGTCAGGTACAGCCAGAGAACCAGGGCAGCTGCCCACTCCTGAAAAAGCGGCACATTCAAACGACAGATGAAGAAAAAGAAGGGGTGGAGAGATTTATACTGAAAGGAAACTGTCCTGCTTGT
Organism: Phocoena sinus; assembly: GCF_008692025.1. Classification (NCBI taxonomy): domain Eukaryota; kingdom Metazoa; phylum Chordata; class Mammalia; order Artiodactyla; family Phocoenidae; genus Phocoena; species Phocoena sinus. Next base: position 94,333,695 of record NC_045772.1, read on the forward strand.
GAGTAGAGCTTAGTGAAGGACATGGAGTCCATTTTCTTTCTGGCCTCTCTGGCTTCCTACTTCCTGCTTCTTTCCTGACAGCAAGTTTGAGCAGAAAGGGACCCTAGAAATCGAGACCAGCATCCTCATTTTTCAGATGGAAAATCTGAGACCAGCAGAAGTATCTGCAATCACACTTCTTGTTTCAGAAATCAGGTAGTGATCAGTTCTCGTTTTCGTTTTTCACCGTATTCTGTTGTAAAGAGAAAAAGCGTA